>NW_018744498.1:2312216-2934358 GCF_001683475.1 Chenopodium quinoa | reverse complement strand
GCGACCGCAGCGGAGTTACCGGAGGAGTAAGATGAGTGAGAAAATCTACTGCTTAGGGAAGCTACTACCAGGAGGTCATCGACACCGTAAGAACACGGCGGATATGTTGGAGGAAGCGAAGAAGTACCTGAAGTTTCTTCAGGCGCAAGTTAACTCGCTTCGGACTATGCCCACCGAGTCGAGGTTTACGGAGGTGAAACTTGGGTTATTTGGAGATTTAAGAGGAATGGGAGAGCTGGGAAACCTGAGTAGACAGCAGTTGTTGCAAGTGGTGGTGAACTCGCCCGCGGCGCAGATGGTTATGGCGGATAGAGGACGGTGTTTGGCGACGGCGGAACAGGTGGCGATGATGAAGAGGATTGAGGCTAGGCAGAAGGTTATTCAGCAGTTCATGCATAATCTTCCTCTCTGAGTTGGATTTTTCCTAGACGCAAAGACATTTAGAGCTAGCCTTAAAGGCATATAATCCTTTGAAAAATAGGTTATCTGGTACTAGAGTTGTATGGAAAATTTTGGAATTTTTCGGTAATTGATAATCAATCATAGTAGTAAATATCTTTACTATCGGTTCTAAAATTTTAGTGTAAGAAATGATTGCATGGATCGATGACTAATGAAAATAGAACTTATTTCCCTTATAAAAAAAAAAAAAAAAAAAAAAAAAATAGAACTTACTTGAATTATGTGAAACTTACTTTTTTCTAGGGATGACAACGGAGTCGGATTTGTACTGGGTTCGGATGGATTTAGATCCAGATCCGTTTTTGTATTGAGGATTCAGATCCGACTCGGATCAGTCAGGTCTGAAAAATGGAGACCCAGATCTAGATCCGACTGTTCCAACGAATCCGGGTCCGAATCTAGGTCCAAAATGGGTCTAATATATTTTGCTTTATTTTTTTGTAATACATGTAATGTTTGGGTTAAAAGAATGTATTTCAAACTTCCATCAGGGCTATTGGGTTTAACTAAAATTAAAGTTATACAACTAATAAAAAACACAAAGTAACTCACTTATACATTTATACCTTGGAATAAAAATTATAAACAACGAAAAAGTACGATGTTACAAATGAGCAAGTGAAAATCAACGATGATTTATTCGATATGAGCATCGAAAATTCATCTATTGAAATGGTTAATTCATTATCATAAAAGAAACAAACAGGTCTATTTTTTTAATAATAAAATCTTAAAAATGGGTAGACAAATCTAGGTCCGGGTCCAGGGGCCAGACCCGGATTCAGATCCCTTTTTTTTCTGTAGGACCCGGATCCCACGGGTCCAAAATTTGAAGACCCAGATCCGTTTTTGGATCCACAGATCCAGTTCGGGTCCAAATCCACTGTCATCCCTACTTCTTCCTTTTTGTTTTTTAATTTAAGTTGCGTTTTTTTTTAAATACTTCGTATGATTTTCAACGTACAACTTTAACGGATAATCTCTTTTAATGTAGCCAAATATAATTACACAAAGTATTGAGTCAGTCAAGTCTGACCAAATATTTCGTCAGTCCAACTATTATTTGTACAGCAATACAAACTTCTCACACTCTCAATTCCGAGTAAATATAAAAAGGGAAAATTTGTCAAAAATAACACCACCATTAAGCGGTCTTCCCAAAATAACACCACCTGTTGATTATTCCACAATAACACCACCTTTGATACACATCTGTCAAAAATAAAACATGACCGGTTGATAACCTATTTAAAAGGTTATCTGTGACACGTTTCACACTATCAATGGTCAATTTTTAATTTTTTTTTTTAAAAAACTTCAAATTTTTTAAAAAAACCTTAACAAAAAAAAAAGAAAATCCCTCCCACCACTGCCACCTGCCAGGCTGCCACCACTACCGGCGCCTAAAACCCCTCCCCCGTGCCGGCTTAACCATTTTTCCGGTCGTCTGCACCCCCTTTCCCCCCTTAACCCACCACCAAAAGGTCGAAAACCCTATAACCCTAAAACCACTTGATGATTTTGGGGTTTTAGGGTTTTTGGATGGTGGTTCAAAGGGGAAAGGAGGTGGAGACGGCCGGTGGAGGGGCAAAGTGGTTTCGTCGGCACAAGGGAGTTGAGAGGGTTTGGCTGGCAGCCAGTGAGGGGAGACGGGTTTTCGAGGGGAGGGAGAAGGATTTTAGGGTGGAGGAAGGTGGTTCAGGGGAAGAGGAGGGGCTGGGTGGTCGGGTGCTCAGGGTGGTGACGTTGGTACCGTCGGTAATGATCTCTGGTCGTCGGCGGTGGTGGAAGCCTTGACAGGTGGTTGTGGGGTTGCTGCCGTTAAGGGAAGGAGTTTTCCTTTTTTTTCTTTTTTTTTTTAATTTTAGATTTTTAAAAGTTTTTTAATTTAAGTTTTGTTTTTTTTTTTTTTAATATTAACCCATCACACATGTGACATGTGTCAATTGTAACATGTAAAACAGGTTACAGGTTTTTTGTTCTATTTTTGGCAGATGTGTATCAAAGGTCGTTCTATTTTTGAATAATCCAAATGTCGTTTTATTCTTGGAAGATCGATGAAAGGTGGTGTTATTTTTGACAAATTTTCCTATAAAAAGTAGGTATTCAACTTTGGCGAGTTAAGTATAAAAGTAGGAACTATCTTTTTAGATTTTTCTCCTTTTGGGTACTCTATGTTTTTTTTTTTTTCACCTTTTAGGTATTCAAAGGCATTTTCCGGCCAAAAGTTAACCAAATGTGAGTTTACCTCTTGGTTTACACGTGGGACCCACTTAAAAAAGTCACTGGGAAACGAAAAAACTGAGTCCCATCATAATGGAGTTTTTCTATATTATTTTGTATTAATGTATTAGTGAAATCACAATTCAAATCATTGAATCTTACGGAGTATGATTTAATTATTCATATATGACCTTATGATTCGAATTACGATATTTCCCGGTTTTACATACTTTTCTTAAATAACGAAAACATTATAAGTTTACAAACTTATTTAGTAAATAACACTAGTATATACACACACACACACACACTTATTTTTTTTTTGGAAACATTACCCGTATTAAGTTTTATACAAACACATTCAATCATATTTGACTACGATGTCTTTATTATGCATGTTAGTTTTCAATTCTGAAAGCCCCTTTCAATTAAAAATAGAATTCCAACTTTAATAACGTTGATGGTTGTAGGCGTCGCTCGAAGTGCGCCTACGTTAAAGCATGTTGTGAATATGCTTGGCACTCATAGGAAGTGGGAATTGACATTACGATTAAGGACAATGATTAGGGACAAATAAAGTAGGGAGCCGCTAACAAGTTTTTTAAGGAACTTGTAAACCGTTCACGGATCATAAAAAGGCAACCACGATAAGGGACAACGATAGGCCAAAATTGACATTAAAAACGGGATTAAAATAAATAAAACCGAGCTACTAATCTCATTAGCAACTTAAACCAGAAAATTAAGCCAAAATAAACCTTGAAAAACATGATTATAAAAATAAACGAGCGGGGCTCCGATATCGCTGTTGGGGTATGGTGAGTCCGACTCACCGCGGAAACAAACCCTGACCCAAGGAACCACTCGCAATAATTAAAATCATAAAGCATAAATAAATAATCACTAAGAAAAGATAACGAATCTTACCCTCGAAGCGAGCTTCGCCCAAAACCGGGGCTCTTACTTGAAAGCTACGAGCACGTCAAGCGCCGCGCCTCCAACGGTATCCACCCACAAAAAAGCGAACACAACTTTAAGGTCTACTACCTGGGGGTTAGCGAGGTCCGACCAAAACCCGAGTGTTATATGAGTTTAAGAGTTTTTCCAATATTATGGAATGCTCTTTTCAACTCCCACTCAAGCATCATTTCCTATGCCCAAAGTTGGGTATTTATAGGGAATGATGGAGTATGAAAATCTCTCCCATCAATGTGGGACAATGAGATTTTCTCATTTTATTTTAAAGCTAAAATAAAATTATTAAGCAAACTAGTAATAAATCAACAAGTGTCAAGCATACATGAGAGAGTACGTGAGGACCACTTGGAGATGGGGACCAAACTTGCTCCCCACTCTCTCCCTCACCTTGTGCCACATGGCAACCCACTTGCTCCCAACCTTCCCCTTATACACGACCCTATCGCCCGAGCCAAGCCACGAGCCAAGCCCGAGCCCGGCTCGCAGCCAGCCCGCATTTGGCCCGCACCCTGCCCGCACCTGGCCCGAGCCCAGCCCGCACCAGCTGCTGCTGTGGCATGGTGCGGATGCGGCTGCTGCTGTGCCTAGCCGTGGCTGTAGCACGGTGCGCCGCCTTGTCTTGCCCTTAGCATTCGGATGCTCGGGGCACTCCGATGCTAGGGGTATTTTCGGGAATATTGTTGATTTATTATTATTTTGCACGTCTCGTCTTTTATTATTTAGACTCGACTTCCGACGATCGGTTTCGACGCTCTAAGCTCGAATTACTGACGTCTAATTATTTAACACTCGGGCGACGAATTAATTTCTTCCGAATTATTCGTCGAGTTGGTTCGCATATATTTGCTTGGGTGTGACCCGAAGGGTTCAGTCAAGATTAAGCTGTAATATTAATTATATTAATATTACTGATCGGAAGCGGCCTCCACCCAGGCATTCCGATCACTTGACCTTACTGAATATATTAGCTTTCTAATAATTCTGAACCCGCTATCAGAATAATACACTTGTTAGAAGGACACTATTCCTTTCAATCTCCCACTTGTCCTTCCGGACAAGTGTGCATTTAGTGTATAGACCTTATCCTATGTCTCTTCATGAACTACAGAGTAAGATTACTAGTCATCTCTGTTGCGTCCAGAAGTGTTTCTCTAAATCCGAGTTTGACTGTCAATAAGCAGATGATTTCTAAAATCCATCTGAGCACGGCCATGCATTTTTCACTGTCTCGCTCTTCGAGAGGCCTTGTAAACAACAAGACATGTTCCCTATTGTTAGTAGGGGGACATTTCAGCCTTGTAATGTAGCTTCTCTTACTAAGAGGACTCACCTGCCCAATATCTGTCTTTATAATCCCCAGTTACGGCGAACGTTTGGCGGATACCAAAGCGGATCATTACTCAAATAAGAGATCTCCCACTACTCATGGTCAAAGGAAAAGAGTTCCGATAGTAATAATGAGAAAATACTTATGACGATTTTAAATCTCTTAAAGTATCCTCATAGGTCGATCCAGTATGGTTCTAAACCAATACCTGTGCAAATGATTTATATCCTCATAGCACAAGAAACGGTGCTATAAATCATACTACACACTAATCTCTGATGGTCATCAATCGTCCACAAAATATGACCTTGATTAGGGATAATTTTCAATTAAATATTCAATGTTCACTTTAATAGGTGTTTCTTTATCCAAGCCATTGACTTGATACCCTATTTTGAATATTTATTAAAATCGAATGGACTCATTATTTAATTCTAAACAACAATTAAATAGAGACGGAGTGATTTAAATTGCATGAAAAATTTTAATTACTCCAAAACTGAATGGTTCATCATAGTGCTTTACATCAACATTGTTCAAAATTTGATTAAACACTATAAAATGGAATTCAAAGCCAGTTCATGACATGCTTGATTCCCATTGCCTCAATGTGTTTGTTGTGCTTCACTTGAGGCAAAGGTTTAGTAAGTGGATCGGCTACATTGTCATCCGTTCCAACTTTGCAAATTCTGATTTCACCTTCTGACTTCCATTCTCGAATCATGTGAAATCGCCTCTGGACATGTTTGACCTTCTGATGTTCTTGTGGCTCTCTAGCCTGAGCAATAGCTCCATTGTTGTCACAATAGAGGTCTATTGGACCCTTGATGGAGGGTACAACACCAAGTTCATCAATGAACTTGCGAATCCAAACTGCCTCCTTGGCTGCCTCAGATGCTGCCAAGTACTCGGCTTCAGTTGAAGAATCAGCGGTTGTGCTTTTCTTTGCACTCTTCCAACTAAACGCTCCTCCATTGAGACAGAATATGTATCCTGATTGTGACTTAAAGTCGTCTCTGTCTGTCTGGAAGCTTGCGTCGGTATATCCCTCAACAACCAATTCATCTTTACCACCATAAACCAGGAATTTATCTTTGTTCCTTTTCAGGTACTTTAGAATATTCTTGGCCGCAGTCCAATGCGCCTCTCCTGGATCTGATTGGTATCGGCTCGTAGCACTTAAGGCATACGATACATCATGCCTAGTACATATCATGGCATACATGATCGATCCAATAAGCGAAGCATATGGAATTCGACTCATCCTTTCTCGCTCATCAGGTGTCTTTGGACACTGCTTCTTGCTTAAGGTTATGCCATGTGACATGGGTAGGTGCCCTCTCTTGGCTCCTTCCATTTGGAATCGAGCCAGTACCTTATCGATGTAAGTACTCTGACTCATTCCAATCATCCTTTTTGATCTATCCCTATAGATCTTGATGCCTAATATGAACTAAGCCTCTCCCAATTCTTTCATTGAAAAACATTTCCCGAGCCAAGTCTTTACAGACTCTAGCAATGGAATGCTATTTCTAATGAGCAAAATGTCATCGAAATATAAGACTAGAAAGGCGATGTCACTCCCACTGACCTTCTTGTAGACACAAGACTCATTTGGATTCTTGATAAAACCAAACTCACTGATGGCTTCATCAAATCGCAGATTCCAACTTCTTCTTTCTTGCTTTAATCCATAAATGGACTTCTTAAGCTTGTATACCTTCTTAGGATTATTCTGGTCGACAAAAACTTCAGGCTGTGTCATATACACAGTTTCTTCCAAAATCCCATTGAGGAAGGCAGTTTTGACGTCCATCTGCCATACTTCATAATTGTAATATGCAGCAATCGCTAGAAGAATTCGAACGGACTTAAGCATAGCTACTAGAGAAAAGGTTTCATCATAATCAATGCCGTGAATTTGCCTGTAACCTTTTGCTACCAGCCTTGCTTTGTAAATGAATACATTTCCATCTTTGTCGGTTTTCATCTTGAAAATCCATTTACATCCGATAGGTGTATAACCTGCGGGTAAATCAACCAAGTCCCATACTTGATTTTCAAACATGGAGTCCATTTCGTATTTCATGGCCTCTTGCCATTTTGCAGAGTCGGGGCTCGTCATAGCTTGCTTGTAGGTTGCCGGCTCATCTCCATCCACTACTAGGATGTCCAGATCTTCGGTTAATACAACACTGAGATATCTGTCAGGTTGAGATTTTGGCCGAGTCGACCTACGTAGGGTAATGGACTGAGCATTTGCATTGTCGGGTTAACTTTGCATATTTTGACTTTGACCAATGTCAACAGCTGCTTGGTAAGCACTTTGATTGTCAACTTGTCCTTGTTGCTCGTCCTCTCGAACTTCGTCGAGTTCGATTTTCCTCCCACTTGTCATTTTGGAGAGGTGCTCCTTCTCCAAGAAGACACCATCACGAGCAACAAACACTTTGTTCTCTGATTTGTTGTAGAAGTAATACCCTTTGGTTTCTTTTGGATAACCCACAAAGTAAACCTTGTCAGATTTCGGATGAATTTTGTCAGAAATGAGTTTCTTGACATATGCTTCGCATCCCCAAATCTTGAGAAAAGACAACCTTGGCGGTTTGCTTGTCCATAATTCATATGGAGTCTTTTCCACTGCTTTTGACGGAGCACGATTTAGAGTGAGTGCTGCGGTTAAAAGTGCATGTCCCCAGAAAGAGATTAGAAGTTCACTAAGACCCATAGTAGATCGGACCATGTCTAACAGGGTTCGATTCCTCCTTTCAGATACTCCATTCCATTGAGGAGTTCCCGGAGGTGTCAACTCTGAAAGTATTCCATGTTCTTTCAGATGGTCATCGAACTCTTGGCTCAAATATTCGCCACCTCGATCCGATCGAAGCGCTTTGATTTTCTTGCCGAGTTGGTTTTCAACTTCTTTATGAAATTCTTTGAATTTATCAAACGATTCAGATTTGTGCGACATTAGATAGACATAACCATATCTACTAAAGTCGTCCGTAAAGGTTATGAAATACCGATAACCACTCCTTGCGGGTGTACTCATTGGTCCACATACATCGGTGTGTATTAGTCCTAATAAGTCACTGGCCCTTTCTCCTATCTTGGAGAATGGTTTCTTTATCATCTTTCCTAATGAACATCCTTCGCAATTCTCAAAGGATTCTAAATCAAATGAGTCAAGAATGCCTTCTTGTAGAAGTTTCTTGATGCGTTTGATGTTAATGTGGCCAAGGCGACAATGCCACAAGTAAGTTTTACTAGACTGTGTAGTATTAGCTTTCTTTGCAGGATTATTAACGTTATAAATTTCCTTGTCTAGTGATAATACATAAAGACCATTTTCTGAATGTGTTGTACCATATAAAACATTATCGATATAAAATGAACATGATTGGTCTTTAACTCGAAATTCAAAACCTTTGGCGTCCAACGCCGAAATTGAAATGATGTTTTTGGTAATGTTGGGAACACAATAAACATTGTCAAGTTCCAAAACTAGCCCCGTGGGCAAAGATAAACAAAGAGATCCTATGGAAATAGCACCAATCCTTGCTCCATTTCCTACCCGGAGCTCGATCTCTCCCTTCGCTAGCTTCCTAGTGTTCCTTAGTCCATGTGAATTGGAACAAAGGTGTGAGCCATATCCGGTATCTAATACCCATGAAGCCGAGCTAGTGAAGTTAAAGTCTATAACGTTAATACCTGATGTAGAAGCAACAGTTTCGTTCTTCTTATCTTCCTTGAATTTGAGGCAGTCTCTTTTCCAATGTCCCTTCTTCTTGCAATAGAAGCATTCGGAATCAGACTTAGAAGATGCTACCTTTTTCTCCTTGTTGTCTTTGGTAGCTTTCGGCTTAGGCGGAAAGTTATTCTTCCCTTTCCCCTTGAAGCCCTTCTTCCTTTTTCCTGCCCCTTTGAACGGCTTACCCTTCTTGATCATGAGAATATCATGCTTTCCCTCATCCTTGAGCGTCTGCTCGGCTTGCTTCAACATCCCATGAAGCTCGGTGAGGGTTTTCTCCATGCTATGCATGTTGTAGTTCATCTTGAACTGGTCATAGCCTTTGTGAAGGGAATGGAGAATGATGTCAATAGCCATTTCAGTTGAATACCCCGCATCAAGCCTTCCCATGTTCTCAAATAATCCAATCATTTTGAGCACATGTGGGCTGACTAGCTCTCCTTTCTTGAGCTTAGTCTCAAGGATCTGCCTGTGGGTTTCAAACCTTTCAGTTCGAGCCTGCTCTTGAAACATATTCTGTAACTCAGAAATGATCTCATAGGCCGATTCCTTCTCGAAGAAGGTTTTCTGAAGTTTAGGAGACATAGTGGCTAGCATTACGCACTTGACATCCCGATCGGCTACTTGCCATTGGTTAAGGGCCGCTTGAGTTACCTCCTTATTTGGAGCGTCAGGCATTTCCTCATCAAGGACATACTCTTTCTGTTCTTGCATAAGAACGATGCGCAAATTCCTTTGCCAATCAAGGAAATTGGTACCACTCAACTTCTCTTTGTCGAGAATTGAGCGTAATGAAAACTGATTGTTTGGGGTTGAAGACATGATTCTACAATTGAAAGAATTTTAATGAAAAACCATTCAAAATACTTAAATAAGATTGAATTTTATTCATGCAAATTTTCAATACTTATTTAACGTCTTATTCACACGTAAAAATTTTCCCTATTTTGTGAAAATAAGGCGATTCCAAGATCCGAAGAAACAAAGACTGGTTAAGCATGCTTTGGATTGTCTTAAACACTCAATCTTCTTGGGTAAGCATTGCCTTGCTAATGGCTCTAAGCCACTCATGGTTAGATAATCGTCGCATCTAATGAATCTTTGACGATGTATCTCTTTTGCCACGGTATACGAGGACTCCTCACCCCATACCGATGAGTTAAACCAAAACCAACGTGCACACCCGGTGTGCCTTATGCCCCTTGGAGAAGTGATGGCACCTCGCTTTGGCGTAGCCTACCATCACTCTCGTTCGGTTAATAAGTGTTGTTTGGAAAGGCAAGTTTGACTCAATATTATTAGGGACCTAGGATTTCTATGTTGGTTGATTTAAGTGAACTTAACTAATCATCGCAACATCAAGAAAACCTAAACATGCATCTAACGGATAATTCACACATATATATATAAGCATAAAATATAAAGCAAAATTATAGATGCATATTGGCAACTAGCATGACCCCTTGAGATCTTCATATCTTCAAAAGGTCTTCATTTGCAATTCGAGGCTTTGTCTTCCAAGATACGCCGTCTTCAAGACTTAACCAAACTATGCAAAAACTAGTGTCTACAACTAGGAAAGATCTAAATGTTAAAGTACAAAAATACTTAACGGTGCGTAGACCGTATTTAGATTTACAAAAATACATAACGGCACGTAGTCCGTATTTTCTATCCTAGTCGGGTCCCACTAGTTGCCATTTCATAAAACCTGTGAGAGAGAATATATACATATATTCCATTCATCCATTCACTATTTGTGAATGGCCCATGCAATTTACAAATTAAAACAAAGTAAAATGCATTTGAACAACGCGCGCACTAGTAACTAATCTAGGTGGTTAATCCGATGAACACGCCTAATTAAAACTAGTCAAAGTTGTTTAACCAATTATATAAATTACGTCATTAATAATTGAAGCTCCCACTAAATTCCGCATTTCCTTAATTAATCCAATTAATTAAGTCGGTAGCACCCAAACTTGTCAAAATGAAATTTTGCCAATGCTGCTCAAAACCGAGGCCTAGCCTCCCAAAATTTTAATTAAAATAAACAAAGTTAATTAAAATAAGTAAAACGGCAAAATAAGCAACATCAAGCCTACTATGGCTAGCCACCTCATCGCACCAAGTATACACACACGCCAAGACCACGAACACACGACCCACGGCACACGGCCGCGAGCTGCTGCCACGGCACAGCCGCGCGTGGCTGCTGCAGCCCGCACCTGCTGCCGCGCATGTGGCCGCAAGTAAGGTGGTGCTGCCACCTTGGCAGCCACATATGGGCTGCTATGCAGCCCGGCTCGCCAAGGTGATGCATTTCCTCGTTTTGCGTGCCACGACCTCGGGATTTGATCCTTTTTCGCGAGACAACAATAATTAATTATAAATTAATTTTAGAACTAATTTAGAGAGCAAAATAAAATTTTAAACAAGTATAACTTAATAAAATTTTCAAAGTGCAAATAACCAAAATAATTCCAAGAACCATTCTTAATTAAATTGGTTTAGCTTGGTGCAACATAAAATTGAGGCAATTTCTCACTTTCAATTTAATCAATTTAAATTAAACTTGAGAATTTGACAAAGTAAAGGGAAGTTGGAAAAATATGAACTTTAATGTTCAAATGAAAATTCCAACATCTAAATTTTGTGAATCCTTGAAAATTATATCTTCCAACATGAAGATAACCAAATTTCTATCACAAAAATCGAAACTTTATGTTTCCAATCAACTCAAAATGATTAAAACATCAAAGTTTAACACAAAATAACATGGAATTTAGTGGTTTTTAAAGTTTCAATTACTTATCACAAATAAAGATTGAATCTTTAACACTTATGGAAGCCTCAAAATTAAAACTTTCACACTAAAAAGCAATTAGTTTGCAATTATGTGAAAATAAATCAACCTTTAAGCATCAAATACTACCAAGCAAGTGTGCTTTAAGGGGACATAAAATTGCAGAAAATAATGCAAATAATCAACCATATAATCAACAATTTATGCCATTAATTTCAAGGTTAGAAAAGACTTAAAATTTTTCGTCCAAAACGAAAAACCCCTCGAAAAAGGCATTTCTGGTCAGAATTTTGCTAAAATCACAGGTTCCTCTGGGGAGAAAAACCTTTCTAGAACATGTTTTCCACCCAAAATTCACTAGTCTTGGGCGAAAATCTGGGTTCTAGGCCAAAGTCGACATTTAAAACGGGATTAAATTAAATAAAACCGAGCTACTAATCTCATTAGCAACTTAAACCAGAAAATTAAGCCAAAATAAACCTTGAAAAACATGATTATAAAAATAAACGAGCGGGGCTCCGATACCGCTGTTGGGGTATGGTGAGTCCGACTCACCGCGGAAACAAACCCCGACCCAAGGAACCACTCGCAATAATTAAAATCATAAAGCATAAATAAATAATCACTAAGAAAAGATAACGAATCTTACCCTCGAAGCGAGCTTCGCCCAAAACCGGGGCTCTTACTTGAAAGCTACGAGCACGTCAAGCGCCGCGCCTCCAACGGTATCCACCCACAAAAAGGCGAACACAACTTTAAGGTCTACTACCTGGGGGTTAGCGAGGTCCGACCAAAACCCGAGTGTTATATGAGTTTAAGAGTTTTTCCAATATTATGGAATGCTCTTTTTAACTCCCACTCACGCATCATTTCTGATTAGGGGATTTTTCCCCACCAATCACCATCTGACAAGTGGACCAACCAGGTTCCGCCATGTGTCCGTCACATGGGCCAATAGGAGCCTGCCACGTGTCAAGCAATGATCCGTCCACCATGGACCAATTACGACACGACACGTGTCCTTCCCATAACACCTGGGATAACCGGTCACCTAGGCCCAACTTCCGAGGGAAGCCCAATCAGCCCAAGGTTAACCTAAACCTAGATTGACACGTTTCCCGAGGTTATAAATACCTCCCTTAATCCTCATTAAGGGAGATAACACGCTAAAACGCAGATTACACACATTAAACACTCTCACCTAGAGAGACCCAATCACTTTAATTTCCGCATTAATTACTCCTTAATCAAGTACTAACTTGACCGTCGGAGGCGGATCTCCAACCATCCGGAGTATCCGTTTGTTTTGCAGGTACAGGCGTCCGGTTCCAGTCTCGGAATTGTAACTCTCCCGCAGGACATCTGAAAACCCCGAAACATTTGGCGCCGTCTATGGGGAGAGTACTTCTGAGATGGCATCCACGTCTGTACCGACTCCTGAAGAGAGGCGTCCCCTAGACGACCCTCAAGTTCAGTCGGACCACGATACTGTGAATGAATTTGAAGTTGAAGCTCACACAGCTTCAGATGGGACCCTAAGGGCCCGACGTACCCATCATACCGAAAGGAGGGAACGGGAACATCTTCAAACTGGAAGTGAGCCAGCAGGCGCACCGCCTGTTCGGAAGCAGCCGACTGATGGGTCTGCTCCCATCACAAGGAACGAACTCATGACCTTCATGAGGGAATTCAAGGGAGAAATTCAAGAGTTGATCAACAAGAAGCCGCCTGCTCTGGGCAAGGAGCAGTCGGCTAAGAAACCCTCCACTTCACTGAAGAGGAAACCAGTTCTAGGGCGAGAGGCGACCCCTCATCCTAAATCTAGGAAGTGGGAGCCACCTGCCCTTGATTTCACAAAATACCGTTTTCCTACTCCAGGAAATAGGAAACCTGTTCGTCATATTTAGGCGGACGGGTCGAGGAAAACATACACAGACGCTCGGCTACTGCTAGAGCAGAAGAAGAGTAGCCGATTGACAGAGTCGGCCTCTACTTCAAACTTCCAAGACAGTCTGCGAAATACCTCGATGAGGCATACTCAGTCGTATCATGAGAGTCAGTCAGGCGACACCTCCCGTCAGTCCGGCTTTTATAGCGACCAGGCGGTACCAAACTTACCGTTTATACTGCAACAACAGTATTTTTTACAGCCACCTCCGTTTTGTGGACATGCAGCAAAAAATGTCCAACCTATGGACTGGCAGCTACGGTTGCTTAGACTTGGTGAACAGCCGTCGGCCTTCTCCAAGGAAATTACTGAAGCCGCTCAGCCGGCCAAAGTGAAAAATGTATTAGTAGGCGCCTATGACGGCACTACTAACCAGAAGACCATCTGATGGCATTCACCAACCTGATGTATCTTCAAGGGTTGGATGATCCCACTTGGTGCAAGTGTTTCCCAGCGACTCTCAAAGGAATCGCACAACAATGGTTCGGCAACCTGCCGACTGGTTGTGTAAATAACTTCAAGACGCTTGCTTACTTATTCACCTCCAACTTCGCCATGAACATCCCTGCGAAGAAGACGACCCTTGATTTAGGAACAATTCAGCAGGGCGAGAAGGAGGGGCTTCGTTCTTACATCAGGCGGTTTAACCTGATGAGAATACAGATTCAAGGGTTACCGGATGAAGTAGCCTATACTGACTTTTTCAGAGGTCTCAAAGACGGGTCGACCTTCAAATTTGATTTGGTCCGAAAGAGGGTGGCGACTCTTCAAGAGGCCTTGATTGAAGCGGAAGCCTATACAGGCGACTGATCTTTGTAGTACGATAAAACAGTCAGACGGGAAAAAGTCAGACAAAAGAGAAGGACGACAGAAGCAGTCGTCAAACAAAGAAGAGAAAAGAAAAGAGGTCTGGGCGGCTGATTCCTCTAAACAGCCGGCGCAGAAAAAGAAAAAAGAATTCAAACCATACTCCCCAAAGTATGCGTTTAACAAGGATAGCCAGTTTATCCTAAAGGAAATCAAGGGACGGATCTCAATTGAGAAGCCGGTCCCCATGAAGGGTTCTGCAAACAACCGAAACCAAGAAAAATTCTGTGCTTATCATGAAGATGTTGGTCATCACACCAATGAATGCATCAGTCTCATGCGGTATCTGGACTGCCTGGCTGAGCAAGGTGATCTTGACACTTATGTCAAGAAATCTACGGGGAACACTTCCTCAAAAAAGCAGTCGACCAAAAAGAATCAACAGGCCAACAGCTCCGATATAGATGATGTAATCGTCTACATCATTGCAGGCGGCTTCTCAGGAGGCGGCCCCACTATTAGGGGCAACAAAGACAATATCAGACGGTTAGTTGTAAATTCTGTTCACCAAGAACGGCCCTCCAAATATTCATTTCCTGAGATTGTCATCACTGAAGAAGATCTAGGAGGGGTAAGAGGGCCGCATGACGACCCTATCGTTATTGAATGTAAAGTGGCCAACCAGAGAGTTGGCCGAATCCTCATAGATACCGGAACCTCCTCAGATCTCATCAGTAGCAAATGTCTGTCAAAACTAAAATATCAGACTGATTGCATACATCCGGCATCCCACCCTTTAGTAGGGTTTGGAGAAGGAGTCGTCCACCCAGTGGGACGAGTGGATTTACCCATCCGCCTGGGTGAAAAAGGGGAAGGACGACACATGGTAGTCCGGTTCCTGGTAGTAGAAGAACTCTCGGCCTACAACATGATTCTAGGACGACCAACTCTGAATAATTCCAAGGCTGTTATAATCCCATCTCTTATGTTGCTCAATTTTGAGAGGGATAATGAAACAGTCGGGTCCCTAAGGGGAGATCAGAGGATGGCCCGAGAGTGCTATCTCTCGGATGTCAAGCCCACTGTTATGGCCACTGGGTCGAGTGGTGGAAAAATAGACCTTGACTATGTCAAGGAGAGTGCGCCTGTTCAAGAAGCAGGCGGCAAGAAGAGAAAGGCATCCCAGACAGGGGCCGCAAGAAAAAACAGAAAATAGCAATCATTGGCAGAGGAGCGGTCGGATGAATTCCGCCCTCAGCCAGGTGGTGAGCATACGGACCTGATCTTAGACGACTCGCGTCCTGACCGAATAGTCAAAGTTGGGACGACTGCTCTGAGAGTCCATGGTGACGACTTTCACACACTATTGAAAGAATACAAGGACATCTTTGCATTCGAAGTCCATGAAATGCCAGGCATTAGTCCTGATCTGGCGGTACATAAACTGGCCGTGGATTCGAAAATGAAGCCGGTACGGCAGAAGAAGTGGAACCATGGCGAAGAAAGAAGTCAGGCGGCAGCCGCCGAAGTTAAAAAATTACTTGATGCAGGGTTCATTCGGCAATGTTACTTCCCAGACTGGGTTGCAAATGTGGTGCTTGTTAAAAAGCCGAATGGCACCTGGCGAATGTGTGTAGACTACACAGACTTAAACAAGGCGTGCCCCAAAGACAGTTACCCTCTGCCTAAAATTGATAACCTGGTCGACTCAATAGCCGGCCATGCTTTGATGAGCTTTATGGACGCCTACTCTGGTTTCCATCAAATTCCTTTATGGAAGAAAGATCAGGAGAAGACGGCCTTCGTCACTGATCAGGGGTTATACTGTTACACGGTCATGCCGTTTGGTCTTAAGAATGCCCCGACCACTTTCCAGCGAATGATAAACACTGTGTTTTTTGATCAGATTGGGAGAAATGTCGAGGCATATATTGATGATATGATTGTCAAGTCTAAACTTCAGAAAGATCATCTGTCGGACCTCCGAGAAACTTTCGCCACACTCACGCGGCACCATGTCATGCTCAATCCCAAGAAATGTGTCTTTGGAGTTGAGTCTGGGAAATTTCTCGGATTCCTTATCAATCAGAGAGAAATAGATGCGAACCCTGAGAAGGTGCAGGCGGTCATTGACATGCAGTCGCCTCGTACCATCCGAGAGGTTCAGAAGTTAACAGGTTGTCTAGCGGCCTTGGGAAGATTTCTAAGCCGATCAGGCGACAAATGCTTATACTTTTTCCAGGCAATTAAGAAAAAGGCAAGGTTTGAATGGGGGCCGGATGCTGAGGCCGCCTTCCAGAAATTGAAAGTTCACTTGCATTCCTTGCCGAGGCTGGTCAGCCCTTTGCCCAAAGAAGTACTCTACATGTACCTGGCCGTCTCTGATCATGCGTTAAGCGCTGTTCTCCTTGCTGAAAGAGACGGTTGTCAGCTCCCGGTCTACTTTGTCAGTCATGTACTGAAAAATGCCGAGTTGAGGTATCCCTTAGTTGAGAAATTTGGTCTTGCACTCTTCATGGCTGTTAAAAAATTGAAGCCCTACTTTTTGGCACATGCAGTCGTCGTGTATACAGACCAACCTATCAAGCGGCCACTGACCATCATGGAGTCGTCAGGCCGAATGATCAAATGGGCCATAGAAAATCAGAGCCTCGAAGTTACTTCCGAGCCAAGAAAAGCAGTGAAGGGGCAAGCCTTTGTTGACTTTATTGTTGAGATGACTCGTCCTCCGGACTCTCATGTTACAGACCAAGTCTGGAAGGTATTTGTGGACGGAAGCTCTACTTCAAATGGTTGTGGAGCAGGCGTCATATGTCAGTCGCCAGAGGGCAAAAGGTACGAGTATGCTCTACGCTTCAGTTTTCAGGCCTCAAACAATGAGGCAGAATATGAAGCTTTACTAGCCGGAATCCGCATGTGCAAGGCGGCAGGGGCAAGAAAAATAGACGTCTGTTCCGATTCACAATTGATAGTGAGTCAGTACAATGGCGAATACGAAGCAACCCATCCGGCCATGATCAAGTATTTACAGGCGGTCCGACAAGCAGTCGGCTCCCTTGAGGATTTCCATCTGACCCAAATGCCGAGATCAGAAAACAACCAGGCGGATGCATTTTCAAAATTAGCATCATCCGCCTCCTGTGATACTCGAACTTTTTTTTGGGAAGTAATGGAGAGGAGAAGCATTGAGGAAGAACCTATTGGAATCTTAGACAGAAGCTCAACCTGGATGGATCTAATCAGGGCATATCTGACAAACGGTACCCTGCCGGATGATCATCAACAGGCGGCAGCACTGAAAAAATGAGCAACCAATTTTGAAATAATAAAGGGAGAACTTCACAAAAGGGGGTACCTTCAACCCTTCTTAAAGTGTGTTACTCCAGAAAAGGGACGAGAGATACTAGACGATCTTCACTCTGGTTACTGTGCTTCCCATATAGGCGGTAGGACGCTTGCTCAACGGGCAAGGCGGCAGGGCTACTTTTGGCCTACTTTAGAAGCAGATGTGATGGTGATGGTGAAAAAATGTGACAAGTGCCAAAGGTTTGGCAAACTAATTCACCGTCCGGCTACTGACCTCACTACCATTCATAGCCCACTACCGTTTGCTAAGTGGGGCATGGATATTCTGGGTCCATATACGCCTGCTACAGGCGGAAGGAGGTACATACTTGTTGCCGTCGACTACTTCACTAAATGGGTAGAGGCGGAGGCTGTAAAGGGAATCAAGACGAAGGATGTAATTTCATTCATTTGGAAAAATTTCATCACTTGGTTAGGGGTTCCCATGTCTATGGTTTTTGATAATGGTCCCCAATTTGAGACGCCTGTTCTCAAAAGCTGGTTAGGTGACCAAGGAATTGCACACTACTTTGCATCTGTCGGCCGTCCACAAGCAAACGGCCAGGTAGAAGCCTTTAATAAAATCATCTTAGACGGTCTCAAGAAAAAGAATGAACGAGCAGGCGGCCTATGGGCGGATGAATTACCACATGTTCTCTGGGCCATTAGGACAACTAAAAAAGGGGCGACTGGAGAAACTCCATTCCTCCTAACTTATGGTGCGGAAGCTGTTCTTCCAATAGAACACTACGAGCCGACTCTTAGAGTAATGCTATATGACGAAGAGGCAAACTAGGAAGCCATGCGCCTGGCATTAGACTCACTTCCTGAAAGGAGGGGCAATGCTGTCTTGCGCCATGAAATTTACCGCCTGAGAATGACTAGATCATACAACAAAAAAGTACACAAGCGTCCACTCAAAGTGGGGGACTTTGTACTTAGAAAAATGGAAGGAGTTGGTAGGGCTAATGAGTCTGGCAAACTAACTCCCAACTGGGAAGGACCCTACCGAATCTGTGAAGAGGTCAAGGACGGTACCTACCGTCTGGGAACACCAGACGGACAACCGTTACCTCGAACTTGGAATGTAGATAATCTTAAGAAATATTTCTTTTGAATGATGTAAATAGTCAAGGGCTACTTAATAAAAGTTTGCACTTAATATTCAATTTTGTACTAAGAGGGGCACGCCTACTAACAAACAATCGGCTACTCTCCATACTCAGTTTTTATTCTTATTTAAGAGGGGTAGGCCGCCAATACATTTACAGTCGGCTACTCTCCATTGAGTATTTCACTATCATCAGAGGGGCATGCCGTCTATACCTTTACAGTCGGCTACTCTCCATTGAGTATTTTACTCTATCTTCAGAGGGGCATGCCGTCTGTACCTTTACAGTCGGCTACTCTCCATTGAGTATTTTACTCTATATTCATAGGGGCACGCCGTCTGGACATATAGTCGGCTACTCTCCATAGAAGAGGGCCGACTGGTTCCAAACATACAGCCACCCCCCTTATACTTAACTAAAAATGATCAGGGCCTGGCCGACCCTGTGCCTAAACAGGCGGCTATCCTCCTCTTACTTAGCACCTACGTTCACCAAGAACTAACCAAGGCCACAGGCCGAATGATCAGACCAGGCGCCAAGCTAACTAATCAGATCTTCAAAACTAATACGACCTGTCCCAACATCATAGCAGGCGTCCGGCGGCATCTCTCCGGATGAAATTCGTCGCAGAGAGCAGCTCCCTTTTGGGAGAAACATTGCTCTATAAACTAATTACACGACACCTATACGACTGTCCCCAAGGGCAACCACGTAGCCGTTTTTGAGACAAGGATAACTCTATCACTAACCAAACCAGTGGTAGCAGTTGACATCTGAGTCAGATGACCGCCTGTATGACTTGGGATAAATGCAGGGGGTACCTCTTGGGTTAATAGCCAACAAACATTGGCGAATCAAAAGGTTCAGCCGGCCTCCGCCGCCTGGTACCTTTACTACTCAAGCAGGAGTGACGACGACTGAGTAACTCCAAAGTTAACTCATAGTCACTCTCTCAAACTTAGTATGGAGTCTAAAAGGTATGACTCGTCCGCCTGTTTTTAGCAAACAGGGGCTCTCAACCACTACTCCTACTAGGTTAACAACCTATGAGTTAAAAGCCAACAAACATTGGCGAATAAAGGGGAACAACCGGTACCAACCGCTTGATACCTCTACTACTCAGTTACTTGGCGACTAGGTAACAATCATGTTTACTTGGTCAAACCACTTTCCTACTTGGTTAATTTTACAAATGACAGGACCGACTGCCTAAAGGGGATCCAGTCTTTAAAATGGTTCGAATACCGATTGGATAAATGGCCGACTGATCATCTAGCCTGGAAACAGACAACCAGTCGTCCAGGGGCATAGGCGGCGTGACTAACTATCCGTACCTGTCTGCAACTATCGGCCATGTAAAACAGTCGGTATAGTGTACAATTGGATATCAGAATATTCAATACTTAAACAAATTTGAAGCAAAACAAAAAAAATTCATTAAAAAGAAGCCGGTCATTAAAGACCGGCAAAATATTCAGAGCCCCGACCCCCTGGCCGGGTAAATACAAACAAACGGCACGCAGGCCGTGGAAAGAAGACATAAAGCTTAAGAAGGGGGCAGATCTTCAATATCAGCAGCTGCCGCCTGGTCAGCACTCTTCTTGCTGGACTCGGCTTCAGCTGCATCCTTCTTTGATGCATTACCCCCAAGCGGCACAAGCGCCACTACCGGCTGCTCCTCCTCCTCCAACGCCTCTTCTTCAGCAGCCGCTAGGATCTCTTGATTATATCTATCAGAACACTGGCGGTACGTTTTTTCCCATGAGGCAAAGTCGGCATTGGGGAAGAGGCGGCCCCAAGTCATGCGCTGGATTTGAGCAGAGTCTTCCATCATCTCCCGGACCAGCTCTTTCTTTTCTTGCTCGGCCTTTTCCGAGAGCTCCTGAGTAAGACTCTTCTCCTGGGACACCAAGCGTACCTTTACGCTCGCCAAGGATTTCTCCAAGGTTTCGTATGAGGACATCTTTTGGCGAAGAGGTCTCAGCTCGGCCTTGAGGTTGTTGATTGTCGCCTCCAGCTCGCTATTCCTCTTCTAGGCCGCCTCTAACTGATCCCGGATAGCGGCGGTAGCCTTCGCCTGATAATAAAGAATATCAATGGTCAGAACTTCATTTTGGGCAATTTGAAACATTGCCTTATCACAGTCAGAGGCGGCCATAGCTTTTGCAGCCTTTACCTCTTTGTTCTTCCGATCAAGCGGCTTGCGAAGGCCGTTAACTCGGAGCAGGGCCTAAGTACAAAAAAAAAACAGGCGTCAGTTTCCAAACAAAAAAGAAAACAGGCGTCCAGAAATTTAAATACTCAAAAATAAGCTAAGTATACCTCAGCAAGGACCCCTGCAATCCCGTCGAGGTCAAGGGTGCCGACACCCCTGACCGCCTCCCTTTCAGCTGGAGGAACGACCTTGATCATAGACTTGGCCACCTCGACCAAGTCAGACTCCTGAGGGCCGACTGCATCAAGCATAAACAAACGGATTAGACCTAGCAAAGAAGGGAGTAAGTCTAAAATTTACAAGGATAATCTTATACTTCTAGGTGGCCCAGCTGGAGTTTTAGAAGAAGTGGCCGGCTGTTTCTCAGCCGCCGCATGTTTCCTGGCAGAACCAGGAGAGCTCGCAACAGTCGTCCTCCGGGCCTTGGGGTCCGGCTGTTGGGAAGAAGAAGCTCTTGGAGCGCCCGTCTAAAAAAGAAGAAAAGAGTCAGTATATACATAAACACAACTCCAAAAAGAGGGTGAAAGGTTCGAAGCCCACCAAGGGTGCCCCCTTGTTGGGGGAGTCGGGTGAAGACTGTTGCATGATGGAGGCCCGCAACATGGCCGCCGCAGTCTTGGAGACGGTAATTTTGCTCATGGTGACCGCTGCAAAAACAAATAGCAAAGTTAATAAAAAGTCATAACAAAAAATGCACGGAACAATAGAGTATTCGACAGGCCGGCTACCTCTTGAGCACCGACTGCTGAGGCCACAGGCGGCCAAAAAGTACTCGTCGTAGAGCCATTTGAAGCTCGGGACGCAGTGCAGGGGTACTTGCTCTCGTACCCCTGAAGTAGAGTTCACCTTCGACTTTACTTTGAAGAGTCCTTTATCTAGGATCTCTTTCTTAGCCTTGGGGGGAACAGGCGGCATGCTGCGGCCGCCTGCAAGAAGGGGCGGATTCCTGTTCCACCTGTTGAAGCGCTTGTTCAGCTCTGTGTCTGAACTCTCAATGATGAGGAAGGTGCTCCGCCAGTCCTTCCATTTGTTTTCTTTACCTCTCGTCATGAGGTAGCCCCTGTGGCTCGTCAATTGATACCAGCCGGTACCGCCTGCCTTAGGGGTCCGGCTGAGGTAGTTCATGTGGGCGAAAGCCTCGAAGCTCGGCTCCACCCCGTGCAGTTCGCACCCGGCCACATAGCCGAGTACGTTGACCCAGGAGTTCGGGGCTAACTGCCATAACCCCAACTCATACCCATCCAAGATCCGCTGAATAGCCGGATGTAGTGGGAAGCGCAGCCCAGCCTTGATGGCCGCCTCGTAGCAGCCAAAACAGGCGCCATCATAACTGGTACCAGCCGGCCAGACGACTGTGTCTTCTGGATCCGGCACGAACACTAAAAAGCCGGGGCCCATTGTGTGGTTTGCCATAAAGCTCTCCACTTTCTCTTGCATGGCTGTGATCCGGCCCTGTGGTACCGTGCAGTAGTAGGGGGTATTTTGCTCTCGGTGAGAGGCGGATGGCTCCGCCCAATCGTCCCCCTTCTCAACTGCGTGGGAAAGCCTCGCCTCTTGTAGGCGACTGTTTTTCTCTTCTGTGTCCAGAGAAGCATGGCCAGAAGAGCTAGACTCGGAATCGTCCTCTAACGAGTCCGAAGAGGACGACGCCTCCCTTCTCCCGGAGGGGCCCGCCTCCTCTCCTTTAAAAGGAGCAGGAGAGAATGTAGAATTGTCAACGGTAAAATGGGAAGGGGTCACTTTGACTCCTCCCTCAGAACTGCCGGCTTTCAAGCCGCTTTGTTTCACTTCCACATCTGGCGCCTGGTCAGATGTTTCACTAATCGGCACCCTGTGGGAGGAGCCGTCTGAGTTTGAGATCCTGGCAGTCTTTTTTGTTCTGGCCATCATGTTCTGCATAGACACAGATACAGTCGGACTTTGTATAAAGGGCAAAGGGCAGGCGACACTCCTAGTCCTAGATTCAGCCGTCCGCGGTGACCGGCTGATCACTAACCTAGGTCGAGTCGTGTGCTTCCGTGGTGCCATTTCAAAAAAGAATAAAGTAAAGAGAAAATTAAGAGTAAGAGAACCGACGGTTACCTGAACGAGTGACGATTGATGAAGTTCTGAAAATCCTTTGCAGTCGGCTTGTCAGGGCAGGCGGTAGGCAGAAAGGGTCCAAAATGTCAGAGCAAGTTCAGGGGTCCAAATGTTCTCGCACAAAGTTTTCAAGTGTGAAAATGACCGAAGTCAACACTCCTTTATATAGGCGAAGTGAGAAGGCAAAGGGTCACTTCCAGAATTCAAAATTTTGGCGGGAGAATCTCTCGGCCTCTCGTCGAGTGACACCTTTAGCAGGTCGTCGCCTGTTACAGGGCGATACCTGTCACAGGTAACACGTGACCAGTCACGTGCCACCTGTGAGGGGCAAATGATTAGGGGATTTTTCCCCACCAATCACCATCTGACAAGTGGACCAACCAGGTTCCGCCATGTGTCCGTCACATGGGCCAATAGGAGCCTGCCACGTGTCAAGCAATGATCCGTCCACCATGGACCTATTACGACACGACACGTGTCCTTCCCATAACACCTGGGATAACCGGTCACCTAGGCCCAACTTCCGAGGGAAGCCCAATCAGCCCAAGGTTAACCTAAACCTAGATTGACACGTTTCCCGAGGTTATAAATAACTCCCTTAATCCTCATTAAGGGAGATAACACGCTAAAACGCAGATTACACACATTAAACACTCTCACCTAGAGAGACCCAATCACTTTAATTTCCGCATTAATTACTCCTTAATCAAGTACTAACTTGACCGTCGGAGGCGAATCTCCAACCATCCGGAGCATCCGTTTGTTTTGCAGGTACAGGCGTCTGGTTCCAGTCTCGGAATTGTAACTCACCCGCAGGACATCAGAAAACCCCGAAACAATTTCCTATGCCCAAAGTTGGGTATTTATAGGGAATGATGGAGTATGAAAATCTCTCCCATCAATGTGGGACAATGAGATTTTCTCATTTTATTTTAAAGCTAAAATAAAATTATTAAGCAAACTAGTAATAAATCAACAAGTGTCAAGCATACATGAGAGAGTACGTGAGGACCACTTGGAGATGGGGACCAAACTTGCTCCCCACTCTCTCCCTCACCTTGTGCCACATGGCAACCCACTTGCTCCTAACCTTCCCCTTATACACGGCCCTATGGCCCGAGCCAAGCCACGAGCTAAGCCCGAGCCCGACCCGAGACCAGCTCGCACCCAGCCCGCAGCCAGCCCACATCTGGCCCGCAACCAGCCCGCACCTGGCCCAAGCCCAGCCCGCACCAGCTGCTGCTGTGGCGCGACTGCTGCTGTGGCATGGTGCGGCTGCGGCTGCTACCGTGGTGCGGCTCGGCTGCTGCTGTGCCTACCCGCGACTGCAGCACGGTGTGCCGGCTCGTCTTGCCCCTAGCATTCGGATGCCCGGGGCACTCGGATGCTAGGGGTATTTTCGGGAATATTGTTGATTTATTATTATTTTGCGCGTCTCGTCTTTTATTATTTAGACTCGACTTTCGACGATCGGTTTCGACGCTCTAAGCTCGAATTACCGACGTCTAATTATTTAACACTCGTGCGACGAATTAATTTCTTCCGAATTACTTCGTCGAGTTGGTTCGCATATATTTGCTTAGGTGTGACCCGAAGGGTTCAGTTAAGATTAAGCTGTAATATTAATTATATTAATATTACTGATCGGAAGCGGCCTCCACCCAGGCATTCCGATAACTTGACCTTACTGAATATATTAGCTTTCTAATAATTCTGAACCCGCTATAAGAATAATACACTTGTTCAAAGGACACTATTCCTTTCACTAACTCCATATGGTTCGGAACCACGAAAGGAGGATCGGGGATGATGGTACGAAGTGAGTCATGGAGTCACATTCGCCCGTATTGGCCTCTACTCGATTCTTATAGTGAAAAGTGATTCCTGCGATCTCAAAGGCATACAAACAATAATTCAATTCGCTCCAAACTATTATTTAACTAAATTGGTTGAATATTAATGCACTCATAATTCTAAAATATTTGTGATCACTTGAATTAATTAACAAGATTAAAAAGGATCCTAAACTGGTTGTCCAAATTATCTTATTAGGCGTGATTTTCAATTACATATTCCCTTTAAACATGCAACATGGTGATCATAAATAAAAATAGTAGAACAACATTAATATTAAAACCAAATTAATCACAATTCCAACAACATAAAATCGTTAGAAAATAATAACAATATTAGGAGTATGATCCTTACTTTGATTCTGTTTGTTTGCAACTACAAAATAATAAACGAGTTAGTAACTTCAGGGAAATAATAAAACGATGATTAAATTAAATTAAATAAAGTAAAGTTGATTTTGGGGCTAAACCCTCAAATAATTCTACCTTTCACGCCTTGGCTTAACGATAGAACCACGAGTAAAGTATGGACTCCTTTGAGTACTTGAAGAAGGAATTTTGAAATAAAAAGGGTAGGCTAGTGTTTAGGGAAATAGCTCCACCGTTAGACGACACACTTTCCCGTGCCACGGTACACTTTTGGTGTGACGCGGGAAATTTTCAGAAAACGGGATAGAAAACGCGTTAAGGGTTTACGCGGAAAAGACACGGAATGTCCCGTGTCACGACAGACTTCCCGTGTCATGGGAAATCCCACCTTCAGACGGGAAGGATTCCCGTGACACGGTAGGTACCTGCCGTGGCGCGGGAAATTCCAGCCCGTTTTTCCGTCTAAATACATTTTTAACCCTAATTTCCTTCGGCATTTTAAGTGCCGAATGATAATTTCGGGCCTTTTCTGACTTATTATTATTTGGGCTAAAAATTAAATAAAAATAAATAAAAGGTTTGGGCCAAAAATAAATAATAAAACAATAAAATAAAAAAGTTTGGGCTAAAATTAATTAATAAGTTTGGGGTGAAATTAAAACTATGTTTTTACCAAACATCAAGACTAATCCATGGACTGTTCAAAAATATGAATTTAATAAAATACGATTTTTTAAGCACTCTTGGGATTAAATACTGAACCCGACCGATAGTGGCGGTGAAAGGTTGTTCATTATCGGGTTTGGTTTTGGGGAGACATTTTTAGGTGTCTACATAAGCCCCCACTTTGACTGAGTTTGTAGAAACGTTAGTTTTGAAAATGATAGTCAAAGTAGCCGATAGGGACGGAGAATGATTTAAGACGTTATGCGATCCTAAATCACTCTGTATACGCCGATACCTGCAGAAAAATGTTAGTTCTACAGATAAAAGGATAGAATACGTATCTGACACCAGTGTATTGTTGACAAACGGACGCTTCCTAAGCTTGAAGGAATCCACCGAGTGACATTTGTTGAAACGCTTTCAATGCTTGTGGAAAGCCGACTGAAGAGTTTGGTAGTTTTCTAAGCCCGAAGAAAGCTACCGGATAATACTTTCCATGCCTGAGGAAAGTCGACGAACTAATTTGGTGTCATTCTATGCTTGAAGAAATCCACCGATAATGCCTTCTGTTTCGGGGTTTTCTGATGTCCTGCGGGAGAGTTACAATTCCGAGACTGGAACCGGACGCCTGTACCTGCAAAATAACGGAGACTCCTGTGAGCTCCGCCTCCAACGGTCAAGTTAGTACCTGATTAAGGAGTAATTAATGCGGAAATTAAAGTAATAAGGTCTCTCTAGGTGAGAGTGTTGTAGGTAATCTGCTTTGTTAGCGAGATCAGCCGGTTATTAGTGTGTTCCGTAATGTTTTTCGCGTGTCGTTTCTGTAATCCCCCTTAATGAGGATTAAGGGAGGTATTTATAACCTTGGGAAACGTGCCCATCCTAGGTTTAGGTAAACCTAGGGCCGATTGGGCTTCCCTCGGAAGTTGGGCCTGGGTGGCCGGTTTCTCCATTAGGCATGGAGTATGCCACATGTCGTGACATAACAGGTCCAAGGTGGACGAATAAGCGCGTGCCACGTGGCAAGCCCTGACAGTTCCAACTAGGGGACACTTGGCAGGTCCTGATTGGCCCACGTGGCGCATTCCGATTGGTGGGAGCAAAATCCCCTAATCATTTTCCCCTCACAGGTGGCACGTGACTGGTCACGTGTTACCTGTGACAGGTGTCGCACAGTAACGGGCGACGACCTGCTACAGGTGTTAGTCGGCGAAAGGACGAGAGATTTTCCCGCCCAAATTTTGAATTCTGAAAGTGACCCTTCGCCTTCTCACTTTGCCTATATAAGGGAGAGTTGTCTTGAGTCATTTTCACACTTTGAGAACTATTTGAGAACATTCAGACCCCTGAACTTGCTCTGACATTTTGGACCTTTTCTGCCTACCGCCTGTTCTGACAAGCCGACTGCACCAGATTTCCAGAACTTCATCAACCGTCACTCGTTCAGGTAACTCAGTTCTCTTACTCTTAATTTTCTTTTTATTTTCTGAAATGGCACCACGGAAGCACACGACACGACCTAGGTTAGTGATCAGCCGGTCACCGGGGACGGCTGAATCTAGGACTAGGAGTGGCGCCTGCCCTTTTCCGGACCCATCTTTGCCCTTTATACAAAGTCCGACTGTATCTGTGTCTATGCAGAGCAGGATGGCCAGAACGAAAAAGACAGCTAGGATCTCAAATTCAGACGGCTCCTCCCACAGGGTGCCGATTAGTGAAACATCTGACCAGGCGCCAGATGTTGAAGTGAGACAAGGCGGCCTGGATGCCGGCAATTCTGTGGGGGGAGTCATAGTGACCCCTTCCAATTTAACAGTTAACAAATCTGCTCCTTTTCAAAGAGAGGAGGCGGGCCCCTCCGGGAGAGGGGAGGAGTCGTCCTCTTCAGACTCGTCCGAGGACGATTCCTCGTCAAGCTCTTCTGGCCATGCTTCTTTGGGTACAGAAGAGAAAAACAGCCGCCTGCAAGAGGCGAGACTTTCTCACACAGTTGAGAAGGGGGACAATTGGGCGGAACCATCCGCCTCTTACCGAGAGCTAAATACCCCCTACTACTGCACGGTACCTCGGGGCCGAATCACAGCCATGCAAGAGAAAGTGGAGAGCTTTATTGCAAACCACACCATGGGCCCCGACTTTCTAGTGTTTGTGCCGGATCCAGAAGATACAGTCGTCTGGCCGGCTGGTTCCAGTTATGATAGCGCCTGCTTTGGCTGCTACGAGGCGGCCATCAAGGCAGGGCTGCGCTTCCCATTACATCCGGCTGTTCAGCGGATTTTGGATGGGTATGAGTTGGGGTTATGGCAGTTAGCCCCAAACTCCTTGGTCAACGTACTCGGCTATGTGGCCGGGTGCGAACTGCACGGGGTGGAGCCGAGCTTCGAGGCTTTCGCCCATATGAACTATCTCAGCCGGACCCCTAAGACAGGCGGTACCAGCTGGTATCAATTAACAAGCCACAGGGGCTACCTCATGACGAGAGGTAAAGCAAACAAGTGGAAGGACTGGCGGAGCACCTTCCTCATCATTGAGAGTTCAGACATTGAGCTGAACAAGCGCTTCAATAGGTGGAACAGGAATCCGCCCCTTCTTGCAGGCGGCCGTAGCATGCCGCCTGTTCCCCCCAAGGCTAAGAAAGAGATCCATGACAAAGGACTCTTTAAAGTAGAGTCGAGGGTCGACTCTACTTCAGGGGTACGAGAGCAAGTACCCCTGCACTGCGTCCCGAGCTTCAAGTGGCTCTATGACGAGTACTTTTTGGCCGCCTGTGGCCTCAGCAATCGGTGCTCAAGAGGTAGTCGGCCTGTCGAATACTCTGTTGTTTCATACATTTGTTGTTTATCTTTTATTAACTTTGCCGTTTGTTTTTGCAGCTGACGCCATGAGCAAAATCACCGCCTCCAAGACTGCGGCGGCCATGTTGCGGGCCTCTATTATGCAACAAGCTTCAACCGACTCCCCCAAGAAGGGGGCACCCTTGGTGAGCTCCGAACCTTTCACCCTCTTTTTGGAGTGTTTATGCATATACTGACTTTTTTCTTCTTTTTTAGACGGGTGCTCCAAGAGCTTCATCTTCTCAACAGCCGGACCCCAAGGCCCGGAAGACGACTGTTGGGAGCTCTCCTGGTTCTGCCAGGAAACAGGTGGCGGCTGAGAAACAGCCGGCCACTTCCTCTAAAACTCCAACTGGGCCGCCTAGAGGTATGAAGTTGTCCTTGTAAATTTTAGACTTGCTCCCTTTGTTACTAAGTCTAATCCGTTTGTTTATGCTTGATGCAGCCGGCCCCCAGGAGCCTGACTTGGTAGAGATGGCCAAGTCTATGATCAGGGCAGTTCCTCCAGCTGAAAGGGAGGCGGTCAGGGGTGTCGGCACCCTTGACCTCGACGGGATTGCAGGGGTCCTTGCTGAGGTATACTTAGCTTATTTTTGAGTATTTAAATTTCTGGACGCCTGTTTTCTTTTTTGTTTGGAAACTGACGCCTGTTTTTTTTTTGTACTTAGGCCCTGCTCCGAGTTAACGGCCTTCGCAAGCCGCTTGATCGGAAGAACAAAGAGGTAAAGGCTGCAAAAGCTATGGCCGCCTCTGACTGTGATAAGGCAATGTTTCAAATTGCCCAAAATGAAGTACTGACCATTGATATTCTTTATTATCAGGCGCAGGCTACCGCCGCTGTTCGGGCTCAGTTAGAGGCGGCCCAGAAGAAGAATGACGAGCTGGAGGCGACCATCACAAATCTTAAGGCCGAGCTGAAACCTCTTTGCCTAAAAATGTACTCTTACGAAGCCATGGAGAAATCCTTGGCCAGCGTAAAAGAACGCCTGGTGAGCCAAGAGAAGAGTCTTACCCAAGAGCTCTCGGGAAAGGCCGAGCAAGAGAAGAAAGAGCTGGTCCGGGAGATGATGGAAGACTCTGTTCAAATCCAGCGCATGACCTGGGGCCGCCTCTTCCCCAGTGCCGACTTTGCCTCTTGGGAAAGAACGTACCGCCAGTGTTCGGAAACATATAATCAAGAGATCCTGGCGGCTGCTGCAGAAGAGGCGTTGGGAGAAGCGTTGGAGGAGGAGGAGGAGCCGGTAGTGGCGCTTGTGCCGCTTGGGGGTAAGGCATCAAAAAAGGATGCAGCTGAAGCCGAGTCCAGCAAGAAGAGTGTTGACCAGGCGGCAGCTGCTAATACTGAACTGCCCCCTTCTTAAGCTTTATGTATTCTTTCCACGGCCTGCGTGCCGTTTGCTTTGTATTTACCCGGCCAGGGGGCCGGGGCTTTGAATATTTTGCTGGTCTTTAATGACCGGCTTATTTTTAATGAATTTTTGTTTTGCTTCAAATTTGTCTAAGTATTCCATATCTAATATCCAATTGTTTACTAGACTGAATGTTTTACATGGCCGAACGTTGCAGACAGGTACGGATAGTTAGTACGCCGCCTATGCCCCTGGACGACTGGTTGTCTGTTTCCAGGATAGACGATCAGTCGGCCATTTATCCAATCGGTATTCGAACTATTTTGTCTGGATCCTTTTTAGGCAGGCGAGCCTGTCATTTGTAAATTTAACCAAGTAGGAAAGTGGTCTGACCAAGTAAATAGAGTATTACCTAGTCGCCAAGGAATTGAGTAGTAGAGATAACAAGCGGCGGGTACCGGTTGTTTCCCTTTATTGCCAATGTTGTTGGCTTTTAACTCATAATTTGTTAACCTAGCAAGAGTAGTGGTTGAGAGCCCCTGTTTGTTAAAAACAGGCGGACGACTCATACCTTTTAGGCTCCATACTAAGTTTGAGGGACTATTAAGTTAACATAAGAGTTAGTCTTCGTCACAATCTAGATTGAGTAGTAGAGGTACCAGGCGGCGGAGGCCGGCTGATCCCCTTGATTTGCCAATGTTTGTTGGCTATTAACTCAATAGGTTGCCTAGTAGGAATAGGGGTTTGAGTGCCCCTGTTTGTTAAAAAAAGGCGGACGACTCAAACCTTTTAGGTTCCATACCAAATTTGAGGGAGTGACTATGAGTTAACGTTGGAGTTACTCAGTCGCCGTCACTTTTGTTTGAGAAGTAGAGGTACCAGGCGGCGTAGGCCGGCTAGACCCCTTGATTCGCCAATGTTTGTTGGCTATTAACTCAATAGGTACCCCCTGCATTTATCCCAAGTAATACAGGCGGTCATCTGACTCAGATGTCAACTGCTACCACTGGTTTGGTTAGTGATAGAGTTATCCTTGTCTCAAAAACGGCTACGTGGTTGCCCTTGGGGACAGTCGTATAGGTGCCGTGTAATTAGTTTATAGAACAATGTTCCACCCAAAAGGGAGCTTCTCTCTGCGACGAATTTCATCCGGAGGGATGCCGTCGGACGCCTGCTATGATGTTGGGACAGGTTGTATTAGTTTTGTAGATTTGATCAGTTGGCTTGGCGCCTGGTCTGATCATTCAGCCTGTGGCCTTGGTAAGTTCTTGGTGAACGTAGGTGCTAAATAAAAGGAGGGTAGCCGCCTGTTAGGCACAGGGTCGGCCAGGCCCTAATCTTTTTAGCTAAGTATTAGAGGGGTGGCTATGTGTTTGGAACCAGTCGACCATCTTCTTATGGAGAGTAGCCGACTATATGCCCAGACGACATGCCCCTATTGTGAGTAAAATACTCAATGGAGAGTAGCCGACTGTAAAGTTACAGACGGCATGCCCCTCTGAAGATAGAGTGAAAAACTCAATAAAGAGTAGCCGACTGTAAAGGTACAAACGGCATGCCCCTCTGAAGATAAAGTGAAAAACTCAATGGAGAGTAACCGACTGTAAAGGTACAGACGGCATGCCCCTCGTAGTACAAAATTGAATAGTAAGTGCAAACTTTTATTAAGTAGCTCTTTACTTTACATCATTCAAAAGAAATATTTCTTAAGATTATCTACATTCCAAGTTCGAGGCAACGGTTTTCCGTCTGGTGTTTCCAGACGGTAGGTACCGTCCCTGACTTCCTCATAGATTCGGTAGGGTCCTTCCCAGTTGGGAGTTAGTTTGCCAGACTCATTAGCCCTACCGACTGCTTCCATTTTTCTAAGTACAAAGTCCCCTACTTTGAGTGGACGCCTGTGTACTTTTTTGTTGTATGATCTAGTCATTCTCAGGCGATAGATCTCATGGCACAAGACAACATTGCCCCTCTTTTCAGGAAGTGAGTCTAATGCCAGGCGCATGGCTTCCCAGTTTGCCTCTTCGTCATATAGCATTACTCGAAGAGTCGGCTCGTAGTGTTCTATTGAAAGAACAGCTTCCGCACCGTAAGTTAGGAGGAATGGAGTTTCTCCAGTCGCCCCTTTTTCAGTCGTCCTAATGGCCCAGAGAACATGTGGTAGTTCATCCGCCCATAGGCCGCCTGCTCGTTCAATCTTTTTCTTGAGACCGTCTGAGATGATTTTATTAAAGGCTTCTACCTGGCCGTTTGCTTGTGGACGGCCGACAGATGCAAAGTAATTTGCAATTCCTTGGTCACCCAACCAGCTTTTGAGAACATGCGTCTCAAATTGGGGACCATTATCAAAAACCATAGACATGGGAACCCCGAACCGAGTGATGACATTTTTCCAAATGAATGAAATTACATCTTTCGTCTTGATTCCCTTTACCGCCTCCGCTTCTACCCATTTAGTGAAGTAGTCAACGGAAACAAGTATGTACCTCCTGCCGCCTGTAGCAGGCGTATATGGACCCAGAATATCCATGCCCCACTTAGAAAACGGTAGTGGGCTATGAATGGTAGTGAGGTCAGTAGCCGGACGGTGAATTAGTTTGTCAAACCTTTGGCACTTGTCACATTTTTTTACCATCTCCATTGCATCTGCTTCCAAAGTAGGCCAAAAGTAGCCCTGCCGCCTTGCCCTTTGAGCAAGCATCCTACCACCTATATGAGAAGCACAGTAACCAGAGTGAAGATCATCTAGTATCTCTCGTCCCTTTTCTGGAGTAACACACTTTAAGAAGGGTTGAAGGTACCCCTTCTTGTGAAGTTCTCCCTTTATCATTTCAAAACAGGTGGCTCGTTTTTTCAATGCTGCCGCCTGTTGAGGATCATCCGGCAGTGTACCGTTTGTCAGATATGCCCTGATTGAATCCATCCAGGTTGAGCTTCTGTCTAGGATTCCAATAGGGTTTTCCTCGATGCTTCTCTTCTCCATTACTTCCCAAAAAACAGTTCGAGGAGTATCAGAGGAGGCGGATGATGCTAATTTTGACAGTGCATCCGCCTGGTTGTTTTCTGATCTCGGCACTTGGATCAGATGGAAATCCTCAAGGGAGCCTGTAAATACTTGATCATGGCCGGATGGGTTGCTTCGTATTCGCCATTGTACTGACTCACTATCAATTGTGAATCCGAACAGGCGTCTATTTTTCTTGCCCCTGCCGCCTTGCACATGCGGATCCCGGCTAGTAAAGCTTCATATTCTGCCTCATTGTTTGAAGCCTGAAAACTGAAGCGTAGAGCATACTTGTACCTGTCGCCCTCTGGCGACTGACATATGACGCCTGCTCCACAACCATTTGAAGTAGAGCTTCCGTCCACATATACCTTCCATACTTGGTCTGGAACTTGAGAGTCAGGAGGACGAGTCATCACTACAATAAAGTCAGCAAAGGCTTTCCCCTTCACTGCTTTTCTAGGCTCGAAAGTAACTTCGAGGCTCTGTATTTTTATGGCCCATTTGATCATTCGGCCTGACGACTCCATGATGGTCAGCGGCCGCTTGATAGGTTGGTCTGTATACACGACGACTGTATGTGCCAAAAAGTAGGGCTTCAATTTTTTAACAGCCATGAAGAGTGCAAGACCAAATTTCTCCACTAGGGGATACCTCAACTCGGCATTTTTCAGTACGTGACTGACAAAGTAGACCGGGAGCTGACAGCCGTCCCTTTCAGCAAGGAGAACAGCGCTTAACGCATGATCAGAGACGGCCAGGTACATGTAGAGAACCTCTTTGGGCAAAGGGCTGACCAGCCTCGGCAAGGAATGCAAGTGAACTTTTAATTTCTGGAAGGCGGCCTCAGCATCCGGACCCCATTCAAACCTTGCCTTTTTCTTAATTGCCTGGAAAAAGTATAAGCATTTGTCGCCTGATCGGCTTAAAAATCTTCCCAAGGCCGCCAGACAACCTGTTAACTTCTGAACCTCTCGGATGGTACGAGGCGACTGCATGTCAATGACCGCCTGCACCTTCTCAGGGTTCGCTTCTATTCCTCTCTGATTGATAAGGAATCCGAGAAATTTCCCAGACTCAACTCCAAATACACATTTCTTGGGATTGAGCATGACATGGTGCCGCCTGAGTGTGGCGAAAGTTTCTCGGAGGTCCGATAGATGATCTTTCTGAAGTTTAGTCTTGACAATCATATCATCAATATATGCCTCGACGTTTCTCCCAATCTGATCAAAGAACACACTGTTTATCATTCGTTGAAAGGTAGCCGGGGCATTCTTAAGACCAAACGGCATGACCGTGTAACAGTATAACCCCTGATCAGTGACGAAGGCCATCTTCTCCTGATCTTTCTTCCATAAGGGAATTTGATGGAAACCAGAATAGGCGTCCATGAAACTCATCAAGGCATGGCCGGCTGTTGAGTCGACCAGGTTATTAATTTTAGGCAGAGGGTAACTGTCTTTGGGGCACGCCTTGTTTAAGTCTGTGTAGTCTACACACATTCGCCAGGTGCCATTCGGCTTTTTAACAAGCACCACATTTGCAACCCAGTCTGGGAAGTAACATTGCCGAATGAACCCTGCATCAAGTAATTTTTTAACTTCGGCGGCTGCCGCCTGACTTCTTTCTTCGCCATGGTTCCGCTTCTTTTGCCGTACCGGCTTCTTTTTCGGATCCACGGCGAGTTTATGTACCGCCAGATCAGGACTAATGCCTGGCATTTCATGGACTTCAAATGCAAAGATGTCCTTGTATTCTTTCAATAGGTTGTGAAAGTCGTCACCAAGGTTTCTCAGAGCAGTCGTCCCAACTTTGACTGTTCGGTCAGGGCGTGAGTCGTCTAAGATCAGGTCCGCATGCTCACCAGCCGGCTGAGGGCGGAACTCATCCGGCCGCTCCTCTGCCAATGATTGCTATTTTCTTGCTTTTCTTGCGGACTCTGTCTGGGACGCCTTTCTCTTTTTGCCGCCTGCTTCTTGAACAGGCGCACTCTCCTTGACATTGTCAAGGTCTGTTTTTTCACCACTTGACCCAGTGGCCATAACAGTGGGCTTGACATCCGAGAGATAGCACTCTCGGGCCATCCTCTGATCTCCCCTTAGGGAGCCGACTGTTCCATTATCCCTCTCAAACTTGAGCAACATAAGAGACGGGATTATAACAGCCTTGGAATTATTCAGGGTTGGTCGACCTAGAATCATGTTGTAGGCCGAGAGTTCCTCTACTACTAGGAACCGGACTACTATGTGTCGTCCTTCCCCTTTTTCGCCCAGGCGAATGGGTAAATCTACTCGTCCCAGTGGGTGGACGACTCCTCCTCCAAACCCTACTAAAGGGTGGGAGGCCGGATGTATGCAGTCAGTCTGATATTTCAGTTTCGACAGACATTTGCTGCTGATGAGATCTGAGGAGCTCCCGGTATCTATGAGGATTCGGCCAACTCTCTGGTTGGCCACTTTACATTCAATAACGAGAGGGTCGTCATGCGGCCCCCTTACCCCTCCTAGATCCTCTTCAGTGATGACAATCTCAGGAAATGTATATTTGGACGGCCGTTCTTGGTGAACGGAATTTACATCTAACCGCCTTATATTATCTTTGTTGCCCCTAATAGTGGGGCCGCCTCCTGAGAAGCCGCCTGCAATGGTGTAGACGACTGCATCATCTGTATCGGAGCTGTCGGCCTGTTGATTCTTTTTGGCCGACAGCTTTTTTGAGGAAGTGTTCCCCGTAGATTTCTTTACATAAGTGTCAAGATCACCTTGCTTAGCCAGGCGGTCTAGGTACCGCATAGGACTGATGCAATCATTGGTGTGATGACCAACGTCATCATGATAAGCACAGATTTTTTCTTGGTTCCGGTTGTTTGCAGAACCCTTCATGGGGACCGGCTTCTCAATTGAGATCCGTCCCTTGATTTCTTTTAGGATAAACTGGTTATCCTTGTTAAACGCATACTTTGGAGAGTATGGTTTGAATTCTTTTTTCTTTTTCTGGGCCGGCTGTTTAGAGGAATCAGCCGCCCAGACCTCTTTTCTTTTCTCATCTTTGTTTGACGACTCTTTCTGTCGTCCTTCTCTTTTGTCGAACCTTTTCCCGTCCGACTGTTTTATCGTACAAAGATCAGTCGCCTGTATATAGGCTTCTGCTTCAATCAAGGCCTCTTGAAGAGTCGCCACCCGTTTTCGAACCAAATCAAATTGGAAGGTAGACCCGTCTTTGAGACCTCTAAAAAAGTCGGTATAAGCTACCTCATCCGGTAACCCTTGAATCTGTATTCTCATCAGGTTAAACCGCGTGATGTAAGAACGAAGCCCCTCCTTCTCGCCCTGCTGAATTGTTCCCAAATCAAGGGTCGTTTTCTTCGCAGGGATGTTCATGGCGAAGTTGGAGGCAAATAAGTAAGCAAGCGTCCTGAAGCTATTAACACAACCAGTCGGCAGGTTGCCGAACCATCGCTGTGCGATTCCTTTGAGAGTCGCTGGGAAACACTTGCACCAGGTGGGATCATCCAACCCTTGAAGGTACATCAGGTTGGTGAATGCCATCAAATGGTCTTCTGGGTTAGTAGTGCCGTCATAGGCGCCTACTAGTACATTTTTCACTTTGGCCGGCTGAGCGGCTTCAGTAATTTCCTTGGAGAAGGCCGACGGCTGTTCACCAAGTCTAAGCAACCGTAGCTGCCAGTCCATAGGTTGGACGGTTTTTGCTGCAGGTCCACCAAACGGAGGTGGCTGCAAAAAATACTGTTGTTGCGGCACAAATGGTAAGTTTGGTACCGCCTGGTCGCTATGAAAGTCGGACTGACGGGAGGTGCCGCCTGACTGACTCTCATGATACGACTGAGTATGCCTCATCGAGGCATTTCGCAAACTGTCTTGAAAGTTTGAAGTAGAGGCCGACTCTGATAATCGGTCACTCTTCTTCTGCTCTAGCAGTAGCCGAGCATCTGTGAATGTTTGCTTCGACCCGTCCGCCTGAATATGACGAACAGGTTTCCTATTTCCTGTAGGATAACGGAATTTTGTGAAATCAAGGGCAGGTGGCTCCCGCTTCCTAGATTTAGGATGAGGAGTCGCCTCTCGCCCTTGAACTGGCTTCCTCTTCAGTGAAGTGGAGGGTTTCTTGGCCGACTGCTCCTTGACTGGAGCAGGCGGTTTCTTGTTGATCAACTCTTGAATCTCTCCCTTGAAGTCCCTCATGAAGGTCATGAGTTCGTTCCTTGTGATGGGAGCAGACCCATCAGTCGGCTGTTGCCGAACAGGCGGTGCGCCTGCTGGCTCGCTTCCTGTTTGAAGATGTTCCCGTTCCCTCCTTTCGGTATGACGGGTACGTCGGGCCCTTAGGGTCCCGTCTGAAGCTGTATGAGTTTCAACTTCAAATTCACTTTCGGTGTCATGGTCCGATTGAACTTGAGGGTCGTCTAGGGGACGCCTCTCTTCAGGAGTCGGTACAGACTTGGATGCCATCTCTGAAGTACTCTCCCCACAGACGGCGCCAAATGTTTCGGGGTTTTCTGATGTCCTGCGGGAGAGTTACAATTCCGAGACTGGAACCGGACGCCTGTACCTGCAAAATAACGGAGACTCCTGTGAGTTCCGCCTCCAACGGTCAAGTTAGTACCTGATTAAGGAGTAATTAATGCGGAAATTAAAGTAATAAGGTCTCTCTAGGTGAAAGTGTTGTAGGTAATCTGCTTTGTTAGCGAGATCAGCCGGTTATTAGTGTGTTCCGTAATGTTTTTCGCGTGTCGTTTCTGTAATCCCCCTTAATGAGGATTAAGGGAGGTATTTATAACCTTGGGAAACGTGCCCATCCTAGGTTTAGGTAAACCTAGGGCAGATTGGGCTTCCCTCGGAAGTTGGGCCTGGGTGGCCGGTTTCTCCATTAGGCATGGAGTATGCCACATGTCGTGACATAACAGGTCTAAGGTGGACGAATAAGCGCGTGCCACGTGGCAAGCCCTGACAGTTCTAACTAGGGGACACTTGGCAGGTCCTTATTGGCCCACGTGGCGCATTCCGATTGGTGGGAGAAAAATCCCCTAATCACCTTCCGTGCTTGAGGAAAGCCGACAAAGGAATTTGGCGGTTTTCTATACTTGAAGAAAAAATCCACCGATAACGCTTTCCATGCCTGAGGAAAGCCGACTTGACGGTTTTCTATACTTGAAGAAAAATCCACCGATAATGCTTTCCAAGCCTGAGGAAAGCCAACTTGGCGGTTTTCTATACTTGAAGAAAAATCCACCGATAACGCTTTCCAAGCCTGAGGAAAGCCGACTTGGCGGTTTTCTATGCTTGAAGAAAAATCCACCGATAACGCTTTCCAAGCCCGAGGAAAGCCGACTTGACAGTTTTCTATACTTGAAGAAAAATCCACCGATAACGCTTTCCATGCTTGAGGAAATCCGACGATTGCTGAAATTTATAAGTGTATGACGGTTCGATTATCCCCGAACGTGGGCCGCAGATGATTCACACCTTTAAGTCGATTATCCGACCATATTAAGTGCTTTAAATGCCAAAAAAATAGACTTTGATGCTTGCTAGGGGTAAAATGGTAATTTTAGTCCCCTTTAAGTATCAGTTCCAATTTTCCGCGTAATTCCAGCGAAAAATAACCGTCCAATAACCTCTAAAAATCATTCAAACTAGTCAAAAACGCCAGGAATATTCGCTGACAATGCACAGAGCTGCCGTGCCACGTCACCTTTTTGCCGTGACACGGTAACTTCTCCCATCAGACGGGATGAAATCCCGTGTCACGGGAATATTTTACATATATTTTTTTTTTGCTGTTTGAATTGGTCAACGCGTGAATCATTATGCTTTTTATCGACGAATCCTAGCGCGCCACGTCATCAGTGTACCGTTAAACGATAACAGTAACCGTGGCACGGTGAACGGGGTTCGTAACGGTTACTTTTTGGCTTTAAATTCACACTTCTGCTTCATTTCTTTCACCATTTAGCCATTTCCTTATTCATCTCCTCTCTCTATCTTCTCCATTTTCATCTTCTTGCTCACACAAATTGCCGCGCCACGGTTAAGAAAACCGACGGTCGTCCGGCCTCACCGTGACACGGTAACGGCAACCGTGACACGGCGGTTCTGTTTTTGTTTTCTTTCTTTTTTTTTCGCTTCTGCTGCGAGCTGCTGTTACTGTTATTCGCTGTCGCTTACTACTGTTGTTGTTGCTGTTGTTCGTCGGTGCTGCTGCTGCACAACAGGGCTCCAGCGACCTCTGTTCTTCCCGTGACACGGGATTTTGTCCCCGTGACACGTCGATCTTCCACCGAGCCGCGACCAAGCTCAACCGTGTCACGGCGGCTGCACAGATCTTTGAAGTTTTTCGAGCTTTTGGAGCTCAAATTTCCACCAATTTTTCTCTAATTTCTTGCTATTTTCCTCATTTTCGACTCTCTACAAGCATCCATGTAAGTTTTCTTTTATTTTTGTCTCGAATTTGCTTCAAATAAGTAATTTCATGAAAAACCCTTAAAAATCAATTTGGAGATTTTTGATTTTGAGGTTTTATGTTGAAATTCTTGCCATGATTTTACTTGTATATGTATGTATGTGTGTTTGTGAGAAATATGAGACAAAAATTACATGATTTGATGGAGAATTGAGCAAATCACCATTTTGGGTACTACTTTGTGAAATGATGTTCATGTTACTTCTTTGTTCTTGAAATGGTGAAAAAATGGTGGTAAACCTTGTGAAATATTTCATGATGTGTTGATTCATTGTTTTTGTGCAACCTCGAAACATATTTTGCATATGTACTATATTGTCATGGAGAACATAGTATCATGCGGCTAGGAGAACTGTAGTATTAGTTTGTCATGGAGAAGCTAAATACCATAATTTTGCCAATTTTTAGCCTGGAGGTAAAAATTTAGTGTATAATTCGATAAATAACTAAATAACTTAGGAAATGATGCTAAGTATTTAGATCTTTATTTTTATGAAAATGCAACTTGAATTAAATGTCTAAGGAAATGATGCTAAACACTTAGATTTTTATAATAGCATGCCTAGGCAACGAGATTGCGATCTTTCTACCCTCGGTCGGCGTCGGACTTTTAAGGAGCACACTCCCACCATTCCTGAGGGTATGGACGACGATGCTTTAGAGTCCAAGCCTCGGGCATCCGCGAGTAGGGGTAGGTGGGTTCCACCTCCGTGGACTCCAGACCCGTTGGTTTTCTGCCGTGAAAACCATGTCTCTCATCGCCCACTCTCCGGCATAGTCGATGGCACGCTTCGCCACCACGGTTCTGGAACCGGCGATTTGATCCCTCAAATTCACCAGATCATTACGGGAATCGGCTGGTTTAGTAGATTTCTATACGGCGGTTGTAGAGTTTCGCAACCCCCGGGGTTGCGGTTCGACGGTCGTTCGCGCATTGTTGGAGTATTTATGGGATACTACCAACACTTTTCATTTTTCTTGGGGGGAGATGACGGTGACCCCTCTAGACTTTAGTATGATCAGCGGGCTGCGCTTCACCGACCGGGATGTAGCTCAGATGTCAGATCTATCTTGGGGATCGGCTGAGGCAGCTGATTTGTTGGGTCCGATCGTTCAGCATATCAGGACCCGACCAGTGTCTCGAGGTGGTCCTAGGAGCGGACGATCGGAGCTGGCTTCAGTTTTAGCTCGTGGCTTCGACATGGAGGATACGTCGGCTGAGCAGAGAGTGCGGATCTTTATCCTGAGCCTGATCTCTATGACCCTTTCTCCTGATAGGAGTTCACACGTACTCCTTTGCTACCTCCCCTCTTTGGTCAGGATCCATGAGATAGGATCCTATAGCTGGGCCAGCCTTGGATACGCCGATCTTCTCTTATCGCTACGTCATGGCTGTCGGCAGCTGAACGACGAGTCTCCCATCACCGTCTATGGTCTGTGGAGAGTCGTAGAGGTGATGATCTTTTCCCTTTTTGTTTCACTTTAACTTGTTCGACTCATGTGCTAAAGATTACTTTTCATCGCAGCTATGGTTCTACGAGTACTTCCCAAGCTTGGATCCTCGCCGGCGTCGTGGAGCGGTCCATGATTTCCCTATCGGGGCCAGGTGGCGTGATCGAGGAGAGTCGCGGGTGGAGTTCGTCCCTGCACTGCGTGGGTTACTACGTCGAGGCACCTCTTCTGTTGGCGTAAGGATTAGTTTTGTTGCCTGTTATTTACCTTCTGACGTTGTTTCCGTCGTTTCACGCCAACTTTTTATGGTTTTCAGGTTGCCATTGATGTCCAGTATCGTCCTTGGGCCGGGATGACTGATCTACCTGAGGCCTTGTGTCTTTCCGCGCACCGCACCATTTTGGTTGGTACCGGACGCTTTGTCTGGTATTTGGGGGAGCAAGTCGTTCGTCAGCATAGCGGCGATCGTTTTGTGGTGCCCTCATCTCCACCAGAGTCGATGCTGGACTCACGCTTGATCAGAGAGTTGATCAACAGGGGAGAGCGCTATACCTTTCCATGGCAGGAGCTTGTACACATGGAGAGTGACTATGCGCGGGATTTGCTTCCCTCTCTGGCTCCTCCACCCCGTCTTCCTAAGGTATGATTTCTTTTGAGGATCTTTTTTATTAGTCTCTGTTTTAAATAGTCGAATAACTTGATTATTCGATCACATTTTCAGACGACTAATCGCCCTGTAGGGAGGATCGAGATTCCTCCTCAGTCTGTCCGCTATCCGGGGCCGATTGGTATCACAGAGGACCATATTGCTGACGCGCCAGAGGGTTACAGACAGGCGCAGGAGTCTCTGCCCGAGGTCTTTGAGCCGGTGAGTTTTCTTTGATGCATTATTCATCCTTTTAACACTGTTTGTTACTGACTTTTCTTTGCTTTTATCCTCATCCTAACCACCCGGAGATGATGGGACTCATGAAGCTGGTTGACGCCCTGAAGTATTGTATCATCAAGCTTCGGCGTGGTGCGAGTTGTCGGAGCTCTAGCTACGTTCTTGAGGTATCATTCATTTTTATTTCTACCATTTGTTTTACTTTGCATTGTTGACACCTTTTGATTTTGTATCTTTCAGGAGCAACTGAGGTCCCGCTCGCGCTCGATGCATAGAGGCTCGGACGAGGAGGAGCTTGGTCGTGGTAGACGATCTCCTGAAATTCACCGACGTTCTCATTCTTAGCGAGAGCCTCAGACGACTCAGCCGTTTCAGGAGGCTCAGTGGCAGCAGTCTCAGTCTTCCCAGCGCTTTCCGGGCCAGAGTCAGGGGCAGCGTCAGTCGTTTTCACAGCCTCCACGGCCTGAGCTTGGGTGTGTTTTGACTCCCTTGGATCCTGGTTCATTTTCCGCTCCATTGTCCGGGATTCCTACACCGGTGTCGGGCTTGTTCTCAGTTCCGATGTATGGGACGATGCCTTCACCGACGATTCCTATGTCTTTGAGCCAGTCTACACCGTTTTCCGGCTGGACGGGTCGTGCCTTGAGTTTGACTGCTGCTAGGGTCACAGGGACTAGTAGGGACACTACTCCCCGTACTCGGATGATGGAGGGACTCTTTGGCTCACCGTTCCCATATTTGCAGAGTGGAGATGATACTGATTTTGGCTCTAGAGACTTTTGACCGAGGGTTTTTATTTGTACATATTATGATGACACTTGACATGTTTATTTATTATGACTCTTTTGTACACTATTCATAGCTTATGTATTTATTATTGTGTGTTAGTGTGTGCTTGAAACTCATTGTGTGTGATCGTGTATTTATTAATGACGCGACAAAAAAATATAAGTGGAGTAATGGAGGGTACCGACCTTCCCCAAAAGAAAAAGAAATAAAAAGACAAACAAAAATAAATAAAAAGAGAATATTAAAGTGAGAAAAAGAAATAAAAAGACAAGCAAAAATAAAATGATAAAGAAATAGAATATTAAAGTGATGAATAAATAAAGATAATAATAATAATAAAATAAAATAAAAAAATAGAGATAAAAAAAGCTGAGAATTTTATTAGAAATAAAGCTCTCAGAAAACTGAAAAAATAAACGGAGAAGATAAAATACTATAAAAAATCCGGATAGATAGGGGAAAAGATAAAAAAGAAAATGCGTGAGGTGCCGTGACACGGCACTGTTCACCGTGTCACGGCAGAACTTGCCGTGTCGTGGCAAAAGTTCCCGTGACACGGTAGGACTTGTCGTGTCACGGTACGCGTATTACTCAGCGGTGTGTTTTACGCGTATGAAAAGATAAATTCTGGACAGTTTCGAGCGTTGTTGCTATAAAATAAGACCAGTTTATTCATGATATGCATAATTACAAAACACAAAATAATTTAGAGTTTCATATTTCAATAATTATGTCTCAGAATTTTGATAATACATTGCGTGACTGGTCTTATTCTTTGACCAATGCTGAAAAAAGGGAGTTAGAATTATTTCATGTCAGGGGTTTTCTAGCCCTGCGACATGTAGCTATTGAACATGATTTTCTTAGGGCAGCAGTAGATTATTGGAGTCCAGAAACACACTATTTTAAATTTGATTATGATGAAATCTGTCCCCTGCCGGAGGAATTCGGTGCAATCTTTGGATTTCCTGCTAGAAATCTTATTGCCATGCCTACCCTACGTGAATATTATTACCAAGATTTTGAACGCCATCTGAATCTAACAGATCCAGATTTAAATAGAATTGTTTGTGGTAATGAGGTAGACTTAGAAAAACTTGCTAATTTATATTTTAATCGCCCTATCTCTGAGTCGTATCATGTATATCGTAGAAGGGAATATATTTTTTGCATGTTTAGCAAGCTTTTATTTGTAAACGGTAGGGTAGGACATGCTTGTCTAGCGTCTGTGCTTGAACATGTCAAATCTGGAAGATCTCCTATGCCGACGTGCCTTGGAGAAACATTTCGTGGCCTTGACGAAGCAAAAGCTGACCGGAAAGCCATCAGGAAGGGCTCTCTGGTACTACTGCAGGTAAAAATACGCTCCGAGTATCCCCCGTGACACAAAACAGGCACCGTGTCACGGTGGGAGTCTGCCGTGACACGGTGTAACCTGCCGTGTCACGGGAATCTGCAATTTTTTTTTTCGCCTGTTTTTTTTTGGTTGATGGAGCGTTTAGAATTATTTGAAGCCCCCGACGATGTTAAAAAATATGGCCCTAACGACCTAGTCCGCAGGAAAAAGAATTACTCTGCGAACATGTCGTATGAAGATTGGAAAAATTTCTTTGCTAAGAGGGAATTTTCCATTCGCTGGGTGGTGCCTCGGTGGAGGCTTACTAGGATGGTTGGCACGAATGATACTCCATATTGTCGTGTTCCTAGTATCTCAAAACTGACCTTTTATTGCCCTTCTCGACTGATGCGACAGTATGGACTTGAACAAGTAATTCCACGCTATAACGATAGTCCTCGTGAAGTATCGTTGCATGAAAGTAACGTTCACAAGTATGAGACTTATTGGATTGGAAGACCTTTGTGGACCGTTTCTGCAAGTGACCAAGCTCCTCCTCCTTTATCTAGTGCATACAAGGCATGGTTGAACCCCAAGAGTAGGAGGGAACGATTTGGATCACGCAAGTCTGATGTGAAGAGTCGTCTTGGAAATAAGAAAGCTCCTCCTAAAGATCGTCTAGGTTCGAGAACACAAGGGATTGAGTTTAAGACTCCTATAATGCCAAGAAAGAAGAATTATGTGAAAGGAAAGGGTAAAGAAAAGATGGTGTACAGGGAGAAACAACCGAAAAAATTCAAGAAGGGTGAAAGGGGTGAAAGTTCGACTAGGGGTGTGACGGTTCGGGCTACGAAAGACACATTAATGGTGAAGGCCGACCTAATTGACCAAGAGAAGGATCTTCCTAAAGAGAAGAGAGATTAGATTAATAGTGCTTTGCTTTTTGTGATTTATAATTTTTATTTAAAATAAGGCATATGATGCCAATACTTGTAGTCGCATTTATTTTAATAATAATAACACATTTATTTCAGCCTTAAAAATAAAAATTACAATGACTTTTATTTATTTTTTATTTATCCGAGTCAAGGAGTCGGACGCAATGGAAGAACGAAAATAAAAAAAAAACTCGAACAAACAATGAATTCGCAAGGAATGCGTCATTAAAAATAAGAAAAAACTGAAATTCCACCGTGTCACAGTGAAAAATCCCGTGACACGTTACAGATTCCCGCGTCACGGCAATTTCCCTTTTTTTTGTCGCTCAGTGCCACCCTGCCACGGTGAATAGTAACGTGACACGGTGAATGTCCCGTGTCGCGGCAATTCCCCCCCCCCCCCTTTTTTTTTGTCGTGACGCAATGCTGAACTGACGCGCATACTTGATCAACAGAGGGAGGATTTTTTATTTTTTAAAGTGGCCGGGCCCCCTTGAGGGGTTGCCTACGTATCCTAAAAAGGAATCAGGCCAAACGTAGCTCTATTGGGTCATGAACCCATGCGACTAGGCATAGAATTTCTTGAGTTGATCCAAGTTGGTTAAATTATGGAAGCCGTTACCGTCCATGTCTACCAATTGTGCCGCTCTGCCAGACAGGATGGCTTTGACAATGTACGAGCCTGACCAGTTCGGTCTGAATTTTCCTCTTGGATCTAACACATTCTTACGAAGTGCCTTAAGCACTAGATCACCCTCTTTGATATTCACGGTCTTGACTTTTTTATTAAAATGTCACGCCATACGCTGTTGGTAGGTTTGAACATGATGCAAAGCTGGCAAGCGTTTTTCATCAAGTAAGACTAGTTCATCGTATCTTGCTCTAATCCAGTCGACTTCATCTAGTTGGCTTTCCAATGCGATTCGAGGAGAAGGGATTTCGAGTTCGATTGGTTGTACAGCTTCAACTCCATAGACCAAAGAGAAAGGGGTAGCCCCTGTTGATGTACGAACAGAGGTTCGATAACCCCAAAGGGCGAAATGTAGCTTATTCGGCCAATCCTTGTAATTTTCTATCATCTTTTCGATGATAGTTTTCACATTTTTGTTGGCCGATTCGACTGCACCATTTGTTTGTGGTCTGTAAGGTGATGATCGGTGATGCTTGATATGATATTTCTGTAATAATTCCGCGCATTCGGCTTGGAAATGCGTTCCGTTGTCGCTGATCATCTCATGTGGTACCCCATAGCGGCATATGATATTTCTCTCAATGAATTGAGCCACATCTTTCGCTGTCAGCTTAGCATATGAGGCCGCTTCGACCCATTTGGTGAAATAGTCGATTGCTACGATAATGAATTCATGCCCCCCTTGTCCTGGTGGTGTTATTTTTCCAATGATGTCAATTCCCCAAGCAGAGAAAGTCCATGGAGAAGTATATGTATAGAGAAGTGAAGGTGGAACATGCTGTAAATTTGCGTAGACTTGACACTTCATACATTTCTTGACGAATTTGTGACAATCTCTCTCCATAGTAGTCCAATAGTAACCTTGTCGTTGAATCTTTTGGACTAGCATCTTTGCATTCATGTGTGTTCCACATGTACCGGCATGAAGGTTTTCCATGGTTTTATGTGCTTCTCTCTTGGCTATGCATGAGAGATTTCTTCCCATTGCAGTTCTCTTGTGGAGTTCTCCCCTGATGAGCACATACTGTGAGGCCTGGAGCCTCAAAGCACGGCGTGCCCTTTTATCAGTATTAGGAGGGTATTCTCCTCTTGTCACATAATTAAGGATGTCTGTATACCATGGCTCTTCATCTTCTTCTTGTGGTTCTTGTTTAACGTCAAGTGCGTGAACATAAGCCGGCTCATTTCTTCTTTCTATGGTCAATGGCATCCTGATTGTATCAGTTGGAATTCGCACCATTGATGCTAAAATGAGTTTGATACGTAGCGAGACTTTCACTTCTCACTTTCCATCTCTTGGAGATTTGGTTAATGATGAGTGAAGAATCGCCATAGATTTTGAGTTTCTTAATTCCCAAGGCGACAGCTGTTTCTAACCCCAAAATGCATGCTTCATATTCTGTGGCATTGTTGGTGACATCAAAGTCGAGCTTCATGGAAATTGGGATGTGCTCTTCATTGGGTGATACAAACAAGACTTCTACACCACATCCTTTTTGGTTTAAAGCTCCATCGAAATAGAGTGTTGAGCTATCATCTTCAGTCATGAGTAAATCTTCGTCATGGAAATCGTACTCATCTTCTTCTTTTTCAACTTCTTCTAGCGGAAAGTCTGCTAAGAAGTCAGAAACTGCAGAACCTTTGATGGCTTTTTGTGGCACAAATCTCAAGTCAAACTGAGCAAGATTGACTATCCACCTTGATAATTTTCCATTGAGTGTTGCTTTTTCGAACAAGTATTTGAGAGGATCCATCTTGGACACGACATGCACTGTATGAGTGAGCATGTAATGTCTTAGTTTCTGTGCGGCCCATACATGTGCGAGACACAACTTCTCAAGTGGTGTGTATCGCATTTCATATCCTTGAAGTTTCTTACTCAAGTAATAGATTGCATTCTCCTTGCTTTCGATCTCTTGTGCTAGCATTGCCCCTATCGTTTCTCTCGTGACCGTAAGGTAAAGTCGAAGAGGAAAGTCAGGTATTGCTGGCGCTAGCACGAGTGGGTTTGCCAAATACTCTTTGATTTTGTCAAAAGCCTTTTGGCAATCGTCATCCCATGTGACTGGGACATTTTTCTTGAGCTTCTTGAATATAGGTTCACATATTGCTGTGAGCTTTGATATGAACCTACTTATATACTGCAACCTTCCAATGAAACCTCGAATCTCCTTCTCATTTTTGGGTGGTGGCATGGCCATGATCGCCTTTACTTTTGTAGGATCTATTTCAATCCCTCGAGAACTGATCACGTATCCAAGTAATTTGCCTGACGTGACTCCGAATGCACATTTTGTTGGATTTAACCTCATGTTGTACTTGCGGAGTCTTTCAAAGAACTTGCGAAGTGCAATAATATGGCTTGGGAGATCTTTAGACTTAACGATCATATCATCGACATAGACCTCCACCTCTTTGTGCATCATGTCATGTAACAATGTTGTAGCTGCTCTTTGGTAGGTGGCACCCGCGTTTTTCAACCCGAATGGCATTACCGTATAGCAATATGTACCCCACTGCGTGATGAATGTGGTTTTCTCCATGTCTTCTTCGGCCATCAATACCTGATTATATCCGGCGTAACCATCCATGAATGAAAGGAGTGCATGATTTGTCGTATTATCGACCAGAATGTCAATGTGAGGTAGAGGGAACCCATCTTTTGGGCTTGCTTTATTAAGATCCCTGTAATCAACACACATTCTGACCCTTCCATCCTTCTTTGGAACCGGAACCACATTTGCTATCCATTCTGGATATTTGGATACTCTGATGAAACCTGCGGCCAACTACTTCCTGATTTCTTCTTTGATTTTGAGAGCCACATCGGGTTTCATACGGCGCAGCTTTTGTTTGACAGGCTTCATACCTGGAATGAGTGTTATCGTATGCTGAGCTATATCCCTGTCAATTCCTGGCATATCTTGGTATGACCAAGCAAATACATCAACAAATTCACTAAGCAAGTTAATTAGCTCTTTGCGTTCATCTTGACTTAGTGTTAATCCAATTTTTACTTCTTTAACAGTCGTATCATTGGAAATGTTAACTGTTTCTGTATCTTTGATAACTGCTGTTTTATTTTCGTGTTCTTCCATTTCTTTTATTATTTCTTTGTCATTTTTATCATTAGCAAAGCAATATTTATCAGGGCTAGGGGAATGACAAGCATCGTAAGCAAAGGTACTCATTTTATTGAATTCATTGGCTAATACATCAAGAGGGGCAAGGTCGGCTGCGACCTCACTGGAATTATTAGGACTAGAAAGAGAGGACTCAACAAGGGACTCAAGATTGAACTCTATAGCAGAAAGAGGGTCGGCCTCAGACTCTAAGGACTCGTCTACAGCCTTAGACTCAGATTCGGACTCGGACCCAGACGAACTCAGACTTATCAAACATAGGACCCTCGCCAGCGGTTATTTCCAACTTCTCTCCACTTGGCGTAGTGATCCTCAATGTCTTGCACCATCCCCTTGAAATATTGTCAGCTTGGACGATTAACTCAGAGGGGTAAAATCCTTGTTTGCTATGACAGCTTGAACTAGCTCGGAGTTATCATTGCGGACCGGCTTGGACTCATTTTTCTCCATTCCAAAAAGAAGGTTGATTCCTAGATCATCAGAGTTCGGGCTAGCTGGCTTCTCGGTTGTGAAGAGCTCTTTGTCTTCATTAACAAAGTCACAATCGAGGAATAACTCGAATCCTGGTTTACGGATCCCATCATGGACGAATGGCTCAGGGAATTCATAGCATGGGAAGTCTTCCCCTTCTTTGATGTACTGGCCATTGAGGGTGAACGGATATGGATCCATGGCCATTTCCGTCTTCTTGATTCGAGCATTATTACAAGCCTTCATCTTCAATAAAGCTTGTTTTAGATCTTCTTTTGTTGGCTTGAATCCCAAGCCAAAAGTATCCTTCTTAAGTGCACCAGGATGGCCCCAAGATTCAGCCAGTTTCTTCTTGAGCCCAAGGGTCATTCTAGGGAAATGACCTTTCTTCTTCAGAATGGCATTGATATTGGTGTTTGAATAGGGATCAAAGTCGAGATGGCACTTTTCCTCCTCTTCAATTACGAGAACATCATCTAGTGAAAACCCCCAAAGATCTTCATCTTCTTCGTCATGTTCAACATGGACGATAGGAGTATCAATAACTTGAATGCGCATAGGAGAAACATCAATAGTAATCGGAACCCCTCCAACTATGGCTTTCACTTTCTGGTGCAGCGATGATGGAATCGCCTTTAGCTCATGAAGCCAAGGGCGTCCTAACAACAGATTGAAAGAGGCCTTAATGTCCACCACCTGAAATTTGGTGTGACGTTCAATGGCCCCAGTAGTTATATTCAGTATTATAGTACCCACGGCTTGACGACGAGTATTATCATAAGCGCAAATCTCTTGAGTAGAGGGAGTCAATTCTTCATTCTTTATACCCAACTTCTTTGCAGTACGGAGTGGGCACACATTGATTACGGAGCCATTATCAACCAGGCTCATAGGAACATTCATCTGCCTACACACCACAGTGAGGTGTAAGGCCTTATTATGTTGGTCCCCTTCCGGGGGCAGATCCTTATCAGAAAACAAAATCAGATTGCTAGTACTTGGCAATTTAGTAGTGAGAAAGTTGACCAGTCCTTGAGGAGTCATGTCATCATCAACTCTTATTTTCACCAGAGCATTCATCACAGCCTTTTGATGCTCGTGGGAAGTGGCCAAAAGCTTCCATACATTCATCTCCACCTTGGTCTTAGTTGTTTGACCACATCGCTATTCACAGGGTCGATGGGATCAGCTATCGGATGTGACTGTGGTGGAGGTGGAGGTGGATTAGGTTGTTGCAACCGTCCACTTCTGGTGAGAACCTTGACCTCAAAGTCCCCCCAAACATCTTCACTTGTGCCAAGAGATGAACAGGCTATATCCTTGAGATAGACATCTTCATCATCACTATACCAAATTCCATTCACTTTTTCAGTACTTGAGATAAATACAACTTCCGGCAAAGGTTTATTCACAGGTTGAATGAGTATCGACGGATCAAAGGAGACTTCATCTCCCATGATAGCCAAAGCATCAGAAAGAGGACCTGTTTGAATGTTAGGCTTCTTGCCCCCTAGAGGGACAGGAAGTTGATTAGAATCGATCAGGTCTTGGATTGCATCCTTCAGCCTCCAACACTTCTCAGTATTATGACCCTTGCCTTGATGAAACTTGCAATAAGCATTGGGGTCATAGCTACCGGTCCTATTCTCTGGCCGAGGTTCTAGAAATGGTCCGATTGGCATAATCAGTCCTTGACCATGCAAACGGTCATAAGCAGCATCATAAGTCATTCCCAAAGGCGTGTAAACCCTCCTTTGCCTTTGGAAACTTTGAGGAGGAGCATTGAGGGCCAGCACATCATTGATGTTGATATTGTTGGTAGCATTATTGGGCTTAGAAGACGAAGAAGAAGGAGTGTCGTTCTTCTTGTTTTTCCAAGTGCTGTTGTTATTGTTGCTACCAACAGACTTCATTAGCTCATCCTCAATATTGATTCCAATATCGTATACAGCTTCCAAGGTACTCAGAGGCAGAAACTTCAAGTGTTGCTTGTACTTTTGAGTCAGATTGGCAATGAACAAGCGAACCATTTCTTTCTCCTTGGGAGGATCCACCAAGAGTGCAGCTGTTTCCCTCAACCTGCTTAAGTAAGTGGTGAAGCCTTCATTCTCTTTTCTGTTTAAGAAGGGAGAGTTCACGTTCAGAAGTCTTGGCTTGGATATTACACTTGTAACGATTCATAAAGCTTTCAGCAACATCCTCCCAGGTCGCGACATGTTTGGATTCCAAAGAATAGAACCACTGTTGACAGGCATGCTCTAAGGAAAGAGGGAACACTGTAGGGAAGAGTGTCACATCTACTCTCTTAAGAGCCATTGTTGCAGAAAAAGCCTTCAAATGGAACAGCGGATTATCAGTAGGCTTGAATTTGGGAATGTTAGCAGTGGAAAACTTCTCAGGAAGCTTGTCTCTTATGGACGAAGAGGTGACAGGCTGTTCCACATAAGTGAACTCTTTAGAAATCTTGCTCATCTGTTCCTTAATCTTGTCCATTGCAGCAGTAGTGACATTGTTTTGATAGTCTTGTTTTACAGTGCTGACTCTAGTGGTGAGTGTCTGCATCATGTCAGACAATCTTTCAATTGTCCTGTTGAGGTTCTCGATGTCTTCCTTATTGGCCATTGGTTGAAAGTAGACTGGAGATGAATCTTGTGGAGATGATTGAGGTGGTTTCCTTGTACGCCTCTTTGGTATAAGAGGTTGTTGAGGTATGGACTCGAACCGTAACAATCTACCCCTGCTTCTTGACCAAGTGTTGTGACACCGAAACAAACACACCATTAATGACCACACTTAACCTTAACCCATCCGGAATTTATTTTTTTTTAATAAAAATCTATAATTTTGAAATTTTTTTTTACGACCAAGACGAGGCCTATATCTGAGAGCTTGAACTGGGCTTGGCTCCAATCCTGCGTTCTAACGAGACTTTGGGACACCTCTTGGCTGATTCCCTGAAAGGGGTGATAAAAGAGCTTTCTCTATGCAAAAGGGTGCTTCGGAGTATATATATATATATATATATATATATATATATATATATATATAGGAGGATACCATCCGACTTACTCCTAAAAAAAAACGACACAAAAACAAGACTTCCCTAAAATACGGTCAAAAAAGTGGTGCACGACTTAAAGAAAAAAAAAGTGTGTGAACACGACATGTGAGTGATTAAGTGAGGTTATAGACGCGTGTTTTAACCGTATAGCTAGACATGACACCAAACTGGACACAACATTCGCACAAAAATCAAAAAAGACTGACAGGACACTTTCTTGGGCACCGTGTCACGGTGCAGACTGTCGTGACACGGTGCAGTCTACCGTCAGACGGTAGACAGCCCGTGTCACGGCACTGTTCACCGTGGCGCGGCAGAACATGCCGTGACACAGTGCGCAGTTCCAGGTCAGTTTTGTGACTTTTCCATATTTTAATCGATTTTAGATCCGTACTAATTATTATGTGAGAATAAAAACCCTCGGTCATGGGTTAAACAAAAGAGCAAACACAGGAAGGTTAGCACCAAACAACCACATAGCATTTAGGCACGATGATGTAAAAAAGTTCGCAACCTAGAGTTAAGATCTATGTTCAACTATTGGTCAAGCTTTGGGTGTCAAAAGGGTACCATGGTTAAGAGTTTGGACGTGTTAGCAAGGCAGCCTCCTTTGAGGGTGTATGCCAACGGGCGGCTCCGCGAGTCGTGATGAAATCGAACTCGACTCCATGGTTTGGGTGAATTTAATAGCTCGGATGAACCCTTATTGCCATGAGCGTTTTAGGGTCGATAGAGCTTAAATTCCCCTGGGCTAAGACGCATGTAGAACACATACGTTTTTTCAGAAAAATTGAAGGAAGTCGACTGTGAGGAAAGAAAATAAGCCACCGGACTGATTTAAGGACTGCCGTGACACGGCAAAAATTCCTGTGTCACGGTACTGTGCACCGTCAGACGGTGCACTGTACCGTGACACGGCACATTCTGCCGTGGCACGGCACATTCTGCCGTGGCACGGCAGTCAGAAGATCTGACTGGTGCCCTGTTTTCCTTCGCGCGCAACCAAGTTATCCAATTTTTCCTACGGGACAGACCTGAATGCGACGTTAAAACATCTATGCAGATGCAAAAATGCCAAATTAATCACAGGAATATTTTTTCAAGAATCTTTCAAGTCTCATCCACTCATCTTAATTAAATACCGATCACTCAAATCGATAAATAATTAAAAATCCTCCCCATTGGAGTCGCCAAATTGTAGGCGTCACTCGAAGTGCGCCTACGTTAAAGCATGTTGTGAATATGCTTGGCACTCATAGGAAGTGGGAATTGACATTACGATTAGGGACAACGATTAGGGACAAATAAAGTAGGGAGCCGCCAACAAGTTTTTTAAGGAACTTGTAAACCGTTCACAGATCATAAAAAGGCAACCACGATAAGGGACAACGATAGGAAACAACGATTGACCCGTGAAGGTTACACCCCATTCATAATCCATGAGATTACTAACTCCATATGGTTCGGAACCACGAAAGGAGGATCGGGGATGATGGTACGAAGTGAGTCATGGAGTCACATTCGCCCGTATTGGCCTCTACTCGATTCTTATAGTGAAAAGTGACTCCTGCGATCTCAAAGGCATACAAACAATAATTCAATTCGCTCCAAACTATTATTTAACTAAATTGGTTGAATATTAATGCACACATAGTTCTAAAATATTTGTGATCACTTGAATTAATTAACAAGATTTAAAAGGATCCTAAACCGGTTGTCCAAATTATCTTATTAGGCATGATTTTCAATTACATATTCCCTTTAAACATGCAACATGGTGATCATAAATAAAAATAGTAGAACAACATTAATATTAAAACCAAATTAATAAACGGAATATGATCCTTACTTTGATTCTATTGTTTGCAACTACAAAATAATAAACGAGTTGGTAACTTCAAGGAAATAATAAAACGATGATTAAATTAAATTAAATAAAGTAAAGTTGATTTTAGGGCCAAACCCTCAAACAATTCTACCTTTCACGCCTTGGCTTAAGGATAGAACCACGAGTAAAGTATGGACTCCTTTGAGTACTTGAAGAAGGAATTTTGAAATAAAAAGGGTAGGCTAGTGTTTAGGCTAAAGCATAGAAGAGAGGAGAATAAAATTAGAGAATTACTCGGTGCCCCGTACATCAGACATGAGGGGGTATTTATAGGGAAAATGTGCTGAGGGAGCACACGGAACCCTAAAATGATAAAAAACCCTAAAAAAATATCCCGTGACACGGTCAACTGTACAGTGACACGGGAAGCTCCACCGTCAGACGGCACACTTTCCCGTGCCACGGTACACTTTTGGTGTGACGCGTGAAATTTTCAGGTTACGGGATAGAAAACGCGTTAAGGGTTTACGCGGAAAAGACACGGAATTTCCCGTGTCACGGCAGACTTCCCGTGTCACGGGAAATCCCACCGTCATACGGGAAGGATTCCCGTGACACGGTAGGTACCTGCCGTGGCGCGGGAAATTCCAGCCCATTTTTCCGTCTAAATACATTTTTAACCCTAATTTCCTTCGGCATTTTAAGTGTCGATTGATAATTTCGGGCCTTTTCTGACTTATAATTATTTGGGATAAAAATTAAATAAAAATAAATAAAAGGTTTGGGCCAAAAATAAATAATAAAACAATAAAATAAAAAGGTTTGGGCTAAAATTAATTAATAAGTTTGGGCTGAAATTAAAACTATGCTTTTACCAAACATCAAGATTAATCCATGGACTGTTCAAAAATATGAATTTAATAAAATACGATTTTTTAAGCACTCTTGGGATTAAATACTGAACCTGACCGATAGTGGCGGTGAAATTGTTCATCATCGGGTTTGGTTTTGGGGAGACATTTTTAGGTGTCTACAATTGTTAATTAATTTAAACTAATTAAATTATTATTTTGTATAGAGAAAGCAAGCATGAACATGATGATGGTGGAAGGAAAAGAATGTGTGGAATATTTCCCATGGATTACACCTGTTTGCGATCATGATAAAGTACTTGATGCACCTTGTAAAGATGAGTGTTACAAGAGACTGACAGACTAAAGTCGTATCACCTAATCAAAAGTAATTCCTAAAACTACTAACTAAAATAGATAGGGAAGTAGGGTCGAATCCATAGGGAAACGAGTCTTTCTATTCCTAATTAATTAATATAATCTAGATTATGAAGTAACCAAATTGTTGTGAAGGATATTAAACTAATGAGAATAAAAGTAGGGAAGAATAAAAGTAGGGAGAAATCAATAAACAAAAGCCTAAGGCATAGGTTCACCAATAAATAATATTCCGGGATGAAAGACAACAATCAATTATTAATGCAAAAATTAACCAGATTATAAAGGGATTTTGCTACGTATTATAATCACATAATTAATCTACTGATATTAAATCGCATCTCTCGAATCTTGATTTAACCATTTATAAATTAACATGCCTATTGAATTGAAATTAAGCCTAAACATCAATTCTCATCTCTCGAATATTGAATCAATATTGCATAACTCATACAATTAAACTAGCGCTAATCTAATTGCATAGCATTAAATCAATCAATAGGAAATTAATCTAAAACATTAACAATCAACAATAAATCATCCCTTCATATTATTCATGGATCCCCACAACCCTATAATTAAACTACTCGTGCATAATTAAAACTAAACTAACAAAAGCAATTAAAGTAAACATAATTAAAATCAATAAGCAATTAAAGAAAGCAATTAAATTAAGCATGATAAAATTAAAGCAAGAATATTAAACTAAATATGAAAACAATAATGAAAAGAATTTATTGAAAACAATAGTAACAAAACAAAAGTCAACGAAATCTAAAACTAAAGCTAAAACAATACTCACTGCTAATCAATAATAACTTAATACTAAAAGCGAAACCAGTTATGACATATGTCATTCACTAGTTAAAAATTTTCCCTTCAATCTTTATCTTTCCTTATGAAAAATATTTATAGCCTGTAATCCCCCATATTTTTAAATATATTATAAATGAAATTTTACTTTATTTATAATATTTATTATTATTTTTTCGAATTTTATTTTTAAAAGTTTCAAATTATTTTGGGTGGAAAATTATTTTTATTACATTATGATTTTTTATGAACCATCATTCTATAATTCATGTCCAAACAATCAAAGTCAATCTCACTTTACATACTTAATTGGCCCATTAATTTTATGAGGCCCAATCTTACAACTTGCCCTACACCACTCTCTCTCCTATAAATACCCCATACATCCCAAAAAAATTTCCCACACAAAAAGGTTAGTAAATTCTCTTCTCTTTATTTTATTTCTTTATTTTTCCTTTATTTTTCTTTTTCCTTTATTTTCTTTTTCTTCTTTTTTTCCCCTTTTACGTGAGTTTTCACTCACCACCACCGCTGCCTCCCTTATGCCGCCAGCCACCGACTCCGGCGCCCCCTAGTCGCTGGCGAACCACCTGGCTGGCCACCATGGTTGCTTCCCTCACCTTCTTTCTTCATTTATTTTATTTTATTCTCTTGTGTTTTATTAAATTGTTTTGGGTTGATTTTAGTATAAAGATTATATTTTTAGAATCAAATTATATTTTGATGGTATAAAGATTATAAATTTCAGATTATAATTGTTGTTTTAATTTTTAGATTTTATGAATTATAAACCTAGGGTTTTTATTTGTTTAAATTGGGATTTTAGGGTTCTTATAATCAATTAATTTGGGGCTTTTGTTCCTATTGTATTTATAATAATTAATTAAGCATAAAAACATGTTTTTAATGAAGTTTTATGGACTTTTAATCAAATTTATATTGCTGGAAATTTGTTTAAGTATTAATTTGTGATTATTGGTTGTTTTTAGGAAGTGATTATTCCCTAGGAGACTTTTAATTGATTAAAAGTGGCACAAAGGATTGTTTACACGAGGTACGTACATGTCTACTTCTTTGTAAGTAGTATCATGTTTAGGTACTAAAGAAAAGAACTTAGTTTCATGATTAGAGAACAATTGGATGAAAATTGTTTGGTTATACATTTAATTAATTCATGTGCTTATGTTTATGAGACATGTTTTGGTGAATTGATTATGTTTTTATGGAATTATGGATGCAAACATGTTGAATTATATTGGATTAATTGTTTGTATGGAATGTTGATACAAGCATAATTTTATTGGATTGGTTTGTTAACCACATTTGGATTATTAAAGGATTGGAATCAAATGGTTTAAGTGGAATGAATTTATTAATTATTCCACAAGGTTGTATTCATTTATTTATTACTCAATCATGACTTGTTAGTATGTTGAGTAAAGGTGGATTAAGCCGAATGGCTAGGTGAGTTGACTATGTTCAACAATTTTTGATAATTTGGAAGTTTAATGGAATTAAAGGTCAACTTGTGATGTGATCACCATTGTCCTAAATAAGATTAAAAGTTAATTGATGTATGATTGTTATGTATGGTCTTATTGAATGTGTCGGCTATTAATTAAAATTGTAATCACGTAAAGTGAAACATGGATGAGCAATAAAACTCTGGAAAGCGTGCACTTCTAGAGTATTGACAATTATGGGTTGGGGGTACATGGTGGTAGCCCGTGGCTTTCCGAGGTTGTTTGATCAACATGTCCTCTTTTCTTTTAGTTTACATTTTTATTTTATAATGAAAGTTAGATGAGATCCTAGACTAACTTTGTGAGAATGGAGTCGCGCCCATTCTTGCATCGCGCTAAACTTTTATTTTAAATGGTCATTTGGGACCAAAATGATTTGGTGGATTGGATAACCTCGTCTATTTCTTACTCCAAATTAAATTAATCAAACTAAATACAAAGAGTCAAGTATTTGGAATTGGTTAGTAAGTATGTTGAGTCAATTGAATTGTCTAAGTGTAGAATCTTGATTAATGAATTCGTGTTGTATGTTTATTTACTTTAATTAATTGATCATGATAGGTTTGGTACGTTGTAGCTTGTATGTACTCAGCTTTGCTGATTGCGTGCTTTTGTGTGTGTTTTCTTTGGTTCATGGCCTTCGCCTTTCAATGACCCTGTGATGATCCAACTGTTACACTTGTACTATTGGGGAGTAGTATTGCACAGGTTAGCTTGATGATGTGAAGTTCGGTGATTTGACATACGCATAGTCAAGGAATTGGTGTGATTGAGAGTATTCATTCTTTGTTTTGAACTTATTTATGTTTTACTATTTTAATTATTTTTTGGGATTTTGAATATTGGTTTGATTCAATAAGGGCCTTTATGGTTCCAATTTGTAAGCTTTGACTTATTGGTTTTTTTAAATTATATTATTTTAAGATTTAAGTTGGATTTCCACTGCAATACTTTGATAAAGCTTTAACGTTTTAACACGTGGCGGTAGCATGCCAATGGTTCTCCTCTATTTTTTATTTAAAGTAAGTGGTTTGAAAATGGGAGAATTATTGGGGTGTTACATAGCCTATAATATTTACTTTCTATTTTAGTGATTATATTTTTGCCATACGCACTCAAACGAAATATTTTGGAATGTATTTATTTTACGATAATTCTTTTTTTTAGCATATAATTATATTGTTAAATTAATGTTGTAATTCGCTATATAAATTATTAAAGTCTGTGCATTGCACGGGACTTTAACTAGTAAGAGTATAAGATTATAACCATGTTTCTTATTCTTTGATCAAAGTTTTTATAGAGTATATGAATCAATCCTGGGTTTCAATTATAAAATTAAGTTTTTGGTTGAGTTGATCATTCAACATGGTATCACGAGTCAACATGACATAAAAGTCACGGGTTCAAATCTCATTCACCCTCCACTTTCAAGAAGATTATTTCACGCTGGGATATGTTGGTTGTGAGGGGGCCCATGTCGCATCCATACTCCGGGCCTGTTCTGGTTTACTGAACTCAATTGATTGGAGCTGAACTGATTGATGCTGAAAAGAACTGACCCTTCAAGCCAAGAGCTCTCATGTAGTTGGTGTAATAAATCGAAAAAGAAGAATGAGGGAAGGGCAATAGAACCATGGAGAGCAACCGACTCTCTTGCTTGAATGATGGGAAAGAATCCGGCTCTCTTGTTTGAATGACGGGAAATCAAAACTAGTGAATAATGATAAGCGAAATAAAAAAAAAAAATAAAACCAAGACTAAAAACTAATTCTCCAAAAGAAAACAAATTAAAACAATAAAAGCTGACCTCCTTAAAACTACTACTACTTCCCTTAAATAAACCAAGAAAAAGGAGTTTGACTCATAATCAACTTCTAGGCTATGCAAGTCCACCGACTAAAACAAGAGAATGGGCTTTAAAATGAAACCCACTAATGAAACAAAGAACATGCAGGCTTAACTAGTTGATCGGGCCCGACAATAATCACGCCCAGCAGCAACTCTTAATTACAAATTATTTTATGGATCCTAGTCCATCTAAAATAGTTAGACCCTTATTAAAACACAACCATATATAAATGAAACACAACTTCACTCTCTTCTTCTTCTTTCCACCATCTTTACAATATTTTTTGTTTTTTTTTTTTTTTTTTTTACAGAAATACACACACAGTCTCTCTCTCTCTCTCTCTCTCTCTCTCTCTTCTTCTTCTTCTTCTTCTTATTCTTCTTTTTTTTTTTTTTAATTTAAAAAATCCTAATCACTTTTTATTTCTTTATTGAATTTACTTCATTCTTTTTTTTTCAAATTCTTATTTTCTCTCTCCTCTGTACTTTATTTTTATTAAATTTATGCATTTAACGTGATGGGACAATTTTAAATTCCCAAAGATATCAATCCAGGTTTGTTATTATGAACTCATTGTGATAAAAATTAATTTATTTTTTGATTTTGAGATGAATTTGCTGATGAAATAATTGTTTTAATATCAATTGAATTTGTGAAAGAAAATTTGATTGATTTCAATTCGTAATCGATTACCTGATTGTGTTTATAGTTCTCATTAATTTGTATGTATTTTTTTTTATTTTGAGATGAATTTGTAGATGAAATCATTGTTCTAATATCAATTGAATTTGTTGAACTTAATTCGATCGATCAATTCGTATCTATTATGACCGATTACCTGATACTTTTGAACATTTAGTAAACAAAATCTGAACAATTGCAAATTTTGAACATTTAAAAAAAAATTCGAACATCAAAATTTTTGAACATTTTGGTGAAAATATCTGAACAATCGCAATGTACCATGCCTATACTTTTGAACATTCAGTAAAAAGATCTGAACAATTGCAAATTTTGAACATTTAGTAAAAAAATTTGAACATCGCAAATTTTGAACATTTAGTAAAAATATATGAACAATCGCAATGACGACGCCTATACTTTTGAACATTTTTTAAAAAAATCTGGACAATTGCAAAATTTAAACATTAAGTAAAAAAAATCCGAACCTCACAAATTTTGAACATTTAGTAAAAATATCTGAACAATCTCAATGTATGCTTATACTTTTAAACATTTCGTAAAAAAATCTGAACAATTGCAAATTTTGAACATTTTGTACAACAATCCAAAGACTGCACCACGTCCATACTTTTGAACATTTGGTAATAAAATTTGAACAATCGCCTGTGGTCCAACTTTTTTAGATGGACCAGGGTGCACAAGTCTCTTAATTGAGTTGATTCCTTCTTTGTTTGGGTCAGAAAGTTGGGCCATTAATTTTAGATTTATCCCAATTTCCTTTCTTGGTCCGAAATAATAATAGTTTTGTAAATCTTGGACCTCCTCATGAATCGAGCCCTTAATCATCTAACTAAATTTCTTTAACTCGGTCCTGGGCTTTAAAATACGGTCATAAAATACGATCCGACTCCAATATCTTTGTAGTGGTTTAATAAGTTTGGAAATTGCCATAATTTTGCGAATTCCTACAAAAATACTAGAATATTTATATTAGTAATAAAATAGCTCTGCAGAGCTCAAATAAGCACAAATATGACCGTGGGATGGGGAATAAAAATATGTATAAAATAGACTCATCAGAGGCATGGAGTTACTGCTTCTATGCAATATTTTATAACAATTGAACCACCCGTTATTTGGTATGAGTGTGATTATCCATGTTAATTAGTATGAATTTTGATCTTTAAACTTAAGAGAAATAATTTTATTATATGAACATAATATTATAAAGGTTTTAATGTAAAAACTGAGTCCCCTCATAACTGTCATATATGAATAATTCAATGAAGGGGCTGAGTTTTTTTTTTTCTACATTTAATTAGCTAAGGTACTGTGTTTTTTTCCGGTGGGTTTTTTTTGGGTTAAGTCACCAATTTCTTAACTTGAGTACCTAAAAGGTGAAAATAAAACATAGAGTACCCAAAAGGTGAAAAACACAAAAAGATAGTACCCAGTTTTATACTTAACTCCAACTTTGGCCATTGTTGTAGATTGGGTACTCAACTTTGCTTTGTTGCAAGTTGGGTACTAAACTTGGATACTGAACTTGGATACTGGCGGAGAGTTAACCTGTAACAACCGGTTACCAGCATTGAAGGACTAACATATTTTGGAAAAGCTAAAATCCTTTAATTATAGGAATGTCAAAGCTTAAAAAAGTAGCCATTACACATTGAAGCTGCAGTGTATTAATATAACAATTTGAACTTGAATATTGGCAGCATATTTTGTTTTGTCACCCAAAGTATTAGATCAGCAAGTCCTTTAAAAAAGCAAGTTTTCTTGAATCTGCAACAAGGTAAACCATAAATTATTGAAAATTTCAGATTACTTATGTGTATATGATACTAACGGTGGTTGTTTAACACTCTCTTAGCACACAGCATGTCAAGGCTATGTTCCCGGGATTCCTTTAAGGTGTCATTGTAGATTTCTAGTGTCAAAGAGAAGGGCTTGGACTAAAGACAATCCCGGAAGAAGGTTTCTTGCCTGCTTAGACTATGATGAAGAAACTGACAGGATGGGATGTAAAATTCTTTAAGTGGGTGGATAGAAAAGACCCAACTGATTGACAAACTCAAGTTATCCTAGGGTTGATGGAGGATAAGGAAAAGCTAAAATATGAATTGACTGCAATGAGAAGGGAATTGACTGAAGCAAACCTGCTCTCTATTCATCTAGGAAAGTAAAGGCTGATTACACTATGCTGAAGATGAAAAGGGATGCAAAGATGAATGTTGGTTTAGTTGTCAGGTGTGGTGTGTTGTTTTTGTATTGTTCACTATGTTGGTTGTGAATTATTTAAAGCAGTAGTTGTATGTTCAAAGGTGGTACCTGAATTAGCTACTTCTTTGCATTTCTCCCTTTTCTATGTTTTGTTACAAGGTCCTATAATGTTAAGAAAAATGTCAATAAAAGTTCATTTTATTCATGAATTTTCTTATCAATTGTTTTACTTGAAGTCCTTGAGTTGATATGGTTGTGTGTTGCTGACTTGTTTGGCTAACTTGAGTAGATGGATACTCTTGACCGGCGAAAGAGTAAACTGTTTGTTCATCACCATAATTTGAGTAATAGGCTCTCTACACATTCTTTGTTTTTGGAGCTCCCTGTCATGATTAGCAACACGTATGTCAGATTTCTGGCATGAACTAAGTAGTAAAAACAGAATAATGTTGAAAATACTTACTATTACAACCCTTTGATACCCATTTGGGTATGTATAAACTCCCACATCCCTTATGTGCATTGGCAGGTCATTGGTTGGGGGTTGTTCTTGGTTTTGTTGCCTGTTATGCTATGGTGGTTTGTAAGGTTTAACATTTTTGCACCCTTTCTTGTTGTGTCCTGGCTAGGGGTGCTTATCGAGCGAGTCGATCACGAGCTGAGGGGTGCTCGACTCACTTGAAAACTTTTTACATCTGCTCAACTCGTGCTCGCTAAATTTTTGAGCAAATAAAATCTGCTCGACTCATGCTCGTTAAAGTTTCGACTCGAGTCGAGTAGCTCATAATCTGCTCGTTAAAATTTTGGTCCTTCTATTATTATATGCCTTTATTTATTTATTTTGTTCAATTTATATTGTTTTCCTTATTGTATATAGATATTATTAAAAATTTACTCTTTCTTTTTTTATGATATAAATTAAGGCTTAATAAGTGTCAAATTTGTTTAAAGATAATAACTTTGTTTTCAAATTCCATATTAATAATATATTATCGAGTTGCTCACGAGCTTATTGAGTCGAGTTAGAGCTTGCTCAACTAGTGCTCGTTAACATCTCGAGTTGAGTCGAATTCGAGTCGAGCTAACTCGAGTCGAGTTTTGACCGAGCGTTGATCGAGTCGAGTACGAGTAGCCGCGAGCTCCTCAACTCAATTAGCACTCCTAGTCCTGGAACACCACACAGGACTATGGCATATCATCACCAGACAAGAAGGGGAAATTGTCAAAGTAGACAGTCATATCCTTGTTAAGCCATGCATGGAGGTCACGGCCATTGTTGTACAACAAATCCCTAAGGACCTACTCCTAAATATGTGCCCTAGGACCATAGAAGGGGTATTCAAAGTGAAGGTGGCGCAGGCACCACCACATCCTCCACCTCTTGCAGGTTTGCTCGATGCCTATTGTAGGGAATATTTCAAACATCCCAATATTAAGCCCCATAGTGATCATACACTTAAGCATGGTGGCGTCTAAAGAGAAGGAAGCTAGAGTAAAAGAGTCGCCAACAAGTTTTAGGAACTTGTAAACTGTTCACAGGGTGAAGGTTACACCCCATAACGATCCAGGAGATTACTAACTCCAATAGATCTGGAACCATGACTGGAAGTTCGGGGATGAAGGTACAAATCCAACCTAAAAGAGATTGAACTCGCTCTAAAAATAGGCCTCTACTTTATTCTTCTCGTATTCATTTGCGGTTTCTGACTAACATGCAATCAATAGGTTAATCCTAAACCTATTTAATCTATGTGGGTTGAATATTAATGCACAAACACATCTATTAATGGCAATCACTTGAATTATAATCATGTTAACCTAAACAATATTATTAATTATCTTATTAAGCGTGATTACAAGTACAAATTCCCTTTAAAACATGCATAAAAGGCGTGATCAAGCAATAACAATAATATCAAGCAACATTAATAATCACAATCATCATCATCATCATCATAATATTCTCAAAGCATAATAATATTAGCAAGATCCTAGGCATGATACTAACATGATTAATAACAAACCCTAGCATGTCACTAAACAATAAAGATTAATTATCCCTAACATGCCACTCACATGATATTAGGAAAGAAATAGGAAACATCATAATAAACATACTTGATATTAGAAATTTTAGTTATTACCCTAAACATGATACATGGAAGCAACAAAACATCCTAACATGATTCTAGGAATAAAAATAATAATCTAAACATGATTTCTACATCAAATGATCAATAAAACAATTAAAATACTTACTTCGATGCCCCAGTACCTCTTTCTAATAGCAAGATACACACGTTAGTAGCTTCAAGGAAAAATATAAATAAACAACTAAATTAGATAATTGACAGAAAAAGTTACAAAGTTTAGACTGGATTTGGGACCAAACCCTCATAAATTATCAACCTTTCATGTCTAGGGCGAAGGCAACTTCGAACTTGGCTAGGTGTGTCTAGAACTTGTGAATGCGGCATTGTGTTTGCAAAAGGGTTGGTTTAGAAAGAGATAGAAGAGAAAGCTATATTGCTGAAGAGAGAAGAGAAAGCTATATTGCTGAAGAGAGAAGAGAGAGAATTAGAGAATTCTTAATCAGAATTGGTTGATTGAAAACGGAGGTCCAAGGACCCTATTTATAGGAAAAAAAAGTCCAGAAATCGATAGAAAAGAGTTTGAGTTTAAATTAGAATAAAATTGGTGATGTCGCCTGTCGACGGAGCTTGTCGTCTAGCGCTGTTTAAAAGATAAAAACAAGCTTATACAAAATCCTTTTCCTAATATAATAAAGTAATTAGAATCCGCGTTTATCAGTTTAAAAATCCGTTTTTATCATAAAACACTTATTTTATTCCAAATAAAACTCTTTAAAATAATAATTATCAATCCTAATCGTACTAGGATAAAAGAGAAACTTCTAGATAATTCTAGAAGACTATAATCAATCCAACTAGCTTTAGGAATAATAATTAATAATAGGCCCTCCTCTAGATCATTAGGCCGCATGTAAGAACAAAATCGGGCCCAATTTAGTATTTTGGCCATAACTTCCCCATTATTTATCGGAATTAGACTTATAATATATCATTGGAAAGCTCTTTTCGAGCCCCATCCAACTACACTATTATTGGACTCATATCATGGACCAAATTAAACTGGTATGGCCATTTTCATAAAATAGAGTAGGTTTTCGAAAACAAAAAGAGAGATTTTTAATAAAAACTACCGCAACACTAGACTTTTCACACTTTCAGTTCATTTGATAATCAAACGACATGAAAGGTATTCATCATTGGTTTTGGTTTTGGGAAGACACAATTGGGTGTCTATAGAAGACCCCACTTTGACTGAGTTTGGAGAAACTTATGTTTCGAAAACAAAAGTCAAAGTAGCGATAGGGACGGAGAATGATTCAGAACGTTCTGCGATCCTAAATCATTCTTGTAACGATGATACCTGCAAACTAGCATTAGCTAAAACAGATAAGAGAGTTAAGAAACGCGTATCTTGCACCGTCGAGCACGCGTCTCTGTAGTAACTGATTTGTGATGATCTTCCTCAAGCTAGGGATACCGCCTGAAGACTACCATGCTTGCAGCTGCCTTCAATTTCCGCTGTGATAATGTAGGCGTCGTTCGAAGTGCGCCTACGTAAAAGCATGTGGTGAAATGCTTGGCACTCATAGGAAGTGGGAATTAACATAATACGATTAGGGATAAGGAAAGTAGGGAGCCACCAACAAGTTTTTAAGGAACTTGTAAACCATTCACGGATCATAAAAAAGCAACCACGAATAAGGGACAACAATAGGCAACAACGATTGACCCGTGAAAGTTACACCCCATTCATAATCCATGAGATTACTAACTCCATATGGTTTGGAACCACGAAAGGAGGATCGGGGATGATGGTACGAAGTGAGTCATAGAGCCACATTCGCCCGTATTGGCCTCTACTCGATTCTTATAGTGAAAAATGCTTCCTGCGATCTCAAAGGCATACAAACAAAATATTCAATTTGCTCCCAAACTATTATTATGCTAAATTGGTTTAATATTAATGCAACAAATTATCCTAAAATATTTGTGATCACTTGAATTAAGCAACAAGATTAAAAAGGAACCTAAACCGGTTGTCCAAATTATCTTTTTAGGCGTGATTTTCAATTATATTCCCTTTAAAACATGCAATATGGTGATCAAAATAATAATATAATAAACATTAATATTGGAAGCAATTCAACAATAATATCATTACTCAAATCAAATATAAAATGACCTAATCATGATAAAAGCAATATAAAATAAAATAAGAGTAATTAATTTAATTAATTACTTACATTCAGCACGTTCCTTTAAATTGCTACATCATGAATAAACTGTTAGTAATTTCAATAAAAAAATATAAAGTAAATGAAAATTAAATAAAATATAGAGTTGATTTGGTCCAAACCCTCAGTTATTTGTACATTTCACGCCTTGGTTTAAGGACGGAACCTCGGGTTAAGTATAGACTCTTTGGAGTGCTTAGGGGAATTTTTATGGAAGAATAAGGAGGCTAGAAATTAGGTTAAAGAGTTTGGTGTAAGGTGAGAGAGAATAATTATTGGTGCCATGAACTGCAGAAAGGGGGGTCCTATTTATAGGGAAAATGAGCAGAGAGAACACGCGGAACCCTAAAAAGATAAAAACCCTAAAAAATAATACCGTGTCACGGAAAAGAGCACCATGACAGGCACCGTCAGACGGGGGAAGAACCCGTGACATGGAGAAAAACTGAGTGACGCGGGAAATAATTAGGTTACGGGAAGTGAAAACGCGTTTAGGGATTACGCGGAGAAAACACGAAGGAATCTCGTGGCACAGGATGTGCACCGTGACACGGAAAGAAATGCCATGACAAGACATTGTCCACCGTGGCACATTGCAGTATGCCGTGTCACGGTGTAAAAAAGTACGCGAAAATTACACGGAATGGGCGCCGTGACACGGGAAATTACACCATGACACAGTGCAAAATCCCGTGACACAGGAGAAAATTGTACATAATTACAAAAATTGGCACCGTGTCCGAGAATAAGCCCCGTGACACGTCAGCTTTTTCCGCGTCGCGGCATTTTTGCTGCTGCGCGGTAATTTCAGTTTTTTACCCGTTTTAAAAATAATCATAACTTTTGATCCGTTACTCAGAATAAGGCATATAATATATCATTGGAAAGATTATCAAGTGTAATTTTCAACCAAATTAGAATAAAGTCAAAATGATATTTATATTTTAATATATGGCCGTTTTAGTGGAAGGGTGTCGGTTTTAGGCCGAGTTTTAGTGTTTTGCTCATATATTTTTCGTTATAGCTCGGAATTGGGCTTATGATATATGGTTGGAAATCTTATTTAAAATCCTATCCAAAAAAATAATAATTGGATCAAAATTGTATAACCATAAAAACAATTTCTCTCAGTTTTGCGATGTGGACACGAAAAGTGGAAAATATGTTATGATTTAGGGAAATGAGCTAGAAATAGGTTATGATTTAAGCACTCCAAAGATTAAATACTCAACTCGACCAATAATGGCGGTGAAATTTGTTCATCAACGGGTTTGGTTTTGGGGGGACATTTTTAGGTGTCTACAGAAGCCCCCACTTTGACTGAGTTTGTAGAAACGTTAGTTTCGAAAATGATAGTCAAAGTAGCCGATAGGGATGGAGAATTATTTAAGACGTTCTGCGATCCTAATTCATTCTGTATACGCCAATACCTGCAGAAAAATGTTAGTTCTACAGATAAAAGAGTAAAGGAATAGAACGCTTATCTGACACCAGTGTATCGGTGACAAATGAGTTTGGTATTTTCCTATGCTTGAAGGAATCCACCTGATGATATTTGTTGAAATGCTTTCCATTCTTGAGGAAAGCCGACAGATGAGTTTGGTAGATTTCTAAGCCTGAAGAAACCTACCGGATGACACTTTCCATGCTTAAGGAAAGTCGATATATGATTTTGGCGTTTTTCTATGCTTGAAGAAATCCACCGATAATGCTTTCCATGCTTGAGGAAAGCCGACAAAGGAATATGGCGGTTTTCTATGCTTGAAGAAATCCACCGGATAATACTTTCCATGCTTGAGGAAAGTGGACAGATGATGAGATTGCAAGTCTCTGTGTATCGAGAACCTTGCGTCATGAAATGATGGTGGTTCGATTATCCCCGAACGTGGGCTGTAGTTGGTTCGCTTGTCCCCGAACGTGGGCTGTAAATGGTCCGCTTGTCCCCGGACGTGGGCTGTAGATGGTCCGCTTGTCCCGGGACGTGGGTTGTAGATGGTCCGCTTGTCCCCGGACGTGGGCTGGTTGTAAATGGTTTGCTTATTGTCCCCGGACGTGGGCTGGTTGTAAATGGTCTGCTTGTCCCCGGACGTGGGTTGTAAATGGTCTGCTTGTCCCCGGACGTGGGCTGTATATGGTCCTCTTGTCCTCGGACATGGGCTGTAAATGGTCCGCTTGTCCCCGGACGTGGGCTGTAATTGTGACCTGCAAAATGAAATTTGCCAAGGGACTCGTATAGACTATAATTGACTTGACCAACTGACTTGATCAAGCTTTGACTTGACATGACATGACATATGTATGACTTGTGATAGTGTGTGTCTTGAGTGAGTGTGTGCACTGACACAAGCAATTAAAAATGCAAAGGCAAAAATATTCCGTCATTTTTGTCATGAGTGGAGGGTACCGACTTTCACCCGAGAAAGAATGACGTGAAAAATGAAGTTTTGTTTTTGAACTTCCCCAAAATAAAAGTCATGATAAGAAAAGGGAAGAAGTTTTCAACTTCCTTGTTAAGCAAGACGAAATGAATCACATGGATTTTCTTCTTGTCATATTGAACTGCCCGTCTTAAGTATATTGTATGCATGATGTATGTTCTTAGGCTAGGAGGCTAAGGGCAATTACATCATGTGACACGATAGATGAATGAACTTGGGTCATGGATCTAAGCATCATATATGGTGTAAAGAAGCGATCTTGAACGTCACTTAGGTCTTGAAGCTAAGCACGTATATAAATGAAGTGATTATTGCATAATGAACGCTGCTTAGGTCAAGGAGCTAAGAACGATATGCTTTGTATGATTATAAGTGATTGATATAGAAATGTTACTCAGCACATTATGCGATGCATGAAATAATGAACATTGCTCAGGTCAAGAAGCTAAGCAAGTATACAATGTTTCTTCTAATGAATGTTGATGAAACATGCATGTGTTGAAACAAGATTTCATGATAAGGGCCCTTAAAGGGAAGGATGATTGATATGGATATGGATATGTGAGTGAAGTGCGTGAATGTGATACTAAGGCTGGCTGCAAGGGTTATGGTGATGGAAAGAGATGTGAGAAGAGTCAAAGATGATGACTCTTTAGGCTAGGTAGGCTAAATGATGTGGGTTCAAGCCCCCAAGACTATCTCTAAATAGGGTGGGGTAAGCATTAGATATTCTTTGACTCGATCATGCATGGATATGAATATTGAATGTGGCCGCACCTCAATGTGTGGTTGCCTACGTATCCGTTAGGAATCAGGCCAAACGTAGCTCTAACCAAACTTTGCACAAGTCTGTGTACACCACAAAGAGGTCTTTCAAGGGTTGTAAGGTGGTTAAGGTGAAGGTTTAAGGAAGAAAGGGGTACAAGGATCAAGACCCGAGAAAATCCCTAAGATGTGTAATTGTGAATTTGAAAATTTTGAATTTTGCAAGTTTATTTTCATTTTTTTTTAATCAATGTGGGTAATCTCAGATCATGCGGTCCATCACTCACTTAGCATTCATATTTCTCAGGCACGGTACCAAGCACTCGATGAAAGACGCAATTTGAGACGTGTTCATATCAAAGACATTGGAACACTTGCCCTTAGACATTGTTTTATTGTTTCTTTGCTACTTTTTTTTACTTGCTTTTTGAATGTTATACAATTACACACCTTCCCATCCTAGGGTTAAGTGAATGTGAGTTGAATAAAAAAGGTCAAATGTTAGACGAGGCTCAAAGTGGTTGATGAAGAAATGGATGGATATGTGATTGAACGGTTAATAGGGAATGACAGGGTTGCAAAGCTGCCTCAAGTCATTGGTGTACCTTGTGTTTAGTTCGGTACCCTCCCTAGTGGAGTCGCCAAATTGTAGGCGTCGTTCAAAGTACGCCTACGTAAAAGCATGTGGTGAATATGCTTGGCACTCATAGGAAGTGGGAATTGACATAATACGATTAAGGACTAGGAAAGTAGGGAGCCGCCAACAAGTTTTTAAGGAACTTGTAAACCGTTCACGGATCATAAAAAGGCAACCAAGAATAAGGGAAAACGATAGGCAACAACGATTGACCCATGAAGGCTACACCCCATTCATAATCCATGAGATTACTAACTCCATATGGTTCGGAACCACGAAAGGAGGATCGGGGATGATGGTAAGAAGTGAGTCATGGATCCACATTCGCCCGTATTGGCCTCTACTCGATTCTTATAGTGAAAAATGATTCCTGCGATCTCAAAGGCATACAAAAAAAATATGCAATTTGCTCCCAAACTATTATTATGCTAAATTGGTTTAATATTAATGCAACACATTATTCTAAATATTTGTGATCACTTGAATTAAGCAACAAGATTAAAAAGGAACCTAAATCGGTTGTCCATCTTATTAGGCGTGATTTTTAATTACATATTCCCTTTAAAACATGCAATATGGTGATCAAAATAATAATAGAATAAACATTAATATTGGAAGCAATTCAACAATAATAGCGTTAGTCAAATCAAATATAAAATGACCTAATCATGATACTAGCGATATAAAATAAAATAAGAGTAATTAATTTAATTAATTACTTACATTCAACACGTTCCTTTAAATTGCTACATCATGAATAAACTGTTAATAACTTCAATAAAAAAATATAAAGTAAATGAAAATTAAATAAAATAAAAAGTAGAGTTGATTTGGTCCAAACCCTCAGTTATTTGTACATTTCACGCCTTGGTTTAAGGACGGAACCTCGGGTTAAGTATAGACTCCTTGGAGTGCTTAGGGGAATTTTTATGGAAGAATAAGGAGGCTAGAAATTAGGTTAAAGATTTTGGTGTAAGGTGAGAGATAATGATTATTGGTGCTCCGAACTGCAGAAGGGGGGGTCCTATTTATAGGGAAAATGAGCAGAGGGAACACGCGGAACCCTAAAAAGATAAAAACCCTAAAAAATAATACCGTGTCACGGAAAAGAGCACCGTGACGCGGTGTCAGGCACCGTCAGACGGGGGAAGATCCCGTGACACGGGGAAAAACTGAGTGACGCGGGAAATAATTAGGTTACGGGAAGTGAAAACGCGTTTAGGGATTACGCGGAGAAAACACGGAGCAATCCCGTGGCAGAGGATGTGCACCGTGACACGGGAAGAAATGCCGTGGCACAGTGCAGTATGCCGTGTCACGGTGTAAAAAAGTACGCGAAAATTACACGGAATATCCCCGTGTCATGGAATGGGCGCCGTGACACGGGAAATTACACCATGACACGGTGCAAAATCCCGTGACACGGGAGAAAATTGTACATAATTACAAAAATGGGCACCGTTTCACGGGAATACTCCCCGTGACACGTCAACTTTTGCCGCGTCGCGACATTTTTGCTGTTGCGCGGTAATTTTAGTTTTTTTACCCGTTTTTAAAATAATCATAACTTTTGATCCGTAACTCAGAATAAGGCATATAATATATCATTGGAAAGATTATCAATTATACTTTCCAATACAATTGTAATCAAGTCAAAATGATATGTATATTTTATGATATGGCCGTTTTAGTGGAAGGGTGTCGGTTTTAGGCCGAGTTTTAGTGTTTTGCTCATATCTTTTTCGTTATAGCTCGGAATTGGGCTTATGATATATGGTTGGAAAGCTTATTTAAATTCCTATTCAAAAAAATAATAATTGGATCAAAATTGTATATCCATAAATTCAGTTTCTCTCATTTTTGCGATGTGGACACAAAAAGTGGAAAATAGGTTATGGTTTAGGGAAATGAGCTAGAAATTGGATTGGTTCATGAAATATATTGGATAGAACATGGATTTAAGTAATCCAAAGATTAAATACTCAACTCGACCAATAATAGCGGTGAAAGGTGTTCATCAACCGGTTTGGTTTTGGGGAGACATTTTTAGGTGTCTACAGATAATCTTCCGCAAGCTAGGGAACACTATCAAAGATTGATCCGCTTGAAACGACCTTCTACTATTTTGTGACCATCTTCTACAAGCTAGGGAACACGATCGAAGATAAATCCGCTTGAAGCCATCGTCAGTTGTCTGTAACAACTCTCCACAAGCTAGGGAACGCCGTCGAAGATAACTCTGCGTGCATCCATCTTTAGTTTTGTTGTGATAATATTCCGAAGAAAATTACCGAAGACCCCCGCTTATTGATTCTCCATGCTCGCTTGAATTTTGCTATTGATGCTTTGGGTGATGACAATCCTCTTTTCTTTAGGAACATTTATCGACACAACTCTTGAATAATGTACGACAATCCGATTTAGGGAAAGTTTCAAATGCTTCGTAACAATCCGTCCTTGGAAATGTTGCCACAATGAAGTGACAATCCGTATCTCGGAAATTTTTGCCAAAATCCATTTTTGGGAAAAGTTGCCAATGCTTCGTAACAATCTATCATAGAACCTTGCTACAAACGACAACCCACATATTGGAACATAACTCTTGAAAGCAATCCACCTTGGAATTTGCCAATGCTATGCGACAATCCTTTTAGGAAAATATTGCCACAATTGACAATCCGCGTCTTGGAACATTTGCAAAAAGGAGTCGATCGACAATCCACTTCGGGAAAATTTTCCACTTACTGAAATGAATGACAATCCACGTAGAGGAACTTTTGCCGAAATATTAAGATGAATAGAGACCTGCGACAATCCTTTGGGAAATTTTTCCATAGGGAAATACGTGTATGACAATCCAACCTCGGAAAACTTGCCAGAGATGACAATCCAAACTTGGAAAAAAGTGCCAAACAAAGGATCACACGCTTGGAAACTTTGCCAGAGATGGCAATCTAACCTTGGAAAAATTGTCGTTGAAGAAGATGCGCGACAATCCACATTTGGAAATATTGTCAGTTGGGGATGACAATCCAATCTTGGAAAAATTGTCGTATAAGTGCTTGCTTTTGAACCGATGCCTTGGTGCTTGTAATGAGTCAATGCTTAAGCGCTTAAGCTAAGTGAGACGATCGTGGTCAGGTCAATCACTTACCGCGATTGTAATCGAGCTGACTACTATTCATGTCAATTTGCTTATATGGGGCTAACTGGCATACCAAGGAACCCAATCAATTAATATGACCATCGTCAGGCCGATAGACAATCAAATATGATTGCAATCAAGTTGACTCTAATGTATTTGCTAAGTTATTTGCGTCCTTTTGCTTCTAACCTTTTGTAAAGGTTACCCGTCCGTCTGGGACTTAGTGTACATGCATTTATATTTTTGACTATAGGACTTTGCTCATGTAATTAGGGTTGACCTAAGACTTAGTGTTGCTTGACTCATTGACTTGACATGACTTGAAGTGTGAACTTGGTTTAATGATGACTCACTACGTGTGACTCGTGTGTGCAGAGTGCTGACTCATGACTCAATGTGTAAACTTGATTTATGTGTGCATTCGACTCAAGAACGCAGAAAAACAAAAAAAAATTCGTCATTTTCATGGAGGGTACCGACTTTCTCCCAAAAAAGAAAGACGCAAAAAGACAGGAGTAAAGCGTTACAATGCTTGTCAAATGAGCTTAAACAACTATACGCGTCGATGTGGTATATTGGGTTGCAATATCCTAGGTTTTCTTGAAAATATTTTGGTAACTTAGGCACGGAGGCTAAGCACTTCATACTTTGCAATATAATGACAAATATGATCTTAATATGACGAGGCATGCTTCAACATTATATTAAGATTTCATGACAAAGGGTTCCTAAAGGAAGTACTATTTGTTCATGTATCTGTGCAATGTGTGAAAGTGACACAAAAGCTAGGCTGCAAAGGCTAAGTGTATGGGAAAGTATTATGAGAAGAGCCAAATAATGGTGACTCTTTAGGGTAGGTAAGCTAATGATGTAGGGATCAAGCCCCCAAGTCTAGCTCTAAATGGATAGGGATGAGATGAGCATAGGAGATCCCTTGATATGATCAATTATGAACGTAAAAATGAATGCATTTTTATTATGGTCGCACCTCGATGTGAGGTTGCCTACGTGTCCATTAGGAATCAGGCCGAATATAGCTCTAGCCGAACTTCGCACAAGTATGTGTATACCTCAATAAGGTCTTTTAAGGGTTGTAACGTGGTTAGGCTAAAAGTCGAAGAAAGAAGGGGATAAAGGCTTAAGACCCTAGATAAGATCCCAAGGTGTGCAACCTTGCTTTTGAAGCTTTGTATTAATATGCTTGAGGTTTCCTCACTTTTTAACTCTCTTTTTTTTTGTTCATTATTTTTTGCTCTCTTTTTTCTTTTGCATTTTTTTCTTATTTTGATTAGTGTAGGAAATCCCAATCACGGGGTCTATCACTCACTTTGCATTCATGTTTCTCAGGCACGGTACCGAGCACTCGATAATAGATGCAATCCTAGACGTGTTCTTATCAAAGACATGTTCTTGTCAATGACATTGGAACACTTGCCCTTTTGCACACTTTTATATATTTTTTAAACGTTTAAGATCTAGGTAAAATCACTCAAGATTTTGTACTTAGCAATTTGCATAAGTTGCACACCATCCCATCCCAAGGTTAAGTACACGTGGGTCGAAAAAATAAAGGTCTATCATTAGACGAGGCTCAAAGTGGTTTGACAAAAAAAGGATGTATATTTGAAAGGGTGAAAGGTGATATGATATGGCTACAAGGGGTGCCTCAAATCATTGGTATACCTTGTGCTTAGTCTGACATGGATTTTTTTTTTTTTTTTTGGTGCAATGCAATGATCATATGCAAGGTAATAAATGCTCATTTTATTAAAAGGGAAAAAAGAAAAAAAACCTACAAAGTAAATCTAAGGAAAAATAAAAGGTGCCTATGCTAGACTAATTGGGGAAAGGAAGAATGAAAAAGAAATAGAAAAATAGGTCATGAAATCTTTTCGTTGAAGCCCGCTTGTGTCTTGTGCTTATCATCACCCGATCTTCGTGCTAGCTAGAGGCAATGGGATCTTGTTTGCTTCTATGAGTTCATGAATGAGATTTTGAAATCTGTAACATTCATCGGTGGTATGACCATTTCCTTGATAGTACTTGCAATAAGAATTGGGATTCCATCTTAAAGATCGCTTTTCTGGCGTTGGATCTTCAGTAGGGCCAATAGGTTTGATTAATCCTCGATCATAGAGACGATCGAAAACAACATCATAGGTCATTCCAATGGGTGTGAACTCTCTTTTGGGTTTCATTTTAGATCCTTGATTATCCATTGCTAAGACACCGTTATGGTCAAAGGTACTAACATTGTTACTAGAGTAGGTGTTTTTGGAAGAAGAAGAGTTGTCGTTCTTCTTTCCTTTCTCGCCACTGTGGTTACTATTTTTAGAAGCTTTTTGCTTTGCGAGGTCATCTTCGATTTCAATACCTATGTCATAGACGGGCATGAAAGTATTCAAATTATGTTGATATTTCAAATGCTTCGAATACTTCTCTTGGAGATTCTTGATAAACATCCTTATAGATTCTTTTTCGATGGCCACCTCAATCATCTTAGCGGAAGTTTCCCTCCACTTATTAAAGAAAGAAGTAAAGCCTTCATTCTCTTTTTGTCTTAGCATCTCAAGTTGTCTATAGTCAATTTCGACTTGAATATTACACTTATATCTATCAATGAAAGCGTTCTTTATTCCATCCCTAGTAGAGATTTTTTCTTTATCAAGAGAAAATAACCAATGTTGACAAACGATTTCTAAAGATATTGAAAATAAAGAGTGAAAAATATTCTTATCAATCCCCTTAATGTTCATTATAGTTTAAAAGGCCCTTAAGTGAAAGTAAGGATTGTCCGTTGGCTGGAACTTAGGGAATATATTGGCATTGAACTTTTGCGGAAGAAGCTTCTTGTCCACCGAGACCCCTTGTGAGCTAATGCCCTGGAACCTATATTCATTAGAGAGTTTCCTCAAGCTTTCTTGCATGAACTCCATTTGTTGTTGCTTCATAGAGTCATTAATTTGAAGGGTCAAAGTCTTCATCATCTCAGTCATGCTAGCCACGTCTTTCCTAAGGTCATTGACTTCTTCTTGACTTGTCATTATATTCTTAGATTTTCTCTTTTGACGAATCGGTTTATCAAAAAGTGAGACTTGAACAAAGGTGTTGTCCTTAATTAATCGCCCTTCTCTCCTTGACCAAGTGCGGTGAAAAGGGAAGTTAGGGGTAATTTTTTTATTAATTATTTTGACTCAAGCTCTATTCAATATGCAATGGATGGAAAGAGAACATGGAAGGAAATAGAAATGGGATGGACCCTCAACTCAAATGACGGGAAAACGACTCATGCATGAACCTAAAACATGGTCATGGTGTGAAAAGAGTATGTACAAGTGTGTGCTAAGACTAGTGAGTGTAGGTGACATGTTAAGACTTGTGTCATGACCATATGTGACTAGACTTGAACAAAGACTAGGTTAAGACCTCATGTATGTGCACTAAACTGGACAGGTTGTAGTGTTTTAGTCATAACTTTTTATATGTGACTTTGATTGGGACTAAACCAACGCCATATTAAAGATAAAATAAACTCGGAGCTACAGATCCATATGTTGTACGACTCATAACTCTTCCTTGAACTCCGGATATGACAAAAACAGGTTGACGCTTGTGCAGTAGACGAGAATAAAAATCCGGGTTGACTCAAAGGAACTATAACTCGATTTTATGCATATTTATTAGCTCAAATTAATTAATAAATTAATTAAGCAAAGTCCTTTGGTCCTTGTTTACTTTATTTCAGCATATTTATAATTACAAACCAAACCAAACGGTTAGTTTAATCACATATAAGTAAGCACAAGCAAATAATGCATAAGTAGTCAAATAGTCACAATATGATGCAATGAGTTTGCAACCTAACCATGGCTCTAGTTCTCTAAGGTTCAGGATATGGGTTAGTAAAAAAGGGTCCATGGTTATGAGTCCGGATGCACCACGTGGAAGCCTTACCTCTAGAAGGGTTGGCGCGTGTGGATGGGACCCCGCGAGTTAAACTCGCTTCCATGGTTTGGTGAATTCAACAAACTCGGATGTACCCTTCATTTCCAGGAGCGTTCAATTGGGTAGACGGAGGGTGAATTCCCATAGGGTTATGGCCATATGTAGAACACATATGGGTTTTGGAAAAAAGGGAAAAACACAATCAAGAAGTAAAACCCAGCAAATAGTACTAGAAAACTAATCGAAACAAGAAGGTAGATTTCTTGCTCGGTATTGGAAGAATTCAGTGCGAGAAAATAGAGTCTATCACCAGACGCTGGCACTGTCGCCAAGCTACAACGCCATTGTTTGGCGCAAACGCTTTTTCCTACATGCCTCGGCAGCTTTCTGTTCTTGAATTTTCCAGTTTTTTTCGTAGCATTATTTCGACTTTAGTTGTGAAAGATATTTCCCTAGTTTCCTACGTGTAAAAATCCTATGTTTTTGACGCATTACGGATGGTATTTCCAATGCAAACCTTTTTATGCTTATGCCAATAATGTCAATCAAAATTACGCACATGAAATACTTAGAACTTTTCAAGTCTCATACACTCATTCTAAATCATTGCCAAAATAAATTTTTGGAATTAAAATTGAAATCCTCCCCAGTAGAGTCGCCAAAAAATGTAGGGAATATTTCAATCATCCCACACTTGAGCCCCATTGTGATCATACACTTAATCATGGTGGCGTCCAAAGAGAAGGAAGCCAGAGTAAAAGAGTCGCCAACAAGTTTTAGGAACTTGTAAACCATTCACAGGGTGAAGGTTACACCCCATAACGATCCAAGAGATCGTTAACTCCAATAGATCTGGAACCATGACTGGAAGTTCGGGGATGAAGGTACAAATCCAACTTAAAAGAGATTGAACTCGCTCTAAAAATAGGCCTCTAATTTATTCTTCTCGTATTCATTTGCGGTTTCTGACTAACATGCAATCAATAGGTTAATCCTAAACCTATTTAATATATGTGGGTTGAATATTAATGCACAAACACATCTATTATTGGCGATCACTTGAATTATAATCATGTTAACCTAAACAAGATTATTAATTATCTTATTAAGCGTAATTACAAGTACAATTCCCTTTAAAACATGCATAAAAGGCGTGATCAAGCAATAACAATAATATCAAGCAACAATAATAATCACAATCATCATCATCATCATCATGATAATATTCTCAAAGCATAATAATATTAGCAAGATCCTAGGCATGATACTAACATGATTAATAACAAACCCTAGTATGTCACTAAACAATAAAGATTAATTAGCCCTAACATGACACTCACATGATATTAGGAAAGAAATAGGAAGCATCATTATAAACATTCTTGGTATCAGAAATTTTAGTTATTACCCTAAACATGATACTAGGAAGCTACGAAACATCCTAACATAATACTAGGAATCAAAATAATAATCTAAACATAATTTCTATATCAAAATATCAGTAAAACAATTAAAGTACTTACTTCGATGCCCCAGTACCTCTTTCTAGTAGAAAAATACACACGTTAGTAGCTTCAAGGAAAAATATAAATAAACAATTAAATTAGATAATTGAAAGAAAAAGTTAAAAATTTTAGACTGGATTTGGGACCAAACCCTCAGAAATTATCAACCTTTCACGCCTAGGGCGAAGGAAACCTTGAACTTGGCTAGGTGTGTCTAGAACTTGTGAATGCGGCATTGTGTTTGCAAAAGGGTTGGTTTAGAAAGAGATAGAAGAGAAACCTATATTGCTCAAGAGTGAAGAGAGAGAATTAGAAAATTCTTAATCAAAATTGGTTGATTGAAAACGGAGGTCCAAGGACCCTATTTATAGGTAAAAAGTCATGAAATCGATAAAAAAGAGTTTGAGTTTACATTAGAATAAAATTAGTGTTGTTGCCTAGCAACGGAGCTTGTCGTCTGGTACCGTTTAAAAGATAAAAACACGCTTATACGGAATCCTTTTCCTAATATAATTAAGTAATTAGAATTCGCGTTTATCAATTTTAAAATCCGTTTTATCATAAAACACTTATTTTATTCCAAATAAAACTCTTTATTGTAATAATTAACAATCCTAATCCTACTAGGATAAAAGAGAACCTTATAGATAATTATGAAGACTATAATCAATACTACTAGCTTTAAGAATAATAATTAATAATAGACCCTCTTCTAGATCATTGGGCCGCATGTAAGAACAAAATCGGGCCCAATTTAGTATTTTGGTCATAACTTCCTCATTATTCATCGAAAGTAGGCTTATAATATATCGTTGGAAAACTCTTTTCGAGCCCCATCCAAATAAACTATTATTCAACCCATATCATGGACCTAACTAAACTGGACTGGCCATTTTCATAAAATTGAGTAGGTTTTCGAAAACAAAAAGAGAGATTTTTAATAAAAACTACCGCAACACTAGACTTTTCACACTTTCACTTCATTCGATAATCAAACGACATGAAAGGTATTCATCAATGGGTTTGGTTTAGGGGAGACACAATTGGGTGTCTGCACTTATCCTCCCGACAAATTCAACCCTAGGAAGATGTGAGTGACCAGAACCTCGTGCTGGCTCATGATTGGGTGGGCACCATCAAGTGCATCCATACCTAGGTTAGGTAAAGAATTCTATTAGAACGGTTGTCAAAAGGGTACAAACTACATACTACACACTAATTGTTGGGTTAATTAACAAATTATTAACAGCATAATCCAAGTTAATTAAACAAATCAACAAAGCACATCAAGCTAAGCTCCCTTTAATCATTAAAAAAAACTCACTTTTAACAAAAAAAAACCAATCTTCACACAGAATCTCACTTTCACCAACACAAGACAAGCTTTAACTTTTCAAAAAAGACATAAGTTTCCTTTTTTAAGTATAAAGCACACAACAATACGAAAAACAGATAATCAACTACAACAAACCATAAGCATTTATCAAAAATAGATAAAAACAAAGAATATACCTTCTGTTGAAGACAACCTTTGTGCTTTTCCAGCGTATCCTACAGCGAGTTTGCAGTTAGGCCACATTTATTACCAATGACGACCTCTTTTCTTCTTAATCAGGTGTTTTGTTTTTTATTTATGGGAGTGATGCAGTACAATTGATGAGGTACACTCCTTTCCTTATATAGACAGATGAGACTTGTTGGAGAAGCTTCTGGAGAATTAATCCTAATTATTCGTTTTCCCGCGCTATTAGCTCTAGCTGTTTGGGGAGAAGCGAAGCCTCTGGTGTTGTTCCCAAAGCACCATCATTACATACTTGCAAAATAATTTCTTTTTTTCTTCCCATGTAACTTGTTATTTACCTGTTATACTAAGTAACCCACCGAAAAAGTTTACTCAGGCTGGTTATAGTACCCAACTTGCAACAAGGCAAAGTAGAGTACCCAATTTGCAACAATTAGCAAAGTTGAGTACCTAGTTTTTATTTTTACACCCTTATTTTCACTCACCATCACCAACAATACTCCCACTCAATCCTACTTCACGTTCTCTTTCCTTCTTCACCTTTAACCCACCCTTATTTTCTCTCTCCTCTACTTTTTGCTAAATTTTTCTATTTTATTTGTCCATAATTTATGCTTGAATTGAAGAGGATGGAGAGGAGAGAGAAAACAAAGATTTTTTATTATATTTATCCATGATTTATATTTGAATTGGCTTGATAATTGATTGAGATTCTCGAATTTTTCAAAAAATGCCTAAAAAATCGATTTGAGGCTTTCATATGTGATGTATAATTGTTGAAATTGATTGTCGTGATTTTATGTTGAATTGTGAGTGTTTTGATAACAAATGCATGTATTTTGGTTGAAAAATGAACATGTTATGTTATAACAATGAGCTTAGTATGGGACCTTCAATGGTAGTTCCGCCATTGTTGACCTTTTAATTATTTTTATAAAATAAATTCTGTTATGTAGATTATATCATCTTTAAGTTGGATGATATCCTCCATAATTTAAATGATATCATGAATTGTGTCTATAATATTATCTATACGATGGATGATATCTCCTCTATTGCCTCGGCGATAAATTAAAGGGAAATGTTGCAACTTCACCTAGTGAATTGCATGGGAGAAGTAAGGGGAGGAACCCAACAAGCTATGCCACACATACATACCTTCATCAAGGTCAAGATTGTATTTGCCCAACTGCATGTCCCTATCAATCTGTCAAGGGATCAAGCAACCTTTTTTATTTTTATTAATTAAAAAAATACTATATCAATTCTCATTCAAAATAAAATCCTTTTTCCAATATTTTTTTAATTATTAACTTTGTATTTTTGGTTTGCATCAAATAATATATATCATTCAACAAAATTTACATATCCTCTATCAAATAATATATATCATCTAACAAATTATACATACATATCTTCCATCAAATAATATATACCCTCTAATTAATTGTACATATCATCCATTAAATAATACATATCCTCTAACAAGTTGTACATGTCCTCTATCAAATAAAATATATACTTTAATAAATTATACATATCCTCAATCAGATACTACATATTCTCTAGCAAACTGTTCATATCATCTATCAAATAATACAGATCCTTCAACAAACTGTACATAACCTCTATTAAACAATACATATCATATATAAATTGTGCATATCCTCCCTCAAATAATATAGGGAAATTCTCATTGGTACACCCGTGCTTTTGACTTTTCCCATTGATACACTACAAAATTTTTTCCTTCACATCGGTACACCCATGGTTTAGTCTTTTTCCCAACCGTGACTAACACCGTTAAAAAGTATTTCATTAAGTTAAAATAATTAAGGAAAAGACTGTAATACCCCTTTTAAATATCTTATATCTCGATTTGCGTGTCGAAAATTGTTCGGTTAAATTTTTGGGAGTCCGAGTCGTTAAGGATCCAAATTAACCTCGAAATTAGCAAAAAAATAACCACAAATGTCTCATATGCGTGTCAAAAAAATGTCTCGATTTGCGTGTCATTACTTTTTTTGTGATAATAATTGTTCGGTTAAAGTTTTAGGAGTCATTTTGACCCTTTATGGGTCTAAATCGAACTCGAAATTGTTAAAAAAAATCAACAAAAATATCTCATTTTGCACGTCATGATATTTCTTTTTTGTTTTGTCATGGCACGCAAAATGAGACATTTTCATTAAAATTTTTTTTTACAATTTCGAGTTCAATTTTGATCCTTAAGGGATCAAAATGACCCTAAAACATTAACCGAACAATTACTATCACAAAAAGTAATGGCACGCAAACCGAGACATTTTTGACACGCACATGAGACATTTGCGCTATTTTTTTTGCTAATTTCGAGGTTTAGATCTTTAAAGACTAACATGACTTCCAAAACTTTAACCGAACAATTTTCGACACGCAAATCGAGACATTAGATATTTAAAAGGGGTATTATAGTCTTTTCCTTAATTATTTTAACTTAATGAAATACTTTTTAACGGTGTTAGTCACAGTTGGGAAAAAGACTAAACCTTGGGGGTACCGATGGGAAGGAAATTTTTTTGGAGTGTATCAATGGGAAAAGTCAAAACCACAGGTGTACCAATGGAAATTTCCCAATAATATAACTTTATACACATTGTATGTATCCTCTATCAAATAACACATATCTTTCAACAAGTTATACATATTCTCTATCAAATACCACACATCATCAACAAATTGTACCTATCCTATATCAAGTAATATATACCCTCTAATAGACTATACATATTCTCCATCAAATATTACGTACATATAAACAAACTATGCATATCCTCCAACAAATTGTACATATTTTTCTGTTAAATAATACATACCTTCCAACAAATTATACATATCCTCCATCATATAATTTATATCCTTCAATAAAATATACATATCCTCTAACAAATTGTATGTATCCTTCATCAAATAATTCATATCCTTTAACAAATGGTACATATCCTCAATTAAACTATACATATCTTATATCAAATTATATATATCCTCTAATGAACTATACATATTTTCTAACACAGTACATTTCCTCTATCAAATAATATATATCCTCTATCAAATAATTTGTAGCATCTAATAAATTATACATATCTAATCCCTTATTAAAAAAATATCCTTTAAGAAATTGTACATATCCTACATCAAATAATTCATATCCTCTAACAAACTGTACGTATCCTCCAAAAAATAATTCATATCCTCTAATAAACTTTACATATCCTATATCAAAAACTATATATCCTCTAATTAAATGTACATATCTTCCAACAAATTGTACTTATCCTCTACCAAACTGTACATATCCTTTAATGAACTATACAAGTTCTGTAACATGGTACTCATCCTCAATCAAATTATTTGTATCCTCTAAAAATAAAAAATCGAAAAAAATATTTTAAAATTTTTTTTTTTAAAAAAAAATTTAAAATTAAAAGTTAATAGGTCAACAATAGAGGAACCTCCATTGAACGTTCCGTACTAAACTCATGGGTATAACATAATTTTCTCATTTCTCAACCAAAATACATGCATTTGTTATCAAAACACTCACAATTCATCATACAATCCCATGGGACAATCAATATCAACAATTATAAATCATACAAAAAGCCCCAATTTGGTTTTTTTGGGTATTTTTGAAAAAATCCGAGAATCTCAAGAAATTATCAATCATATATATAACCAACAATCCTTATTTTCTCTCTCCTCTCCATCTTATTCAATTATCTTAAACTTTCTCTCTCTTCCACCATAGATGACAAATTTTATTAGGGATGGCAATGGGGCGAGTCGGATGCGGATGATGGTACCTCCATACCCATACCCGCCTAAAAATCTTATACCCATCCCCGCCCCACCACCCATGGCGGGTACAATATCCACATCCATACCCGCCCCACCGGCTACAAGATAGGATCCATCCCCGCCCCATCACCCACTTGGATATTCATACCCACCACATACACGCCCTAAAATTGTCCCAAACCCTTTTCCATGATGATCAATTGTATCACATTAATGACGATTACATCAAATTAGGTTAAGAAAATTAAGACTTTCACTATTCAAGCTTATTGAGTCTCAAGGGGCATCAAATTCCATAAGTTCTAAACTCTTTTAAAAGAAATATGGTGCGGGTATAAGGTGGGTACGGGGCAGGGCGGATATGGGGCAGGTCTACTCTAAAATCCATACCCGCCCCATCACCCATGGCGGGTACACATTTTATACCCATCCCCGCCCCATCACCTGCCAAACCTCCTTCCATCCCTGCTCCACTTGGGCAGGGATGGGGCGGGTCTCCCATTTAACCCGACCCACTTCCATCCCTATATTTGATCTCAATGAGTTTCTCACTGCTCAATTGTATCTCGCATAGCTTGTGATTGTTATTGTTGGGATGATTGTTGAATTTGCTGTTGTTGGGATGTTTGTTTTCGCACGAAATATTGGGTGAGCTGCACCCTATACCTTCTGATATAATTATTACTATTTGTAAATATTATGAAATTATAAATTGTAAGGTTTTAGTTGCTATTTAGCCCGAATCATATTCTTAACATAATACGTAGGAATCAAGTAGAGGAATAGAATATTCTTAACATGTGATTTCCAGGCTTTCTTCTCTCTTGTTGTGGAGATTTACTGATTTAAAGCTCTGCTCCTCTAGTTAAGGTAGGATAAGGCCTTGTGCGACCTGGTCATCAGCACAGGCCCCATGGCTCAATATATTTCAAATGCATAGTTATTCTCCCTCCATTACGAATTACTCGCAATAATCACTAAAAATGGCCGTTACATATTACTCGCAACAATTTTTTTTCCTTTTATAGTAATTTTTTTGTGTGATTTTACAAAATTACCCTTTCTTTTTTTAACACCCTAATTTAATTACTAATTTTATCTTATTAATTTAAGCCTTATCATAAATTAACTTAATTATTTCCACCAAAATAATTCCTCTTCCATCTAAATTCATCACCACCTTCTTTATCAACCACCACCACCACCAACCTCCTATCTCTTATTAAAAAATGTTTTAAGAAAATGACTTATAAAAATAGTTGTTGTAAGAAACTACCTCAAAAAACAATTAATGTTATAAAAAGCTACCCTTTGCCGAATTATCTATACTTAGTATTCAAAAACTCAAACAAAAAAACACACATGTCATAATTCTATGACGCTTCCCCATCTTCTTCACCTTTTCAACCAAAAAAGCCGCGTGTCTAAAATTCCCTATCTTCTTAACTTCTTTAAATGCTTCCTAAATTTTCATATTTCTTAAAATAAATACATTATGATGATATGGCCCTTAAATATGTAAATATGAGATGATTTGAGAAAGAATGAGTTCAAAACTTAAGAAATAAAGAAAATAGGCATGTAAGAAGCCATTTTGGCTTTAAATGGCTTCATTTTGATGATATGGACCCATAAACTTAGAAATTTGCTTCTTTTATGTGATTTTAAGTCATCACTTATATGTTTATTTGCTTTAATTGTAACTTATGTTGTTGGTAAATTGTTTAAACTATATATTATTGTATAATGTCTTTCTTGTAGGAGAACTACTAGAAGAATTTTGAAGAAGCTACCACTCAAGGGATTAAAAAGAGTCCTAATGACTTGTGTTGGGAGAGTGTGGGTGGTCGCAACAAGAAGGGTTGGGTGAGGGGACTTTGCCAAAGTGTAGAGCTGTATTATGGCAACCGGATGGGTCGAGTTTCTAGGTCTTCACAGTAGTACACACCATCCGTTGTTTCTTAGATGCAGGATTAGATGGACCATAGGGTGGAGGCTCTTCATAGTGAAATCTGGAGTGAACTCCGGAGTGAAATTCGGAGTGAACTTCGGGGTGAAATGGAAGTTGAGATGCAAACCCGAATTCAAGTTGAGGTGGCCGAAATGGAGAGGAGAGTCAAGGAGAGGTGGGATGATTTCATGAGTCGATTCATAAACAACGACACATGTTCCACCTTTCAACCTCAGCGTCGAGACCTCAGGGATGACCCGGGTAGTGGAGGAGCAAGCCAGGTGTAGACATCTACTTTTGGCCTCCTGTCCCGACATGAAGTGCAATGATGATAAATAAAACCATCTTCGTGTTGGATTAAAGTGAAGAATACTTATGGAGAACAGGTTAAGCTATAAAACACAAAAGAATAGCCCAAATTAAAGATAAAAGCCAAAACAAAGGTCCAATTAACTAAACCTGATCATAATTAGGCTTAAGCCCGTGCTTAAAACCTAATAATGACTGATTTAGGAGCGCCCAAGTTAAATCTTAGTGCCGCCGCAAAACTCAACCAATCGCGCTAGGCTGCAACGCGCAATTAATTCAGTTACACACGACACCCAGCGCAACCCCTAGAGTTGCGCTGCGGAAGATTCAAAATTATACGGAAAATATAAAATCGAATCTTACAATAAAGCTGCGCGCAAGATAATTAGTTGCGCTGCCCATAGCAGCGTAACCTAATCACTTGCGCTGGGATGCCGCGCGCAACTCATCCTGTTGCGCACGACACCTGTTGCGGCAGAATGCTCGTAACCCTAAACCTAATCATTCCCTATAAATAAAAGCTTAAACCGAGGCTTAAATAGACAGAAAATAACCTAAAACTCTAGCGAAATACTTGAGAACTTGTGCAACCTAGCCCCTCCTATCCTAAACACTCACCCCTTTTAATATTTTGTTACTACGGTGGAGGTTCCCCAATAAGAAGGAGTCCATAAGTATTCTAAACGGAGATCTAGCAAAGAGAAGTGGTAAATTCCGGAGAACTTAGTTATTTATTTTCTTGTTTAAAAGAACCTTAATTAATTAATTAGTGTTGTTTGATCACCTTTAAAATAATTAATTAATCAATTCCACATAGTATCTTGCGTTAAATAAAGATTAGAATTGAATTAAGTAATTGTTGGTTGATCACTTAAGCCAAGGCAAATATTGTTTATTTTCTTGTCCTTTTCACGAATTTGATTAAATAAAGAATAACGACATTACGATGTAATCCCTACGTGAATTCGTATGTGTAAATAACATCAACTAACATAGTTTTAGGTATCGCGTTGCATATATTGTTTGGTGATGAAATTGTAAAAAAGGAAGAGCTAGTAGAGGCCGCACTAGGGCTAGGATAATGATTCCTCTCTAAAAAGAACGTTATTTTAGTACCCTCGCTCCCGAACTCATTTCTGGTTTATAGACCAATTTGGGCATCGGTAAACTTATGGTTCGTGCTAATTATTCCATGAACTCCACATGGAAGAAAGGCATGAACGAGGTTTGTGAGTTTTTCCTAAAACTCATTGGCGACTCCCTATTTGTTTCTTACAAAAAAGCGTAATGATAGAATTACTTCTAATTCAAGGTCCTCCAAACAGTCGGGAATTCAAATCCTACAACACCCAACAAGTGTAAAGTCATAGGCTTTAAAGGGTCATGGGCATTTAAGGAGAGGACCCCTTACGATGGGAACCCCCTCCTTACAGTGGTGACTCCACTGGGAATAGTGGTTACATGATTAATTCGTAGTTATGATCCAAGGTTTCCAACACTAGGTTGCCTATGGGTTGTAACGAGAATTAACTTGGATAATCTCTAGTTAGAGAGCGAGACTTGAACGCATAATATCTTCATTTTGCAGAAGAGTAAAAACCAAACAAGCAACATTGCATCATGCATAAGCATACCACACTTAAACCATTGGGGATTGGCTCATTGACTAGGGGTCGCCAACACTAGGCTTCTATCCTGAAATCAATAACAGTCATCCCACCCATATCCCCTACAAAATGTTGGGAGGGCGATGCCATGAGTCAACACGTTGAGTGATTGATTTGTGCGTCGTTTCTTAAGATATGGTACCTTTTGAACCCAAGCCTTTTTGACCTTAGAATGACATTGCGTGAATCTTGACTTATGGCATGCTTATGTGCTTATGTGACTATATGCAACGTGTTAGGATAGTCTTCTTTTTCTCTTTTTAGTCTGGTCTAGGTTCCCAATTACGAAATTGTTTCTTTGTGATTTAGCGTCATATTCAAAGGGTAGCATAAAAAAAATCAAATAAAAAAATCGAATAAAAAAAATGACAAAAAAAATAAAAACGCTCGAATTTAAAAAAAATTCTATAAGCAGGTGGCGCGCGAAACTCACTGAGTTGTGCGACCCCTCCAAGCGCAAGTGATTCCGTTGCGCGCGACTTTACGTTGCGCGCGACAACCACGCTTAACTGAGTCACTTGCGCGCGCCCACTGGACGAGTCAATTTTGATTTCTCAAAAAACAAATTGACTCGTCCGAACAATATCTTCATTGAAGAATTGTTAAGGGTGATGTTATCCGTTTGAATATATTTTGCGTCTTTTCTTTTTTTTCTTTCTCCCTTTTTTAAACAAGCGTATCGATTTACTTATCCTTTCGTACTCATTTAGGGCCGGTTTCCAAGCTTGGGAAAGAGGACTCCCGGGCACTCGCATTCTACCTTTACCACCCAAAGATCAACCCCTTTTAAACCACTTTTCTTCGACAACTAATCCTAGTCCAACAACAATGCCAACTATCGAAGAACTTCAACAAGAGATTCTTCATTTGAGATAGGAAAAGGCTCAAGAGGCCGAGGAGAGAAGAATTATGAAAATGGAAAAGGTTGAAAAGAAAAATGCTGAAACTTTAGCCTTGCAAGAAAAGATGGAACAATTATCCATCAAAGAAAAGTCGTTGGAGAAGCTAGTTCTTCGTTCTACAATGGGGAACAAGTACTTTGACGCAGAAAAGTTTGCTCCTCCCCCAGGACTTGCTTTACCGGAAAAGTTCGTAGCTACGGACTTGTCAATATTTAAGGTGACCAATAATCCACAAAATCATTTAATGTGTTTTACTGGCACTATGGCATTAAAGGGAGTTGATCCTAAGCTTTATGCTTTGACTTTCCCTTTATCCCTAGACCCAACCGCGAGAGAGTGGTACTATGGGCTAGATCCAAAATTCAAGGCAACATGGGAAGATGTAGTTTCGACTTTCATGACCCAATATGAGAGTAACTAAAGAGTTTAAATCAACTTTACGTGAACTCGAGATGCTTAAGCAAGGCGAAGATGAAGGTTTCCTTGCTATCTATGGTAAATGGAGAGAAAAGGCGGCCCACTTTGCCCAAAGGTCGTCTGAATTCGAGTTAGTACAAAAATTCATTGACAACTGTCATGAAAAATACAACAAACATCAACGTTACCTTGGTTTAGACACTTTTCGAAAGGTCTATTTAGTGGCTACTAGGATTGAAGATGATCTTTCTAAAGAAAAAGCAAACAAACCTCATCATCATCAACCTAAGAATAACTACAAGAAGGGGAATGATAATGCATCATCATTTATTGACGTATTTGCGACTACCACGCAATACAATAACACAAATTGTTATGATGATCCTAGAAAAATATGGACAAAAGAAAGAAAATTTACTCCATTTCCTGTAACCTAAGAATTGTTAGAAAAATTAAATGAAAAAGGCTTACTTGCGCCAACAGGGCCAACGCCACCCATTCCACCAGAATGAAGATTTCATAAATGGAATAGTAGTGCTTATTGTGCTTATCATAGAGGTGTTGGACATGATACTGAACGTTTCTATGTTTTAAAGCACAAAAAACAAGATTTAGTATACAATGGGAGAATTCCCACGCCTAAACCTAACAATAATGCATCCCCTTTAGGGGTGCTTCACATCGATGAGGACCATACGGGAAGTGATATGTTCAATCCTTTGGACAATATCACACCTATAGGAGAACCTCTGTCCACAATACTCATAGGGGAAACTAATGAAGTATGTGGACTATGGGACGACGACTTTCAAGACTTATATGTCTCTAAGTATGCCGCCGTCCCACCTTCATTTTGTTTACAAAATAAAACAAATGGAGCGCTTGATTGGGATCATTTCTTGGGGAAGTCGCAAGATTTATCGAATCTCTCCTTGGATGAACAATGGCATCAAGCACAACTCATGGAACATCTTGAAATGGAGGCACATCCAAAACCTCCAGAAGAAAGTTGGTTTGTGAGTCCTCCAACTAACCCAAATGAGATAGATCATTTAACTCGTTCTTGGCGAGTCTACCAAGCACCACCACCAAATGGATCTTCGACCACACAAAATCAAACTCAAGGTCAAGTACAAAATCCAATACCACCTCCACTTGAGGTGGAAGATCCATTGGTCAAACAACTTCGCCAATCCAAGGAGAATGTTAGAATTTGGGAACTCTTAAGTACTTCTAAAGAACATAGGAATTCTCTCATGAACGCTCTAACGTCTTTGTTTATAAGCACAGACACAACCCCTCAGGATCTCGTTAGCTTGCTTACTAGCGAGAAATCTGAAAAATAAATCATTTTCACTAATGATGATTTGCCTTCAAAAGACACTACCCACAACAATGCATTATACTTAAGTGTGGGATGCAAGAGATACAATATCCCTCTAACTTTGGTAGACAATGGGTCAGCTGTAAACGTGTGCCCATTACAAACGGCAAAATACTTAGGCCTAAATCCAGAAAACGATTTTCAATCAACAACACAAAGCATTAGGGCCTATGAAAATTCGAGAAGATCAGAGTGTGGAACTGTTAAGCTACCAATTACCACAGGCCCAATCCAAAAGATGTTTGAATTCCATGTTATGGACATAAAACCTACATTCAACCTTTTATTTGGACGTCCTTGGATACATGAGCTTGGTGCAATACCATCCTCACTTCATCAAATGATTAGGTTGAACTATCAAGGGCTTCCTATGACTATACATGCTTCTCCACTCAAAATATCAATAAATGATCAATCACTCTTAGAAATAAACCATGATAATGATGAAGAGGACATGTGGGGATTCGTCGTGGAGCCAATCTACACAATTGAAATGGAAGAAGACTTTGAAGAACCATTCAAGCTTGATCCATATTCCACTCGGATAGTAAACAACATCTTACTCAAGAGTAGTTACTTTCCAGGGATGCCTTTGGGAATAGGAATGAAGAAATCTTTCTTACCTCCTATCCCAAAGAAAATCTTCTCCTTTGGATTGGGATATAAACCAACCAAAGAAGAATTGGAGTCTCACGATGCAAAAAACAAAGCACGTAGAGACAATAATAAGAAAGGGATAATCACTTTACTTCCATCCTATCAACAGACCCTTAATGGGCAATTCATTAGGGAGGGAAAAAGTTACCCATGCTACGAATTTCTAGAACCCTTAGTTCTGGAAGGAATCAAGAAGCCTGGATTTGAAATATTTCATGATTGCTACTTCTTGGATGACGATCTTAGTATCGTTAAATAAAAACACCCAACTCTAGGGTGCTATGATGGGAAAGCATTTAACTTGCTATTCGGACTAGAGCAAAATCATGTCGCTACAACCACCAATCAAAACGCCATTCAAGATGAAGCTTTTAACCCAACCTCGTTGATCACCCCATCAAATAAAAACTTTGAGCATGGATGGAGGAAATCTTTCAAATGGACCAATCACAAAGGCAATAACCTGAAAATTGTCACAAGCGAAGGAAAGATGTTTGAAGAATCAGACGATGAATCTATTGTAGACTCTAGGGAAGATGGAAATCTAGGCCTTGTGGCCATTACTGAGTCTTTAATTTCTAGTTCTAAGGACGAATATCCCAAAAAGGATTCTTCTCTTGATGTACTCTCTTTTGATTTTAATAATATCAGCTCTATTTCCGAGTATATGCCTTCTCTTGAATCTTTTGAATGCTATAACAATCAATCTAATGAAGATGATAACATTAATAAATTGGTTGAACTAATGAATGAACGAGAACAAAAGAACCCTATCGTTGAAGAAACTAAAATAGTTAATATAGGAACTAACGAAAATAAAAGAGAAGTCAAAATTGGCTTAACTCTAAATCCGGAAGAGCGATTGACCCTCATATCGACGCTCAAAGAATTAGAAGACGTGTTTGCTTGGTTATACAAGGACATGCCTGGAATAGATAGGGAAATTGCGGAACATACCATTCCCTTGAACCCTACCTCTAAACCAGTAAAACAAAAACTTTGATGAATGAAACCTGATGTCGCAGTTAGACGCAGGTTTTATTCGCGTATGTAATTACCCAGAATGGGTAGCGAACATCATCCCAGTCCCTAAAAAAGATGGACGAGTTCGCATGTGTGTCGACTTTAGAGACCATAATAAAGCTAGCCCTAAAGAAGATTTTCCTCTACCACATATTGATATATTGGTAGATAACATGGCCGAACATGCGATGTTACCCTTTATGGATGGATACGCAGGTTACAACCAAATTTTAATGGAAAAAGAAGACGAAGAAAAGACATGATTTATTACCCCTTGGGGTACGTATTGCTACACAATCATGCCATTCGGTTTAAAAAATGCAGGAGCTACATACCAAAGAAAGGCTACGACTCTCTTGCATGATATGATGCATAAATAAATAGAAGTGTATGTGGATGATATGATCATGAAGTCCAAAGATGAATGAGACATATAAAAGCTTCACGCAAATTTTTCACTCGCATAAAAAAATACAAAATGCGATTGAATCCACAAAAATGCGCCTTCGGAGTAACTTCTGAAAAGTTACTCTGATACATAGTAAGCATACGTGGCATCAGGATCGATCCCTCTAAAATAAAGGCAATTATTGACATGCCTCCCCCTCAAACAGAAAAAGAAATTAGGGGATTCCTTGGCAAACTACAATACATTAGTTGATTTATCAACAAATTGACTATGACTTGTGAGCCAATATTTAAAAAATTGAAAAAAGAGGAGAAACATGAATGGGACGATCAATGCCAAAAGGCCTTTGAGAAAATCAAAGATTATCTCAAAAGTCCACCAATTTTAGCACTACCAGTACCCAAACTACCTCTTAGGCTATACATTACAGTTACAAACACGGCCACAGGTTCCATGTTAGCACAAGAGGTAGAAAAAGTCGAGCTTGCAGTACATTACATAAGTAAAAAATTCATCCAATATGAAACAAAATATAGCACCTTGGAAAAGACAAGCCTAGCATTAGTGTGGGCAACCAAAAAACTATGACATTATATGTTACCATACACTACTCATGTGATTTCTCAACAAAATTCGATGAAGTATTTGTTTGAACAACCACCCATAAGAGGAAGGATATCTAAGTGGTTGGTGATGTTGGCCGAATTTGAGTTAAAATATATTCCTGAAAAATCAATGAAAGGTAAAGTAATTTTCGACTTTCTGGCACAACATCCAATTCAAACAAGTCGTGCAGAAACTACTCATCTTCCGGATGAAGAGATTCTCTGACACAAGATGACAAATGGGTAATGTACTTCGACGGTGCGTTCAATCAAAAAGGATGTGGCGAAGGAGTGTTACTCATAAGTCCAGAGGGAGAACATACTCCAATCTCTGTTAAACTAGACTTTGAGGTTACTAATAATGCCGCAGAATATGAAGCGTGCATTATTGGATTAGAAGCAGAAGCTATCATAGGTGTGCAAAAATTAAAGATATATGGAGACTCCAGTTTGATTATAAATCATGTACTAAAAAATGGAAAATAAAGAACTCCACAATGATATTATACCAAGCACACCTAGAGCAACTCATCGAGCATTTTGAATATTTTGATTTTAGATATCTCCCAAGGGATGACAATCAATTTGCCGATGCGCTAGCAAAATTAGCCTCAATGATCAACATTCCAGATCACTTAAATATGATGCCATTATGCGTTCAAAGAAGAGAAGAACCAGCGTATTGCAACGCAATAGAGGAAATAAATGACATCGAAGGAGGCAGTCCCTGGTATGATCATATCCTCCAATATATTACCCATGGCACATATTCCGAAAATACTTCATCATAAAACCAAAGAGCCTTACAAACACTTGCGGCCCAATATGGTCTATTAAATGGTCAATTATGCAAAAAAGGACCTAATGGTCAAAGTTTATTGTGTATAGACCAACCGAAAGCCACACGCCTTATGGAAAATACTCACAAAGGTGTTTGTGGACCTCACATGAATGGTAAAATGCTTTCAAAAATAATTTCACGACAAGGGTACTATTGTCCACTATGGAACATGATTGCATACAATATGTTAAAAAATGTCCAGATTGCCAAATGTTCGCTAATTTACAACACCTTCCACCATCCGAACTATACAATCTCACTTCCCCTTGGCCTTTTTTCAACTTGGGGAATTGACATAATTGGAAAAATCTCTCCAACAGGAGCAGGAGGGCACGAGTACGTATTAGTAGCCATCGACTACTTCACTAAGTGGATTGAGGTTGCTTCTTACGTGAATATCACTTCTAAACATGTCGCAAAGTTCCTCGAACGAAACATATTTTGTAGATATGGAATTCCACATGAACTAATTAGTGATCAGGGATCTCAATTCAAAGCTGAAGTCGAGACCCTCTTAACTTGTTATAGAGTAAAACATCATCACTCATCCCCATACAGACCTCAAATGAATGGAGCTGTAGAGTTGGCAAATAAAAATATAACAATCATCATTAAGAAAATTGTTGAAAATTATAAAGACTGGCCGAATAAACTACACTTTGCATATATTATGGTGTTATAGAATGTTTATACGAACATTAATAGGAGTAACTCCATACTCCTTAGTTTTTAGAATGGACGCAGTTCAACCAGTCGAACTGGAAATACCATCCCTCTACATCGTACTTGAAAGTAAGCTACCGGAATCTGAACGGGTAAGAGCGATGTATGAATAGCTTTTATTCCTCGATGAACGATGATTAAGAGCTTTGCATCATGTACAAGTCTACCAAAGGTGCATTGCGTGTCATTGTAATAAAAGAGTCAAACCCAGAAATATAAAAGAAGGTGACTTTGTACTAAAGGAGGTTAGGGGTCCACCAACCGATCCAATGGGGAAATTCAAACCTAATTGAATTGGTCCCTACCGCGTAATTGAAATCCTATCAAGAGGAGCCGTCAGATTAATGGATATCGGAGGAGATGAAATTCGCCAATTAATAAATAATGATCGACTTAAGAAATATTAAATATGAAATCCGGATAAACTCGTTCACTCATCCAACCAATTCTAATTAGCATTCAATTGAAAGAAGTTTTATGCATTTTACCGAATAACACGTTAAAATACATAACACTTGGAGGGGGTAATTTAGAAATAATAAACCGTTCTAAGTATTCAAATTTTTTTCGAACATCACGAAAAAATATTCACACTAGGGGGGGTAATAATACATAATTTTTTTTAAAAAAAAAGCGAAACATTCGTGCACAGGTGTCGCGCGCAACTGCAATAGTTGCGCACGGATGTCACGCACTATAGATTTTGTTGCGCGCAACAGGCTCGCGCAACTACAGATGTTGCACGCGCCACCTGATGACGAACTGCGAACCCGATTTTTTATGTTTGAATGAAGTTGCAACTTCTACTTGCGGAAAAAATAGGGTGTTTCTTAAATATAACATATACTCAGAAAATAGAATTAAACTTTGATTTAATTCTTTTAAACAAGGTTTGATTAATGTTTCATTTAATTTCTACCTAAGAGATTAAAGAAAAAAAATATACAAAAAAAAAAAACAAAAAACACATTAGAACTACGCAAAGACCTGATTTTGTAATATGAATACGTAGGCAATCCTTATGATTCGGTCATATCAAAATATAAAAAATATAAAGCTCATTTTATTTTATTCAAATTCCAAAAGAGAGACATTGTTGAACTAGATTGTAAACGAAAAAAAAACATAGTAGTGATTACACTTTATTCAAGTTAAAACTAATGGCGAAACTGTGTAACACTCTAAGGTTTTACTATGTCCTCAATTGTCACAGACGATGGAGGAGTAGTTTCCGTCGCAGTAGAAGCCTTAGAGCTTTCTCCTATACTCTTCTTCTTGACCCATACATTGTTCTTCAATTTGGGAATTATGGTCTTTTCAACCTTTTTTCCTTTTTCCGAAGATTTCATTAGAGTCCTTTTTTGAGTTTGTTTCGAAGGTTCCTTGATTATCACACCTCGCTGTGCGGGTTTGGAGGGAGCTTTCCCTTTTGTTTCCTTCGAATGCGCCTTAGGAGATGAGAAGTCTAATTTTCTTCTCACCCCTTTGTTTTGGCCACTAGGAGTAGTGGTGGCCGTATGCATCGAGGGATTAGGTTGATTGCGAGCCGTGATGGCTTGATATTGAGATCGAGCCTTGTTTAATTTGCCTTTATCTGCCGCATTCATCCAAGCTTTGTAAAAGGAAGATAATGCAATACTCGCAGTAGGATTTTGTACTACCCATCTAGGAAGACTTGACCAATACTCCATCCAACGAAAAATTCGCTCGGGTTTTAAAATCACATCTTTAGGGGCATCACAATCTTGCGGGGGAATTATTTGTTTCATCCTGTATTGTCTCATTACCCTGCAAGGAAAAATATAAGTAGTACTAGATAGGCCTAAAAGCCTAATATAAGGGAAATTAAGACTATTCCCGAACATACTATTTATGTTCCACCAAGGAATCACAACACGTATGTCAGGAACCCCATGACAGAAAAACGACGTCCATTCCTCTTCATTTATGCTTATAAAGGATTCTAAGTCCAGGGAATGTCCTTACTCCATTAGCCTCAAGGTTGTGTGGCTGATCAACAATTCGCAAACGCTCCATGAGCCAAATCTACAAAAAAAAAAAAAAAAAAAAATAAAATCAGTTTGCGTGCGCATCAAAATCAGTTGCGCGCGCCATCCGCGCACATCACAGAAGATTACGCTGGTCATGCCAGCGCAACTTTGTAACTTGCGCTGATAAACGACGGAAAAAAACGTACGTGTAATAGGAGTGGACTTCCCGTGAAACTGTTTTCGTTAGGGTCTCCTCTAAGGCGATTCAAACAGAGAACGGTTTCCACCAAAGCCAAAGGAGCTGGTGAATGACATCCCTCAATTTTCTCTACTATGGACACCATGGAATAATCTCCGTATTCTTTTCCTGTCCTAAGTAAAAAATTAACAATAAGACAATAACATAAAGCACGAATTTTAAAGCGTTGTTTAGTCATGTTGTCACGAGGGGCAACAAAATGTTCCATAAATTGAATCATGTTCACGCCTTCTTCAGTTCCAATGTTGGTCATATCATTGTCGGACAAGCCAAAAAATCTTTGGAATATAGGTTTGGGATCCGAAAAGGTAGGCGAATAAGTCACAGGGAGAGTATTTGTAGGGAAACCTAGCAAGGCCTTAAACTCACCGGGTAGGGGGACAATTTCGTCCCCTTTAAGTAAGAAAAGATGGTGGTTAGAGTCCAAATGGTTGACTACAGCATGAAGAAAATCAAAGTTAACCACTACTTGCAATTAAATAGAGGGTCTAGGTGGTAAATTTTGAAAGCTAGTTTGTCCTCTGTTGAAAGGGAAGTGACTCATTGCTTCAAACGTTGTTCAAAGGTCTTCACCATTGTTCAAAAAAAAAAGAGAATGAGAATTTAGAGAGATTAATTCTTTTTAGTTTCTTATATTACTAAGTGAATGAATGTGAGATGATCAAAAGCCTACACGAAACCACATTTAAATAGACCCAGGAGGGGTAAATCTTTGGCAAATTCGACTTAAAGGAAAGTTCACCAACAGGTGGCGCGCGCAACTCACGCAGTTGTGCGCGTCTCCCCTGTCCCAGCGTGTGAGTTCGATTTATTTCCGTATTTTGGCTCACATAATGACGGAATCTTCACGAAATCTTAAGACGACTCATACACTTGCCTTTTTAACCCTTTGTGTCCCTTTTCTTTCCTACTTTCTTATTTTCTTTTTATTTTTTTTATTATTTTCCTACTTTTTTATTTTCCTACTTCCTTATTTTGTTTTTATTTTTTTCTTTTTTTTTTCTTTTTTTTTTCTTTTTGCCTTCCTTTTTTCGAGTTTTGGCTATTTTTTCGAGGGGGGTATGTCGGGAACCCTTTCCCTCCCTTGAAATTTTTTTGCTTTTAATAATAAAAATAATAATAATGTACACATGGAAACAAAAAAATATAATAATGATGACATATATACAAATGTGTCATATGTACAACAATGCAAAAAATATATATATATACATTTGTGTACAAGAGGAATCCGGGTGCTCGGCTACTACAAGACGGTTGCTGCACATCTTGCAAAATCCAAATCGAAGATCAATACATGAAATGTAATAACTTCGTTGAAAAGAAAAGAAATAAAACTTACCGCGATCATCCGATGATCACGACATGATAAATTCACGAGGGCTCTCCGATAAGTAGCTCGGAAAGCACGTAAAGTCCTCATCATGCAGTTCACGGTTTCCCGCGAAATCTGTTCCAAAAAATACAAGGACAGTTAGTAAACAAATGTATATGAAACAAAAAATAAATAGAAATATTTAAGTACATATGCATAAAAGACATACCGACTCAGTCGTCTCAGGTACAAACGGTATCCCCCCATCATCCTCCACTTCTGGAAGGGTCTCACGAATTACCGATTCGACAGCATCGGTATACGTGATCCCCGCTGTAGGAGGCACCCAACCACCTAGCTCGACCCGCTAAAATATATATGACAAAAAAACAATAAAAGGATCAAAATTCCGAAAAATAAATAGAAACAAGGAAAAGAGAGAGTTAGATTACTAATCGAAAAAAGCCGGAAAATGAGTCAGCTTGGATGCTATAAAAGCCGGATAAGAAACCTCCGGAAGCACCAGCTGCTCCGCTGGATAACCAAGGATCGCCTGAGCTCGATCCTCGGTAGACAACAAGTCCGGACGTAACATCCGGATCGGAGGATCCGCAGGAACCAAAGGCTTCTCGGACGAAAGCTGCCAGAGAACACGCTCGCCTAAAAACCAAGTGTCTGTCCTCTGGAGCACCGAGAGTCCCGGATAGAGGGCCCGGAAACGGCAACGAACCATGCCAGACCACATAGCCTCAGGGACTCTCGGTGCTCCAGAACCATGCCAGACCACGGCAACGAACCAAGGACGGAGATCGATCTATAAAACACAAACACCTGAAAAATCGTCAGAAAATAAATAAAATCAAAAAATGCGCATGTAGTTGGAATACTCACCGACGCGTGAGTCACCGAAAGGACCCTCTGGCGAAAGTTGCCGGCAGAAGTGGCTCGTCTCTTCTTAATCGCGACCAATCGATGGCCGATAGGAAAATGAGCAGCCCCAAGCACCCTGGGGGCTAAGAAAGGCAGGTACGGGTATTTCCAAGCCTGAAACCGAGAAAAGATTAGCCTAAAGGAAAAAGAAAAAGTAATAACCAAAAGAAGCTTAAAACACGTACCTTAAGGATACGACCATGCCATGTAAGGGAGATTCGAGGCACCTCAGTAGCTGCCGCAAAATCCATCACCTGGGTCGCCTTGCCCATAGCTGTAAGAATACAGGCATACGACCCCTCCGCCCAACTCAGGTCACCTACTTGCCCCAAATTGCTGAGGCAAATAACCCAATAGCAAAACGCTCTCCTCGATCACTCAAGTGGTGAAGGAAAGAATGTGAGCAATGTATATCCGAGCCAGCTGCTCAGGTGTACACTGCTGATCAAGCTTGTCAGCCGACAACTCATCGGCAAGAACCGAGTACGGACAAGACTGCACATACACGTGAAGGGCCGACGCAAGACGGTCTCCCACAAGGTCGCGCAGTCTCTCGTCTGACCCCTTAACGAACTCTATAACTACGGGCTCGCCTCCAAAAGGAAAACCCGTAATCATAGAGAAATCAAAAGGGGTAATCGTCATCTCTCCCCGTGGAAAGTGGAAAGTGTTAGTGAAATCCCACCAAAACTCCAGCAATCCACGGAGGAAAGCGGACGATGCAAGCTGAATCGATAAATCCTGAAGAGCCGCCAGTTGGGATCAATCCCGAAAAATGCTACAATCTCCTTTGCCACCTCGGGCAAACTCTCAAAACGGGCTCGCATGTCATCAAAGCCGTATAAACGCATGCTAGGCTCACTCTAAATAAAAGAATAAAAATAAAAATACGGTCATTGTTTTAAAAGGAGAAACAATGGAAAAGAGAAAGAAACAAAGGCGCGAAAAAACTCACGATGCCGCGCCACCCTCTGATCGAAACATGATGGTCTGGGTCCCACTTAAGGACCCTAGGGTCCTAGTTGGGAGGAGCCTCCCAAACCACATCCTCCTGGCGACGTCAATCGGTCGCGACGCGTCGCTCTCGAACCTCCTCTCGAGGACGGGTCACCCTCTTCCGAGAGCGAACTGCCGCGTCCGGACCACCGAGAATCTCCTCAGCATTGACAAATGGAGGCGAGTCCATGCTATGATGGATAAAGTTTCTTTAATTAGTTTACTTTATTTCCTAAACTAAATGAACTATTTCGGCAGCATAACGGTTGCCGATAGGGCAAAACACGTAAATCGAATGCCACCCATACTTGGGGGCTACGATACCTGCAGTTAAACTCAGTAAATGGGGGCTTCTAACACCCACAAAAGCCATCCTATACCAGTTTCAACTAAGTATTCAAGGGATTGTATTCCAAAATCTCAAAGAATCAACTACTTCTAGACGAATAATAGTAATATAAACACAATTACCGTCTACCAAACAATCTTGAAGTTCTAATATGGCAAAAATAGGCTAAGTATACACTTCGCGCCAATTTTTTTCAGATTTAAAATTTTCAAAATAATAATTATGGAAGCAAAACTAGTTCCAATCCTACAATTGTTGCATAATTGACAAGTATAACCAAAATGTGCAAACAAAATAACAGAAAATCAAACCAAATTCGAGTAGAAATGCAAAAAAACGCACTCACACGAAGAAATGCTCATGCAAGGTTCAATACTTAACCATTTTTCATTAAATTTATTGCAAAACACTCCTTAAACATAGCATGACAACATAGAACAAAAAATTTCAAGAATAATGGACTGAATCAAAAACCCCCGAATTTGAAATTTAGGGTTTAACGATTTGAAAATCGTTCAAATTCAGCCGGAAAAGAACAAATTCTAGCAAAAAACTTACATTGGATTACGAAAAATATGAATTAAGGATGAAATTTGCTTCCTTTAGCTTCAAAAATCGCAAAAATTCGAGCTTCTTAGAGAGAGAAAGGGGCAAAAATGGCAAAGAAGGGAGAAAGAAAGTGTGAAGTGAAAATCGCGCTCTGCGATTTCACTTTACTGACATAAATGTCGCGCGCAACTGAATTTGTTGCGCGTGACGTACCAGCGCAACTCAGAACTATGCGCGCGCCTGGCCAGCGCGACCCACTGAGTTACACGCGGATACTGGTCACTAATATAACCGGTATCCAGATTTTGATCCGTTTGATCATTTTCAACAGTTTTTGCTCGTGATTAGACGTAATGGCACGCAAATTATTAAAATCTTTTTAAATTGCTTTGCATATTGTAGTTTGTTTTCTTCTTTGTTAGTTTTTTGCATCATTCTTGCATGCACACCATGCTTTGTGCCTTCCCTAAGCATACGTTTTGAACGTTTTTCGTAAGAGTGCCTTTAGACGTTATGTGGGGGTGCTTTACGTAGAAGCACCCATAGACAGGTTTGTCATTTTACTGTACTGACGTTAAAAATGTCCGGGTTTTCTTCTTTTTTCACGTCCGAAGAAAAAAGGAAGGCGTTTTCATGCAGCGTAAAAATGCAAATGGCGTATCGTACGGAGCAAAATTGTACGACGTAGGTGTTGCGTAAAATTTCACTTCAGCCCAAGCTTTGCGATATCTACCTCTCGGGACTAAAAGGTAGAGAATTACTGTAGGCTTTAGCTAACGAGTCGACAGGCGCGCCGAACCATCAGGAACAGGCACTTCTTGAATGGGAGCAAATACAGTAGTTAGTGCGCTCGGACAGTTAGGGTGTCGAATAATCCCCTGTATAAAGAAGCGACGAGACAATGTCGCGCCTATGTAGCCACGTGCCCTCAGTCCTAAGACACGTGTACTCATCTTGTGGAAAAAAGTGCTGAGAGAGTTGCTGACTTTCTTCCCTCTCACTGGATTTGGATATATGCCTCTAGTCCTGAGACGTGTATTTCTATCTTGTGGACATCCCGCTCGAATACCGGACCCAGCTCGAATACCGGACTATTTCAGCTCGAATACCAAAAACCCCTTTTCATTTTTTTTTTACTTTGTTAAAGTCAGGCTAAAGTTTCAATGACATATCGAGGGACTTTAGACCAACGATGACACAATTGAGAGGAAATCTTCCCCTTTTATCCTTTTAAAACCGATCTCTTCTCATGACTTGACACCACCCAGAACACCTTTACTTATAAAATCGTTCTATAATTGCAAAGGATCAATCTAGTTTCTTTAGCGCGTTAAGACTATGAAAAAAAATTTCTAGCCTTAATAGCTACTTGTTTCAAACACTTAGCGAACCAAGGATTTTTTTGACATCCTTAAAAATTACCGAAAGATTCCCTATCCTTAGAGAACTTCGCCGAATGAGTCTCGGATTTATTTCCTTGACTACTTTGATCATCGTCTATTCTAGACTCGATCAAAGTGGGGGCTAACTGTTGTCCCGACAGGAAGTGCAATGACGATAAATAAAACCATCTTCATGTTGGATCAAAGTGAAGAATACTTATGGAGAACTGGTTAAGCCACAAAACACAAAAGAATAGCCCAAATTAAATATAAAAGCCAAAACAAAGGTCCAATTAATTAAACCCGATCAGAATTACGCTTAAGTCCGTGCTTAAAACCTAATAATGACGGATTTAAGAGCGCCTAGGGTTAAATCTTAGCGTTGCCGCTTAATAATCTCAAGTGATGAAGATGATGAATCTAGCGTCGACTCTAGTGATAGCGACGAGGATGATGACATCGATGTGGTTTTAGATGATAGTAGTAATGATACCAGTAGTGATGAAAGTCACGACTAGGAGATCGAATGTGCTTGTTATTGTAAAATAAATATATAAATTTGCTTGTAGTTGTGTAATTGTCGGTTGAATTTGATAGTTATTGTAAATCAATTAAAGAGTTTATCATTTTATTGTTAATTTTGTTACATCTCATTATACTTGTAATTTTTGTAATGTTAATACTATCATGGCATGTTACTAACATCTTTTTCAAGTGGTAATGGTGGGAGGGAAAAAAAGGAGAAACGTTGAAGAGAAATAAGGGAAAGGAGAAAAGGCAAGTATTCATTTATGATGACAGCGAGGAAATGGTGGACGCGGAGGACGCGACATATTTGGGTGACAATGAGGATCCTCAGAAACAGATGCAGATACAACATCATGGGCAACGGCTTCAGGGGCAACAAGCCTCACAATCTTCTCAAGTGGTGGTATTAGACCCTGCCACGTGCTAGTATGTATATAGTTGTGATGTCCTTCCTTTTGTATCCATATATCCTATCACTGACCTGTATATTACTCTAACATGAACTATTTATTTAATTTTTGTTCATGATGCATTTTAAAATAGGTTTGATGATAAACATGTGGTAAAGGCAGTCTCCGGCACCTATATAGGCTACTATAGATCCCCTTGGAGGAATTGCGGAGAGGTTGATGAGACAACGAAGGAGCATTGGTGGAACTTGTTTTGCGTATGACATTTTCTACTTATAACTATGTATTACTGAATGTATTGATGGAGTTTTGGTTGATAACTTTAAATGTTTGTCATATGCAGAAACAATGCTCATGGGCACCTGAGTTGAACGACCATGTGAAGCGAACCATCAAAGTCAAGTTCGCAGATCGGCTGAAGGACATATTTCATGCAATCACACACGAGATGAACGGTAAGAAGCCAAAATGGCTGATCGAGGAAGTCCATAAGGATATGATGGACATTGTTGCCAATGATGATACGTACAAGAAGAGGTCTGAACAAAACAAGAAGAACAGAAGAGGCGGATTGATGGACAATGTGGTTGAACTAAGCCACTACCAGGGTTCAATTTCATCTGTACAGCATGCAAAAAGGATGGTTAGTTTTGTTTTTAGGCAAGTGAAAAAGATAACAATTGTGTTTTATATTGAAATGACAAGCTTAATTTGTTTTGGTGCATGTACATTCAAAGGCGGCGAAAAACAAAGGCCAGTTACCAACTGCACATTTTCATGAAGACACACTTCAAGGAGGTCCCTAGGAAAGGAATGGTTCCTGCAAATGCCAAAGTCAAAAACATTGCGGTAACAACTTTAATATAATTTAGTATTTAAACTTATTATTTCGGCTTTAAATAGCTTAATTTTGATGATATGGACCCATAAACTTAGAAAATTTGCTTCTTTTATGTGATTTCAAGTCATAATCTCTTAAAACTATGTAAATATGAGATGACTTGAGAAGAATGAGTTCAAAAGTTAAGAAATAAAGAAAATAGGCATGTAAGAAGCCATTTTGGCTTTAAATGGCTTAATTTTGATGATATGGACCTATAAACTGAGAAAGTTGCTTATTTTATGTGATTTAAAATCTCTTATAATTTTGTAAATATGAGATAGTTTGAGAAAGAATGAGTTCAAAAGTTAAGAAATAAAGAAAATAGGCATGTAAGAAGCCATTTTGGCTTGAAATGGCTTCATTTTTATGATATGGACCTATAAACTTAGAAATTTACTTCTTTAATGTGATTTCAATTAATATACACTTATAACTATGTAAATATGAGATGGTTAGCGAAAGAATGAGTCCAAAAGTTAAGAAATAAAGAAAATAGGCATGTAAGAAGCCATTTTGGCTTGAAATGGCTTCATTTTTATGATATGGACCCATAAACTTAGAAATTTCTTCTTTTATGTGATTTCAAGTAATAATATCTTATAACTATGAAAATATGAGATGTTTTGAGAAAGAATGATTTTAAAAGTAAAGAAATAAAGAAAATAGGCATGTACGAAGCCATTTTGGCTTTAAATGGCTTTATTTTGATGATATGGACCCATAAACTTAGAAAATTGCTTCTTTTATGTGATTTCAATTCATATACAATTATAATGTGTAAATATGAGATGGTTTGAGAAATAATAAGTTCAAAAGTTAAGAAATAAAGAAAGTAGGCATGTAAGAAGCCATTTTGGCTTGAAATGGCTTAATTTTGATGATATGGACCTATAAACTTAGAAATTTACTTCTTTTATGTGATTTCAAGTCATAATCTATTATAATTATGAAAATATGAGATGGTTTGAGAAAGAATGAGTTCAAAACTTAAGAAATAAAGAAAATAGGCATGTATGAAGCCATTTTGGCTTTAAATGGCTTAATTTTGATGATATGGACCCATAAACTTGAAATTTTGCTTCTTTTATGTTATTTTAAGTCATCGATTATATTTTTATTTGCTTTACTTGTAAATTATATTGATGGTAAATTTTTTAAACTATATATTATTGTATAATGTCTTTCTTGTAGGAGAACTACCGGAAGAATGTTGAAGAAGCCACCACTCAAGGGATTAAAAAGATTCCTAATGACTTGTATTGGGAGAGTGTGGGTGGTCGCAACAAGAAGGGTCGGGTGAGGGGACTTTACAAAAGTGCAGAGCTGTACTATGGCAACCGGACGGGTCGAGTTTCTCGGTCTTCACAGCAGTACACACTATCCGTTGTTTCTCATATGTAAGATTAGATGGACCATAGGGTGGAGGCTTTTCATAGTGAAATCTGGAGTGAACTCCGGAGTGAAATTCGGAGTGAACTTAGGAGTGAAATGGAAGTTGAGATGAAAACCCGAATTCAAGCTGAGGTGGCCGAAATGGAGAGGAGAGCTGAGGAAAGGTGGAATGATTTCATGAGTCGATTCACAAACAACGACACATATTCCACCTTTTAGCCTCAACGTCGAGACCCTTGGGATGGTCCGGGTAGTGGAGGAGCAAGCCAGGTGTAGACATCTACTTTTGGCCTCCTGTCCCGACAGGAAGTGCAATGACGATAAATAAAACCATCTTTGTGTTGGATCGAAGTGAAGAATACTTATGGAGAATTGGTTAAGCCACAAAACACAAAAGAATAGCCCAAATTAAAGATAAAAGCCAAAACAAAGGTCCAATTAACTAAACCCGATCATAATTAGGCTTAATCCCGTGCTTAAAACCTAATAATGACGGATTTAGGAGCGCCTAAGTTAAATCTTAGTGCTACCGCATAAAAAGCCGCGCGCATCTCAAACTATCGCGCTGGGCTGCAGCGCGCAACTAATTCAGTTGCACGCGACACCCAGCGCAACCCCCAGAGTTGCGCTGCAGAAGATTCAGAATTATACGAAAAATATAAAATCGAATCTTACAATAAAGCCGGGCGCAAGACAATTAGTTGCGCTGCCCACAGCAGCGCAACCTAATCACTTGCGCTGGGATGCCGCGCGCAACTCATTCTGTTGCGCGCAACACCTACTGCGGCAGAATGCTCGTATGTAACCCTAAACCTAATCATTCCCTATAAATAAGAGCTTAAACCGAGGCTTAAACAGACAGAATATAAACTAAAACTCTGGCAAAATACTTGTGAACTTGTGCAACCTAGCCCCTCTTGTCCTAAACACTCACCCCTTTTGATATTTTGTTTCTACGGTGGAGGTTCCCCAATAAGAAGGAGTCCATAAGTATTCTAAACGGGGATCTAGCAAAGAGAAGTGGTAAATTCCCGAGCACTTAGTTAAGTCACATTTATTTTCTTGTTTAAAAGAACCTTTTAATTAATTAGTGTTGTTTGATCACCTTTAAAAAAATTAATTAATCAATTCCACATAGTATCTTGCGTTAAATAAAGATTAGAATTTAATTAAATAATTGTTGGTTGATCAATTAAGCCAAGGCGAATATTGTTTATTTTCTTGTCATTTTCACGAATTTGATTAAATAAAGAATAACGACATTACGATGTAATTCTTACGTGAATTGGTATGTGTAAATAAAATCGACTAACATAGTTTTAGGCATCGCGTTGCATATATTGTTTGGTGATGAAATTGTAAAAAAGGAAGAGCTAAAAAAGGAACGTTATTTTAGTACCCTCGCTCTCGAACTCATTTCTGGTTTATAGACCAATTTGGGCATGGGTAAACATATGATTCGTGCTAATTATTCTATGAACTCCACATGGAATAAAGGCATGAACGAGGTTTATGAGTTTTTCTAAAACTCATTGGCGACTCCCTACTTGTTTCTTACAAAAAAACATAAGGATAGAATCAATTCTAATTCAAGGTCCCCCAAACAGTTAGGAATTCAAATCCTACTACACCCTAACAAGTGTAAAGTCCTAGGCTTTAAAGGGCCATGGGCATTTAAGGAGAGGACCCCTTACGATGGGAACCCCCTCCTTACACCAGGGTACCCCGGCAATTGTATAGCTTAGCTTTGGTTTATGTAGTACGGACATGTAGCTAATTTGAATTTATGTAGCGTTTGATTATGTTCCAGCTTTTGTAGAATTACTATATATTATGTAGCTTTAGGATATGTTTAACTTAAGCATAGCTTTTGTGGTAATATATATATATTAATATTTCCGTAATTCGATTATAATTTTAATTTTCACAGGTATTAGGTGCAGGAATAATGGTTATTAATGCTGTTTTTTTCTTACAAAAAACAACCAGAATTTTTTAAAGTGAATAATATTTTGCGACAGAAAAACATTAATATAAAGTTTGTCGAAAATGATTTGCGACGAAAAAAGGAAGAAAAATCCGTTGCTGGAAGACTTAATAACGACGGAAAATTCTGTCGTAAATCAGAGAATTTGCGACGGAATTAAATTCCGTCGTTGGTGAGTCTGCAGCGATGGATTTTTTTCGTCATAAAACAGCGAAGGATCATACTAGAAAGTCACATTTTGTTACGACGGAAAAGTTTCCGTCGGAAAGTCCGTCGTAAAACACCTTTGCGACGGAATTTTCCCCGGAAATTCCACTTTTTCCTACGAAAGGTTTTCCGACGGAACGTTGCGACGGAAATTTGCCTTTTAGCAAGGGAAACTTTCTGTCAAAAAGTGGCCTTTTTCTTGTAGTGTATATTTTAAGGTTGGGTTAGATGGGTTTTTCGGTGGCTCAAATGTTTCAAGGTCGGCTCAGGTGGATTTTTCGGCCGCTGGCCTGGGGTGCCGATGGTGGGGATAGGATTTGGAGAGGGGTTGGCGGCGGCAAGTGTTAAGGTTGCCTGTGATGGGGCTATGTAAGGGTTTAGCTTTTTTGTCTTTTTTAAAACCAATAAACGAATGACACGTGAACAAGGTGGACCCCACTAATGGATTTCATCCAAATATTTGTTAAGTGGTGGTGATATCCAAATTTCGGGTTCTTTTTTTTTTTTTGTGGTGTTATAATAAAAGTTTGAAATTTATTGATGTGATATATAATTCATTTTTTGTGAAATTTGTGGTGTTATTTTTTAAAATTTCCTATTTTTTTTTATCAATAATGTTGTTTTATAGTTAAATATTTTAAAATTTGACCCAAATATTTGCAATGGGATAAAAGTAAAGAGACGGTTGGAGCTTAATTTAGAGTTATGGAGTACCACATAAATTAATCTATGGGTAAAATTCATTCACCAACTTTGTCTAACTATATGAATTTTGAATTAATAGTATAGAATTCATCACAAACATATGTTAATCATAATATATGAAAAAAAAGAAAAAGATTCATAACATTAAAATCAGAATAACCCATAGCTTGAATTGAAGATTTAAAAAAACAAAAAAGAAATTACACATTAGTATATTTGCACTATTAACTACCAAAGTCTCTCCATCCATTTACTAATTCATTAAGAACATAATCTGAAACATTAGAAACGAGTTCAAAACACAAGATACAATGCTACTTTTTTTTTTTATACAATGCTACATTAGTTGTGCAGTTTAGCTGATACATTAACCTCAGCTTCATTGCTGCATAATTAAAGGCAAGCTACAATCTCGAACAAATTCACCAAAAGACATACGAAAAAAACCTCTGATTTTCGCAATTGTTTCAGAATGATCAGATGGGTGTTTGGGATTCTTTTCAATGGCTACTCGAAGTAGCAGAAAGGTAATACGCAGTAGAAAATAAGGCATGTATAAAACACAGAATGCTACCAATTGATAACATATGGTGATGAGTAATGCCGCATGAAGCTCTATCTTTGCGATTTGCTAGTGTCCCAATCACCAACAGAGACAATCCAATGACAAGTATAAGCCTGAATATGATTAAAATACCATATGTTACGTAATCAAAATTGTAACAATTTGAAAAATAACACTGTACTTCTGAACCTTTGTCTCATAATATGTTACCCACTTGAATGGGTATATATATGAATTAAACATATCATTACTCATAGGATAATGATATATATAGTCGTAGGGCTACATACTAAAATCGGAAAAATGTCAATGAAAATGTCACATTAATTACAGAGATTTGCATATGATTTTAAATTAAATTATTGTTTGCATAAATTAAGAGTTAAGACTACTATCTAATGTTCTTTTACATATTTATCCTCATTTGATTTCAAAATCCTTATAAATTTAAAATTGTCTCTTGAATATGTAAATACTAAGGGCATGTTCTCATTGACTAAACTCGGCTGAATTGAATTGAACTGAGCTGAACTGAACTGAATTGCACTAAATAGAACTGAACTGAGCTTAACTGAACTGAACTAAACTAAACTGAACTGAAATGAATATTTTATAAGAGAAGGAAATTAGGAGCTGAACTAAACTGAACTGAGCTGAGCTGAGCTGAGCTGAACTGAACTGAATTTCAACGTAAGAGAACAGACCTTAAAGATGTGTTTATTTCAATATTTAAAACTATTTTTGACTTTCTCCAATTTTTTTTTTTTTTTTTTTTGGTTTTACCTATTTAGAATTTAAACACTTTTTTAAGCTACCTCACTTGTTTTTTCATTCTCTCTCACTCTCTATCCTCTCCTTAATATATATGCCTAATTCAAACGCGTCAACTAAATAGAAATGGAAGAAGTATTAAGTATTAAAGAAACTCTCAATTGATATTAATATAAGAATTTTTTGACATTTGCTACCACTAAAAACACCTCTCTTCAGATTCGGTACCACTTTTTAAAAAAAAATTTCTTTGCTACCAGCCAAAACAAAGTTTGTTAAAAATCACTACCACTTGTCTTCAACCGTTAGTATTTCCGTTACCACCACCCAACCACCGTCCAACCACCACTCCTTCCCACCCACTGCTTAATTCACCGCCACTATTCAACATCAAACCCACCGCAACCACCACCCAACCACCAGCCCTTCCTCACCCACAAACCCAGCAGCTACCCAAGCCACCTCCACCGTCGCCTGGGAGCCCAATCCACTGTTCGCGAATCCGGCCACCTAGCCCCCGTGTCGGCGCCGGCGTCGCGACCCTCCTCTAAAAACGCCTTTCCAGCCCCGATCCCAACCTCGTTCCCAGCCCCGCCCCCCCCCCCTTGAAAACCCGATCCAAGCCCCTTCCTCTCAATACCCGATCCCACGGTCTGGGTTTAGTGGTTTCGGTGGGTAGTCGTGGTCTGGGTTCATGGGTATAGGGTTCGCGTGGGTATAAGGTTGTTGGTGGTGGTGGTCTGGGTTCGTGGGTATAGGGTTGTCGGTGGTGGTGGTCTGGGTTAGGGGGTTAGGGTGGTGTCGTGGTGGTGGTGAGATCTGGGTTCGTGGGTTTTGGGTATAGGGTTGTCGGTGGTGGTAGTCTAGGTGGTGGGTCCTGGGTGAGGTCGCCGGCGCCGACCGTTTCTTTTGGCGCCGGCTGCCAGCAGGTGGGAGGGGGAGGGGTGGGTGGCAGTTTAGGGGAGGGGGTGGCTGGGTTTTTTCTTTTTTTTTTTTAATATTTTTTTTAATAAATTTAACGGAAATCCTAACGGATTTCGTTAAGTGGTAGTTATTTTTAACAAAATCTGATTTTGGTGGTAGCAAAGTAAAATTTATTTTAAAATTGGTATCGAATCTGAAGAGAGGCGTTTTTAGTGGTAGCAAATGTCAAAAAATCCTTAATATATAAAGAGTACAAGAATTATACAATTGTCAATTGTGTGATGTCTTATTTAATTAATTCAATTAATAATCAATACTTTTTAATCGTTGCTCATCCAAAAAAAAAAAAAAAGTAGTTCAACTTAAGTTACCAACATTATAACTGGTACACAACCCCCATCACATTATCGCCTAGATGCAAACAGTAATAATTAAATATCATGCAACAAGTTTATGACATAGAGACCACCAGTAAAAATTTCTTTCTCAAAGGGTTAGTCATATACTGCGATTGTGCGAATTACGCATGGTAAATTAGGCTATTTTTAACCCTTTTTTCTTAATTTTCTATAGTTTTACAATTTAGTTATCTATAAATCTACACTAGTGTAGATATTCGTTCGTCTCTCTATAGTGGAGTGTCTCTCTATAATGGAGTCGTTAGTTTTTATTAGTTGATTGTTTGTTTTGTTTAGGGTTTTTCAGTGTGTTAGGATTTATGAAAAAGGTAATCATCTTCAACCCTATTATCAGTTCGTTGGTAAAGAGTTGTGCGGAATCGTAACGGTTGTCAAATCTTCTAAGGCGTTCAAGTGAATCATATGAAAATCATCCTTACGGGCTTACGGCTATAACAAACCGATTACGGTCTCTTCGAAAAGGTTACATATTCTACCGATGTGTACGAGCGATATATCACACTGCAAGATCTATTCAACGATTGTAGCATTGATGAATAAAACCCTTATTTGATTCAATTTTATGTATTTGTTGATTTAGATTTCATCTGTAAATGTCGTATGGTTTTTTATTAATGAATTGATTTGTTTCCAAAAAAAAATCCTCAACTGTTTGAAAATATTGACCTAGTGACTTGACTAGCTGACCTCAATCCAAAATTCCAAAGTTTAACCTAAATTAACCCTAAGTAAACCAAAAAGTAACCACCTATGGAAATCAACCCAGCCCAATCCAATCTAATCCAATGAACCCAATAACCAAATCCAATAATTTATTATTTTTTTTAGAACAAAATCCAATAATTCATTAATCCTAGTTTAAATGTTTAATGACCTTTTTTTTTTCTTTACCTTTTCATCTTCACGTGATTAGTTGTGTGTCCCAAATTCCCAATTATCATGGTCTCGTGTTCTTAAAATTTCCAATTGCTCATTTGCCTCGGGTTCCTAAATTTCTAAAGCTCATGGGACTCTGGGAGATGTTCCGCACAATTTAGATATCTAGACTCCAATATTTTATTTTGGGTCGGTCCTAGATATTGCCCCATTTTCTTGTTTAATACTCCTTCCGTTTTTTTTTTTTATTTGCATCACATTTCATTTAAGTTTTTTTTTTTTTTTTTTTTTTTTTTTTTTTTTTTTTTTTTTTTTTTAATTTACATTACTTCTATATATAATAACTTTAAACTATATTTTATTATTTCTCTTTTTTACTTTAAACTCCACTCAAATTAATTTATCATTTCTTTCTCATGGTTCCAGTACTCTCTCACACATACTTTCATTTTCATGTCCCCACATTACTTTTACCATAATAATTTATTCACCCACTCACAATAATATAATAAAAGGAACTATCTAGAAAGAATTGCTAAAAGATTTGATTGATATAAAAAAACGGAAGGATTTGTTTTGACATGAAATGGATATATCCATATATCGTTGACTTATTTTTATGAGATGAAAAAATATGGCAAAACCTATACCCAAAATTGGTTCACGTAGAAATGGACGTATTAATTTGCGTATTACTCTTCTAAAACTCCGTGCAATCCCAAGTGATGCAAATAAAAAAACGGAAGGAGTACTTTATTTATCTACTAGGTTAGTCTCGTGCGATGCACGGTGTGATATTTGTTTTGCTTATTTAGCTGTATGTAATACATATTTAAGAAAAACAATAATGAATCGTGTGCCTTCTTATTAGATAAAATTGAGCTATTACGAAAGATATGATGTTAAATATAGAGTATTATAATCATATAATGTTTTTTTTTAGGAAAATATAATGTACTATATGATTTGTAATTTAAATAAAATTTTAAACTTATTTATAAGATGTTACTCCGTAGCATTAATTCATTGTTCATTCTCCATTATTTTTTTTAAGAACTAATAAAGAATAATGGAAACACCAAAAACAATACTATAAATGTATAAAGTAGGGGGAGATAAAATGTTTCTAGAAAAATGAAATAGTCTAGCCTCTAACTTTTAATTTTAATCCATGGATAAATTTTGTAGTTAGTCAATTTTAACATAAAATATTTTAGGAAATGTGCAATTAATTTACTAATTCCAAACATTTTTTTTATCTTAAAAACAAATAATAATGTTACCCAAATTTTGGAGGGAAAATTTTGTATGAGAAGTTGACACTTGTAAATGATGATGTCAGCGGTTATTTCTTTAGTTATATTTATAGATTTTGAATCAGTTGACGTATTTTAACTTTTAAAATTATTTATTAACTCTTTTAATTACTTCTTCCGTCCTTAAATTTTATTGCTATTTCTAGCATATAATAGAGAGAAATAGAATGTAATTTAGAGAAGAAGAAAAAAACTTTTTGTAATCTATACCATGGAGTGTATATTAAAGTAACCGCCGGAGGGGACACTTGGCATGATTTTGTGCAAAATTTTCCCTCTAAAATGCCTTTTTTTTTTTGAAAAAAAATTCTATTTAAAAAAATTTAAATACATTAATAAATTCAAATTTAAAAAAAAATATTACATAAGTCATTTAATTTCACTTAACTCTATTTCAATTGATTATTATTATTATATCATACTTTGTAAATTCGTGCATTGCACGAGACAAAACTATATATATATATATATATATATATATATATATATATATATATATATATATATATATATATATATATATATATATATAAGAGTTATATTGTTAGATTTCTCACAAGTTTTATTTTCAATGTAGAGCCTTAATTTCATTTAGTTATTTATTTTTTCTTATTGTTGATTTCAAATATTTAAGATTAAAGTTTATATTGACAAAGGTGATGTTTGGTCAATAAATTTGGAACGAAGGATGTAACATGTTTTTGCCATCCATCGTTCTTGCATAAACTTGTGTCTAAGCTTTAATAAAGTACTCCCTCCATTCCTGAAAGTTCGACTCACTTTGTATTTGCGAGGTATCTAAAGAACATCTTTGACCATGAATATCTTTGCTTATGTATAAGTGAAAACTATAAGAAGTTGTTATTTAGATTTATAATAAGGGGAATCTAATACGATCCCATATATATGCTAATTTATTCATATTGTATAAGTCATTAAATATGGTCAAAATTATTTTATTTAGACTTCGTAAGCTAGTGAGTAGAACTTTCAGAAATGAAATTAGTATATTTAATTAGTATATTTATTAATGGGGCAAACAAATAGATATAAAAAGGAGGTTTTTATAAACAAGCTAGTTCAAGTTCTATAATACAGAGTACTATATTTGGCATGATGATGATAAGGGACTCTTCAGTCTTCACATTCTTTCCCAATCAAATATTAGTAATTTTACTTACTGTCTCACTAACAACCAAAAAAATATTTTGTTACCCTACTATTATCTAATCGATCTTAATATCCATACCCATTATCCAAGTCTAAATCAACAATTAAGGACAAATGGAGAACATTACAAAATAAAAGCAATAGATTTACCATGTTAAGAGGAAGCATCCAGTTGTTAATTGGCGATTGGCGTAAGATTTATGCTGATCTTCTCGAGAACAAAGACACATACAACCACCAAGTAAGCTTGATATAACGTGTGCTAGTATCAATAGCCCTGCTGCTGCTGCTCCTAACTTGAAGGCTTGTTCACTTGGACTCTTACACTCAAATATCCACATCTTCAAATGTTTCGCCTGCATACGAAACAATCATTTAAAAAGTTTCAAGAACAAATCTTGTCTGCATCATTTGTTAAAATAACTTGTGAAACCAACCAAAAAAAAAAAAAAAAAGCACCTTGTTTTGAGCAATTTCTGCCTCAAGGCCACAAAGTCCTGCTGCAATATCTAAAGCAATGACCAAAAGACATACAAAAAATCCTCCCATTTTCGACATCGTTTCGAAAAGAAGCAATGTGATAAGATGGGTGGTATACTGGTATTGTATTGTGGTTTTGGAAAGTGATAATATGATGAAAATTCCTAGAGTATGTAGTGTTAATGAACAAGCTAAGATAAACTATGTTGAAAAAGGTTGGCTTGTTCACACGGTTTGTAACATGAAACTTGAACCTTTTTTTTAAGTGTTTTGGAGTGATTCTTTAGTGTAAATGTGTATTTGGGATTCTTTATAAGTAACAGAAAAAAATAAATAAACAAAAAAAAAAAAAAGCAGGGTGTAAAACAGCTAAAGCGTCCGTGCTTGGAGCTATCTTTATTATATTCCATGGTCTAAAAGTGAGATTGATGGGGTCCTTTACATTTGGGTCCTTTTGACTTTATCATAACATGTCCCCTATAAGCATGGTACTCGTATCTTGCTAAGGGATAGATTTGTTTCTTCAAATGTGATGAATACTTGTATGTGCATCTCTCTTTTAAATACACGTATTAAGACATTAGATGATTGTAGATTGTATCAAAAAATTTTAAAAGGTGGTTTAGGTACAGCTCAGTACCACAAGCTACTGTGCCATTCTTGTTCAAACTCAATCTAGTTTATTTTAGCGTGTCATGTTAGGTCGTGTCATGATTTACAAAATAAACATGAATGGCCAAGTCCAAACCATGCCTCAACATAGTGTTAAGTTGTGTTGGGCCTACACTTCTTTTTCGATCAGGTCGACATGTGCTTCTTTACTTACATGCATAATGGATTTCACATCTAAAGAAGAATTACAGTGCAAAGTGTATCGAATCAAGTATCAAATAATGGAGTATATAAATTTCAAAACATGTTAATCTACCATATTATATTGTCATGTTTTTCAATTTTTTTTTTATTTTTTTATTTTTTTGCTGTGTTGCTGTAAGGATACATTTAGGCCTAACCTAAGCCCAGCCTGATCCATGTAAGGCCACCCAAAATTTCCTTTCATCCAAAATGAAAAATGCTGAAAAGACATACTTCCTCCGTTATTTATTACTTAACCCACTTTGACTTTTACAATATTCACCACCCCTCCTTTGACCGTCTTTTGTGAATAATATGTAAGGAAATATATATTCATGTAGGATCTTCTCAATAAGTACTATCATAATATATAACTTTTATATTTTTTACTTATAGAGAATTGAACTTATTGATCGTTTAAGTTTTGCATTGCCAAGCGTGATAAAAGAAATAGGTCAAGTAAAAAAGAATGGAGGAATTACATAGTACTTGTATGAAAGAATAACCTTAGCTCCATTATGATATACACATCCCCAATAAATAAAAATAAACATAAAGTATACGAAGTATTTCCCCTTTTATAAAAGGAAAAATTGTCAAAAATAATACAAAATTTGAGCAATCCGCCAAAAACAAGTCAAACTATAAATTATTTTCTAATAATACAAACTTTGAGGGGTATCCGCTTTAAACAATTTAAAACTGATTAGTTATCTCATGAATTGGTTATGTGGAACACGTGACATTGTATTATTTTTTAAAACTACTCAACAACTTTATAAGATAAATAAAAAAATTAATTGGTTAAATAAGTTGTAGGTAAAATATCTTATTTAAAGCGGATATCCCTCAAAGTTTGTATTATTTAGAAATAATTAAAAGATTGACTTGTTTTTAGCGGACCGCTCAAAGTTTGTATTATTTTTGACAATTTTTCCTTTATATAATAACTAGAGGTAAGCCAATTCTTTTTTTTTTTTTTTTTTTTTTTTTTTTTTTTTTTTTTGACATCTGCATAACCTAAACAAATTACAAACTAAAATAAAAGCTAATTAAACTAGTAAGACTATTGTTGGCTAGGATGTGTGCCTGTTGTATCTTGTCTCTGTCCACTTTAAGGATATTGCAACACTAAAAACTCAATCCTATTTTTTTAATGTCCCGTATAGTCTAGAAACGCTTATATCTTCTATTTCCTTCTTTCGTAATAGATTGATCAAATTCATCGAGTTCGAATAAAGAAGTATTTTAGAGAATCCCATGGTAGTACACCATTTTAGAGCTTTAAGGCATGATTGTGCCTCCGAACGTAAAGCTGAGGTTGCTAAACCGAAACTTGCTCCCGCATCCAAGAAGTCCTCCTCATTAAGTTTCATAGCCCATCCAAACCCACTTCTTCCATTATTTTTTTCAAAAGAGTCATCAATCTGTAGTGTACAATCCGGCTGACACCTAATTGGACCAAAAAAATAACCTTCCAGTCCAATGTGTACTTGGCTGAATCCCGGGGGTTCATGTATTTCTGGTTCTAGAATATCCAGCATACCTACGGTTGGTAGATATGGTTTGTTGAAATCATGAAGAGTTTGCAAAGCCTGTTCAATGTTCCCTGTCAGAGTGGTATAACCACCACTATCTCCACTGAAAAGCCGCTGGTTTCTAGTGACCCATATGGCCCATAAAGTTGCAATAAAGGTAGATATTACATCACTATGGACACCATCCCGACTATAAAGAAGCAGGATATATGTTTAAATCCATTCCTGAAGAGTACCGAAAAAGGATTCATTAGTTGTATAGCCATATGTTATGTGGACATTATTCCACGTAAATTTTGCCAAATCACAAAATCTAAAGATGTGTTTTGTGTTCTCAACATCCAGCCCGCAAAAATCGCACAGTATAGTCATTTGCATACCTTGTTGTGTAAGTTTTTCTTTCGTGGGGATGGCGTCATAGAAAAGTTTCCACAAGAACATACTCCATTTGGGCGGAATGCATAATCTCCAGATGATTTTGAAGAAATCCTCATTTTCCTTACTATGATCCGGATCCTGAAAGTTAGTCTTTTGTGATAAGAAGGCATACCTCGTTTTCACCGTGAACTTAAGCAGCAATATTATCACCATTCCCAATCTTCCAAGCAAAGCCAGGGAGGAAGCGTGCAACAACTTGCTGGAAACCCTTGCGAGCATATGAAACGGTGGCAAGAACTTAATATCTAGGAATACCATGGAAAAGAGCACATTTAACCTTTGCGTCGAAGATCTTAGCTGCTAAAAGCTGAGGATTTTTGTGCATTCTAAGTACACTTTTGAATAAATAGGGTATCATTCACCATACTAGCTGCTCTAATCCCTAAACCACCTATTCCTTTTGGTGACTGAATGATTTGTCGCTTCGTCCAATGGATACCCTTTTCCCCACTCGTAGCCCACCAGAACCTAGTTATGATTGAATCTAACTTGTTCGTTGTTGCAAGAGGCAATTTTAGCGATTTCATAACATGCGAAGTAATTCCCATTAAAATCGAATTGATCAGAACCAATTTTGCAGACTGTGACAACCTATAAGAGGACATGCAAGGATTTTTGTTTTTACCTTCTCCACCAAGAAATTGAAGTGGTCCGATTATTTCCCCAGTAAGTCAATAGGGTTCCCTAAATATGTTCCCATAACCTGGACACTAGGGATTTTTAAAATGTCTTTATATTCTGTAACCAGATTTTGAGGGACAAAGGGACTAAATTTAATGTACGATTTCTATAAGTTTATTCTTTGTCCCGAAATCGTCCCAAATCTTGTCAGAATATCTCGAATGTGTGCACAAGAAGAATGATCAATTTTGAAGAAAAACATTGCATCATCCGCAAAAAATAAATGAGATATTTTAGGGGCTCTTCTAGAAATTTTAATACCGCTAAATATTTTTATGTCCTCTGCTAAAAGAAGCATCCTTGACAAAACATCCATACAACAAAGGAATAAATATGGAGAAAGAGGATCACCTTGGCGCAGGCCACACTGCGGTTTAAAAGTTTCGGTTGTTTTCCCGTTTACAATGGCCTTGAAAGTGACGATTTAAACACACTGAGAAATCCATTGTATCCAACGCGAGGAGAAACCATAAGATTTGAGGATTTTAAATAAAAAAATCCAATCTACACGATCATAAGCTTTTGACATATCAACCTTGACCGCCGCAAGGTGAGTAGAGTGCTTTTTCATATTAATGAAATGAATAAGCTCCTGAGATAAGTACACATTATCCTCCATATGTCGTCTTGAAATAAACGCATGTTGATTATCTGTGATTAAAAATGGCAAAGCTTGTTTCATGCGTTTCACCAAACACTTAGCAATAAACTTGTAAATCGTATTACAAAGGCTAATTGGCCGGAACTGCGTGACCATCTCAGGGAAATCAACCTTCGATAGTAGAACCAAAAGTGAAGCATTTAGCTATGTCAACAGAAACCCTGTAACAAAAAAATTTTGCACTTTTAATTACCGTGTCACCTACAAACTCCCAGTGAATTTTAAAAAATTCTGCTATGTATAGCTATCCGGTCCCGGAGACTTTGAGGAGTGAATATCGAACATTGCTTGTTTAATTTCATTTGGTGTGAAAGGTTCTTCTAGATCCTCCAATATATTTTGTGGGATATTAGGAAAATGAATTTGGGTCTATGTTCTCCTCATGAGTTGGGTCGGGCCGCTCAGGCTGGTAGGCATTCTTAAAATTATTGTAAAATAATTCTGCAATTTTTTCTTGCCCTTCCACCCATTCTCCATTGTCAGTACATAAGGTTAAAATTTCTTTCCTCTTCTTTTTTTTGTTTAACCTTGTTGAATAATCGTTTAGTAGGAGCCTCCCCTTCTTTCAACCATCTTTCTTTGAGACAATGTTGCCAATATCCGTTTTGTAACTGGCAATCTGGTATAATAGAATTAAGATGTTGAATGAACTGATTACCACCATTCAAGAAAGAGATGTGCGCACTAGCACCAAGAAGCTCCTTGGTCACACCATTCCAGCTTATCCCTAACATTCTTCAATGATCCAGACACCATTTTTGAAGATGATGTCGTACAACACGTAATTTCCTAGCAAGAACAAAAGAAATTGAGCCCGGGATAAATTTACCCCATTCCATAATAATGAAATGTGTGATTTCCGGGAAACGTAATCACCAAACCTCTACTTGGTAAGGTCGAGGTAAGCCAATTCAATGAATGGTTTTAGTTATTATGATGTAAGAATTGCTATGATTTTTAAAAATCACAATAGTTAAATACGTTCAGAATGATTTTTATTGTGGATCTTGAAAAATAATTTTTTTTTCTTTAAATATTTGATAAATTTTACTCCCTCCGTTTCAATTTGTTAGTCTCATATACTATTTTGGACGTTTCAGATATATCTACCCATATTGAATGTATTCCACTATTAATTTAGTTTATATTTCCTATTTTATACATATTAAATTTTGATTGGTTAAGTTAATTGATTTTAAATTTATCACATGACTCTAAGTACAAAAATTATTCCCTTGAATTATGCGATTATGATTGACGATTTTCTAAAAAAAGTCAAAGTAATTTAAATAAGGCAAAACAATTTACAATCTCATTTCAGTACAGTATATTCAAAGTTGTAATTTATTTTTTTCATTATGGATAGACAATTATTTTTTATGATTTAAGAAATTTAATATACATTCGCTATTTTGCTATATTTTAATTCTTTTTTTTTTTTGAAACAACTATATTTTTAATTATTAATTAAATGGCCTTTTATTTAATTTAAGATTTTGTATATTTGTGAATCTGATTCATTGGATATTTGAAAGAAATTTCTAATATCATAAGATACCTTTTGTAACACTAAAGTTATATTTCGTTGTTTTATTTATTTTACTTGATACTTGAATCTAAAATCTCAAACCTTTTTCGTTAATTTTGCTTGTGTGGTGTAGACACTTGATTGTGTCTCCCCAAAAACCAAGCCCAATGATGAGTACTTTTCACGTCATTGATTATCGAACGAGGTGAAATGTGAAAGAGTCTCGTGATTCCTTTGTTTCTAATATAAATATTTCTTTCTGTTTTCGAAAATATTCCTTTATGTATCATATTTATAAAAAACGTCCAATCCAGTTTAGTATAATCCATAATCAAGGTCCAATAATTATGCAGTTGGATGGGTCTTGAAAAGACCTTTCCAAATATATATTATAAGCCTTATTCTGTGTTATAATGAGGATGTTATGGTCAAAATACTAAACTAGGTCTAAACAACTTTGATTTGCGACCCAATGATCATGTGGAGGGTCCATTAATCTTAATTATATTCCTAAAACAATAAGGATTGATTAGAAGCTTCTATAATTCTAAATGACCTTAATTATCCTTTTAAAAATATAAGATTAAAGAATTTAAAATAGATAAAACTCCACTTTTTGAAAGTCCTTATTCTATTCGAAATGAAAGATGTTCAAAGACAATCAGATATTGTTTTCGTACCTCATAAATTTTATTCAAATCTTATATAATTGGATAGCTCTTGAAATTATCTTTCTAATGCTATTTTATAATATTAATTCTGAGCTATAACAAAAACGATATGAAAGAAAGACGAAACACTATCTAAAAATGACACCCTTCCTTTATTTCGGCCATATCTTTTATTCTAAAAAATATTTTAATCTGATTCCAATTGGTTTGAAATTAGATTTCAAGAGCTTTCTAACGAAATATTATACCACTTATTTTAACTTCTCTATCAAAAGTTATGATAAAAACAAAATCTGCAAAAATTTATTTTTATCACGACGCGATAATTCTTTCGCTCCGCGATAATCCTATCGCTTTGCGATAACTTCTGTTACGTCGCAATAGATCAGTTTTAATGAGATTCTAATTTTGGCTCTTTTATAATCGTTTTCAGTCGTTTTTTCTATAAATAGGGTCGGTTTCCCCGTTTTCAATCATCAACAATCATTCTATTCTCTCTTTATCTCTCTAAGTGATAAGCTTATTCTTTCTCTCTCTTTCTAAGTGTAGACACCCATTTGTGTCTCTCCAAAATCAAACCCAGTGATGAGTACCTTTCACGTCGAATCATAATCGAATGAGGTGAAAGTGTGGAAAGTCTAGTGTTGCGATTAGTTTTATTTCTTTTCTTTCTCTCTGTTTTTGAAAACCTATTTTAAGAAAACAGACAATCCAGTTTGTTTTGGTCCATGTTAAGGGTCCAATAATAGTGTAGTTGGTCGGGTTCAAAAAGAGCTTTCTAACGATATATTATAAGCCCAATTCCGATAAATAATGAGGAAGTTATGACCAAATTACTAACTGGGGCCGGTTTGATCTTTATGTGCGGCCCAATGATCTAAAGGAGGACCTATTATTGATTTATCATTCCCAATGCGATTAGGATTGATTATAGTCTTCTAGAATCTTCTGTAAGGTTCTTTTGAATCCTAATTTAATTAGCATTGATAAATTGACTTTAATTGACTTTTAAGAGTTTTAATTAGAATAAAAGAAGTTTTTTAAAGCTAAATACAATTTTGCCCTCTCGTACGCTTAAATTTTATAAAAATAAGAAAACGCGTGGAAAATTCTTTCTAGCGCCATACGACAGCTCTGTCGCCTGGCGACAGACCTGGCGTCTGGCGACAAGCGCGTGTTTGGCGCTGCAGTCGTGTTTTATTCTTTTCGAAACTTTGATTTGTTTTTTATCATATCCAGTTGATTTTCTCTATAAATATCCTCCTAAAGCCTCCGTTTTCAATTATCATCAATTCTCATCAATTCTTAGGAATTCTCTCTAATTTCTCTCTCATCAACTCTCATTAGGAAATTCTTGATATTTTCTCTCTCTTATTCTAAACTAGCTTTTCTCATACAAAATACCGCATTCACAACATCTTGATACACCTAGCCAAGTTCGAAGTTGCCTTCGCCCTAGACGTGAAATGTTTTAATTTCTGAGGGTTTGGTCACAAATCTCTATTTCAATTATTTAATTTAATTGTTTGATTTTATTAATTTTCTTGAAGTTACTAACGCGTGTATTTTGTTATTAGAAAGAGGTACGAAGTATCCAAGTAAGTGCTTTAATTGTTTGCATTGTTATTATGATTCCTAGAATCATGTCTAGGTTGCTATTATGATTCCTAGTGTCATGTTAGGGTGTTTTGATCTTCCTAGTATCATGTTTAGGATAAAGGTTATAATATCAAATATGACAATTGTGATTTCTATGATGCTTCCTATTCTTTTCCTAATATAGCTTGTTAGTATCATGCTAGGGCTAAAGTTTTGATTTTTAATTGTTTAGTGATGACATGCTAGGGTTTGTTATTAATCTTGTTAGTATCATGCCTAGGATCTTGCTATTATTATGCTTTAGAGTTATTATGATTATTTTAATTGTTATAATTATTATTATGACGACGATTATGTTGCTTGATTTTTATTGTTATTGCTTGATCACGCCTTTTATACATGTTTAAAGGGAATTTATACTTGTAATCACGCTTAATAAGATAATTAATAATCTTATTTAGGGTTAATTTGATTATACTTCAAGTGATCGCCAATAATAGATTTATTTGTGTATTAATATTCAACCAACATAGATAAACAGGTTCAGGGTAAACCTATTGATTGCATGTTAGTCAGAAAGCGCACATGAATACGATCAAAATAAAATAGAGCCCTTGGCGTGAAAGTTTGATAATTTCTGAGGGTTTGTTCCCAAATCCCTATTTCAATTATTTAAATTAATTGTTATATTTAATACTTTTATTGAAGTTACTAACGTGTGTATTGTTTTGATAGAAAGAGATACGAGGCAACAAAGTAAGTTGTTTTATTGTTATATATCATGTTAAGATGTCATCTTTATGATTCCTTGTATCATATTTAGGGTATTAACTAATATTTTTAATATCATGTATATTTCTAGTATCATGCTTAGGTTGCTTCCTATTTCTTATATCATGCTAGTATCATGTCAAGGAAATTTTTTTTATCTTTATTGTTTAGCGACATGCTAGGATTTGTTATTAATCATGTTAGTATCATGCCTAGGATCTTGCTAATATTATGATGATGATTTGTTATATTAATATTATTATATGTTGCTTGATATATTATTGTTATTGCTTGATCACGCCCTCTCTTGCTGGTTTAAAGAAAATTTGTACTTGAAATCACGCTTAATAAGATAATTAATAATTTGATTTAGGCTAATATGATTTTAATCCAAGTGATCACCAAAATTAGATTTGTTTGTTGTAGGGAATATTTCAAGCATTACCCCAAACTTGAACCCCATTGTGATCATACACTAAAGTACGGTGGCGTCCAAAGGGAAGGAAGATAGAGCAAAAGAGTCTCCAACAAGTTTTAGGAACTTGTAAACCGTTCACAGGGTGAAGGTTACACCCCTTAACGATCCAGGAGATCGTCAACTCCAATAGGTCTGGAACCATGACTGGTAGTTCGAGGATGAAGGTACAAATCCAGCCTAGAAGAGATTGAACCTGCCCTAATAATAGGCCTCTACTTTATTCTGATCGTATTCATGTACGCTTTCTGACTAACATGCAATCAATAGGATTAACCCTAAACCTGTTTATCTATGTTGGTTGAATATTAATGCACAAATAAAACTATTATTGGCGATCACTTGAATTATAATCAAATTAACCCTAAACAAGATTATTAATTATCTTATTAAGTGTGATTACAAATACCAATTCCCTTTAAACATGCATAAAAGGCGTGATCAAACAATAACAATAAAAATCAAGCAACATAATAAATAATAATAATACATTATAATCAAAATAATCATAATAATAATCAAAACAATATCATCATAATAACAATTATAATAATCATAATCATAATAATCATGTTAAAGCATAATAATAGCAAGACCCTAGGCATGATACTAACAAGATTAATAACAAACCCTAGCATGTCACTAAACATTAAAAAATCAAATCTTTAACCCTAACATGATACTAACATGCTATTAGGAAGAACATAAAAGGCATCATACTTTTAATCATACTTGGTATTAAAGTTACCCTAGACATGATACCAAGAATTTATTGTTGTCACCCTAAACATCAAATTAAGGAAAACATCCTAACATGATACTAGGAATCATAATAACAACCTAGACATGATCTCTATATCATAATATCAATTAAACGATTAAAGCACTTACTTGGATGCCTCGTATCTCTTTCTAATAACAAAATACACACGTTAGTAACTTCAAGGAAAATAATAAATCAAACAATTAAATAATTGAAAGAGAGATTTGGGACCAAACCCTCAGAAACTAAAACCTTTCACGTCTAGGTTGAAGGCAATTTCGAATATGGCTAGGTGTTCTAGTGCTAATGTATGAGGAATTGTGTTTGTAAAAGGTTAGGCTAGAAAAAGAGAGAGAATAAATAATTTCTTGATGAGAGTTGATGATTAAAAAAGGGAGATATGACCTCTATTTATAGAGAAAACAGAGGGTCGAAGAATAAGAAAAGAATCCGAACTCGAATCGAAATAGAACTCGATGGACAGCAGTTTTTGCGAATTTTGTTTTTATCATATCTTTTGATCTATAAGTCCAAATAAGTCATATAATATTTCGTTGGAAATATCTTGAAGTCTAATTTCTAACCCAATTAAAATCAGATTAAAATATTTTGTAGATAAAAAGATATGGCCGAAATAGTAGGACGGTGTCAGGTTTGGATAGAGTTTTATATCTAATTCATATCTTTTTCGTTATAGCTCGGATTTAATATTATAATATATCATTGGAAAGATAATTTCAAGATCTATCCAACCATTTAAAATTTGGATAAATATTATGAGAAACAAAAATAAAATCTGACTGTCTTTGAACATCTTTAAATTCGAATAGAATTAGGATTAAAGAAAAAGGAAAGTTTTTATTTAACTCAAATTCTTTAATCTTATCTTTTCAAAAACGATAATTAAGATTTTTTAGAAACTTATAGAAGCTTCTAATTAATCCTAATTAGTTTAGGAATAGGATTAGACCTTTGGACCCTCCACATGATCATTGGGCCGTAGGTAAGATCCGGTTCGAGCCCAGTTTAGTATTTTTGCCATAACTTCCTCATTATTCACCGGAATTGGACTTATAATATATCGTTGGAAAGGTCTTTTCAAGTCCAATGCAACTACACCATTATTGGACCCATGTAATGGACCAAACTAAACTGGAATGCATGTTTTTCAAAAATAAAGTAAGAAAAGAAATATTTTCAAAAACAGAAAGAAGAGATATTTTAATAAAAGCATCATCATCACTAGACTTTTCACACTTTCGCTTTATTCGATAATCAAATGAAATGAAAGGTATTCATCACTGGGTTTGGTTTTGGAGAGACACAAATGGGTGTCTACATTTGTGCATTAATATTCAGCCAACATAGATTAAATAGGTTAAGGATTTATATATTGATTGTATGTTGATCGGAAAGTGCACATGAATATGAGAAGAACAAAGTAGAGGCCTATTTTATAGGGCAGGTTCAATCTCTTTTAGGTGGATTTGTACCTCCATCCCCGAATATCTAGACATGGTTCTAGACCACTATGGAGTTAGCGATCTCATGGATCGTGAAGGGGTGTAACCTTCACCCTGTGAACGGTTTACAAGTTCCTAAAACTTGATGGCGACTCTTCTGCTCTAGCTTCCTTCCCTTTTGACGTCACCATGCTTCAATGTATGATCACAGTGGGATTTAAATGTGGGATGTTTGAAATATATTCCCTACATGTGACGATTGAAATTTTTAATTCAAAAATAAATTACAAATCTTTATTTTATTGGTTGAGATTTTAATTGAACTATTTTTTATTTTACTAAAATTAAATTATTATTATCAAACTTTGTTTGCATAGGCTAATAGAACAAGATCTCTTGATTTGTTGTTTTTAGGAAAACATAATAGAGCAAGGTCTAAACGACACATTTTCTGTGTGTCTTGCCATATCGTGTTGCTAGGGTTACTTATTCAGAAATTTTTCGGTCAGTCGGGATTACTCGGTTATGGTTTCTTGTTTAGGGGTTATTCAGTCGTCACTCAAATATTATTACTTGATCGGTCAAGGGTTACTCGATTGGTCATTACTCGATTATGGGTCGGGTTACTCAATCAGTTAGGAATTACAACTAATTAAGAAACTTTGTCCAAAAGATGTGACTAGTCACATAAAATTTTGTGAGGTCTTAATCAATCTATTCAATTTTCATACGAGGAAAAAATAAATAAATTAAAAAAACCAATTTTCGTAGAGAAAATGGGAATAATTAACATTGGTCTAGGTTTTGTTTTTATCTAGATAAATATATGTTCGTAATTTATGATTGATGACAGTGTAATTTTGTAACGAGTACATTAATTTTGTAGACACTACACACTTTCGGATTTTAATAATAACCATTTATTTCAGTGTTAAATTTCATCAGCTATGTTGACTATGTTATTGCCTTAACTAGAGGGTTGCTTAAATCCTAACTGTGATAATTTAATAAAGTTCATCAAGGAAAAATTGGTAAATGTATATATTTTTCCCTCTAGTTTGATACCAACAAGCTAAGCTTAAGTTAGAAACCCAACACATCTTTAGAATATTAGGAGTACGTAGTTTAGTTCTCTAATTAAGTAAACTTGAGTGAGTAATCCTTGACCGACTAAGTAACTCCGGACACACATTGTAGCCACTAGCCAGCAGTCACTTATAAAATTTATGATCCAACAATATAATGTACTTTGTAAATAAATATTTTTTTAAAAAAAAACATAAGACAAAGCCTTTATGAATTGTGAAGTATCTAAATAATATTTAATAATCAAAATGTTTCGTTGAAAAAATAGGCGACATCAATACAAAACTGAAGGGGAGGGAGGGGAAGGGTTCCATCATCGAGCACATACTAATTATTTTAGGTACAAGTATTTGATTATCACAGTGAATATTTGAAATCTGATTTAAAAGTGGTAATGCAGTTATAGATTACCCAAAATGAAAACACTATTAATTTAATCATTTATAAATAGTATTACAAATAGTAAAAGCTTATACTTATTTATTTTGAAAAGTAAAATCTTGTACTTTTGTATAAAGTCAACCTTATTAATCCTCCCTCTGTATTGTCCTCAATTCCACCTACCATCATATTGTCCTCGGCTTACCCCACAACCTTGCATTCCGTTTATTCCCCCTCGAGAGTTTATTAGTTGAATTCTTCCAATTCTCTGCTTCATAAAAGTTTATGCTAATGCAAGCATAAGGAGTGATGGGAAGGTTGGTTATGGAGTAATTGCAAGAGAAAAACAAGGTGGTTGGATTACCGGATGTTGCGGGTATTATCTTGACGATCAATTTGACAAATATGTTGGTCTGAAAGTTGGAAAAGTTGTTAAAGAAGAGATAAAAACTATATTGGTTGCTCTCTCAATATCAAAAGAAAAGGGTTTCAAACAAGTAGTTATCGAATCGGACTCAAAAAAGGCCATTGATATGATAAATGCAGTAAGCAATAAAAATATGTACAAGTATTCATGGTTAGATAAAGAAGTTGTCGATATGGTATTGTCGTATTGGAGTGTAGAGCATTGGCGAATGAGCTATGTTATTGTTTCTTTCAACACAAGAAAAGGGAAGGTAATTTTTGTGCCGATAAAATGGCTGAATTTGGCGCTCAAGACAGTGAAGTTGAGCAGAAGTTTGAGCATCCTCCGAATGAAGTGGTTCCATTTCTAACCGCGGATTATTGTAGGTTTCCATTTCCAATGGGTATAAGGATGACAAAAAAAGAAATCTTAAATATTTGTGACTACCTAACAAAATAGTTAGTGACTTAGTGTAGTGGTTAATCAAATATGCACGACTATTGTATGTTTACTTAGTTGTAACTTGTATGTAATTAATGAAATCATTGTATAGTAATGATTAATTAGGAGGAGGTTTACTTCGAACTTAGGGGTTGTGAACTTCTGATCTTAATTTAGAAGATCATCATATATTCATATGAATTATTTGTTGTGTATTCTTTAATTTTCAAAGAATGAATGTCTGTCATACACTCATACATACTGGATAGATGTGGTGTGCGTTGCAATTGCTATATTATTTGAATTTACAATTGGAATATTATTATATGTGATATGATCAAGACTAGGGGGTGTCAACCAGGTTTGCGCTTCGATTTATTGATTTTTGGTTTGTAACGGGTTGGAATATTATTATCGGGTCAGTTCGGGTCGGTTTTAAATAATTTAGGGTCGGTTCAGTTTGGTTTATTTTTATTACAATTTCTTTTCGAGTCGAATTCTAATCGTGTCAGGTTAGATTCGGTCGGTTTTAAAACGGGGTTTATCAGTTTAGAGCGAGTTTTGGGTTAAAACATATCGGGTCCTAATCGGGTCGGGTTGTAATAGGTTCAGGTCATAATCGGTTCGAATTGAACTCAATCAGTTTGGCAACTAGTTTTGCCAGTTTTAAACGGGTTTCGTTAACGCATATCTTCTAGTATATTCTCAACATTCTTTAATTTGTTATTTAAATAGATCATACATAGTATTAATTAGTTGTTTAGATTTATGTCCCGTTTTTGTATAATGATTTTCAGGATAAAATAATAATAACAAATCTAGAGTTAGCTTTTGATTTAAATTTTTAATTTTTTTGATGCAATATTGTAGACACCTAAAAATGTCTCCCCAAAACCAAAGCCGATGATGAACAAACTTTCATTGCCATTATTGGTCGGGTTGAGTATTTAATCTTTAGAGTGCTTAAATCCATATTCAATCCCAATACATTTCATAAAACCAACCCAATTCCTAGCATATTTCCCCAAACCATAACTTATTTTCCTCTTTTCATGCCTTTAAACCCAAAATAAGTCATTTCGTGTCGCTTAAAATCATTCATTTCCTGTCCTTTTTATAAAAACGTTTAGTACAGTTTATTTTGGAGATATATACAATTGAGAGTACTAATGTTTGGGGAAAGTTGCAGAGAGAGTACTCAAGTTTCAATTTATGCGAAAAGGGTACTGAACCCACAATAGGAGGTTAAAATACCGGTGGCAATTGCCTGTAACCGATTTACCTCTATTTCAAATTAAAAAAAAAAAAAGAAAAAACTGATTTGTCTATTCAGCTGTACTTTGGGAAGCTAAATTCATCATTATAGTGTTGTTGGAGCGAGAAATGAAAAGGTATATGCCTTTATATGTACCCTCTCACCCTATTGGATGCTCTCATCACTTCCTTTTTTCAGAAAAAAACAGAGAATTTTCCTTTCAAAAAAAAAAAAAACTTGTACTTCCTCTTGAAGAATTTCGCCATTAATGTAGGAGTGTGACTGTGGATCATCAAGCAAGAAAGCGAAGTTAGCAGAGCTGCAATCTAATGAAGGTATATTCCCTTTTTTGTCTTTGTCTTCATCTTCATAATTTCACCATTAATGTTCTTGTTTGTACTGAGTTGATGGATGTTTGTTTTTTCGTTTAAATTTTTTTTTAAGTGAATTTTCTTGTTTTTGTTGTCATGATCTTGTTTTGTGGTTGTATAATTTTGTTGTTGTGGCTGATTAGCAAAATTGTGTTGGATTTGGGTAGAATTGCTTTAGAATTTCTAGGGTTTGGGCGTAGTGAAACAGAGTAGGTTTTACAATGGAAAATACCTTGTCTAACTCCCTTAATTTACCTAGGTATGGATGCTCTTTCCGACGCTCACCCTATTTTCAGCGACCCCGATCTGCTCGTGATCCATGTCTTCCCAAAGCTGGACTGGGGTAGTAGGGATACTGTTAAGCAGGTCTGCAGGAAATGGCGTCTTTGGTGGAAGACTCGCCACCTAGCCCGACTCCAACCCTTCTTTGGTCCAAGGGCCTCTGTCAATGAGTGGATCCTCTACGACCTAATCTACAATGATGGTCGTGACTTCCATGCCTGGATCAACAAAGACATGACTGTGTACTTTGATGGCTTCCCTCTGCTGTTCAAGGAGGAGTAGGGTGTTGTTGTTGGGTTGGGTGGGGGTTTGTGCAGCTAGATTGTTTTTGGGTTTAGGAGCTGCTAGAATTAAGCTTGTTGTTGTGTTTTTTTAATGTTTTAAAATGTCAATTTTAGGATTTCATTGCCATGGTATAGTAGGTTTTTGTTTAGGTGACAAATCATTTACAATCTTTTGGGATTTTTCACTACCATGACAATGATTAGGTTTAAAAGGATGGCTTGGCTTGTATAGCCATTTTGTAATGGATCATATTTATAAATATTAATGAAGCCACTTCTTTTGCATATCTTTGATACTTTCTTGTTCTTTTAATGCAATTAATTTATCATGAATCAAATGACATGCTGATTGTGACAGTGAAATGGCCTTGTTTTTTTTATAATATGCTTATTGTGAGATGCTTATTGTTGGCAGACAATATGGATGCATTAAGACCCTGTTTAGTTATACATCATGGTGGAATGTGGGTTCAAGGAGAGGACATGTATTATAGGGGGGGTAGGGTCACTGTTTGTGATGATATCCTTGAGACTGTAGATAGCTCATATGTCAAGCAATTGATAGACTCCTTGGGATACACTGACATTGTGAAGCTTCACTTCTTAGATCCTAGGAAAACTATGCAAGATGGGGGTGAGGTTTTTATCTTTTGACAGGAGGCAGTTTGATCCATTCCTGTCTTTGTTACTAGAGTGCAGAGTGGTTCATTTGTACTGTGAACATGAGTTGGTCATGCCAACACACTTTAATGTTGGCAATGGTGGTGAAGGTAGTAATCAAGGGTCTGGTGTAGGGTCTTTCATGTCCTTGTTGAATGTTTTTGCTAGTGGATCTTTTAAGCCTAGGGTAAGTGGGGATGATGTGCAATTTTTCTATGATAGTGAGGGGACAAATGAAGATGATGTGGAGTTTGTTAGTGCTAGGGACAAACTGACACAAGAAAAGAAGGATGAATTGGATTTTGAGGAGGAGCTAGGTATGCTGAAAAGGGTAGCAGAGTCAAAGGGGAAATCAGTGAACATGTATGATGAAGTATGGGAAGGTGGCAGTGATGAAGATAGCCCTAGTGAAGATGATGAGGAAGATGATCTAGGGTTCCTTGTAGCACCTGTGAAAGGTAAAAAAAAAAAGGATTATTGACAGTGAGAGCAGGAAGTCTATTTTTTTTTAGGCCAACACTTTGATAATGTAGTCATGTTTAGGAAAGCTTTGACTGACTATTGTGTAGGGAGTGGCAGGAACATTAAGTTCTACAGGAATGACCTTAATAGAGTGGGACCAAAGTGTAGGCATGAAGATAAGGGTTGCCCTTGGAAAATATGGGCTTCTTGGGAGAAGGGGAAAATAAATTTTGTTGTGAAATCCCACATTAGAGAGCATAGTTGTGGTAGGCAAGCAAAAGTGACATTGATGACCTCCACTTAGATTGCTAAGAATTATGGAAATTGGTGTAGAGTTAACCCTTACATGAATTTTGCAAGACATTAGGGAAACTATTTGGCTAGAAAAGGGAATAAGGGTTAGCAGGTTCAAGGCATACAGGGCTAGAAAAAAGGGTCAATCTTTGATTGTATGGGAGTATGCAGAACAATACTCTTTGATTCCTAGGTACGCTGCAGAGAATTTAAGGAGTAACAGGGGCAACACTGTGAAGTTGCAAATGACTGCTAATGTTTTTGAGAGAATGTATTTGTGCTTTGAAGCACTGAAAAAAGGGTTCAAAGCTGGTTGTAGACCCTTTATCTCCCTTGATGGATGCTTCCTTAAAGGACCTTTTGGGGGCCAATAGTTGGAAGAGATGGAAACAACCAAATGTTTCCTTTGGCCTGGGCTGTTGTTGAAGTTGAAAGCACTAACAGTTGGGCATGGTTCCTTTCTCTCCTTGCTGATGATTTAGAGACAGCAATAGGAGCTGGGTACACATTCATGTCTGATCAGCAAAAGGGATTGTTAGCAGCAGTTTCAGGCATCTTCCCGGAGGCTGAGACAAGGGTTTGTGCAAGACATGTGTATTGCAATTTTAGAGGGGTTTTTGGTGGGGGGCTTGAATTTAGAAAGCAATTTTGGACAATTACTAAAAGTAATACTGAAAATGAGTTCCTTAGTAACATTGATATCATGAGGGTCATTTCAGCTGATGCAGCTGAAGATTTGATGAAAAGGAACTACAAGAAGTGGTGTAGGGCTTTCTACACTCCAATGTCATGTTGTGATAGTGTAGATAACAACATGAGTGAGGTGTTCAATGCATACATCCTAAGTTCAGGGCATAAGCCCATTATTACAATGCTTGAAGATATTAGGGAGGGGTTGATGGAAAGACTCCACAAAAAAAAGAGATGAAATTGGTAGGAAAAATTTACTCCTATGCCCTAGAATACAACAGAGACTGGAGAAAGTGCAAATTTGGGCAAGGGGGTGGAATTCTTTTTGGGATGGGGGATTCTGTTATGGGGTTAGGAAGAGTGCAACAAAGGACAAATTTGTGGTAGACATGCAAAACAGAACTTGCAGTTGCAATGCTTGGCAGCTGAGTGGGATTCCCTACAAGCATGTTGTTGTTGCTATTTGGAACAAATCAGACCAGCTTGAGGACTATGTAAATGAGTTCTTCACCAAAGACAAGTACATGAAAGCATATGCTTTCTTGCTAGAGCCTTTGAATGGTCCCCAAGAATGGCCACAATCTGATGCCTCTGTCATCCCCCCAAAATTGAAAAAGATTCAAGACAGACCTAAGAGAAAGAGAAGATACCAGGCAGGAGAGACAACAACTACTAGGAAGTTGAGGAAGACAGGGAACCCTCAGACTTGCAGTTTGTGTGGACTACAGGGACATAACAAAAGGGGATGTAAGAATGTTCCAAAACAAAGAGAAGCACCCCATCACACACCCACAATAGAAGAGCCTGAATCTAATGCAAATGCACCTACCAGTTCTATGCCCATGCACATGAGGGGCTATGGAGCGTACACATATACAAGTGGCTATCAGAGAGTTGCATTTGTATGATACTGTAACTCTATCATTTCATTAATTCTATTAAAACTACTTATAGCTAACTTGGTTTTTTTTTTTCCAATTTGTAGGTTCCACCCAACCCCATACCTACTCAACAACAATCACACAGGGCATTTTACACAGACATAGAAGGGGAGCAAACTGTGTACTTCTTCTCTCAAGATCACTACCCTATGTCAAGCCAGCAACAAAGCCAAAACAGCAACATCATTTCAAGTCAAGCATTGCAGGTACATAACCAAATTAATTTCTTATATTGAATCCATAATTTTCACTTGCATTCATACACTAATTGCAATATTTATTTTACAGGATTTAGAAAAGAAGAAGAGAAACATCAATAAGTAGCTGCAAGAGGTACAAATACAAACTTTATTCAAGCTACATTTGATCAATTCTTCACTGCATACCAAATTCCTAAAACTAGCAGCACAATAACAACCTTCCACAAGTCACAATTAATGCCTACATTCATCCTAGCAGCCCTTTTAATTTTAAGCATAACATAATCACTCTCAATCTTCTTAGCATACTTGTTTTCTTGCTTCAATTCCTTCTTCATTGACATAACTTCATTCTTGATTTATTGCTTCTCTTGCATAAGTCCCAATATCACCTCAGTCTGCCATTCATTGGGGTCTTCCATGTCCAACCACTTAAAAAATTTGCAACCCCTCCTATCAATTTCTGCATCATAGTCAGGGCAAGCAAGAAACCTTCTACTAGGGTTATCTTTGGTCCAAGCCCTACTCTTAGACACCAACAGTCCACAATGACATCTGCTCCCATAGTTGCTCAACCTTGACATTTTTTAACACTAATTTTAAAAAAATTAAAACTGAATTTCCCGTATATTTTGTAATTGTTTCCTCTATTTTTTTTTTTTAAGCAGATGCAAGGTGGAGAAGTTGGCTATGGAGATGCATATATATGGAAGTCAGTTTTTTTGGAGTTGTAACGACTACTATATTTTAACTGATATAATTCTTGAACAATTGCAAACATTAGTACCCTCTGACTTTTAGTCAGAAATTTAATTTCCCTTTTTTTTTGTTGGGTTAACCGATTTTAGAAGGTAAAATTTGAGATTAGTACTTTGTCTACAACATTTGAAACTTGAGTACTTTCCCTGCAACTTTCCCCAAACAATAGTACTCTCAATTGTATATAACTCGTTTATTTTGGTCCATAATATGGGTCCAATGACTAAATAGTTTGATGGGTTTGAAAATAGCTTTCCAACGATATATTACAAACCCAAATCCGAATAAGTTATGACCAAAATAATAAACTGAGCTCAAACCGAACCTAAGCGCACCTTACCTATGATCCAATGATCATGTGGAGGGTCCAAATGATTTAATCCCATTTCTAAACCAATTAGGATTAATTGGAAGCTTCTATAAGTTTCTAAAAGATCTTAATTATCCCTTCTGAAAACATAAGATTAAAGAGTTTGAAATTGAATAAAACTTTTCTTTTTGATACACCTAATTCCCATCATATTATCCTAGTATCATGATTAGGTTTTGTGTAAAATTCGTATAAAATTAGGAATTTCAAAAAGAAAAGTTTTATTCAATTTCAAACTCTTTAATCTTATCTTTTCTAAAAGGATAATTAAGATATTTTAGAAACTTATAGAAGCTTCCAATTAATCCTAATTGGTTTAGGAATGGTATTACATAATTTGAACCCTCCACATGATCATTGGATCGTAGGTAAGGTGGGCTTAGGTTCAATTTCCGGCTAAGTTTAATATTTTTGTCATAACTTATTCGTTATAACTCGAATTTGGGCTTATAATATATCGTTGGAAAGCTCTTTTCAACACCCATACAACTATTCAATCATTGGACCCAGATTATGGACCAAAATAAACTAAAATAAATGTTTTTATAAAAATGACACGAAATGAATGATTTTAAAGGATATGAAATGAATTATTTTAGGTTTAAAGGCACGAAAAGAGGAAAATAAGTTATAGTTTGGGGAAATGGGCTAGAAATTAGGTTGTCTTATGAAATGAAAATATGGATTTAAGCACTCCAAATATTACATACTCAACCCGACCAATAATGGCGGTTGTAGACACCTAAAAATGTCTCCCCAAAACCAAACCCGATGATGAACAACCTTTCACCACCATTATTGGTCGAGTTGAGTATTTAATCTTGGAGTGCTTAAATCCATATTTCCATTTCATAAACCAACCCAAATTCTAGCCCATTTCCCCAAACCATAACTTATTTTCCTCTTTTCGTGCCTTTAAACCCAAAATAATTCATTTCGTGTCCTTTAAAATCATTCATTTCGTATCCTTTTTATAAAAACGTTTAATCCAGTTTATTTTAGTTCATAATCTGGGTCCAATCATTTAATAATTGGATGGGGCTTGAAAATATATTTCCAACCATATATTATAAGCCCTAATCCGAGTTATAACGAATAAGTTATGGCCAAAATATTAAGCCGAGCCCAAACCGAACCTAAGCCCACCTTACCTACGACCCAATGATCATGTGGAGGGTCCAAATTATTTAATCCCATTCCTAAACCAATTAGGATTAATTAGAAGCTTCTGTAGGTTTCTAAAAGATCTTAATTATCCTTTTTGAAAAGATAAGATTAAAGAGTTTGAAATTGAATAAAACTTTTCTTCTTTTGAAAGTCCTAATTCTATTCGAATTGAAAGACGTTAAAAGATAGACAGATATTATTTTCGTGCCTCATAGTTTTTATCCAAATTTTATATGGTTGGCTAGCCCTTGAAATTTTCTTTTCAATGATATATTATAATATCAATTTCTAGCTGATTAGGGGATTTTTCCCCACCAATCACCATCTGACAAGTGGACCAATCAGGTTCCGCCATGTGTCCGTCACATGGGCCAATAGGAGCCTGCCACGTGTCAAGCAATGATCCGTCCACTCTGGACCAATTACGACACGACACGTGTCCTTCCCATGACACCTAGGATAACCGGTCACCTAGGCCCAACTTCCGTGGGAAGCCCAATCAGCCCAAGGTTAACCTAAACCTAGATTGGCACGTTTCCCGAGGTTATAAATACCTCCCTTAATCCTCATTAAGGGAGATTACGCAGATTACACACATTAAAATCTCTCACCTAGAGAGACCCAATCACTTTAATTTCCGCATTAATTACTCCTTAATCAAGTACTAACTTGACCGTCGGAGGCGGATCTCCAATCATCCGGAGCATCCGTTTGTTTTGCAGGTACAGGCGTCCGGTTCCAGTCTCGGAATTGTAACTCTCCCGCAGGACATCAGAAAACCCCGAAACATCTTGGCGCCGTCTGTGGGGAGAGTACTTATGAGATGGCATCCACGTTTGTACCGGCTCCTGAAGAGAGACGTCCCCTGGACGACCCTCTAGTTCAGTCGGACCACGATACTGAGAATGAATTTGAAGTTGAAGCTCACACAGCTTCAGACGGGACCCTAAGGGCCCGACGTACCCGTCATACCGAAAGGAGGGAACGAGAAAATCTTCAAACTGGAAGCGAGCCAGCAGGCGCACCGCCTGTTCGGCAGCAGCCGACTGATGGGTCTGCTCCCATCACAAGGAACGAACTCATGACCTTCATTAGGGACTTCAAGGGAGAAATTCAAGAGTTGATTAACAAGAAGTCGCCTGCTCTGGACAAGGAGCAGTCGGCTAAGAAACCCTCCACTTCACGGAAGAGGAAGCCAGTTCAAGGGCGAGAGGCGACCCCTCGTCCTAAATCTAGGAAGTGGGAGCCACCTGCCCTTGATTTCACAAAATACCGTTTTCCTACTCCAGGAAATAGGAAACCTGTTCGTCATATTCAGGCGGACGGGTCGAGGAAAACATACATAGACGCTCGGCTACTACTAGAGCAGAAGAAGAGTGACCGATTGTCAGAGTCGGCCTCTACTTCAAACTTCCAAGACAGTCTGCGAAATACCTCGATGAGGCATACTCAGTCGTATCATGAGAGTCTGTCAGGCGGCACCTCCCGTCAGTCTGGTTTTCATAGCGATCAGGCGGTACCAAAATTACCGTTTGTACCGCAACAACAGTATTTTTTACAGCCACCTCCGTTTGGTGGACATGTAGGAAAAAATGTCCAACCTATGGACTGGCAGCTACGGTTGCTTAGACTTGGTGAACAGCCGTCGGCCTTCTCCAAGGAAATTACTGAAGCCGCTCAGCCGGTCAAAGTGAAAAATGTATTAGTAGGCGCCTATGACGGCACTACTAACCCAGAAGACCATCTGATGGCATTCACCAACCTGATGTACCTTCAAGGGTTGGATGATCCCACTTGGTGCAAGTGTTTCCCAGCGACTCTCAAAGGAATCGCACAACAATGGTTCGGCAACCTGCCGACTGGTTGTGTAAATAACTTCAAGACGCTTGCTTACTTATTCACCTCCAACTTCGCCACGAACATCCCTGCGAAGAAGACGACCCTTGATTTAGGAACAATTCAGCAGGGCGAGAAGGAGGGGCTTCGATCTTACATCAGGCGGTTTAACCTGATGAGAATACAGATTCAAGGGTTACCGGATGAAGTAGCCTATACTGACTTTTTCAGAGGTCTCAAAGACGGGTCGACCTTCAAATTTGATTTGGTCCGAAAGAGGGTGGCGACTCTTCAAGAAGCCTTGATTGAAGCGGAAGCTTATATACAGGCGACTGATCTTTGTAGCACGGTAAAGCAGTCAGACGGGAGAAGGTCCGACAAAAGAGAAGGACGACAGAAACAGTCGTCAAACAAAGACGAGAAGAGAAAAGAGGTCTGGGGCGGCTGATTCCTCTAAACAGCCGGCCCAGAAAAAGAAAAAAGAATTCAAACCATACTCCCCAAAGTATGCGTTTAACAAGGATAGCCAATTTATCCTAAAGGAAATCAAGGGACGGATCTCAATTGAGAAGCCGGTCCCCATGAAGGGTTCTGCAAACAACCGGAACCAAGAAAAATTTTGTGATTATCATGAAGATGTTGGTCATCACACCAATGAATGCATCAGTCTCATGCGATATCTGGACCACCTGGCTGAGCAAGGTGATCTTGACACTTATGTCAAGAAATCTACGGGGAACACTTCCTCGAAAAAGCAGTCGGCCAAAAAGAATCAACAGGTCGACAGTTCCGATACAGATGATGCAATCGTCTACACCATTGCAGGGGGCTTCTCAGGAGGCGGCCCCACTATTAGGGGCAACAAAGACAATATCAGACGGTTAGATGTAAATTCCGTTCACCAAGAACGGCCCTCCAAATATTCATTTCCTGAGATTGTCATCACTGAAGAAGATCTAGGAGGGGTAAGAGGGCCGCATGACGACCCTATCATTATTGAATGTAAAGTGGCCAACCAGAGAGTTGGCCAAATCCTCATAGATACCGGAAGCTCCTCAGATCTCATTAGTAGCAAATGTCTGTCGAAACTAAAATATCAGACTGATTGCATACATCCCACCCTTTAGTAGGGTTTGGAGGAGGAGTCGTCCACCCAGTGGGACGAGTGGATTTACCCATCCGCCTGGGCGAAAAAGGGGAAGGACGACACATGGTAGTCCGGTTCTTGGTAGTAGAAGAACTCTCAGCCTACAACATGATTATGGGATGACCAACCCTGAATAATTCCAAGGCTGTTATAATCCCATCTCTTATGTTGCTCAAGTTTGAGAGGGATAATGGAACAGTCGGGTCCCTAAGGGGATAATGGCCCGTGAGTGCTATCTCTCGGATGTCAAGCCCACTGTTATGGCCACTGGGTCGAGCGGTGGAAAATTAGACCTTGACAATGTCCAGGAGAGTGCGCCTGTTCAAGAAGCAGGCGGCAAGAAGAGAAAGGCATCCCAGACAGGGGCCGCAAGAAAAGACAGAAAATAGCAATCATTGGCAGAGGAGCGGTCGGATGAATTCCGCCCTCAGCCAGCTGGTGAGCATACGGACCTGATCTTAGATGACTCGCGTCCTAACAGAACAATCAAGGTTGGGACGACTGCTCTAAGGGACCTGGGTGACGACTTTCACAAACTATTGAAAGAATACAAGGACATCTTTGCATTCGAAGTCCATGAAATGCCAGGCATTAGTCCTGATCTGGCGGTACATAAACTGGCCGTGGATCCGAAAAAGAAGCCGGTACGGCAGAAGAAGCGGAACCATGGCGAAGAAAGAAGTCAGGCGGCAGCCGCCGAAGTTAAAAAATTACTTGATGCAGGGTTCATTCGGCAATGTTACTTCCCAGACTGGGTTGCAAATGTGGTGCTTGTTAAAAAGCCGAATGGCACCTGGCGAATGTGTGTAGACTACACAGACTTAAACAAGGCGTGCCCCAAAGACAGTTACCCTCTGCCTAAAATTGATAACCTGGTCGACTCAACAGCCCGGTCATGCTTTGATGAGCTTTATGGACGCCTACTCTGGTTTCCATCAAATTCCTTTATGGGAGAAAGATCAGGAGAAGACGGCCTTCGTCACTGATCAGGGGTTATACTGTTACACGGTCATGCCGTTTGGTCTTAAGAATGCCCCGGCCACTTTCCAGCGAATGATAAACACTGTGTTCTTTAATCAGATTGGGAGAAATGTCGAGGCATATATTGATGATATGATTGTCAAGTCTAAACTTCAGAAAGATCATCTGTCGGACCTCCGAGAAACTTTTGCCACACTCAGGCGGCACCATGTCATGCTCAATCCCAAGAAATGTGTCTTTGGAGTTGAGTCTGGGAAATTTCTCGGATTCCTTATCAATCAGAGAGGAATAGAGGCGAACCCTGAGAAGGTGCAGGCGGTCATCGACATGCAGTCGCCTCGTACCATCCGAGAGGTTCAGAAGTTAACAGGTTGTCTGGCGGCCTTGGGAAGATTTCTAAGCCGATCAGGCGACAAATGCCTATACTTTTTCCGGGCAATTAAGAAAAAGGCAAGGTTTGAATGGGGGCCGGATGCTGAGGCGACCTTCCAGAAATTGAAAGTTCACTTGCATTCCTTGCCGAGGCTGGTCAGCCCTTTGCCCAAAGAAGTACTCTACATGTACCTGGCCGTCTCTGATCATGCGTTAAGCGCTGTTCTCCTTGCTGAAAGAGACGGCTGTCAGCTCTCGGTCTATTTTGTCAGTCACGTACTGAAAAATGCCGAGTTGAGGTATCCCTTAGTGGAGAAATTTGGTCTTGCACTCTTCATGGCTGTTAAAAAATTGAAGCCCTACTTTTTGGCACATGCAGTCGTCGTGTATACAGACCAACCTATCAAGCGGCCACTGACCATCATGGAGTCGTCAGGCCGAATGATCAAATGGGCCATAGAAATACAGAGCCTCGAAGTTACCTTCGAGCCTAGAAAAGCAGTGAAGGGGCAAGCCTTTGCTGACTTTATTGTTGAGATGACTCGTCCTCCTGACTCTCAAGTTCCAGACCAAGTCTGGAAGGTATAGGTGGATGGAAGCTCTACTTCAAATGGTTGTGGAGCAGGCGTCATATGTCAGTCGCCAGAGGGCGACAGGTACGAGTATGCTCTACGCTTCAGTTTTCAGGCCTCAAACAATGAGGCAGAATATGAAGCTTTACTAGCCGGAATCCGCATGTGCAAGGCGGCAGGGGCAAGAAAAATAGACGCCTGTTCCGATTTACAATTGATAGTGAGTCAGTACAATGGCAAATACGAAGCAACCCATCCGGCCATGATCAAGTATTTACAGGCGGTACGACAGGCGGTCGGATCCCTTGAAGATTTTCGTCTGACCCAAGTGCCGAGATCAAAAAACAACCAGGCGGATGCACTTTCAAAATTAGCATCATCCGCCTCCTGTGATACTCCTCGAACTGTTTTTTGGGAAGTAATGTAGAGGAGAAGCATTGAGGAAGAACCTATTGGAATCTTAGACAGAAGCTCAACCTGGATGGATCCAATCAGGGCATATCTGACAAAGGGTACCCTGCCGGATGATCATAAACAGGCGGCAGCACTGAAAAAACGAGCAACCAGTTTTGAAATAATAAAGGGAGAACTTCACAAAAGGGGGTACCTTCAACCCTTCTTAAAGTGTGTTTCTCCAGAAAAGGGACGAGAGATACTAGACGATCTTCACTCTGGTTACTGTGCTTCCCATATAGGCGGTAGGACGCTTGCTCAACGGGCAAGGCGGCAGGGCTACTTTTGGCCTACTTTAGAAGCAGATGCAATGGAGATGGTGAAAAAATGTGACAAGTGCCAAAGGTTTGGCAAGCTAATTCACCGTCCGGCTACTGACCTCACTACCATTCATAGCCCACTACCGTTTGCTAAGTGGGGCATGGATATTCTGGGTCCATATACGCCTGCTACAGGCGGAAGGAGGTACATACTTGTTGCCGTCGACTACTTCACTAAATGGGTAGAGGCGGAGGCTGTAAAGGGAATCAAGACGAAGGATGTAATTTCATTCATTTGGAAAAATGTCATCACTCGGTTCGGGGTTCCCATGTCTATGGTTTTTGATAATGGTCCCCAATTTGAGACGCCTGTTCTCAAAAGCTGGTTGGGTGACCAAGGAATTGTACACTACTTTGCATCAGTCGGCCGTCCACAAGCAAACGGCCAGGTAGAAGCTTTCAATAAAATCATCTCAGACGGTCTCAAAAAAAAGATTGAACGAGCAGGCGGCCTATGGGCGGATGAATTACCACATGTTCTCTGGGCCATTAGGACGACTGAAAAAGGGGCAACTGGAGAAACTCCATTCCTCCTAACTTATGGTGCAGAAGCTGTTCTTCCAATAGAACACTACGAGCCGACTCTTCGAGTAATGCTATATGACGAAGAGGCAAACTAGGAAGCCATGCGCCTGGAATTAGACTCACTTACTGAAAGGAGGGGCAATGCTATCTTGCGCCATGAAATTTACCATCTGAGAATGACTAGATCATACAACAAAAAAGTACACAGGCGTCCACTCAAAGTGGGGACTTTGTACTTAGAAAAATGGAAGTAGTTGGAAAGGCTAATGAGTCTGGCAAACTAACTCCCAACTGGGAAGGACCCTACCGAATCTGTGAAGAGGTCAGGGACGGTACCTACCGTCTGGAAAAACCAGACGGCCAACCGTTGCCTCGAACTTGGAATGCAGATAATCTTAAGAAGTATTTCTTTTGAATGATATAAATAGTCAAGGGCTACTTAATAAAAGTTTGCATACTTAATATTCAATTTTGTACTAAGAGGGGCACGCCTACTAACAAACAGTCGGCTACTCTCCATATTCAGTTTTCATTTTTACTTAAGAGGGGCATGCCTACTGACAAATAGTCAGCTACTCTCCATGTTTAATTTTTATTCTTACTTAAGAGGGGCAGGTCACCTATACATTTACAATCGGCTACTCTCCATTGAGTATTTTACTCTATCTTCAGAGGGGCATGCCGTCTGTACCTTTACAGTCGGCTACTCTCCATTGAGTATTTTACTCTATCTTCAGAGGGGCATGCCGCCTGTACCTTTACAGTCGGCTACTCTCCATTGAATATTTTACTCTTATTACCATAGGGGCATGCCGTCTGGATATATAGTCGGCTACTCTCCATAGAAGAGGGCCGACTGGTTCCAAAGCACACAGCCACCCCCCTTATACTTAGCTAAAAATGATCAGGGCCTGGCTGACCCTGTGCCTAAACAGGCGGCTACCCTTCTCTTACTTAGCACCTACGTTCACCAAGAACTAACCAATTCCACAAGCCGAATGATCCGTCCAGGCGCCAAGCCAACTGATCCAATCTTTAAACTAATTCGACCTGTCCCAACATCATTTTAAGCCAATTGATCCGGATGAAATTCGTCGCAGAGAGCAGCTCCCTTTTGGGTGGAACATTGCTCTATAAACTAATTACAAGGCACCTATACGACTGTCCCCAAGGGCAACCACGTAGCCGTTTTTGAGACAAGGATAACTCTATCACTAACCAAACCAGTGGTAGCAGTTGGCATCTGAGTCAGATGACCGCCTGTATTACTTGGGATAAATGCAGGGGGTATCTCTTGAGTTAATAGCCAACAAACATTGGCAAATCAAAAGGTTCAGCCGGCCTCCGCCGCCTGGTACCTTTACTACTCAAGTAGGAGTGACGGCGACTGAGTAACACCAAAGTTAACTCATAGTCACTCTCTCAAACTTAGTATGGAGCCCAAAAGGTATGAGTCGTCCGCCTGTTTTTAGCAAACAGGGGCTCTCAACCACTACTCCTGCTAGGTTAACAACCTATGAGTTAAAAGCCAACAAACATTGGCGAATAAAGGGGAACAACCGATACCCACCGCTTGATACCTCTACTACTCAGTTACTTGGCGACTAGGTAACAATCATGTTTACTTGGTCACTCCTTAAAAATTTAGTATGAAACTAAAAAGGTGTTCATACAACACCTGTTCACACTAGATTAAATATGGCGGGAAACAGTCGGCCTAGACGGCCTAAAGTCTCTAGCCTAAAAGCATGACAAGTAAGAAACAACTTTCCTACTTGGTTAAATTTTACAAATGACATGACCGCCTGCCTAAAGGCGATCCAGTCTATAAAATGGTTCGAATACCGATTGGATAAATGGCCGACTGATCGTCTAGCCTGGAAACAGACAACCAGTCGTCCAGGGGCATAGGCGGCGTGACTAACTATCCGTACCTGTTTGCAACTATCGGCCATGTAAAACAGTCGGTATAGTGTACAATTGGATATCAGAATATTCAATACTTAAACAAATTTGAAGCAAAACAAAAAAAAATATTCATTAAAAGAAAGCCGGTCATTAAAGACCGGCAAAATATTCAGAGCCCCGACCCCCTGGCCGGGTAAATACAAACAAACGACACGCAGGCCGTGGAAAGAAGACATAAAGCTTAAGAAGGGGGCAGATCTTCAATATTAGAAGCTGCCGCCTGGTCAGCACTCTTCTTGCTGGACTCGGCTTCAGCTGCATCCTTCTTTGATGCATTACCCCCAAGCGACACAAGCGCCACTACCGGCTGCTCCTCCTCCTCCAACGCCTCTTCCTCAGCAGCCGCCAGGATCTCTTGATTATATCTATCAGAACACTGGCGGTACGTTTTTTCCCATGAGGCAAAGTCGGCATTGGGGAAGAGGCGGCCCCAAGTCATGCGCTGGATTTGAGCAGAGTCTTCCATCATCTCCCGGACCAGCTCTTTCTTTTCTTGCTCGGCCTTTTCCGAGAGCTCCTGAGTAAGACTCTTCTCCTGGGTCACCAGGCGTACCTTTACGCTCACCAGCCTTTACCTCTTTGTTCTTCCGGTCAAGCGGCTTGCCCAGGCCGTTCACTCGGAGCAGGGCCTAAGTAAAAAGGGGAACATGCGTCAGTTTCCAAACAAAAAAGAAAACAGGCGTCCTGGAATTCAAATACTCAAAAATATGCTAAGTATACCTCAGCAAGTACCCCTGCAATCCCGTCTAGGTCAAGAGTGCCGACACCCCTGACCGCCTCCCTTTCAGCTGGAGGAACGACCTTGATCATAGACTTGGCCACCTCGACCAAGTCAGGCTCCTGAGGGCCTGCATCAAGCATAAACAAACGGATTAGACCTAGTAAAGAAGGGAGCAAGTCTAAAATTTACAAGGATAATTTCAAACTTCTAGGTGGCCCAGCTGGAGTTTTAGAAGAAGTGGCCGGCTGTTTCTCAGCCGCCACATGTTTCCTGGCAGAACCAGGAGAGCTCGCAACAGTCGTCCTCCGGGCCTTGGGGTCCGGCTGTTGGGAAGAAGAAGCTCTTGGAGCGCCCGTCTAAAAAAGAAGAAAAGAGTCAGTATATGCATAAACACAACTCCACAAAGAGGGTGAAAGGTTCGAAGCCCACCAAGGGTGACCCCTTGTTGGGGGAGTCGGTTGAAGACTGTTGCATGATGGAGGCCCGCAACATGGCCGCCGCAGTCTTGGAGGCGGTAATTTTGCTCATGGCGTCCGCTGCAAAAACAAATAGCAAAGTTAATAAAAGTCATAACAAGAAATGCATGGAACAACAGAGTATTCGACAGGCCGGCTACCTCTTGAGCACCGACTGCTGAGGCCACAGGTGGCCAAAAAGTACTCGTCGTAGAGCCATTTGAAGCTTGGGACGCAGTGCAGGGGTACTTGCTCTCGTACCCCTGAAGTAGAGTTCACCTTCGACTCTACTTTGAAGAGTCCTTTATCTAGGATCTCTTTCTTAGCCTTGGGGGGAACAGGCGGCATGCTGCGGCCGCCTGCAAGAAGGGGCGGATTCCTGTTCCACCTGTTGAAGCGCTTGTTCAGCTTTGTGTCTGAACTCTCAATGATAAGGAAGGTGCTCCGCCAGTCCTTCCATTTGTTTGCTTTACCTCTCGTCATGAGGTAGCCCCTGTGGCTCGTTCATTGATACCAGCCAGTACCGCCTGCCTTAGGGGTCCGGCTGAGGTAGTTCATCTGGGCAAAAGCCTCGAAGTTCGGCTCCACCCCGTGCAGTTCGCACCCGGCCACATAGCCGAGTACGTTAACCCAGGAGTTCGGGCTAACTGCCATAACCCCAACTCATACTCATCCAAGATCCGCTGAACAGCCGGATGTAGTGGGAAGCGCAGCCCAGCCTTGATGGCCGCCTCGTAGCAGCCAAAGCAGGCGCCATCATAACTGGTACCAGCCGGCCAGACGACTGTGTCTTCTGGATCCGGCACGAACACTAAAAAGTCGGGGCCCATTGTGTGGTTTGCGATAAATCTCTCCACTTTCTCTTGCATGGCTGTGATCCGGCCCCGAGGTACCGTGCAGTAGTAGGGGGTATTTTGCTCTCGGTGAGAGGCGGATGGCTCCGCCCAATCGTCACCCTTCTCAACTGCGTGAGAAAGCCTTGCCTCTTGCAGGCGACTGTTTTTCTCTTCTGTGTCCAGAGAAGCATGACCAGAAGAGCTAGACTCGGAATCGTCCTCTGACGAGTCTGAAGAGGACGACTCCTCCCCTCTCCCGAAGGGGCCCGCCTCCTCTCCTTTAAAAGGAGCAGGAGAGAATGTAGAATTGTCAACTGTAAAATGGGAAGGGGTCACTTTGACTCCTCCCTCAGAACTGCCGGCTTTCAAGCCGCTTTGTTTCACTTCCACATCTGGCGCCTGGTCAGATGTTTCACTAATCGGCACCCTGTGGGAGGAGCCGTCTGAGTTTGAGATCCTGGCAGTCTTTTTTGTTCTGGCCATCATGCTCTGCATAGACACAGATATAGTCGGACTTTGTATAAAGGGAAAAGATGGGTCCAGAAAAGGGCAGGCGGCACTCCTAGTCCTAGATTCAGCCGTCCCCGGTGACCGGTTGATCACTAACCTAGGTCGTGTCGTGTGCTTCCGTGGTGCCATTTCAAAAAAGAATAAAGTAAAGAGGAAATTAAGAGTAAGAGAACCGACGGTTACCTGAACGAGTGACGATTGATGAAGTTCTGAAAATCCTTTGCAGTCGGCTTGTCAGGGCAGGCGGTAGGCAGAAAGGGTCCAAAATGTCAGAGCAAGTTCAGGGGTCCGAATGTTCTCTCACAAATTTTTCAAGTGTGAAAATGACCGAAGTCAACACTCCCTTATATAGGCGAAGTGAGAAGACAAAGGGTCACTTCCAGAATTCAAAATTTTAGCAGGAGAATCTCTCGGCCTCTCGCCGAGTGACACCTGTAGCAGGCCGTCGCGTGTTACAGGGCGATACCTGTCACATGTAACACGTGACCAGTCACGTGCCACCTGTGAGGGGCAAATGATTAGGGGATTTTTCCCCACCAATCACCATCTGACAAGTGGACCAATCAGGTTCCGCCATGTGTCCGTCACATGGGCCAATAGGAGCCTGACACGTGTCAAGCAATGATCCGTCCACTCTGGACCAATTACGACACGTATCCTTCCCATGACACCTGGGATAACCGGTCACCTAGGCCCAACTTCCGTGGGAAGCACAATCAGCCCAAGGTTAACCTAAACCTAGATTGGCACGTTTCCCGAGGTTATAAATACCTCCCTTAATCCTCATTAAGGGAGATTACGCAGATTACACACATTAAACTCTCTCACCTAGAGAGACCCAATCACTTTAATTTCCGCATTAATTACTCCTTAATCAAGTACTAACTTGACCGTCGGAGGCGGATCTCCAATTATCCGGAGCATCCGTTTGTTTTGCAGGTACAGGCGTCCGGTTCCAGTCTCGGAATTGTAACTCTCCCGCAGGACATCAGAAAACCCCGAAACAGCAACCACAATAAAGAGACAACGATAGGCAACAACGATTGACCCGTGAAGGTTACACCCCATTCATAATCCATGATATTACTAACTCCTTATGGTTCGGAACCACGAAAGGAGGATCGGGGATGATGGTACAAAGTGAGTCATGGAGTCACATTCGCCCGTATTAGCCTCTACTCGATTCTTATAGTGAAAAGTGATTCCTGCGATCTCAAAGGCATACAAACAAAAATTCAATTTGCTCGAAACTAATATTAGGCTAAATTGGTTGAATATTAATGCAACATATAATTCTAAAATATTTGTGATCACTTGAATTAAATAACAAGATTAATAAGGAACCTAAACCGGTTGTCCATATTATCTTATTAAGCGTGATTTTCAATTATATATTCCCTTTTAACATTTGGTGATCATAAATATAATAAAATAAAAATTAATATTTTAAGAAATTCAAGAATAATAGCGTTAGTCAAATCAAATATAAAATAACCTAATCATGATGCTAGCAGTATTAAAATAAAAATAAGAGTATATAAGTGATTAATTACTTACTTTCCGCGTTTCCTTGAAATTGCTACATCATGAATAAATTGTTAGTAAATTCAATAAAAATATAAATCTAATGAAAATTAAATTAAATAAAAAGTAGAGGTGATTTTGTCCAAATCCTCAGTTATACCTTTCACGCCTCGGTTTAAGTATAGAACTCTGGGTGTTGTATGAAAACCTAGGAGTGCTTAAAGGAAGGAATAGTGAAAGAATGGGGAGGCTAGTGTTTAGGCTAAAGAGGGAGAAGAGAATAAATTTTTGATCAAGCTTGTTGATCATTGAAAAAGGGGAGATATGACACTATTTATAGAGAAAAAAGAAGGGTTGAAAAACAAGATAAGATCCGAATTAAATCGGAATAAAACTCGATAGACTACAGTTTTTGCGGTTTTTGTTTTTATCATATCTTTTTATCCAGAAATTGGAATAATATAAATAAGATATCATGGGAAATATCTTGAATTACACTTTCTACACCAATTAGAATCAGATTAAAATATTTTTAAGAATAAAAGATATGGCCTAAATAGCAAGACGGTGTCAGTTTTGGATAGAGTTTGTTATTTTATTCATATATTTTCCGTTATAGCTAGTGTTTTGGGGTTTTCTGATGTCCTACGGGAGAGTTACAATTCCGAGACTGGAACCGGACGCCTGTACCTGCAAAACAAACGGATGCTCCGGATGATTGGAGATCCGCCTCCGACGGTCAAGTTAGTACTTGATTAAGGAGTAATTAATGCGGAAATTAAAGTGATTGGGTCTCTCTAGGTGAGAGAGTTTAATGTGTGTAATCTGCGTAATCCCCCTTAATGAGGATTAAGGGAGGTATTTATAACCTCGGGAAACGTGCCAATCTAGGTTTAGGTTAACCTTGGGCTGATTGTGCTTCCCACGGAAGTTGGGCCTAGGTGACCGGTTATCCCAGGTGTCATGGGAAGGATACGTGTCGTGTCGTAATTGGTCCAGAGTGGACGGATCATTGCTTGACACGTGGCAGGCTCCTATTGGCCCATGTGACGGACACATGGCGGAACCTGATTGGTCCACTTGTCAGATGGTGATTGGTGGGGAAAAATCCCCTAATCATTTGCCCCTCACAGGTGGCACGTGACTGGTCACGTGTTACCTGTGACAGGTATCGCCCTGTAACACGCGACGGCCTGCTACAGGTGTCACTCGGCGAGAGGCCGAGAGATTCTCCTACTAAAATTTTGAATTCTGGAAGTGACCCTTTGTCTTCTCACTTCGCCTATATAAGGGAGTGTTGACTTCGGTCGTTTTCACACTTGAAAACTTTGTGAGAGAACATTCGGACCCTGAACTTGCTCTGACATTTTGGACCCTTTCTGCCTACCGCCTGCCCTGAAAAGCCGACTGCAAAGGATTTTCAGAACTTCATCAATCGTCACTCGTTCAGGTAACCGTCGGTTCTCTTACTCTTAATTTCCTCTTTACTTTATTCTTTTTTGAAATGGCACCACGGAAGCACACGACACGACCTAGGTTAGTGATCAACCGGTCACCGGGGACGGCTGAATCTAGGACTAGGAGTGCCGCCTGCCCTTTTCTGGACCCATCTTTTCCCTTTATACAAAGTCCGACTATATCTGTGTCTATGCAGAGCATGATGGCCAGAACAAAAAAGACTGCCAGGATCTCAAACTCAGACGGCTCCTCCCACAGGGTGCCGATTAGTGAAACATCTGACCAGGCGCCAGATGTGGAAGTGAAACAAAGCGGCTTGAAAGCCGGCAGTTCTGAGGGAGGAGTCAAAGTGACCCCTTCCCATTTTACAGTTGACAATTCTACATTCTCTCCTGCTCCTTTTAAAGGAGAGGAGGCGGGCCCCTTCGGGAGAGGGGAGGAGTCGTCCTCTTCAGACTCGTCAGAGGACGATTCCGAGTCTAGCTCTTCTGGTCATGCTTCTCTGGACACAGAAGAGAAAAACAGTCGCCTGCAAGAGGCAAGGCTTTCTCACGCAGTTGAGAAGGGGGACGATTGGGCGGAGCCATCCGCCTCTCACCGAGAGCAAAATACCCCCTACTACTGCACGGTACCTCGGGGCCGGATCACAGCCATGCAAGAGAAAGTGGAGAGATTTATCGCAAACCACACAATGGGCCCCGACTTTTTAGTGTTCGTGCCGGATCCAGAAGACACAGTCGTCTGGCCGGCTGGTACCAGTTATGATGGCGCCTGCTTTGGCTGCTACGAGGCGGCCATCAAGGCTGGGCTGCGCTTCCCACTACATCCGGTTGTTCAGCGGATCTTGGATGGGTATGAGTTGGGGTTATGGCAGTTAGCCCGAACTCCTGGGTTAACGTACTCGGCTATGTGGCCGGGTGCGAACTACACGGGGTGGATCCGAACTTCGAGGCTTTCGCCCACATGAACTACCTCAGCCGGACCCCTAAGGCAGGCGGTACTGGCTGGTATCAATTGACGAGTCACAGGGGCTACCTCATGACGAGAGGTAAAGCAAACAAATGGAAGGACTGGCGGAGCACCTTCCTTATCATTGAGAGTTCAGACACAGAGCTGAACAAGCGCTTCAACAGGTGGAACAGGAATCCGCCCCTTCTTGCAGGCGGTCGCATCATGCCGCCTGTTCCCCCCAAGGCTAAGAAAGAGATCCTAGATAAAGGACTCTTCAAAGTAGAGTCGAAGGTGAACTCTACTTCAGGGGTACGAGAGCAAGTACCCCTGCACTGCGTCCCGAGCTTCAAATGGCTCTACGACGAGTACTTTCTGGCCGCCTGTGGCCTCAGCAGTCGGTGATCAAGAGGTAGCCGGCCTGTCGAATACTCTGTTGTTCCATGCATTTCTTGTTATGACTTTTATTAACTTTGCTATTTGTTTTTGCAGCGGACGCCATGAGCAAAATTACCGCCTCCAAGACTGCGGCGGCCATGTTGCGGGCCTCCATCATGCAACAGTCTTCAACCGACTCCCCCAACAAGGGGGCACCCTTGGTGGGCTTCGAACCTTTCACCCTCTTTTTGGAGTTGTGTTTATGCATATACTGACTCTTTTCTTCTTTTTTAGACGGGCGCTCCAAGAGCTTCTTCTTCCCAACAGCCGGACCCCAAGGCCCGGAGGACGACTGTTGCGAGCTCTCCTGGTTCTGCCAGGAAACATGTGGCGGCTGAGAAACAGCCGACCACTTCTTCTAAAACTCCAGCTGGGCCACCTAGAAGTATGAAATTATCCTTGTAAATTTTAGACTTGCTCCCTTCTTTACTAGGTCTAATCCTTTTGTTTATGCTTTATACAGCTGGCCCTCAGGAGCCTGACTTGGTCGAGGTGGCCAAGTCTATGATCAAGGTCGTTCCTCCAGCTGAAAGGGAGGCGGTCAGGGGTGTCGGCACCCTTGACCTAGAAGGGATTGCAGGGGTCCTTGCTGAGGTATACTTGGCATATTTTTGAGTATTTGAATTCTAGGACGCCTGTTTTCTTTTTTGTTTGGAAACTGACGCCTGTTCCCCTTTTTACTTAGGCCCTACTCCGAGTGAACGGCCTGGGCAAGCCGCTTGACCGGAAGAACAAAGAGGTAAAGGCTGCAAAAGCTATGGCCGCCTCTGACTGTGATAAGGCAATGTTTCAAAATTGCCCAAAATGAAGTTCTGACCATTGATATTCTTTATTATCAGGCGCAGGCTACCGTCGCTATCCGGGCTCAGTTAGAGGCATCCCAGAAGAGGAATAGCGAGCTGGAGGCGACCATCAACAACCTCAAGGCCGAGATGAGACCTCTTCGCCAAAAGATGTCCTCATACGAAACCTTGGAGAAATCCTTGGCGAGCGTAAAGGTACGCCTGGTAACCCAGGAGAAGAGTCTTACTCAAGAGCTTTCGGAAAAGGCCAAGCAAGAAAAGAAAGAGCTGGTCCGGGAGATGATGGAAGACTCTGCTCAAATCCAGCGCATGACTTGGGGCCGCCTCTTCCCCAATGCCGACTTTGCCTCATGGGAAAAAACGTACCGCCAGTGTTCTGATAGATATAATCAAGAGATCCTGGCGGCTGCTGAGGAAGAGGCGTTGGAGGAGGAGCAGCCGGTAGTGGCGCTTGTGCCGCTTGGGGGTAATGCATCAAAGAAGGATGCAGCTAAAGCCGAGTCCAGCAAGAAGAGTGCTGACCAGGCGGCAGCTGCTAATATTGAAGATCTGCCCCCTTCTTAAGCTTTATGTCTTCTTTCCACGGCCTGCGTGCCGTTTGTTTGTATTTACCCGGCCAGGGGGCCGGGGCTCTGAATATTTTGCCGGTCTTTAATGACCGACTTCTTTTTAATGAATTTTTTTTTTTGTTTTGCTTCAAATTTGTTTAAGTATTGAATATTCTGATATCCAATTGTACACTATACCGACTGTTTTACATGGCCGATAGTTGCAAACAGGTACGGATAGTTAGTCACGCCGCCTATGCCCCTGGACGACTAGTTGTCTGTTTCCAAGCTAGACGATCAGTCGGCCATTTATCCAATCAGTATTCGAACCATTTTAAAGACTGGATCCCCTTTAGGAAGGCGGTCCTGTCATGTGTAAAATTAACCAAGTAGGAAAGTTGTTTCCTACTTGTCATGCTTTTAGGCTAGAGACTTTAGGCCGTCTAGGCCGACTGTTTCCCGCCATATTTAATCTAGTGTGAACAGGTGCTGTATGAACACCTTTTTAGTTTCATACTAAATTTTTAAGGAGTGACCAAGTAAACATGATTGTTACCTAGTCGCCAAGTAACTGAGTAGTAGAGGTATCAAGCGGTGGGTACCGGTTGTTCCCCTTTATTCGCCAATGTTTGTTGGCTTTTAACTCATAGGTTGTTAACCTAGCAGGAGTAGTGGTTGAGAGCCCCTGTTTGCTAAAAACAGGCGGACGACTCATACCTTTTAGGCTCCATACTAAGTTTGAGAGAGTGACTATGAGTTAACTTTGGTGTTACTCAGTCGCCGTCACTCCTGCTTGAGTAGTAAAGGTACCAGGCGGCGGAGGCCGGCTGAACCTTTTGATTTGCCAATGTTTGTTGGCTATTAACTCAAGAGATACCCCCTGCATTTATCCCAAGTAATACAGGCGGTCATCTGACTCAGATGCCAACTGCTACCACTGGTTTGGTTAGTGATAGAGTTATCCTTGTCTCAAAAACGGCTACGTGGTTGCCCTTGGGGACAGTCGTATAAGTTCCGTGTAATTAGTTTATAGAGCAATGTTCCACCCAAAAGGGAGCTGCTCTCTGCGACGAATTTCATCCGGAGGGATGCCGCCGGACGCTTGCTATGATGTTGGGACATGTCGAATTAGTTTAAAGATTGGATCAGTTGGCTTGGCGCCTGGAGTGATCATTCGGCTTGTGGAATTGGTTAGTTCTTGGTGAACGTAGGTGCTAAGTAAGAGGAGGGTAGCCGCCTGTTTAGGCACAGGGTCGGCCAGGCCCTGATCATTTTTAGCTAAGTATAAGGGGGGTGGTTGTGTGCTTTGGTACCAGTCGGCCCTCTTCTATGGAGAGTAGCCGACTATATATCCAGACGGCATGCCCCTATGGTGATAGAGTAAAATACTTAATGGAGAGTAGCCGGCTGTAAAGGTACAGACGGCATGCCCCTCTGAAGATAGAGTAAAATACTCAATGGAGAGTAGCCGATTGTAAATGTATAGGTGGCCTTCCCCTCTTAAGTAAGAATAAAAATTAAACATGGAGAGTAGCCGACTGTTTGTCAGTAGGCATGCCCCTCTTAAGTAAAAATGAAAACTGAGTATGGAGAGTAGCCGACTGTTTGTTAGTAGGCGTGCCCCTCTTAGTACAAAACTGAATATTAAGTATGCAAACTTTTATTAAGTAGCCCTTGACTATTTATATCATTCAAAAGAAATATTTCTTAAGATTATCTGCATTCCAAGTTCGAGGCAACGGTTGGTCGTCTGGTGTTTCCAGACGGTAGGTACCGTCCCTGACCTCTTCACAGATTCGGTAGGGTCCTTCTCAGTTGGGAGTTAGTTTGCCAGACTCATTAGCCCTTCCAACTGCTTCCATTTTTCTAAGTACAAAGTCCCCCACTTTGAGTGGACGCCTGTGTACTTTTTTGTTGTATGATCTAGTCATTCTCAGACGGTAAATTTCATGGCGCAAGACAACATTGCCCCTCCTTTCAGGAAGTGAGTCTAATGTCAGGCGCATGGCTTCCCAGTTTGCCTCTTCGTCATATAGCATTACTCAAAGAGTCGGCTTGTTAGGAGGAATGGAGTTTCTCCAGTTGCCCCTTTTCCAGTCGTCCTAATGGCCCAGAGAACATGTGGTAATTCATCCGCCCATAGGCCGCCTGCTCATTCAATCTTTTTCTTGAGACCGTCTGAGATGATTTTATTGAAAGCTTCTACCTGGCCGTTTGCTTGTGGACGGCCGACTGATGCAAAGTAGTGTGCAATTCCTTGGTCACCCAACCAGCTTTTGAGAACAGGCGTCTCAAATTGGGGACAATTATCAAAGACCATAGACATGGGAACCCCGAACCGAGTGATGACATTTTTTCAAATGAATGAAATTACATCCTTCGTCTTGATTCCCTTTACAGCCTCCGCCTCTACCCATTTAGTGAAGTAGTCGACGGCAACAAGTATGTACCTCCTTCCGCCTGTAGCAGGCGTATATGGACCTAGAATATCCATGCCCCACTTAGCAAACGGTAGTGGGCTATAAATGGTAGTGAGGTCAGTAGCCGGACGGTGAATTAGTTTGCCAAACCTTTGGCACTTGTCACATTTTTTCACCATCTCCATCGCATCTGCTTCTAAAGTAGGCCAAAAGTAGCCCTGCCGCCTTGCCCGTTGAGCAAGCGTCCTACCGCCTATATGGGAAGCACAGTAACCAGAGTGAAGATCGTCTAGTATCTCTCGTCCCTTTTCTGGAGAAACACACTTTAAGAAGGGTTGAAGGTACCCCCTTTTGTGAAGTTCTCCCTTTATTATTTCAAAACTGGTTGCTCGTTTTTTCAGTGTTGCCGCCTGTTGATGATCATCCGGCAGGGTACCCTTTGTCAAATATGCCCTGATTGGATCCATCCAGGTTGAGCTTCTGTCTAAGATTCCAATAGGTTCTTCCTCAATGCTTCTCCTCTCCATTACTTCCCAAAAAACAGTTCGAGGAGTATCATAGGAGGCGGATGATGCTAATTTTGAAAGTACATCCGCCTGGTTGTTTTCTGATCTCGGCACTTGGGTCAGACGAAAATCTTCAAGGGATCCGACCGCCTGTCGTACCGCCTGTAAATACTTTATCATGGCCAGATGGGTTGCTTCGTATTCGCCATTGTACTGACTCACTATCAATTGTGAATCGGAACAGGCGTCTACTTTTCTTGCCCCTGCCGCCTTGCACATGCGGATTCCGGCTAGTAAAGCTTCATATTCTGCCTCATTGTTTGTGGCCTGAAAACTGAAGCGTAGAGCATACTCGTACCTGTCGCCCTCTGGCGACTGACATATGACGCCTGCTCCACAACCATTTGAAGAAGAGCTTCCATCCACATATACCTTCCAGACATGGTCTGGAACTTGAGAGTCAGGAGGACGAGTCATCTCAACAATAAAGTCAGCAAAGGCTTGCCCCTTCACTGCTTTTGTAGGCTCGAAGGTAACGTCGAGGCTCTGTATTTCTATGGCCCATTTGATCATTCGGCCTGACGACTCCATGATGGTCAGTGGCCGCTTGATAGGTTGGTCTGTATACACGACGACTGCATGTGCCAAAAAGTAGGGCTTCAATTTTTTAACAGCCATGAAGAGTGCAAGACCAAATTTCTCCACTAAGGGATACCTCAACTCGGCATTTTTCAGTACGTGACTGACAAAGTAGACCGGGAGCTGACAGCCGTCTCTTTCAGCAAGGAGAACAGCGCTTAACGCATGATCAGAGACAGCCAGGTACATGTAGAGTACTTCTTTGGGCAAAGGGCTGACCAGCCTCGGCAAGGAATGCAAGTGAACTTTCAATTTCTGGAAGGCCGCCTCAGCATCCGGCCCCCATTCAAACCTTGCCTTTTTCTTAATTACCTGGAAAAAGTATAGGCATTTGTCGCCTGATCGGCTTAGAAATCTTCCCAAGGCCGCCAGACAACCTGTTAACTTCTGAACCTCTCGGATGGTACGAGGCGACTGCATGTCGATGACCGCCTGCACCTTCTCAGGGTTCGCCTCTATTCCTCTCTGATTGATAAGGAATCCGAGAAATTTCCCAGACTCAACTCCAAAGACACATTTCTTGGGATTGAGCATGACATAGTGCCGCCTGAGTGTGGCGAAAGTTTCTCGGAGGTCCGACAGATGATCTTTCTGAAGTTTAGACTTGACAATCATATCATCAATATATGCCTCGACATTTCTCCCAATCTGATCAAAGAACACAGTGTTTATCATTCGCTGGAAAGTGGTCGGGGCATTCTTAAGACCAGACGACATGACCGTGTAACAGTATAACCCCTGATCAGTGACGAAGGCCGTCTTCTCCTGATCTTTCTCCCATAAAGGAATTTGATGGAAACCAGAGTAGGCGTCCATAAAGCTCATCAAAGCATGGCCGGCTGTTGAGTCGACCAGGTTATCAATTTTAGGCAGAGGGTAACTGTCTTTGGGGCACGCCTTGTTTAAGTCTGTGTAGTCTACACACATTCGCCAAGTGCCATTCGGCTTTTTAACAAGCACCACATTTGCAACCCAGTCTGGGAAGTAACATTGCCGAATGAACCCTGCATCAAGTAATTTTTTAACTTCGGCGGTTGCCGCCTGACTTCTTTCTTCGCCATGGTTCCGCTTCTTCTGCCGTACCAGCTTCTTTTTCGGATCCACGGCCAGTTTATGTACCGCCAGATCAGGACTAATGCCTGGCATTTCATGGACTTTGAATGCAAAGATGTCCTTGTATTCTTTCAATAGTTTGTGAAAGTCGTCACCCAGGTCCCTTAGAGCAGTCGTCCCAACCTTGATTGTTCTGTCAAGACGCGAGTCATCTAAGATCAGGTCCGTATGCTCACCAGCTGGTTGAGGGCGGAATTCAACCGACCGCTCCTCTGCCAATGATTGCTATTTTCTGTCTTTTCTTGCGGCCCCTGTCTGGGATGCCTTTCTCTTCTTGCCGCCTGCTTCTTGAACAGGCACACTCTCCTTGACATTGTCAAAGTCTATTTTTCCACCGCTCAACCCAGTGGCCATAACAGTGGGCTTGACATCCGAGAGATAGCACTCACGGGCCATCCTCTGATCTCCCCTTAGGGACCCGACTGTTCCATTATCCCTCTCAAACTTGAGCAACATAAGAGATGGGATTATAACAGCCTTGGAATTATTCAGGGTTGGTTGTCCCAGAATCATGTTGTAGGCCGAGAGTTCTTCTACTACCAGGAAGAGTGCAAGACCAAATTTCTCCACTAAGGGATACCTCAACTCGGCATTTTTCAGTACGTGACTGACAAAGTAGACCAGGAGCTGACAGCCGTCTCTTTCAGCAAGGAGAACAACGCTTAACGCATGATCAGAGATGGCCAGGTACATGTAGAGTACTTCTTTGGGCAAAGGGCTGACCAGCCTCGGCAAGGAATGCAAGTGAACTTTCAATTTCTAGAAGGCCGCCTCAGCATCCGGCCCCCATTCAAACCTTGCCTTTTTCTTAATTGCCTGGAAAAAGTATAGGCATTTGTCGCCTGATCGGCTTAGAAATCTTCCCAAGGCCGCTAGACAACCTGTTAACTTCTGAACCTCTCGGATGGTACGAGGCGACTGCATGTCGATGACCGCCTGCACCTTCTCAGGGTTCGCCTCTATTCCTCTCTGATTGATAAGGAATCTGAGAAATTTCCCAGAATCAACTCCAAAGACACATTTCTTGGGATTGAGCATGACATGGTGCCGCCTGAGTGTGGCGAAAGTTTCTCGGAGGTCCGACAGATGATCTTTCTGAAGTTTAGACTTGACAATCATATCATCAATATATGCCTCGACATTTCTCCCAATCTGATCAAAGAACACAGTGTTTATCATTCGCTGGAAAGTGGCCGGGGCATTCTTAAGACCAAACGGCATGACCGTGTAACAGTATAACCCCTGATCAGTGACGAAGGCCGTCTTCTCCTGATCTTTCTCCCATAAAGGAATTTGATGGAAACCAGAGTAAGCGTCCATAAAGCTCATCAAAGCATGGTCGGCTGTTGAGTCGACCAGGTTATCAATTTTAGGCAGAGGGTAACTGTCTTTGGGGCACGCCTTGTTTAAGTCTGTGTAGTCTACACACATTTGCCAGGTGCCATTCGGCTTTTTAACAAGCACCACATTTGCAACCCAGTCTGGGAAGTAACATTGCCGAATGAACCCTGCATCAAGTAATTTTTTAACTTCGGCGGCTGCCGCCTGACTTCTTTCTTCGCCATGGTTCCGCTTCTTCTGCCGTACCGGCTTCTTTTTCGGATCCACGGCCAGTTTATGTACCGCCAGATCAGGACTAATGCATGTCATTTCATGGACTTCGAATGCAAAGATGTCCATGTATTCTTTCAATAGTTTGTGAAAGTCGTCACCCAGGTCCCTTAGAGCAGTCGTCCCAACCTTGATTGTTCTGTCAGGACGCGAGTCATCTAAGATCAGGTCCGTATGCTCACCAGCTGGCTGAGGGTGGAATTCATCCGACTGCTCCTCTGCCAATGATTGCTATTTTCTGTCTTTTCTTGCGGCCCCTGTCTGGGATGCCTTTCTCTTCTTGCCGCCTGCTTCTTGAACAGGCGCACTCTCCTTGACATTGTCAAGGTCTATTTTTCCACCGCTCAACCCAGTGGCCATAACAGTGGGCTTGACATCCGAGAGATAGCACTCACGGGCCATCCTCTGATCTCCCCTTAGGGACCCGACTGTTCCATTATCCCTCTCAAACTTGAGCAACATAAGAGATGGGATTATAACAGCCTTGGAATTATTCAGGGTTGGTCGTCCCAGAATCATGTTGTAGGCCGAGAGTTCTTCTACTACCAGGAACCGGACTACCATGTGTCGTCCTTCCCCTTTTTCGCCCAGGCGGATGGGTAAATCCACTCGTCCCACTGGGTGGACGACTCCTCCTCCAAACCCTACTAAAGGGTGGGATGCCGGATGTATGCAATCAGTTTGATATTTTAGTTTCGAAAGACATTTGAACTGATGAGATATGAGGAGCTTCCGGTATCTATGATGATTCGGCCAACTCTCTGGTTGGCCACTTTACATTCAATAACGATAGGGTCGTCATGCGGCCCTCTTACCCCTCCTAGATCTTCTTCAGTGATGACAATCTCAGGAAATGAATATTTGGAGGGCCGTTCTTGGTGAACGGAATTTACATCTAACCGTCTGATATTGTCTTTGTTGCCCCTAATAGTGGGGCCGCCTCCTGAGAAGCCGCCTGCAATGGTGTAGACGACTGCATCATCTGTATCGGAACTGTCGGCCTGTTGATTCTTTTTGGCCGACTGCTTTTTCGAGGAAGTGTTCCCCGTAGATTTCTTGACATAAGTGTCAAGATCACCTTGGTCAGCCAGGCGGTCCAGATACCGCATGAGACTGATGCAGTCATTGGTGTGATGACCAACATCTTCATGATAATCACAGAATTTTTCTTGGTTCCGGTTGTTTGCAGAACCCTTCATGGTGACCGGCTTCTCAATTGAGATCCGTCCCTTGATTTCCTTTAGGATAAATTGGCTATCCTTGTTAAACGCATACTTTGGGGAGTATGGTTTGAATTCTTTTTTCTTTTTCTGGGCCGGCTGTTTAGAGGAATCAGCCGCCCAGACCTCTTTTCTCTTCTCGTCTTTGTTTGACGATTGTTTCTGTCGTCCTTCTCTTTTGTCGGACCTTCTCCCGTCTGACTGTTTTACCGTACTACAAAGATCAGTCGCCTGTATATAAGCTTCCGCTTCAATCAAGGCCTCTTGAAGAGTCGCCACCCTCTTTCGGACCAAATCAAATTTGAAGGTCGACCCGTCTTTGAGACCTCTGAAAAAGTCAGTATAGGCTACTTCATCCGGTAACCCTTGAATCTGTATTCTCATCAGGTTAAACCGCCTGATGTAAGATCGAAGCCCCTCCTTCTCGCCCTGCTGAATTGTTCCTAAATCAAGGGTCGTCTTCTTCGCTGGGATGTTCATGGCGAAGTTGGAGGTGAATAAGTAAGCAAGCGTCTTGAAGTTATTTACACAACCAGTCGGCAGGTTGCCGAACCATTGTTGTGCGATTCCTTTGAGAGTCGCTGGGAAACACTTGCACCAAGTGGGATCATCCAACCCTTGAAGGTACATCAGGTTGGTGAATGTCATCAGATGGTCTTCTAGGTTAGCAGTGCCGTCATAGGCGCCTACTAATACATTTTTCACTTTGACCGGCTGAGCGGCTTCAGTAATTTCCTTGGAGAAGGCCGACGGTTGTTCACCAAGTCTAAGCAACCGTAGCTGCCAGTCCATAGGTTGGACATTTTTTGCTGCATGTCCACCAAACGGAGGTGGCTGTAAAAAATACTGTTGTTGCGGTACAAACGGTAAGTTTGGTACCGCCTGGTCACTATGAAAGCCGGACTGACGGGAGGTGCCGCCTGACTAACTCTCATGATACGACTGAGTATGCCTCATCGAGGTATTTCGCAGACTGTCTTGGAAGTTTGAAGTAGAGGTCGACTCTGACAATCGGCCACTCTTCTTCTGCTCTAGCAGTAGCCGAGCGTCTGTGTATGTTTTCCTCGACCCGTCCGCCTGAATATGACGAACAGGTTTCCTATTTTCTGGAGTAGGAAAACGGTATTTTGTGAAATCAAGGGCAGGTGGATCCCACTTCCTAGATTTAGGATGAGGGGTCGCCTCTCGCCCTTGAACTGGCTTCCTCTTCCGTGAAGTGGAGGGTTTCTTAGCCGAGTGCTCCTTGTCCAGAGCAGGCGGCTTCTTGTTGATCAACTCTTGAATTTCTCCCTTGAAGTCCCTCATGAAGGTCATGAGTTCGTTCCTTGTGATAGGAGCAGACTCATCAGTCGGCTGCTGCCGAACAGGCGGTGCTTCTGCTGGCTCGCTTCCAGTTTGAAGATTTTCCCGTTCCCTCCTTTTGGTATGACGGGTACGTCGGGCCCTTAGGGTCCCGTCTGAAGCTGTGTGAGCTTCAACTTCAAATTCATTCTCAGTATCGTGGTCCGACTGAACTAGAGGGTCGTCCAGGGGACGTCTCTCTTCAGGAGCCGGTACAAACGTGGATGCCATCTCAGAAGTACTCTCCCCACAGACGGCGCCAAGATGTTTCGGGGTTTTTCTGATGTCCTGCGGGAGAGTTACAATTCCGAGACTGGAACCGGACGCCTGTACCTACAAAACAAACGGATGCTCCGGATGATTGGAGATCCGCCTCCGACGGTCAAGTTAGTACTTGATTAAGGAGTAATTATTGCGGAAATTAAAGTGATTGGGTCTCTCTAGGTGAGAGAGTTTAATGTGTGTAATCTACGTAATCCCCCTTAATGAGGATTAAGGGAGGTATTTATAACCTCGGGAAACGTGCCAATCTAGGTTTAGGTTAACTTTGGGCTGATTGGGCTTCCCTCGGAAGTTGGGCCTAGGTGACCGGTTATCCCAGGTGTCATGGGAAGGACATGTGTCGTGTCGTAATTGGTCCATAGTGGACGTATCATTGCTTGACACGTGGCAGGCTCCTATTGGCCCATGTGACGGACACATGGCGGAACCTGATTAGTCCACTTGTCAGATGGTGATTGGTGGGGAAAAATCCCCTAACAGTTGCCTTTTATGATCCGTGAACAGTTTACAAGTTCTTAATCATATATGTCAATTCCTACTTCTTAAGAGTGTCAAGCATATTCACACATGCTTTAACGTAGGCGCACTTCGAACGATGCCTATAATTTGGCGACTCCACTGGGGAGGATTCTTGGTTATTTATTGATTTGAGTGATCGGTATTTAATTGAGATGAGTGGATGAGACTTGAATGATTCTTGAAAAATATTCCTGTGATTTAATTGGCATTATCACATATGCATATGATTTTTAGCTTACCTATTTTGCCATAATAGTAAGTGTTCTACATATGTGGCTAGCCCGGGGGATTTATGCTCTATCAACCCGAAAACGCTTATGACAATAAGGGTTCATCCGAGTTTTTAAATCCACCCAAACCATGGAGTCGAGTTCGATTTTATCACGAACACACGGATCCGCCCGTTGGCATACACCCTCAAGGGAGGCTGCCTTGCTAACGCTTCCAAACTCTTAACCATGGTACCCTTTGACACCCAAAAGTTTGACCATAGTCGAACATAGAACTTGACTTTAGGTTGCGAACTACATTGCATCATGCGTGACAATATGCTTATATGTACTTTTTTTTATTGAATTTTTTTAATTATTTTTTTTATCTTATCAAACTTTTTTATTTTTTTTATTTAGAGTCGAATCATAGATTTTTTTAAAAAAAATTGAGTCAACCCAGATTTTTATTCTTGTATCCTGCACAAGAGTCAACTTGTCTTGGTCATAGCCGGAGTTATAGAAAGGGTTACTTGTTTTGCCACCTATGGATCTGTAGCCCCGGGTTTTATATTTTATTTAGAGTTGGTTTCGTCCCAATCAAAGTGACAGATCAAAACTTATAACTTATATACTACAGCCTGTCCAGCTTAGTTGTCTTTTTAGATTCAATTTTCTTTCTTTTAATTTTTTTTTATATATCATTTATTATCAAGCTAGTCTTAGAAAAGTCCTTTAATCCGCGTCAACTCGTATAACATAGGATTATAGATTTTTATTTTTATTTATTTTTTTATACCCATGAGTCATAACTCTTCTAGAATTCTAGTTCTCTTCCTAATTTCTTGTGATCGATTTTTGTGCTAACCTTAACATGTGTTCTTTGTCTTTGATTGTTGACTAATGATTTCCAATGGACCGTTTTCACCTAGTAAATATCATAAACATTAAAATTGGACAAAATTAATCAAGTTAGTTTGTCTTTTAATCTTTCGTGTTATTTGGTCATTGGGTCTTTGTTTTTCACAACGTCCTCATGTCTAGCCATACGATCATACCACGAGTCTTATAGCATCACTTAATCACTCACGATTCAAGTATAGTCCACACACTTTCTTTATGTTCCGACTCGAGTCGTGCACCAGGTCGTTTATGATCATATACTAGGTTCATGCACCCTTTTTTCGTCATAATAAAAAAATGAGTGGAGTTTTCTCACCTGTTTTCAAATGTCTATTTTTTTTCCTTCCTTTCCTATCTTGAGAAATGATTCAAACAATTAAGTGAATTTATTTCATTTCACAGTACTTGGTCAAGGAGCAGGGGTAGATTGTTACGGTTTGAGTCATTAATGCATCAACCTCTTAGAAGAGAATTTCACCATCTCCACATCACTCATCACCTTCAAACTAATTTCAATTTGTCCCAATGGCCACTAAGGAAGATATTGAGATCATTAACAAGTCCATTGAAACAATGTCTACCATGTTGCAAGCACTCACTACCAGAGTCAACACAGTAGAGCAAAATAAGTTACTGCGGCTGCAATGAACAAGATCAAAGAGCAAATGAGCAAGATTTCTAAGGATTTCACCTATGTGGAATGGCCTCCCACTTCTTTGGATGTGAAGGACAGACTCCCTGAAAAGTTCTCCACTGTTGATATTCCAAAGTTCAATCCTACTGACAATCCAATATTCCACTTGAAGGCGTTCTCTGCAACCATGGCTCTTAAGGGATTGGACGTAACACTCTTCCCTGCGATGTTCCGTCTCTCCTTAGAACATGCTTTCCAACAATGGTTTTATTCCCTAGATGCCAAGCGTACTACGAATTGACAAGATGTCACCGACAGTTTCATGAATCGTTACAAGTGTAACATTCAAACTAAAACTTCTGAACGTGAACTCTCCATTCTCAAACAGAAAGAGAATGAAGGCTTAACCGCTTATCTGAACAGGTGGAGGGAAACGGCTTCACTCTTGGTAGATCCTCCAAATAAAGAGAGATGGTTCGCCTCTTTATTCAAAATCCGACTCACAAGTATAGGGAACATCTCAAATTTCTTCCACTGAACACTTTCGAAGCTGTATACGACATCGGCATCAATATCGAGGATGAGCTAATAAAGACTGTTGGTAGTTACAATAATAACACTTGGAAAAACAAGAAGAACGACCATCCTTCTTCTTCGTCTTCTAAGCACGAAAATACTACCAACAATATAAGCCAAGTTAATCTTAATGAAGTGTTAGCTCTTGATGCTCCATTTCCCAAGAAGAAAAGAACTTACACTCCTTTAGGAATGACTTATGATGCGGCCTTTGATCACCTTTATGGTCAAGTTTTTATCACACCTATTGGGCCATTTTCAGAGCCAAAACCTGAAGAAGGGAGCGCCAAATGGAATCCCAATGCCCATTGCAAGTACCATCAAAGAAGGGGCCATACCACGGAGCAATGTTGAAATTTGAATGACGTCATTCAAGACTTGGTAGATGCAAACAAACTTTCTGTCCCTCCAGGCGGCAAGAAGTAATGAACACAAGGCGCACAACATATCCTTCGTGCAAGATTTCATGATTTCTTTTTTTTATCTTTATCATTCATCTCCATTCCCCCCATTCATGTCTAGAATATGTTTTCCGTTTCGAATTCTTATATGTTTCATGTGTTTCATTTACCTTTTCCATTAATAAAATGAGCAAATTTCTTTTATATCTCGATCATAGCATTCATCATTAAAAAAAAATCAATTACCGAACTAAACACAAGGTACACCAATGACTTGAGGCACCTTTGCAACCCTGTCATTCCCTGTTAACCGTTCAATCACAATCCATTTCTTCATCAACCACTTTGAGCCTCGTCTAACGTTTGGCCTACATTTCTTCAACCCACATTCACTTAACCCTGGGATTGGAAGATGTGTAATTGTATAACATTCAAAAAGCAAGTAAAAAAAAAAAGCAGCCTAAAGGCAAGTGTTCCAATGTATTTGATATGAACACATCTCAAATTGTGTCTCTCATCGAGTGCTTAGTACCGTGCCTGAGAAATATGAATGCTAAGTGAGTGATGGACCGCATGATTTGAGATTGACTACATTGATTCAAAAGAATGAAAAAAAAAAGAAAAAGAAATTCAAAAAATGTTGAAAATAAAACTTGCAAAGTCTAATACATAATTGCACATCTTGCGGGCTTCTCTTAGGTCTTGAGCCTTTTATGCCTTTCTTTCTTAAACCTTTAGCTTAACCACCTTAAAACCCTTAAAAGACCTCTTTGAGGTGTACACACACTTGTGCAAAGTTCGGCTAGAGCTACGTTCGGCCTGATTCCTAACAGATACGTAGGCAACCTCACATTGAGGTGCGGCCACATTCATATGCATGATCGCGTCAAAGAATATCCAATGCTTAATCCTATGACCCTATCCATCTAGAGCTAGACTTGGGGGCTTGATCTCACATCATTTAGCCTACCCAGCCTAAAGAGTCACCATTTTGACTCTTCTCACATAAATTTCCATCACCATAGCCTTTGCATCCAGCCTTAGTATCACATTCACACACTTCACTCATACATCCATATCCATATCCATATGATCTTTCCCTTTAAGAGCCCTTTATCATGAAATCTTGTTTAAACACTGTGCATGTTTAATCGTCTTTCAGGACAACATCCATTAAAAGAAACTTTGTATACTTGCTTAGCTTCCTGACCTGAGCAATGTTCATTTTTTCACGCGCATAATATGTTGAGCAACATTTATATATCAATAATTTTTAATCATACAAAGCATATCATTCTTAGCTCCTTGACCTAAGCAACGTTCATTATGCAATAATTTCATATATATGCGTGCTTAGCTTCCAAACCTAAGTGACATTCAAGATCGTTTCTTTACATCATATATGATGCTTAGCTCCATGACCTAAGTTCATTCATCTATCGTGTCACATGAAGTAATTGTCCTTAGCCTCCTGGCCTAAGAACATGCATCATGCATACAATCCATGCGATTCATTTCGTCTTGCTCAACGAGGAAGTTCAAAATTTCTTCTCTTTTTCATGTCTTTTCTTTTGAGGAAGTTCAAAAACTTTTCCAAAATTTTTTCTCATTAAGGGAAGTTCGAAAATAAAAGTTCAGTTTTCACGTCTTTCTTTTTTGGGAGAAAGTTGGTACCCTCCACTCGTCTCATGACAAAAACGATGGAAAATTTTTGCCTTTTGCATTGTTGATTGCTTGTGTCTGCTCATACATTAAAATCATACTTATACACACACAATCACAAGTCATACACATGTCATGTCGTGACAAGTCAAACTTGGTCAAGTCAGTTGGTCAAGTCAATCACAGTCTATACAAGTCCCTTGGCAAATTTTATTTTGCAGGTGTCAATTACAGCCCACGTTCAGGGACAAGTGAACCATTTACAGCCCACGTCCGGGGACAAGTGGACCAACTACAGCCCACGTTCGGGGACAAGCAAACCAACTACAGCCCACGTTCGGGGACAATCGAACCACCATCATTTCACGGCGCAAGCAAGGTTCTCGATACACAGAGACTTGCAATCTCATTATCTGTCAACTTTCCTCAAGCATGGAAAGTATTATCCGGTGGATTTCTTTGAAACATATAAACCTGCCAAAATCATTTGTCGACTTTCTTTAAGCATGGAAAGTGTCATCCGGTGGATTTCTTCAAGCATAGAAACCTGCCAAAATCATATGTCGACTTTCCTCAAGCATGGAAAGTATTATTCGGTGGATTTCTTCAAGCATAGAAAACCGCGAAATTCATATGTCAACTTTCCTCAAGCATGGAAAGTATCATCCGGTGGATTTCTTCAAGAATAGAAAGCTACCGAACTCATCTATCGACTTTCCTCAGGCATGGAAAGTATCTAAACAAAACGTCATCCAGTGGATTCCTTCAAGCATAGGAAGCTACCAAACTCAATTGTCACCGATACACTGGTGTCAGATAAGCATTCTATCCCTTTACTCTTTTATCTGTAGAACTAACATTTTTCTGCAGGTATCGGTGTATAAAGAGTGATTTAGGATCGCAGAACGTTTTAAATCATTCTCCGTCCCTATCGACTACTTTGACTATAGTTTTCGAAACTGACGTTTCTACAAACTCAGTCAAAGTGGGGGCTTCTGTAGACAACTAAAAATGTCTCCCCAAAACCAAACCCGACGATGAACAACCTTTCACCGCCATTATTGGTCAGGTTGAGTATTTAATCTTGGAGTGCTTAAATCCATATTTCCATTTCATAAACCAACCCAAATTATAGCCCATTTCCCCAAACCATAACTTATTTTCCTCTTTTCGTGCCTTTAAACCTAAAATAATTCATTTCGTGTCCTTTAAAATCATTCATTTCGTGTCATTTTTATAAAAACGTTTAATCCAGTTTATTTTGTTTTATAATCTGGGTCCAATGTTTAATAATTGGATGAGTCTTGAAAAGATCTTTCCAACGATATATTATAAGACCAAATCCGAGTTATAACGAATAAGTTATGGCCAAAATATTAAGCCAAGCCCAAACCGAACCTAAACCCACCTTACCTACGACCCAATGATCATGTGGAGGGTCCAAATTATTTAATCTCATTCCTAAACCAAATAGGATTAATTAGAAGCTTCTATAAGTTTCTAAAATATCTTAATTATCCTTTTTTAAAAGATAAGATTAAAGAGTTTGAAATTGAATAAAACTTTTCTTTTTTTGGAAGTCCTAATTCTATTCGAATTGAAAGTAGTTCAAAGATAGACAGATATTATTTTCGTGCCTCATATTTTTTATCCAAATTTTATATGGTTGGATAGCCCTTGAAATTATCTTTACAATGATATATTATAATATCAATTCCGAGCTATAACGGAAAAGATATGAATAAAATATCAAACTCTATCCAAAACTAACACTGTCTTACTATTTCGGCCATATCTTTTATTTTACAAAATATTTTAATCTTATTCCAATTGGATTATAAATTAGACTTCAAGAGATTTCCAAGATATCTTATTTATCTTATTCCGATTTCTGGATCAAAAGATATGATAAAAACAAAAACAGCAAAAACTGCAGTCTATCGTGTTTTATTCCGATTTAATTTGGATCTTATCTTGTTTTTTTGACCCTTCTTTTTTCTCTATAAATAGAGGTCATATCGATCTCCCCTTTTTTCAATCATCAACAAGCTTGATCATCAAATCATTCTCTTCTCCCTCTTTAACCTAAACACTAGCCATCCTATTCTCTCAAAGTACTTCCCTTAAGCACTCCAAGGAGTTCATACTTAACCCGAGGTTCCGTCCTTAAACCAAGGCGTAAAAGGTATAATTAACTGAGGGTTTGGACCAAATCAACTCTACTTTTTATTTAATTTAATTTCAATTTGATTTATATTTTTATTGAAGTTACGAACAATTTATTCATGATGTAGCAATTCAAGGAAACACGGAAAGCGAGTAATTGATTCACTTAAATACTCTAATTTTAATTCTTGTTGCTAGTATCATGATTGGATTTATTTATTATTTGATTTGACTAACGCTATTATTGTTAAATTGCTTCCAATATTAATGTTTATTCAATTATTTTTTATGATCACCATATTGCATGTATAAAGGGAATATGTAATTGAAAATCACGCCTAATAAGATAATTTGGACAACCGGTTTAGGTTCCTTTTTAATCTTGTTGTTAATTGAAGTGATCACAATATTTTAGAATTATATGTTACATTAATATTAAACAATTTTAGCTTAATAATAGTTTAGAGCAAATTGAATATTTTATTTGCATGCCTTTGAGATTGCAGGAATCACTTTTCACTAGAAGAATCGAGTAGAGGCCAATACGAGCGAATGTGACTCCATGACTCACTTCGTACCATCATCCCTGATCCTCTTTTCGTGGTTCCGAACCATATGGAGTTAGTAATCTCATGGATTATGAATGGGGTGTAACCTTCACGGGTCAATCGTTGTTGCCTATCATTGTCCCTTATTGTGGTTGCCTTTAATGATCTGTGAACGGTTTACAAGTTCCTTAAAAACTTGTTGGCGGCTCCCTACTTTCCTTGACGCTAATCGTTTCATTTCAATTCCCACTTCATATGAGTGCCAAACATATTCACAACATGCTTTAACGTAGGCGCACTTCAAACGACGCCTACACTATTAAACATGCCTCTAATTTTGCTTACGGAATGAGGTTGTGTGTGTTTGTTGTAAACTCTTTAAGTAATTAATGATATCGTCTTTTATGTGTTAAAAAACATGTACAAGAGTGCATTATATATAAGCATGTGAAACATTAACTCTACTGAAAAATTTCCTGGAACTAATTGAAACCAATGAAGAGACTAGAAGATGGTGGTTTGTAAGAAATGTTAAGGTTCTACTTACAGCTCTTCATAAAAGAGGCAAAAAGGACCAAATTAGAGTTACCGAGACAAAACTGTTTAACTTTGATATTGAGAGTCTGAATCGTTGTTCAACTTTGATACGGCCTATGGGTCATAACTCATAGAGAGTATAAGACTACTCTACTGCTAAGCACACCCCTTTCAAAAAAAGGGGAATTCAGCATAAATACAAACACAAAACAGGTGACAATATTTATACATACAATTCTCAGAATCTATAACATTAAATTAGATCTTTTTAAAACTATTAGTATTCAGCTAGATCACAAACAAATAACTCTATTGACAAAAAATAAGTTAATTTTAGATGAAAATCTAGTATATCTACTGCGCAGCAGGGTATATGCTCTTCTAGATCAATCATCGTCTGAATCTGAACTGGAGTCCACACGTCTATCAGCAATTGCAGGAAATAACTTCTGCCGCATGTCCTGTATGGATTGATGCTGTTCTAGAGCAGGCCTTTTGAGGGAAGATTCCTTGCTGGAGTTTCTTGATAACCTTGCAAAAGATTGCCTTAATTCTGTACAAATCTTATCCAGCATTAAGAGAAAGTCGCGCACAATACTGAATAAACGCAAGCCTTCTTCCCTTCCAGCATTTCCGTGGAAATAGTCTGCTGTTTTCCTCACCAAATCCGATATTCTTTTTTCTTCTTCTTGTAGCCATGTTACCTCACCTTCTGAATGTTCTACAAAACTTACAAGAGCCTGATAGAATCCAGTCTCTTCCTCAGGACTACCCATCTCATTGTTTAAGAAGTTTTTGTTTTTCTTTATTGACTGACCAAGCTTAGAAACTGTTGACGTAAGCACATCATTGTCGATAATTGCTGCCTTTTTTATATTTTCAAGTTCACTGCTTATACCTGACACAACTTGAAGGCCAAGAGTCTGATACTGTTCTGATGGATCAAAGGTAGGATCCTCAACAGAATCATCAGTCTTCATGCTAGACACACTGCGGTTATCTTTTGCAGCACGCAAAGCTTTCAAGCCTTCTGATCGTATTATCTCTTGCACAACAAAGTGCAACAATGTTGTCTTGCCATCTGTTCCTTTTACATCAGCAAGTTTCAAGAGGGTATCAAGTTTGAATGCCTGAGCCCCCCCTCGATAGGTGCCATCGTTCATACGGTTGCCTGTTTTCAGAACAGCTTCCAAGAGTTTTAGAAATAGTCTACTCTTTTTGAGGTCATCACAAGCCACCTGGAAGATAAAACAGAAATCACATACACCAATTAACTTCCATAGAAGGACCTAAAAGTCTACATTTCAAGTATTGTTTTACATTCAGGAAGGCATGATCTATTGAAAGTGAGGAGATCAACAGTTTATTCAGTTATATCTATTATTTAGCGAGGAATAGAACTATTACATCTTATTTCACCCTCTCCAAGACAATTAGGGTATGGCAAATATGATTGGAAGTAAGACCTAAGTTCAACATTAATTTAATATCCCCTGACAAATTTATCACCAAGTTTAAATCCCTCTTATGCATAGAATAAATAATTACGGCCTTCTTACCTCCAATGTAGCAAATGACTCTTTGATACTGGAAACCTCTTCCTTGAACGTCATCATAAACATCAGTGAATCCATCCTTTTGAAAGCAAAGGGGATGTCTACCATTACTTTTAAGAATCTTTCTGCCGGTCCAAGTTGAGAAGTATCACCACTGAATATTCGAAGCTTTAGTTCTTCTTCTTGTGTTGGTGCCATTCTCAGCAATGTTTGCAAAAGCTCTGTTGGAAGCTCGTTCCCTAATGCAATGCAGATAACCCCAGACTTATTAATTTGAAGAAGAAATAAGATAAGAAAATCATAAGCAGGTGACAACAAAGTCAGGAGGCAACGAAATAATATTATCTGTGGAAGGCATATGCAAGTACAGAATTAACAATCTTATCACGAACTAGAGAAGTAGCACCAAAAGTCCAAGATGGCTGTTTCGAAGGCTTACTTCCTCTAAACGACATCATCGTTTGCAATCAATCTCACAGATGCCTTAACGGCATTATAGGAACTGTCACTGCTTATTAGTCAGTTACACCGTTTCAAATATCGGAGATGGAGTCTTATATGAGAAGGTAGAATTTGTACATGATATATATACCATGTTATCGTTGTTATTTGAATCACTGATTAATGCGCACGGGAAGTTTATGGAAAGTAAGCACTTAATTGGATTAGTTTAATGGATAGTATAGTGTAATAGCTTGACATGATGTACAGTCTGATTCATGGAGCAATAACATGGCATAAAAGGGATATGCATTGGTGTCGTGAGAACTCCAAGTTTAGCATCACACATTTATAGAAGTATTATATCTAGCAGTGGGGGGAGCCAGACCTCACAGATACTTTAAGTAATTTCAAATGTTACATATAACCCCGTAAAGTAGGAAATGCTGTGTTCACATGCTCTATATGTGCAATGAAATATGCACAGTGAGCCTGTGAGAACTGTGACTACAATAAAGAAATAGATTAGATTTAGAAGTATGAAATGTGAACCTAACACCTTTCATTGTTTAATGCAGTGATGAATTTCATCACTATTGAAAGGAACTAGATAAGACAACATTCTTTTCTGCAAATTGTGCACATATGGTTCATCTTGCTAGTAATAAGTAATGCATTTTATCAGGTAATTGCTTTCTGAGCGTGTTTGAGTGAACTGTATAGTTAATTCAATACATGGAAAAATGTAGATGTACGCAGACAATTAAAGTTGAAATGAGGGAAGAAAGATCGGGAGATATACCTTCCAAAAGGGCATCGCGAACTTCCTCAGTTGTTACGTTAAGTGCTTTAAGAAGGATGGATAAGTTTTGAGACTTCTTTGGATCAATAATCTGTATATATTGTGGTTGAGAAGCATCATTTGACTGATTCCTACTCCCAGCATTCCGTTTGTTATCAGGATTATATCCAAACAGAGATTCTATCATCTCTTCGTTGAACCTGAAATTTATGCAGATGTCAATTATTCTGGTGATAACCGTGCTTAAACCAACAACGCAATTTTAATAAATAAATTTTTCTCCCAAAATACATGTAATTGTGAAAATATACTTTCAAAGTAGATCCACAGAGACTTTTAAAGAATCTTACTGGAATGATCCTGATCGAATTTCATCCCACACCATTGACTGCTCAGGGTTACCGACCACTTTATCCCAGAAGAATGGCTTTAGCTTTGTTCTAGGGGCATCAGGATCATTTGTAGGGTCACTACCATCACCAGAATCTGATCGTCCACGACTTGGAGGTCCTTTACCACCTACTTTTGGAGGCGCAGGAGGAGGTTTAACACCTTTTGGCGGTGGAGGAGGCTGAGGTTTAGGCTTTGGTGGTGGAGGAGGTGGAGGTGCTGGGGCAGGAGGACTTGCTTTTTCAGGAGTAAGTTTCTGGTATGACAATCCTTCAGTATTTGTAGATCCATTTTCTGGAATTTCCGCTAGGGGACCGCCAAATCCCTCTTGTTTTAGATTTGAGTTGTTGAAAGATGTATTTCTTCCACCATCCTTAATGTCAGAACTCATTGAAGAGCCTGGCAGATGATTTTATACGTTAGGAAAAACAAAAGAGCAACTAACATAAATGCAATTGGAAAAAACACACACACAGGAAGAAATGAAAGAGGAACACTGAGATTACCAGCTGAATAGTCACCTGAACTCAATGTCAGAAGAGGCCTGTCATCTTTCTGCCCATCTGCAACCCAGCTGTGACCTCTCATTAGGCAACAAAATAACACCAAGGCAAAAATGACAACTGTTCCTGCTATTGATGCGGCAATAGTTATAACTTTATTTAACTTTTTGTTATGTTCTTCCCTCCCCGAAGTAGCTACTGGAACCTCAACTTTCATAGGTGGTGGTGATGGATACAGCAAATCAGGTGGTATGATAATTGGGTCGTCAAATACATCTGGTGTTGGACTAGCAGCAGTACTGGAAGCAACTGCATCAACAGTGTCAGAGTATTAACAAAAGGTAGGAATAATGGGGATGAGAAAAGCAAATGGATTATAGTCAGCACGGAAGCAACATTTAAAGAGCTACCTTTGGAAGATTTCTCAGCCAGATATCTTCTAGGAAACCTATACTGATGAGAATGCAATTTAGCATTACGAGTACAACCATCTTGTTCACTTAAACCACGAAAGAGATGGTGATTCTTTCTTATACAACCCAATACAAGTTCTTGGAGATTGGATTGCAAGGAAGTTAAGGTCCCATGAGGCCTCTGCTTTGACAAAATTATACTTGACCCAATGTTGATTTCACCAGTTTTCAATGACAAATACAAGATGCAGTCCCCGAGTTCTTTCTTCATTTCTGCTAGTTCTTTGGAGCAGCTTTTCTGCATGTATTCTGCCTGAGGAGAGAAATCTATTCAATTTTCAAGTTTAATAATTATACAGCATCATAAATTCATAATAAACTGGTGAGAAATATGACAACTAGAATCCGATAAAGAATGTGTCCAAATCCTTAACGCATCTAATATAATCTTTTAAGCAAGACTGATGACAAGTGATTTGGGGTCAGCTAACATGAATAGTCAATTTGTCAAAAGTAAATGAAACATTGTAACAAAAAACAAGTGAATGTGCGATCAAGGGGTGTCGTTCAATGAACATGCTTCTGTCTGAAGTTAGATTTAGATATAACACAGTTTAACACATAATATTTACTACATAGGTATCTACAATATAGTACAAAGAACAGAACTAATATCACACCACGACACCACCTAATTTACAACAAGTTGTGGCAGATAACAGGAATTAAACTTGGATAAAAGGGAAATATTAGAATGGTGAACCCCTCAAAAACAAAATCTTACCTCTAAACCCTCCTCCCTCCCCAAATCGCCATTCTTCACCAACCAAAACAACCATTCCTTTCCTTCTTTCCCATACACCCATTCTCTCTACTCCACACTACTTTTCCATTCGGACAACAATTTTGCTCGTAAAAGAGCAAGTAATTTTTTTTACAAACAATTCTGAGTAACAACAACCAGAAAAGAGTAAGCTAACAACAACAATGCGCTACATAACACAAAACAACCTCATAATCTATAATTAGGCACACCATGAACATTATGCAACTGTAAACAATCAGATACATATCTTGATTCACACTAGAAAAATCCTACTAAATTACTTGTACTTTTAAAGAAAAAAAGTTTCATACATCCATTTTTCATAAAAGTTTAATAAAACCATCATTAGCAATCAGCTAATCAAAACTCGATTTTACAAATAACATACATTACAACACATCAAACACCCTTCAATTGTTAATCAATACAAAAAAACAGGATTTCGAAAATAATTGACGTACCCATTGTTTTTTATGCTCCAGTGGACAAGATTCAAATCCGTTACCCCGATATATTCTAGTAGAACATTCACCTTCGATGAAATTAAAGGCAAAAAGCAAAATTGCTACCAAAATAATGATATAATTGAGTTTTCTCATTTCCATGAATCACCAAATTATTACTATTCCACGCCCATTTCCTTCTTTTCATCTCATCAAATAAAAATTTGTCCTGCACAATATTATCCTAAAATTATAATATGATTCAACAAAAATCATAAAATCAAAATTTGAATAATATTGCATTAAATCATGCCCCTTTTTGTTCTTGAAGATCAGAAATTCCCAAATTCAAGAACCTATAAAATAAAATGAAATCAAATAAATCAAAATCTAAAGATTGAGAGATTGAAAATGTGAAAAAATTAAGAATTTGCAGAGAATTTTACCTGAATGAGCTAAAAGGGGTGCAAAATTGTAGCATATAACAGAATTATAAATAAATTAAAGTTATGAATTGTTTGTTGCTTTTGTGAAATGCTGATCAAGTAACGTTTTTCTCGGGGTAAAAATAAAATAAAAAAATAAAAAACAAAAACAAATAAAAGAAAGTGGGAATGGAGTTTGGAGTTCAATTCCACCTCTTTGGCTCCCTCCATTTTCTCTCTCCTATTAGACGTGCCGAGGACTACGTAGAGACATACACCCATTTGGCCATTTCTACATTTCAGTTTTACACTATGACTGTGATGGTCTCTCCTCTTCTTAGAGGCATTTTAAAGGAAGGAAAGTTATATATCTATTGATATATAACGGGGGCATAATGGTAACTTAGTGTAACAAAAAGGTGATAGGATCATATATTATCAATTTAAGTTTTTAGTTTTAATTGTATCACTATAGCCAATTAATACCATTACAACTACTATTATACCATTACACTCTAGATCTGGCAATCTTGACTCGACCAGAATGACCAGAGCCCGTAACCCGAAAGTTGGCCCAAAACCATTGACCCGAAAATGACCCGAATTCGAACTAACCAGACCTGAAATGGAGTTGACCCGAACATGACCCAATGACCCGAAGTGACCCGACCCGAATGACTTGACCCGAAACCTGAACTTGACCCGACCCAAAATGACCTGAAATCTGAAGTGACCCGACCTAATTTTAACCCGAATTGATTGACCAGAATCGACCCGACCCAAATTGACCCGACCCAAATCGACCCAAATCCTTAAGTGAATAGGGTGAAATGGTAAATTACTTAGTTTAGGGCTTCTTCCTTTCCTAAGTAACAGGTACTCACGATTTTTTTATATTTTGTAACGATTTTACTTTATTTTTCCAACTTTTTTTAAGTGAATTTATTTTGGTGACCCGACACAAACTTGACCCTAATAGACCCGACTCGAAATTGACCCGAAAATTAATCTTAAAAATTGACCTGACTCGAACAGACCTAACTCGAACAGACCCGACCCAAACTTAACCCGAAGTGCAAACTTGAATTTAACATGAAACCCGTATCGACCCAACCCGACCCGAACATTTACTAACCCGAACTTGACCCGACCTTAATTGACCCGACTCGAATGACCCGTTTTCCAGGTCTATTACTCCAATTACATAATTTCACAACCTAGTGGTATATATATCAGCTTCAAAAGTATATTATTGTAACAATCTTAAGTGTAATTTTAACTATTTACAGTACTATTGGTAATAACAATAGAAAATAACACCACAAAAAAAAAACCAAACATTTGATTATAACACCACAAAAAACAACTTTTATTATAATACCACAAAAAAAAAACCCAAATATTTGGTTTCACCACCACTTAACTTTGTCATCCAAAAAAACCGTTAAGTGGATCACACATTGTACACATGTCAATCATCTATTAGGTTAAAAAAATTCAAAAAAATATTTTTTTTAAAAGAAAACCCTAAAATACTAACCCAGCCACCACCCCACCAGGTTACCACCAGCGTCGGTCGCCGTCACCCATAACCAGCCCCAAACCGCCAAAATCGTCAACGAATCTCCAAAACTGTCGGCAAACCACGTGACCCTATCCTAAACTAGCCAAAACCCCAGCCCACACCTTCACCGAACCACCGTATGTAACCCCAACCTGAACCAGCCGAAACAACATCACACCCACCACTGTCGCCAAACTCCTCTCCCCTACCCAATAAAACTGTCGCCTGATTGCTGAAATCAATTTCCTGGTCCTATTCCATCATTTTTGGGCGTTCTATTTCTGAGCTTTCGATTTCTGAGCGGCGATTTTTGGGCGTTCGATTTCTGGACGGCGATTTCTGGGCGGTGGATTTCGTTTTCGCCGCGGTTGAAAGGACTGGGGTGGTTGTCGTTGGTTTCAAGGGTGGTGGTTGGCCTGATTTCGCTGGTTTTGGTGGGAGGATTGGCGCCCGGCGGATAGGATAAGGCTACCTGTGGAAGGCTAGTGGCTGGGTTAGGGTTGTTTTCTTTTTTTTTTATCTTTTTTTTAAACCAATACTTAATTGACACGTGTTCATAGAAGTCCCACTAACGGATTCCATCCAAAATTCCGTTAGTAGGAGGCAAAATCAAATTTATGAGTTTTTTAATGGTGTTATAATAAAAGTTTTAAAATTTATGGTGTTATAATCAAATTTATGTGATTTTTGTGGTGTTATTTTCTAAAAAAAAACCTAATTTTTAAAATATTTACGAATTATCATGTTATGTACCAACAAATATATATTATTCCTCCATTTCTACTTCCTCCTCTTCTTATATTCATTTAAATGTTCTAAAGATTGGCACGGGTTGGGTTGGGCATTGTGGTGTATCTCATTCTCGAGTAAGTTGTGTCTTAAACAGACTAAAAACATAATGTTATGCTAAATTTGTGCCGATTTTTCAAAAGGGAGCTCATTACACAACCCTACCTACATGTCGTGTGGTACTAAACCGAGCTAGTCTCTTATACCTATATTAACAAACTATGTTTATATCAACAATAAAGAACATATTTCTTTCATCATCTTCCTTTAAGGTCATGTACAGGAGATAATTTGTTTTAAAAAAAAAGGCACAGAGTACAAATTTACAATACACTTGCTTCTTCTTCTATCAACATTACCAACAATCCCTTCTTTCATAAACACCACAGGATGCTCGACGGCGGCTTTGCCGCCAAATATAAAGAAAACCCTAAGAAAAAATATATAAATTAAGGGAATGGTTAACCTAAATGGTAGGTATTGTCGAGGGTATACCTGAGTTTTAATAATGGAGCATCTAGAACTTGATGAAAGCTTCGGTTTGGTGGGTTTTGAAGACAATTAAATAAGGTAATAAGACTATTTAACTATGAAATTGCTCATAACATGCAGCCCCGTTCCTAGAAATTTATGGGCCCTAGGCATAATGTAAGAAGAAGACCCCTTACGTAAACAAATTTTTTTACACGCGATAGCTTTAAATATAAGACAATGTAAATAACTTAAATTATTTGAATAGTAAGTCTCCATACACAATACTAGAGTAATAACTTTGCATAATATTTCGGTAATTGAATAAATATGAAACGGTGTAATTGAAAAGATTAATATTTTGAAACATATACTCATAAAAATCGGAAGATTAGAAGAAGAAGAGGTTATATTGCATAATTATCTCCACCTAATTGACATCTAAGTAATTTAATATTAATTGCTAACTAAATGCATTTATTATTTTTTTAAAAGTAGCTTATTTTTTAACGAGTAAAAACTACAGTTTAGACAGTTTAAATTCTACATCTATGCAAATTGTTTTTTTTTTTTTTTTGAATTTTTGGGCCCCTTTCTGACGTGGGCCCTAGGTGGTCGCACTCGAAGCCTACCCCTCCGGGCCGGCCCTGATAACATGATTCTTTTGGTGGTTCATTGTGATAAGCGGCGGTTGTAGTGGTGGCAAAGAAGCGGACATCGAGCTCCATTGTGAAGCAGATCTTCATGGTTGAAGGCTTGACACTCTAATGTTATTACTGAATTTAATAACAATATTATCCATAAAAACTAACAAATATGACTTTAATACTGGTACATAAACAAAAATTATTTACATAGGATATTAACTTGTATTTTCTCTTACTAAACTTGGCAGGGAAAGAAGTATCCTTATGATAATTTTGGTTGGTTATAAAAAAAGAAAATGTGTTATGGGCACAAGTCAGCCGTCATATTATATTGCTATTCTTGAACTCATGCTAACTTTTCAAAATTATATAATTTCGATTTGTGGTCCATGATTTAGTAGCATGTCGCAATTGTCATGTTGTCAGCGCAAAGTCGGCCAATGCCCACCTTTAGTTTATATAAAACTAGGTTAGTACCCGTTGCGATGCACGAATTTAACTAAAAACAATTGCTTAAAGTGGTACACATATTATTAACAAAAAGTTTCTTGATAAGGGATAAGATATGATAAGATGAGATAAAATAGAGGAAAGTGAGTTTAGCTTGGTCCATATTAAAAGCACCCTTGCAATCTTTTTAAGAAAAGAAAAATACTAAAATCAATTTATTTTTTTCAACACATCTCTATATAAATAAAAAAGCATGATTATCCAAAAAAATGACAGGAAATCGTATTATACAAATATCCTTGTAAAAGATTTTGGCAAGAAAAAGTATGAACTATAACATATTTTGAATATAAATCTAATATCATATAACTAATATATAAAGCTAAACTTTTAGCCAAGTCACGAGGTAGCGACATTTGGCATTATAACTTTTCGCCAAGTGTCCCGCCACGTTGGATAGGTTCAAATAGATTTCATAAGATAAAAAAGTTAGTTTATAATTCTATTTTGAATCAAATTTTGATAGAATTTTAGGATAAAATTGTTAGTTTAGAGTTTTATTTTTGATAAAATAAAATTTGAGTGTCGCGCCACGTTGGATAGATTTAAATAGACTTTATAAACCACCCGGGCATCGCACGGGGCACAAAACTAGCAACTAATACATAAAGCTAAACTTTTAGCCAGGTCACGAAATAGTGACACATGACATTCCAACTTTTCGCCAAGTGTCGCGCCACCTTTGGTAGATTTAAATAAATTTTATATGATAAAAAATCGTAAGTGTCGCGCCACCTTGGATAGATTTCATAAGATAAAAAAATAGGATAGAATTCTAGAATAAGATTATTAGTTTACAGTTATTTCTTCGATAAGATACCAAATAATAAATTTATAATTAGGCCACAAGACAACATCATTTAGCGTTTTAATTTTTCGTCAAGTATCGTACCACGTTGGATAAATATAGATTGACTTTGTAGCAAAAAAAGTTAATTTAGAATTTTATTTTCAATCAAATTGAATTATAATAGTATAATTTTATCTTAAAAGTCCATAAACTACCCGGGCATCGCCGGGGCACAAAACTAGTATATAAATAAAGTAGGCATTTTTGGAGAGCATTGGGAGCGCCACATAAGAAAAAATATATTTTCGACCAATTAAATTTTAGATTTCTATTTTATTTTAGAATCAAAAAAATCACTCGCCACCTAAACAAAAGTGACGAATGAAACTTTAAAATTTTGCCACGTAGGTAAAAACGACGAATAGTAATTTATTAGGATTTTAATTATTTAAGAACACTAAATTTTATCATTTTTCTTTGTTATAAAACTAAAAATTATCAGTAGATATTAGGATTTATATTATTTAAAAAACTAAAAATTATATTTTGATATTTAAAAAATATAAATTATCATTTGATGTTAATGGTTTTATGTAAATATCTGATCATATGATATTTTCATACAAAATTTCAAAACTTATAATGCAAGAAAAAAATTAAGAGATCACCAAAAAAATATTTATATACAAAATGTATATAAAAATTCATGCATCGCACGCCACATAAGCAAAATTAATATTCCGACCAATGAAAAATTAGATTTATATATTAATTTAGAATTTAAATTTTCAGTCACCATTTAAGAAAAAATTAACAAATGAAATTTGAGAATTGAAAACAAAAAAATAGTAATTTAATATTTAAATTATAAAAAAAATAAAATTATCTTTTATATTATCTTTTACATTAGGATTTATATTATTTTAACAAATAATTAGAAATTAAAAAATATATTTTGATTTAATGATTTTATCTAACTATTCGATGAATGAGATAATATTTATTTTAATTTATAAATTCAAGTTCTATATACGTAAAATTTGAATAAGAATAATTTAAAACATAACAAAATATTTTACCTTAAATTAATGTTAAAATAATAGAATAGAAAATAAAAACAAAAAATATTAAGAAATTACAAAAAAAATATACAAAATGAAATATTTAAAAACCGTGCATCGCACGTGCTTACATCTAGTTTAGTTAATTGTATATACAAAATATATATAGAAAAGAAATTAGAAGACTAATAAAAAATATATAAATATTCTCTAAAAAGATTTTGGTAAGAAAAAAAAAGGAAGGATGGTTTTGGAGGGAAAATAATTCGACAGGAATTGACACATGTCATTCTTGGTATCTGTTTTAGTATTATGTTATTGATTGACTAAACATTAGATGTTGAAATTATTTATCATGTTTCTCCGAATTGCTTTTTTTTTAAAAAAAATAATAATAATCTCGTAACGGTTAAGTTCTCGATTATTTTTAAACAAAGCAAGTGTGCCTTATATTTATAAGTTATCCATCAATATGTAAGGAGAGAGCTCACAAGGACTAAGATCGTCCCAAATTTGTTCAACACCAAAAGGAACAATATGAGCTAAATTGTGAGAAACAACATTACCATCCTGGTTGACATGGCACGAAGAAATCGAACTAAGCAAAGTGCTAGAGTAAAGGATACCGTCTAAAATAGCATTCAAATCAGTGAGGAAGATAGTTGCTTTACATAGCTTGGTGTTAAGAACTTAAGAGTCGGATTCGATGATGACATTAAGTAGCCCATAACTATTTTCCAGCCTCATTACCATGGCAGCTACTTTGCTATTTGCAATTATCGATGGCTAATAAGGTATGATGCATCGACAGTAGTAGCTAATAGGACATCACCCTTACAGTCACGTACTACCATACGTAGACCAACCTAACCATCATCGCTAAGTAAAACATCATAATTGAGCTTGATGATACCTTACTATGCAGCGGTCCATGTCTTTCGGCTATTGCTATCATTGCTCTTCACCCCCATAAATCTTGTCAGCATAAGTGATACAATCATAGGCCAATCAGAACACTCGATCAATAATTTGAAAGGAATGGTGTCCTTCGAACAAATGTACTATTCCGTTAGTGGGTTCAGAATTATTAGAAAGCTAATATATTTAGTAAGGTCAAGTGATCGGAATGCCTAGGTGGAGGTCGCTTCCGATCAGTAATATTAATGCATAATTAATATTACAGCTTAATCTTGACTGAACCCTTCGGGTCACACCCTTAGCAGTAAACGAACCGACTCGACGAATTAATTTCTTCGAATTAATTCGGAAGAAATTAATTCGTCACCCGAGTATTAAATATTTAGACGTCAGAAATTCGATCTTGTAGCGTCGAAACCGAGCGTCGGAGAATCTCAAATGTCGAGCCAAAATTTAGGATTTGGCGAGACGGGAAAATGCTTCAAGTAACAAGTAAAATCCTAGCCACGCTAAAGGCTGGAAAGCGCGCCCAATAGGAGCGTGCCACATGGCAGCACATATGGCAAAACTACATGTGGCAGCACACGTGGCAGCCACCTAGTGGCAGCGTGCCACGTAGGCAACGCGCCATGGTGGCAGTGCGCCACGGTGGCGACACATGTGGCAAGGGCCGTGGACCCGGGGCGATGGGTCATGGACACGGGCCAAAATAAAATGGCCCAACCGAACCCAACTTGGGGCTCAAGGTTGGGTGACACATGGTTAGTTCACATTGCATGTGAAATGCCTTGGTGACCAAGTGGGAAAGTGGTCCTCACCTAAGCATGTGACACTTGTTACTTGTTCCTTGGTTTATTTAACTAAGAATTGAATTCATCAATCTTTCCATGTGGGATCTTTTTGTGAAAAGTCCCACATTGAAAGATGAATGGAATTCACAAGCTATCCTTTCTTATAAATAGCCAAAGCATGGCAGGACAATTCCTTGCTTGAGTAGGAGTTCAATAGAGCATTGCATTAGCAAAAACTGTTAAACTCATATAATACTCGGGTTTTGGTCGGACCTCGCTAACCTCGAGGTAACGGACCTAAAAGTCGCTAGTAGTTTTTGCGGGTGGATTTCCGTAGGAGGCTCGCGTATTTTCGGAGCTTAATCTTTCAAGTAAGAGCCCAACATTGAGGGCGAAGCACGCTTTAAAGGTAAATTCCGATTTTATCATTTTAAGTTTATTTGTTACGCTTTATGGTTTTATTAATTGCGAGTGGTTCTTTGGGTCGGGGTTGTTTCCGCGTTGAGTCGAATTCACCAAACCCCAACAGTGGTATCAGAGCCTCGCTCGTTTATTTTTAAAATCATAATATTTTTCAAGGTGTTTTTATGGCTTAATTTTTCTAGTATTAAGTTGCTAATTAGATTAGTAGCTCATTTTATCTATTTTAACCTCGTATTAGAGCTGTCTTTAGCTCCCAAACCCAGATTTCGACCCAAAAACAGTGAATTTTTGGTGGAAAAGACGTTCTAGAAATGATTTTACCCTTTTAGGACTCGTTTTTTTAGCCAAAAAACGACTAGAAATGCACTTTTCGAGGGATTTTTTGTTTTTACGAAAATTTTTAAGTCTTTCTATCCTTGAAAATTAATTGCATATTTATGGTGGTTATGTAATTGGTTCAATACATATTTTATATGCAATTTTAAACCTCTTTAGGCATGATTACTTGGTGGTAATTTGTGTTTGAAAGCTTGGTTTTATTTTTCACATAATTGCAAACTAATTGCCTTAAGTGTGAAATTGTTGTTGTTTGAGGCTTCCAAGTACTAAAGATTCGATCTTTAATTAGAGAAAGTTTAGCCTCAAGTCTTAAGACTTGGTGTGACATCATCATTTTGAGTCTTAAGATTTATACTTGAGACTTTTCCCATTTTTCTTCAAAAATCTCAAGCAAGTCTCAAGTTGAGTCTTGAAATTTCAAGACTCAACTTAAGACTTGGGATTGGGACCCACTTCACCCACTTCACTTTTATTTTTATTATCCCTTTTTTAATTTTTACACTTTTCACATATAATATGTCAAATATTTAAGTCTTAGGGCTAAAGTGATAAATTTGTGTAAGTCTTAGTGAGTCTTAATAAGAATTTGATGACATCATTTTAAATGAGGACCACCAAAAATGATGTCACATCCAAGTCTTAAGACTTGGGGCTAAACTTTCTCTTATGTTAAGTGATTGAAACTTTAAGTTACTAAATTCCATGAATTTTTGTTAAACTTTGTTGATTTAATCATTTTTTAGTTGATTGGAATCATAAAGTTTGAAACTTGTAATAGAAATTTGTTTATTTTCATATTAGATGATATAATTTTTTCAAGGATTCACAAGTATTAAAGTTGGAATCTTTATTGAACTTATGTTCATTTTTCCAACTCCCTTTTATTTTATCAAAAACTCAAGATTAATTTAAATTAATTAAATTGATAGTGAGTAATTGCCCTCTTATTTTGTTGCACCAAGTTAAACCAATTTTATTAAAAAATGATTCTTGAAAATAATTTTGGTTACATGCACTTGGATGATTTTTTATTTAAGTTAGACTTGTTTAAATTTTCAATTTTGCTCACGAAAATTAGTTCTAAAATTAATTTAGAATTAATAAATTGTCATGCAAAATTTGGGAAAATCCCAAGGCTATGGCACGCAAATTGAGGCAAAGCCTCTCTTGGCTAGCCGAGCTGCATAGCAACCCGCATGTGGCTACCAAGGGCATGCTCAATGCGTGCGGCCATGTGCGTGGGGGTGTGCAAGCGTGTAGTGCGTGTATGTGCTTGGTGTTTTGGTGTAAAGGGGCAAGCAGCCGTGGCCTTGTGTCTAGCACCTTGTAACCCATAACAAATGCTACTAGGGTGTACCTAGCTAGTCCTACGTGGGGTGGTGAAGGCACGCGTGCGCCAAGCCGTATAGTGTGGGGTTGTTAGACAACCTTGATTTCCATGTGGAACGTATGTAGTGCGTGAACCACTTGAGTACGGTTGGTTTCGTGTTTGCTTATTTTCCGTTTTAATTAATTATTTTATTAATCTAATTTGGCTTTAAATATTTTAATAAATTTTGGAGGCCAGGCCTCGGTTTTTGAGTGGCATTGGCAAAATTTATTTTGACAAATTTTGGGTTTTACCGGCTTAATTAATTGGATTAATTGAGTTGGATGCGGAATTTAGTGGGAGCTTCAAATATTAATTGCGCTTATTTACATAACCGGTTAAAACAACTTTGACTAGTTTTAATCAGGAGTGTTAATTGGATTAACCACCTAGATTAGTTACTAGTTCACGCGTGTTTATGCATTGTTACTTGTTTATCGTTGTAAAATGCATATTCTCTCACAAGTTTTATGAAATGACAACTAGTGGGGCCCGATTAGGATAGAAAATACGGACTGCGATCCGTGATGTATTTTTGTAAATTTAAATACGGTCTGCGAACCGTTGAGTATTTTTGTACCTTAATATTTAGATTAGTCCTAATCGTAGACACTAGTAGTTGCATTTATTTTGGTCAAGTTTTGGAAGACGAAGCCATGAAGTTGCAAATGAAGACCTTTTGAAGATTTGAAGATCTCAAGGGGTCATGCTAGTTGCCAAATGCATCTCTATTTATGTTTTTCGATATATATATGTTTATGTATATGAATTATATATGTTAGATGCATGTTTAGGATTTCAAATGTTGTGATGATTAATTAAGTTCACTCAAATCAACCAACATAGAAACCCTAGGTCCCTAAATATTGAGTAAAACTTTCCATTCCAAAACAACACTTACCAGCCGAACGAGGGTAGTGGTGGGCTACGTCAAAGCGAGGCATCACTACCTCTCCAAGGAACGTAAGGCATATGGGTATGCAAGTTGGTTTTGGTTGTACTCAACAATATGAGTGATGGAGTCCTAACATGTCGTGGTAAAGTGAATAAATTATTGAGAGAGCATTAGATGTGACGATTTATTCAACCAAGAGTGGCTTGGAGCCATTAGCAAAACGTTGCTTACCTTAGGAGATTGAGTTTTAAGACAAGCCAAAGCATGCTTAACCACTCTTTGTTTCTTTGGATCTTAGAATCGACTTATTCTCGACAAATTGGGACAATTATAATGCGTGGATAAGACGTTTAATAAGATTGAAGATTTGCATGAACACCTTTTAATTTTCAAACTTATTATGTTATTTACTTGATAAATGGTTATAATTTGCACTTATATTTATAGTATTCTAAATCAAATAATATTGTTTTCATGATTGGTAAAGGAAATCTTTGAGAATGTTTCTCAAAGAAAAGTAAAGCATTTCTAAAATACAATTCTCATAAATGACTTTTATAACAAAGTCCGAAAGGAAGGTTGGACATCATGTATTCAAAATACTAGGTAGTTTTGATAAAACATGAAGTATTGAGTTGCAAACTCAAATTGTCAATATTGACAACCAACATATCTTTTCGCTTAATACATAGATGAGTAGGACTCATTGATGTAGTAATTCAAGCGTGAATTAAAGGAAAAGATGAAACTTTGTTTTACGGCGCATTAGATGCTTAATTATGCCTAACAAAGTATAAAAGTGAAAGACTCTTAAAGAAATGGTTCTTAAAAGATTATGAGATAAAGTATGATAAGAAATATAGGAAACGAGGAACGAAGAAAAGGAATAAGATTCCATTTCAATCCATGAGTTCGTATTATTGTAGTTAACTTAGCAATTCGTTATCTTCATAAGTATCGGATACTGCTTGAGTGTTCCACTTTGAAAGTGACCTCAAACGATTGAAGATAAGCTAAGTTATCGACTTACAAGCTAAGAATGAAGCAAGTGGTGGTACATCAGTTGTATTTAAGGACGTATGCTTTGTTTAAAGACCTTTAAGCTAAGGCTGGAACAAATAAATGGTTATTGTGTTCCATAATCAGCAACTGATCCTTTTACACACGGAAAGACTCACATTCAAAGCAATGAGCAATAGTTGCAAATTTATTTTAATGGCATGGTTTTCTAAACCATGAGTTAAGAATGCTTGATTATAAACAAACATTATCTTAACATGATAAACTAGCAAAAGCTCAAATTCATGGGCATGATTTGCGTTCCGAACATCTTTAGCAATGTCACATCGACAAGAACGTACTCAAGGACCTGTTTGATAGGCTCTTGATAGTTGATCAATTCGGAATCGTTCTAAGACAAGCAAGTCTTACTTGTTGAAACCTACAAAGTAAAGAGCTATTGTTCTTGGTATAGACAAATGACTCCGAAAGCTAAAGAGGATTCATTTACTTCAACCTCTCACAAAGAATTTGAAAGAATATGTCTATATTCATCAAATGTGAACAATCTTGACCTTGAATAGTTCAAGAGTTCAGTGAAGTACAGAATCGACTCCACAAAGAACATAGTGTGTCTTCACGGAGACCTTGATGCCATTTAAAAATGACTCGAACAATGATGGATCACATCCCTTCCTATAAAGTTCTTAAGATTTGCACGAAGGACTAATGTTACACTAAACAAAATGTCAAAGCTAAGAAATGACGCCATATTCAGTTATGGATAGAATTATCTTCTAAATGTCTTTTCAAGTATATGTCTAAAACTCTTAGCCACAGTGGGAGTTCATTGGCTCAGTGGGAGCTAAGTGACTCAGTGGGAGCTCACCAGCTTAGCAAGAGCTAGGTGGTTGAGTGGGAGCTTAATAGCTCATTAAAGGCTAAGATAGCTCAAGTGGGAGCTAACTGTTTGTTTTACAACGAACTTTTACCCAAAGACAATATACATGTCTCTTTGTAAGCATTCAAGTGAGACCATGAGCATTACCTCCACCACCTAATTGAGAACATAGTGTTTGTTTCTCTAAGTGGTGTCTTTCTGGAAAGTAACACGTTTCCAAAACGACAAGTGGGAGGAAAATGAACTCGATGACCATCGAGCTTAGCAATAAACTAGAACTGAGAATCTCGGAAGACCTTAAAAGGGCTTCGTGAGAATGCTTGATCAAGAATACTCAAAAGGACTTTACAAGTGCCTTAAAAGAGAATTCATTACTCACAAAACATCAGAAATGTTGGAGTAAGATCAACATAATAAAAGGTCTTTGGAAGCGCCTTGAAACTCAATGGTTGATGCAATTGCCCCGTATAGGTATCAAATTCACCAAAGGCTTGGATTGAATCCTATAAATTTCTATTAAGTTAGAAATAAACCTAAGACTTACAAGCATACTATTTACTATTAGATAGTAAAGGAATAATGTCTTGTAAGATTGCTACGACAAATCCAAATTCCGAATAATAGTTAGAGGCCATAAAAATCTGATATAGACTCCATGTTTGAAAATTATGTTTGAAACTTGATTAATTTGCATAAAGGGTGAAAGACCCATCGATTGCAAATAAGTTTTCAAGTAGAAAACTAACAAATGTGGAAATTTATATGCATACATAGCTAGATTGGTTGAAAAGGATACAATTAAATTCATGGAGTTGATTTTAATAAAAACCTATTCACCAATCGGAATGCTAAAGTCTTTTCGTGATTGTTTTAGCAAAATTGCTCATATGAAATATGGAAAAATAGATACAAAAACTGCCTTCCTAAAATAGGATCTTGGAAGTGACTATGAAAATATTTTAAGGGTTTTGAATATCTAAATAAATTCTAGATTTAAAAGCAAGGTTAAGGAATCCTTCATGGGATTAAAGAAATCATTGTATATAGGAATTGGAACGTGTTTTCTCATGAAGTTAATAAGAGGATTGAATCATGGAGAAACATAGAAATGCTTATGAATAAGTAGTTTAGTGGGAGCAAAAGTAAATTATATAAAGGTCCAATAGGAAGTCTACGAACTCTGTTGTGAAATAACTATCAAATGCTACATGCTTAGATTTGAAAGTATTTTTGACAATGGACCAAACAAAAGACAATACTTAGTACGTATTGGGTATTAAGTTCTATTGTATAGACTTGATAAAATGTTTGAACGTGTAAAGGAGTTTACCGTGTTAAACTTGAATTGAAAGACTTTGAAAGACTTTCCACCCATATGTATAAAACTAAGTAAATGTTTGAACTAAGTATAAATTAGGCTAAATACTAAGTCAAACATGAAAGACTCCAATAGAGACTTTCAAGTATATCACATAGCAAACAATTTAGCAAAAACTCAATGAAATTGAATGAGCTAAAAAATACAAATTGATGGAATAAGATTGAGAGTTACTCTGCAATTTAATCCATCATGTACGCTGTGATATGGAATCGTTGCATGAATTACTTTCTTAGAGCATCTGAAGTATGTATGTAGTACCAATCAACCTGAATCTATGTATTAGATCGTTAGATTATGGCTAAGAACATCCAAAGTACTTGGATAAGTAACAGGATGAGTTCTTGACTGTGGAAACAAATACAATTTGAGAATTAATGTTGCAAGCATAAGCCTTAACAAGGATTAGATCCTTAAAAAGGAAGTTGTTTATAAGCACAAGCTTAAAATGAGTCGTGGCTTGAGAATGGTAACAAGACGTGGATCCATGTGTAATGTGCATGAATTTAAGGAAAATTTCCATGATCACAAGTGATTAGGGTATCCCAAATCATTGTGAGCCGTTTGGAATGAAACCCAAGCAAAGCATCATCAGGAAGTCTACTAAAATATATGTTGAGAATATTGTTGCCTTAATGGAGATAATAAAGAAGATGTTCTATGGAAAGTTCGTTGCTGAACGTTAATGATTGTAGGTCGTCAAGTTGAAAGTCTCAATCATGAAAATGAGTGGGAGCCATCACTTGGACAATAAATCCTAAATAACATATAATCCATGACACTCTCAAATTTTGTCATCTTATTATGAAAGTGATCAGTACGTAATGAAGATGCTAAGATTAGCAAAGTAGTTATAACTAAACCTATGCAATAAGTGAACGACAACATTCACAATTGCATGAAAGAAATTAAGCATATTAGATATGGGTGTGATTTCTATATATGTTTTATTAAGAGTGATACTCTTAAAACATTCGGAAAAACCATTTATCATAAGATGAACCATTCAGGTTTTGGAGTAATTTAAAATTTCATGCAATTTTATCTCTCCGTTTGCTATTTAATTGTGTTTTAGAATTAAATAATGAGTCCAAAATAGGGTATCATGACCAATCTTGGTAAGGAAACACCTATTAAGTGAACGTTGAATATTATAATCGAAAATTATCCCTAATCTAGGTCATTTAAACGATGGACGATTAATGACCAATTGAGATTAGTGTGTAGTCTGATTTATAGCACTGTTTCTTGTGCTACGAGGACATGAATGTCATAAATCATTTTCAACAGGTATTGGTTTAGAACCATACTGGATCAACCTATGAGAATACTTTAAGAGATTAAAAATCGTCATAAGTATACTTCTCATTATGGCTATCAGAACCTATTTCCTCGACCATGAGTATTGTGAGTTCTCTTGTTTGAGTACTAGTCCGCTTTGATGTTGTCAAACATCTGCCGTAATAGGGGATTATAACGGCAACACTCGGGCAGCTAGGTCCTCTTAGTAAGAGGAGCTACATTAAAAGACTGGGAATGTCCCCCTACTAAAATAGGGAAGATGTCTTTGTTGTATACAAGGCCTCTCGTAGAGCGAGACTGTGAAAATGCATGGCCGTGCTCGGATGGATTTTAGAAATCATCTGTTTATTGACAGTCGGACTCGGAATCGAGAAACACTTCTGGACATAATAAGATGACAAAATAATCTTACCTTATAGTTCATGAAGAGACATTAAGCGACATAGGAAAAAGGTTGTACACTAAACGCGCACTTGTCCAGAAGGACAAGTGGGAGATTGAAAGGAATGGTGTCCTTTGAACAAGTGTACTATTCCGTTAGTGGGTTTAGAATTATTAGAAAGCTAATATATTCAGTAAGGTCAAGTGATCTGAATGCCTAGGTGGAGGCCGCTTCCGATCAGTAATATTAATGCATAATTGCTTTAATATTACTGCTTAATCTTGACTGAACCCTTCGGGTCACACCCTTAGCAGTAAACGAACTGACTCGACGAATTAATTCGGAAGAAATTAATTAGTCGCCCAAGTATTAAATATTTAGACGTTGAAAACTCGATCTTGCAGCGTCAAAACCGAGCGTTGGAGAATCTCAAATGTCGAGCAAAAATTTAGTCTTTGGCGAGACGGGAAAATGCTTCAAGTAACAAGTAAAATCTTAGCCACGCAAAAGGCTAGGAAAGCGCGCCTAATAGGAGCGTGCCACGTGGCAGCACACATGGCAAAACGCCATGTGGCAGCACACGTGGCAGCCACGTTGGCAGCCGCCTAGTGGCAGCCACCAAGTGGCAGCATGCCACGTAGGCAGCACACCACGGTGGCGACACATGTGGCTAGGGCCGTGGACCCGGGGCGATGGGTCATGGACACGGGCCAAAATAAAATGGCCCAACTGAACACAACTTGGGGCTCAAGGTTGGGTGACACATGGTTAGTTCACATTGCATGTGAAATGCCTTGGGGACCAAGTGGGAAAGTGGTCCTCACCTAAGCTTATGACACTTTTTACTTGTTCCTTGATTTATTTAACTAAGGATTGAATTCATCAATATTTCCATGTGGGATCTTTTTGTAAAAAGTCCCACATTGAAAGATGAGTGGAATTCACAAGCTATCCTTCCTTATAAATAGCCAAAGCATGGCATGAGAATTCCTTGCTTAAGTAGGAGTTCAATAAAGCATTGCATTAGCAAAAACTATTAAACTCATGTAATACTCGGGATTTGGTCGGACCTGGCTAACCTCGAGGTAACGGACCTAAAATTTGCTAGTTGTTTTTGCGGGTGGATTTCCGTAGGAGGCTCACGTATTTTCGGAGCTTAAGCTTTTAAGTAAGAGCCCGGCTTTGAGGGCGAAGCACGCTTCAAAGGTAAATTCCGATTTTATCCTTTTATGTTTATTTGTTATGCTTTATTGTTTTATTAATTGCGAGTGGTTCTTTGGGTCGGGGTTGTTTCCGCGGTAAGTCGGAATCACCAAACCCCAACATAATTAAGGGAAGATGAATCCTTACTTTGATTGCGTTTGCTTGCAACTATAAAAAAATAAACGCGTTTGTAACTTCAAGGAAAATAATAATGTAGACACCTACTTTGGCCTCCTATCACGACGGGAAGTGCGATAATGTTACAAAATCTCGTTCTTCATGCTAGATCAAAGTTCAAGTGTTTATGGACTACGAAATGCGTTGTTGTAGACATCTAGTTTTGGCCTCCTATCCCGACAGGAAGTGGTATGACGAATAAAATCATCTTCATGTTGGATAACGTAATGAATACTTATGGATAACGAATTGAATCATAAGAACAAAAAAATGACTAGCGAGACTAACCCAAAAAAATGAAATAAGGTCCAATTAACTAAGTCCGATCATAATTAGGCTTAAGCTCGAGGTTAAAACCTAATTATGATGGATTTTGAGGCGCCTAGGATAAAAATCAATGCTGCCGCAGAGAAATCCAGGCGCATCTCAATGAGTCGGCGCTGGTCTGGCATGCGTAACTTATTTAGTGGCGCGCATCACCTAGCGCAACTTCTATTGATGCGTCTACGGAAGATTAAGAATTTCATAAAAATATAAAATCAAATCTTCCTATAATACCGTGCGTAAGATCATCAATTGTGCTGCCCAAAGCAGTGCATCTCAAGCACTTGCGTGTTGGGTTTTGGTGAGTCCGACTCTCCGCGGAAGAAAACCCGAGCCAAGACCGCACTCGCAATAAATAAAACCACAAAGCATAATTAACTTAATGACAAGATTAGGGAGTAATTATACCTTTGACGCATGCTTTGCCCGACCTCAAGGGGCTCTTACTTCGAAAGCAAGTCTCGAAAGTACGACAACCTCCAACTAAAGTCCACTCACAACTTGACCACCGACACCGGTCTAATGCCTTGGAGTTAGCAAGGACCGACCAAAACCTGAGTAATAAATGTGTTCAAAGGTTATCACAATGGTGATGCCTTTTTCAACACTTACTCAAGTGCTCTTCCCAATACCCCAAGTGAGGTATTTATAAGGAAGAGTAAGAATGTGAAAAGCTCTCCCATCACTGTGGGACAATTTGATTTTCCCATTTTATTTTAAAGCTAAAATAAAATTAATAATCAAATTAGTAATAAACAACAATATGATTACATCAACAATAAAATAATAATATGGTACCTTTGGACACCCAAGCTTACGACCTTAGAAATTCATTTTGTGAACCTTTTCTTATCTATATTATATATTAAAAGGCAATCCTAATCAAGGATACATGCCACATGCCACATGACACACCTCTCTTATACTAAGAACGTGCCACGTCACTAAGGAGAATTGGAACATATCAATTTAAAAAATGTTTATGTCAAGAATTGAACTCGAGTTCATTAGAAAATGGAAGTCATACCATCTTTGCTATCTAATACTTTGTTTATTTATTCTTCTTGAATATAGTTAATGTATGGCATGAGATTTTTGTTTTACACTGTAGAAACCCAAATGTGTCTCCCCAAAACCAAACCCAGTGATGAATACCTTTCATGTCATTTGATTATCAAACAAAGCGAAATTGTGAAAAGTCTAATGATGAGGATTTTTTTATTAAAATATCTTTTCTTTCTGTTTTTGAAAAAATTTCTTTTCTTACCTTATTTTTGAAAAACGTGCATTCCAGTTTAATTTGGTCCATGATAAGGGTACAATAATAGTGTAGTTGGATAGGGCTTTAAAAGACCTTTCCAACGATATATTATAAGTCCAATTCGGATGAATAATGAGGAAGTTATGACCAAAATACTAAATTGGGTCCGGTTTGATATTTATATGCGGTCCAATGATTTAGAGGAGGGCTTAATATTGAGTTATCACTCCTAATGCCATTAGAATTGATTATAGTCTTCTAGATTTTTCTAGAAGATTCTTTTCATTCCTAATTTAATTAGCATTGATAAATTGACTTTAGTTCACTTTTTAGAGTTTTAATCAGAATAAAAGAAGTGTTTTTAAGGAAAATACAATTTTTCCCTTCTGTACGGCTAAATTTTATCAAAATTAAGAAAGCGCGTGCAACTGTTGTCTAGCGTCTGACGACAAGATTAGCGTTTAGCGCTAACCTTAGCGTTTGGCGCTAATGCGTTTATTCTCTTCGAAACTCTAATTCGTTTTTTTATCCATCCGGCTGATTTTCTCTATAAATAGCCTCCTAAAACCTCTGTTTTCAATCATCAACAACTATCAAAAACTCTCTAATTCTCTTCTCTCTCTAAGATAAAGCTTATTCTCTCTCTCTTTTTCTAAACTAGCTTTTGCATACAAAATTCCGTATTCACAAGATCAAGAAACACCTAGCCAAGTTCGAAGTTGCCTTCGCCCTAGACGTGAAAGGTTTTAATTTCTGAGGGTTTGGTACCAAATCTCTATTTCAATTATTTAATTTGATTGTTTGTTGATTATTTTCCTTGAAGTTACTAACGTGTGTATTTTGTTATTAGAAAGAGATACGAGGCATCCAAGTAAGTAATTTAATTGTTTATTGATATTATGATATAGAAATCATGTCTAGGTTGTTATTTTGATTCCTAGTATCATGTTAGGATGTTTTTATTAATTTGATGTTTTAAATGACAACAATGATTCCTAGTATTATGATTAGGGAAAAGGTTATAATATCAAATATGCTCATTATGATTCTTGCGATGCTTCCTATATTCTTTCCTAATATCATGTTAGTATCATGTTAGGGCTATATATTTGATCTTTATTGTTTAGTGACATGCTAAGTTTGTTATTAATCTTGTTAGTATCATATCTAGGATCTTGCTATTAATATTATGCTTTAACATGATAATTATTTTGGTGATTTATTATGTTGCTTGATTATATTAATTTATTGTTATTGCTTGATCACGCCTTTTATCCATGTTTAAAGGGAATTTGTACTTGTAATCACGCTTAATAAGAAAATTAATAATCTTGTTTAGGGTTAATATGATTATAACTCAAGTGATCGCCAATAATAGTATTGTTTGTGCATTTAATATTCAACCAACATAGATTAAACAGGTTTAGGGTAAACCTATTGATTGCATGTTAGTCAGAAAGCGCACATGAATACGATCAGAAAAAAAGTAGAGGTTAATTATTAGGGCAGGTTCAATCTCTTTTAGGTTGGATTTGTACCTTTATCCCCAAACTACCAGTCATGGTTCCAGACCTATTGGAGTTCACGATCTCCTGGATCGTTAAGGGGTGTAACTTTCACCTCGTGAACGATTTACAAGTTCCTAAAACTTGTTAGCGACTCTTTTGCTCTATCTTCTTTCCCTTTGGACGCCACCGTACTTTAGTGTATGTTCACAATGGGGTTCAAGCTAGGGATAATGCTTAAAATATTCCCGAAAGTTTTTTGGCGAATCCACTGCAGAGGATTGCTATTTTAATTCCTTAAATTTATTTCGGCAATGATTTAGAATAAGTGGATGAGACTCGAAAAGTTTTAAGTATTTCATGTGCGTAATTTTGATTAACATTATTGTCATATGCAAAAAAAAGATCTCATTGGAAAGACCATCCGTAATGAGTTAAAAATATAGGATTTTTACACGTAGGAAATTTGAGGAATATCTTTCACAACTAGGATCGAAATAATGCTGCGCGAAACTGGAAAATTTTATCGAGCATAGAAAGCTGCTGAGGCATGTAGGAAATATCGTCAGAAAACAGAGTCTAGCGCCGATGATTTGACTCTGGCAACAGGATCACAGTTCCTGTCGCCAGGCGCTAGAGCCAAATCGCTGCGCCGGCCTATGTTCGCTGGTGCCAAGTTCTTCCAATACCGAGCCAGAAATATGCGTTCTAATTTTGACCAGTTTTTAGCACTATTTGCTCGATCCTACTTCTTGATTGAGTTTTTCTCACTTTTTTGAAACCCATATGTGTTCTACATGTGTACATAACCTTATGGGAATTCATGCTTCATCTACCTAATTGAACGCTCTGTGCAACAAAGGGTACATCCGAGAATGTTGAATTCACCAAACCATGGAAGCGAGTTTTTAACTCGCGGTGTCCCATCCACTCGCGCCAACCCTTCAAAAGGTAAGACTTCCACACGGTGCATTCGGACAATTAATCATGGAACCTCTTTGACTAACCCATATCCCGAACTTTAGAGAACTAGAGCCATGGTTAGGTTGCAAACTCATTGCATCATGTTGTGACTACTTGACTACTTGTGCATCTCTTACTTGTGCATACTCATTATGTGACTAAACTTTTCGTATGGTTTAGCTTGTGTTTGAAAATAATCTTAATAAACTAATTAATGACTAAAGGACTTTGTTTAATTAATTAATTAATTAATTAGAGCTAATAAATATACCTTAAAATCGCGTCATAGTTCCTTTAAGTCAACCCGGATTTTTATTCCCGTATACTGCACAAGCGTCAACTTGTTTTGGTCATAGCCAAAGTTCTAAGAAGAGTTACGAGTTGTAAAACCTATGGATCTGTAGCCCCGAGTTTTATATTTAATTTGACGTTGATTTCATCCCAATCAGAGTCATAGATCGAAAGTTATGACTAAAATACCACAGCCTGTCCAGTTTAATGCATATACATGAAGTCTTAACTTAGTCTTTGCTTGAGTCTAGTCACATAGTCTAGCCACATGGTCATGACACGAGTCTTAACATGTCACATACACTCACTAGTCTTAGCACACACTTTGTGTAGATACACCATGACCATGTCTTAGGTTGATGCATGAGTCGGTTTTTTTCCGTCATTTGAGTTGGGGGTATATTCTATTCCTAATTTTTCATATCTCTCCATCTACATCATCTTTCTATGCATGTTGAATAGAGTTTGAGTCAAATAATTAACATTGAATATCCCAAATTTCCCTTTCCACATTACTTGGTCAAGGAGAGAAGGGCGATTAATCAAGGACAACATCTTTGTTCAAGTCTTACTTTTTTACAAACTGATTCGCCAAAAGAGGAAAGCTAAAAAGATAATGACAACTCAAGAAGAAGTCAACGAACTTAGGTCTCAATTGACTAATGTAACCGAGTTGTTGAAGGATTTAACCCTTCAAATCAATGACCCTGTGAAGAAACAACAAATGGAGCTCATGCAAGAAAGCTTGAGCAAGCTATCTAGTGACTACAAGTTCCAGGGCATCAGTTCGCAAGGGGTTTTGGTGGACAAGGAGCTTCTTCCGCAGAAGTTCAATGCCAGATAATCCTTATCTTCACTTAAGATCCTTTGAAACTATAATGAACATTAAGGGGATTGTTAGGAAAGTCTTTCATTCCTTGTTTTCTTTATCTCTTGAAACCGTTTGTCAACAATGGTTCTTTTCTCTTGATAAAGAAAAAATCTCTACTTGGGATGCTATTGTAAACGCTTTCATTAATATATATAAGTGTAATATTCAAATCGAAACCGATTATAGACAACTCGAGATGCTAAGACAAAAAGAGAATGAAGGCTTTACTTCTTTCTTCAATAAGTGGAGGGAAACTTCCGCTAAGATGATTGAGGTTCCCACCGAAAAAGAATCTGTGAGGATGTTTATCAAGAATCTCTAAGAGAAGTATTCGAAGCATTTAAAATATCAACACAATCTTAATACTTTCAAGGTCGTTTATGACATCGGAATTGAAATCGAAGATGACCTCGCAAAACAAAAAGCTACTAACAATAGTAACCACAGTGGCTGGAAAGGAAAGAAGAACGACAATCCTTCTTCTTCCGAAAATGCCCACTCTAGTAATAATGTTAGTACCTTTGATGAATATAGTTTTATTCAAGTGATCGCCAATAATAGTTTTATTTGTGCATTAAATTAAACCAACATAATGATTGCATGTTAGTAAGAAAGCGCACATGAATACGATCAGAATAAAGTAGAGGCCTATTATTAGGCCAGGTTCAATCTCTTTTAGGTTGGATTTGTATCTTCATCCCCGAACTACCGGTCATGGTTCCAGACCTATTGGAGTTGACGATTTCTTGGATCTTTAAGGGGTGTAACCTTCACCCTGTGAACGGTTTACAAGTTCCTAATACTTGTTGGCGACTCTTTTGCTTTAGCTTCCTTCCCTTTGGACGCCACCGTACTTTAGTGTATGATCACAGTGGGGTTCAAGTTTTGGATAATGCTTGAAATATTCCCTATAGGTTTTGGCGACTCCACTGGGAGGATTTCTATTTTAATTCCTGAAATTTATTTCGTCAATGATTTAAAATGAGTGGATGAGACTCGAAGAGTTCTAAGTATTTCATGTGCGTAATTTTGATTAACATTATTGTCATATGCAAAAAAAATATCTCATTGGAAAGACCATCCGTAATGAGTTAAAACATAGGATTTTTACACGTAGGAAATTTGAGGAATATCTTTCACAACTAGAATCGAAATAATGTTGCGCAAAACTGGAAAATTTTATCAAGCACAGAAAGCTGCTGAGGCATGTAGGAACTAGCGTCAGCAAACAAAGATTAGCACTAACCTTTTGACTTTAGCGCCAGACGACAGTACCTTTCGCCTGGCGCTAAAGCCAAAAAGTGGCGCCAGCCTCTGTTTGCTGGCGCCAAGTTCTTCCAATACCGAGCCAGAAATATGCATTCTAATTTTGACCAGTTTTGAGCACTGTTTGCTCTATCCTACTTCCTGATTGAGTTTTTTCTCACTTTTCTGAAACCCATATGTGTTCTACATATGGGCATAACCCTCTGGGAGTTCATTCTCCATCTACCTGATTGAACGCTCTGAGCAACAAAGGGTACATCCGAGAACGTTGAATTCACCAAACCATGGAAGCGAGTTTTTCTTAACTCGCGGTGCCCCATCCATTCGCGCCAACCCTTCACGGTTAGGCTTCCGCGCAGTGCATCCGGACAATTAACCATGGACCCTCTATTATCTATCCCATATCCCGAACTTTAGATAACTAGAGTCATGGTTAGGTTGCAAACTCATTGCATCATGTTGTGCCTACTTGACTAATTGTGCATTTTTTGTTGTGCATTCTCTATGTGTTTTTTTCTAACCGTTTGTTTGACTTGTGTTAAGACAAAATAAACTACTTAATGGCTAAAAAGACTTTACTTAATTAAATTAATAAATTAATTAATTTTGGTAATTAGAGTCTAATAATCTAATCAGAGTTGACTTAGTACGACTCTAGGCATACCTGTAGAGTAATAATACCGAAAGTAGTTCCAGATTAACGTTCCACCACTGGTGCCGAGATTTGGACTGCAGCGCCCCTCTGTGGAGTGTAGCGCCTGGCGACAGCTCTGTCGTCTGGCGCTACACTATACAGTGCGGGGCTAGTCATGTTGTTTTGGCGATAGTTCGATTTATTGCTTGAGTCATCACCTTGTGTCTAATTAAACAGTTTGCTAATTAATTTGGTTGATTTTTACTGTTAATTATACCTTGTCAAGTCATTAATTGAGTCTAGTCGCATAGTCTAGCCACATGGTCTTACACAAGAGTCAAAGAATGTCACCTACACTCACTAGTCTCAGCACACACTTGGAGTATATGTCACCATGACCATGTCGTAGGTTCATGCATGAGTCGGCTTTTTTTCGTCATTTAAGTTGGGGGTACATTCCATTCCTAATTCTTCATATCCCTCCATCTACATCATCTTTCTTTACTTCCTCCATCCATTGCATGTTCAATAGAGTTTAAGTCAAATAATTAACAATGAATATCCCTAATTTCCCTCCCTTTCCACAGCACTTGGTCAAGGAGAGAAGGGCGATTAATCAAGGACAACCTCTTTATTAAAGTCTTACTTTTTGATAAAACGATTCGTCAAAAGAGGAAAGCTAAAAAGATAATGGCAACTCAAGAAGAAGTCAACGAACTTAAGAATCAATTGACTACCATGACTGAGGCATTAAAGGTTTTAACCCTCAAAATCAATTACCCTATGAAGCAACAACAAATGGAGCCCATGCAAGAGAGCTTGATCAAGCTATCTAGTGACTACAAATTTCAAGACATTAGTTCACAGGGGGTCTCGGTGGAGAAGGAGCTTCTTCCGCATAAGTTCAATGCTAACGACATCCCGAAATTCAAGGCAACTGACAACCCTTATTTTTATCTAAGAGCTTTTGAAACTATAATGAAAATTAAGGGGATTGATAAGAAAGTATTTCATTGTTTTCCTTATCTCTTGAAACCGTTTGTAAACAATGGTTCTTCTCCCTGGACAAAGAGAAAACCTCTACTTGGGAATCGATAGTAAACGCTTTCATTGATAGGTATAAATGCAATATCCAAGTCGAAACTGATTATAGACAACTTGAAATGTTAAGAAAAAAAGAGAATGAAGGCTTTACTTCCTTCTTTAATAAGTGGAGGGAAGCTTCCGCTAAGATGATTGAGGTCCCCACTGAAAAAGAGCTTGTGAGGATGTTTATCAAGAATCTCCAAGAAAGGTATTCAAAGCACTTAAAATATCAACACAACTTGAATACTTTCAGGGCCGTCTATGACATAGGTATCGAGATCGAAGATGACCTCGCAAAGAAAAAAGCTACTGACAATAGTAACTACGGTGGCTGGAAAGGAAAGAAGAACGACAATCCTTCTTCTTCTGAAAACGCCCACTCTAGTAACAATGTTAGTACCTTTGATCTTAGTGAAGTTTTAGCCATGGATAAGGAAGGATCTAAGAAGAAACTAAGGAAAGACTTCACCCCCATTGGGATGAGCTACGGTATTGCCTTCGAACGACTCCATGCCAAAGGACTCATTTCTCCCATTGTACCTATTCAAGATCTCGCACCTGAAAAGAGATTGCCTAGTTGGAATCCAGATGAACACTGCAACTACCATCAAGGTAGGGGTCATGCTACTGAGAGCTGTTAGAAGCTAAAGGAGGCTATCCAACATTTAGTCAATAATAACAAGCTTCCCATGCCTCCAGCTAACATGAAGAGCGAGTGATGATAAAGCAAACGACACAAGACAAGAGGCGAACTTCAACGACAAGATTTCGTGACGTCTTTTTCTTTTATTATTTGCCCTTTCCCCAATAAGTCTAGCATAGGCACCTTTTTTATTCCCCTTAGATTATTTTTGTAGGATCATTATTTACTTTAATAAAATAAGCATTTATTTTCTTGCATATGATCGTTTCATTACATTGCAAAAAAAAAAAACAAAAAAAATCCATGTCAAACTAAGTACAAGGTATACCAATGATTTGAGGCACCCCTTGTAGCCACATCATATTGCCTTTCACCCTCCAAATTTACAATCCTTTCTTCATAAACCACTTTGAGCCTCGTCTAACAATAGACCCTTCATTTTTCAACCCATATCTACCTAATCTCGGGATGGGATGGTGTGCAACTTATGCAATTTTCAATTTCATAAAAAGCTTGAGTGACTTCAAAAGATTAAAATAGAAAAATTATTAATAATAATAAATAAAAGTGTACAAAAGGGCAAGTGTTCCAATGTCTTTGACATGAAAATGTCTTTGATATGAACATGTCTCGGATTGCGTCTCTTATAGAGTGCTCGGTACCGTGCTTGAGAAACATGAATGCCAAGTGAGTGATAGACCACATGATCGGTATTTCCCACACTTATAAAAATAAAAGAAATGCTAAAGCAAAAAAGAAATAAAAAAGAGTGAGAAGCCTCAAGCATAAAAATATAAAGATTCAAAAGCAAAGTTGCACACCTTGGGGGGCTTATCTAGGGTCTTGAACCTTTTATCCCCTTCTTCTTTAACCTTTAGCCTAACCACGTTAGAACCCTTAAAAAGACCTTTTTGTGGTATACACATACTTGTGTGAGGTTCGGCTAGAGCTACGTTCGGCCTGATTCCTAACGGATATGTAGGCAACCTCACATCGAGGTACGGCCGTAATGAAATGCATTCATATTCACATTCACACACTCACATCATGATCATATCAAGGGATCCCTAGGCTCATCCCTATATACTTAGAGCTAGACTTGGGGGCTTGATCCTTACATCATTAGCTTACCTAGCCTAAAGAGTCACCATCATTTGACTCTTCTTGAAATAATATCTTTCCACACACTTAGCCCTTGCGGCCTAACCTTAGTATCACTATCACACACATCGCAGATACATGACCAAATATACTTCCCTTAGGAACCCTTTGTCATGGAATCTTAACACAACACTGAAGCATGCCTTGTCATAACAAAATCGCTCATCAACCATAATCATCACTGCATCACAAAGTATGAAGTGCTTAGCCTCCGTGCCTAAGTTACCCAAATACTTTCATCATTGAGTCAACCATTGAGATAGCCTAAGATGGATTAATCCTTGCACCTTGAGAGATAGTATCAAACAACATTTGACTAAGCTCATTCAACACGCATTCGAGAACTTTGATTCTTTTTTTTTCGTGTCTTTCTTTTTCGGGAGAAAGTCGGTACCCTCCACAAAAGTGACGGAATTTTTTTTGCATTTTTGAGTCGCACGATTACACTATAATGCACACACTAGTCATGTACACGTTGAGTCATGTCATAATATCACCTTGATTTGAGTCTAACACATGTGTCAAGCACTTTGAGTCGAGTCAACCTCGAGTCAATCACATTGAGTCAACACTAAGTCTTAGGTCAACCCTAAAGAAAGATAAGCAAAGTCCTATGGTCAAAGATATAAATGCAGGTGCAACCCAACAAGCGAGGACATTCGCGGATTTTTTTTGAAAAACCGCGAATATGACATAGGAGATTCCTCTGAGATAAGAGGAATTACATTGATCAGTAAATTTGAGATGAAGAGCTTTAATTTACAAAAGATTTGAGCGGATTTTGTCAAAAGGAAACGACCAAGTTCAAAGTTCCGAGAGAAACCGAGCAACAGCGGCATCAAGAACAGAATAGGGAAGACCCGACTCCAGCTCCAGACAACAGCATCCAGCGTAGGGCAATAGATTTTAGTGCCTGGAGCTAGATCCCAGCGTCTGGAGACAGAGCAAAATCGTGGCGCCAGAGATATTTCAGCAGCGATAGAGCTCGAAGCCTCTCAAAACAGCAATTTTGGGTTCCTTGGTACGCCAGTTAGCCCCTATAAGCAATTTGACATGATTGAGTAGTCGATTTTATTACAACTGCAAATAAGTGATTGACTTGACAAAAGATCGTCTCACTTAGTGCCTAAACACTGGCTCATCACAAAGGCACCGACATACTGGTTTAAAAGCAGCAGAAGCGCCGACGCACCGGGAAAAGCAAAGTTCAAGCGAGCTTTAAAGATCGATAAGCGTCGGTCTTCGGTAGTTTTCTTCGGAATATTATCGCAACAACTGAGGATGACTTCAAGAGAGGTTATTTTTATACAGCATTCGCTAAGATAGTGGAGGTTGTCACCAAGATTTGAGAAGATAACACGAGATGGGCGGTCTTCGATAGCATTCGCTAAGATTGTGGAGGTTGTCACCAAGATTTGAGAAGATAGCACGAGATGGGCGGTCTTCAATAGCATTCGCTAAGATTGTGGAGGTTGTCACCAAGATTTGAGAAGATAGCATGAGATGGGCGGTTTTCGACGACATTCGCTAAGATTGTGGAGGTTGTCACCAAGATTTGAGAAGATAGCACGAGATGGGCGGTCTTCGATGGCATTCTCTAAAATTGTGGAGGTTGTCACAAAGATTTGAGAAGGACAGTTCATGATGAGGCGGTCTTCGACGACTTTTGCTATGATTGGAAAGGTTGTCACTATGATTCAAGAAAAGGATCGAGATGTAGCAACATTGATCGACGGAGTTCCCTAGATTGCGAAAGATCATCAAAACAAGTAGCAAGATGGCGTTCCCTAGATTGTGGACGGTTATCACGACAAATACAAAAGAATTGCAGCAGCAAATTAGTTACTTTCAGAGACGTGTGCTCGACGGTGCAAGATACGCGTTTCTTAACTCTTTTACCTATTTAACTAACGCTAGTTTGCAGGTATCGGCGTTACAAGAGTGATTTAGGATTGCAGAACGTTCTGAATCATTCTCCGTCCCTATCGATACTTTGACTTTTGTTTTCGAAACTGGCGTTTCTCCAAACTCAGTGAAAGTGGGGGCTTCTGTAGACACCCATTTGTGTCTCCCCAAAAACAAACCCGGTGATGAGTACCTTTCATGTTTAATTTCTTTTCTCTTCTCTCTGTTTTTGAAAATCTATTTTGTCCATGATATGGGTCCAATAGTAGTGTTGTTTGATAGGGCTTGAAAAGAGCTTTCTAAAGATATATTATAAGCCCAATTCTGATGAATATTGAGGAAGTTATGGCCAAATTACTTAACTAGACCCGGTTTGAACCTTATATGCGGCCCAATGATCTAGGGGAGGGCCTAATACGGATTTATCATTCCTAATGAAATTAGGAATGGTTTTAGTCTTCTAGATTCTTCTAGAAGGTTCTTTTCATTCCTAATTCAAATAACATTGATAAATTGACTTTTGTTTACTTTTTAGAGTTTTAATCAAAATAAAAGAGCGTTTTTGAGGAAAATACGATTTTATCCTCCTGTACGGTTAAATTCTATCTGATATTAGAAAACGCGTCAAAAACGAGATTAGCGCCTAACGCCAGACATTAGCGCCTGGCGCTAAGCCTGGCGCTAATGTTAGCGTCTGGCGCTAATTGCCAGCGTCGGCGCTAATCAAGTTTTTATTCACGTCAGAACTCTGATTTGTTTTTCTATCTTTTTGGCTGATTTTCTCTATAAATAGTCTCCTAAAAATTTCGTTTTCATTCATCTACAATCAAGAATTTTCAATCTACAGTCATCAACTCTCTAGTTTTCTAAGCTAAAGCTTCTCTCTCTCTTTTCTAAACCTACCCTCTTTTTACAAAATTCCGCATTTACGAGACCTAAATACACCTAGCATAATTCGAAGTTGCCTTCGCCCTAGACGTGAAAGGTTTAAATTTTTGAGGGTTTGGTCCCAATTCTCTCTTTCAATTATTTAATTTAATTGTTTGTTTTATTTTCCTTGAAATTACTAACGCGTGTATTTTGTTATTAGAAAGAGGTACGAGGCATCCAAGTAAATGTTTTAATTGTTTTATTGTTATTATGATGTAGAAATCATGCTTAGGTTGTTATGTTGATTCCTAGTATCATAATAGGATGTTTTTCTTAATTAGATGTTTAGGGTGACAACAATAAATTCCTAGTATCATGTCTAGGGTAACTTTAATATCAAGTATGATTAAAAGTCTGATGCCTTTTATTTTCTTCCTAATATTTATGATTGTTAGCGTCATGTTAGGGTTGAAGCTTTGATTTTTTATTGCTTAGTGACATGTTAGGGTTTGTTATTAATCTTGTTTGTATCATGCGTAGGATCTTGCTATTATTATTATTATGATAATTATTTTTATTATGTTGCTTGATTTTTATTGTTATTGCTTGATCACGCCTTTTATGCATGTTTAAAGGGAATTTGTACTTGTAATCACGCTTAATAAGATAATTAATAATCTTGTTTAGGGTTAATATGATTATAATTCAAGTGATCGCCAATAATAGTTTTATTTGTGCATTAAATTCAACCAACATAGATTAAACATGTTTAGGGTAAACCTAATGATTGCATGTTAGTTAGAAAGCGCACATAAATACGATCAGAATAAAGTAGAGGCCTATTATTAGGGCAGATTTAATCTCTTTTAGGTTGGATTTGTACCTTCATCCCTGAACTACCAGTCATGGTTCCAGACCTATTGGAGTTGACGATCTCTTGGATCGTTAAGGGGTGTAACCTTCACCATGTGAACAGTTTACAAGTTCCTAAAACTTGTTGGCGACTCTTTTGCTCTAGCTTCCTTCCCTTTGGACGCCACCGTACATTAGTGTATGATCACAGTGGGGTTCAAGTTTGAGATAATTCTTGAAATATTCCCTACAACGTAGCGCCTAAAATAAAAGAAGAAGTTCAAAAACAAATAACTGCAAGTTTTATCAGGGTATCCAAATACCCCGAATGGATAGCCAACGTCGTCCTAGTTCCAAAGAAAGATGGAAGGGTAAGAATGTGTGTCGACTATCGAGATCTAAATAAGGGAAGTCCAAAGGACGACTTCCCTTTACCGCACATCGATATTTTGGTAGATATTACAACAAATCATGCACTTCTCTCGTTTATGGATGGGTACGCGGGATACAATCAGATTCTCATGGCAGAAGAAGGTATGGAGAAAACAAAATTCGTAACACCATGGGGTACTTACTGTTACAAGATAATGCCATTCGGGTTAAAAAATGCGGGTGCCACTTACCAACGAGCATTAAGACTCTTGACTTCCAATATGTACTCATAGACAACGAGTTACATAAAAGGGTACCTAAGTGCCGAGCTCTCTTATGTGTAGGGAAAAAGGATGTCCAAAGAGCTATGAGGATAGTTCATGAAGGCATTTGTGGAACCCATGTTAATGGTAAAATGCTAGTCCAAAAGATAATGCGAGAAGGATACTATTGGACTACCATGAATAGGGATTGTCATCAATATGTAAAAAGATGCCCAAAATGCCAAATTTACACTAGTAGAAAAGATGCTATTTGTAACGCCCTATTAGTAACTAGCATAAGTTATGCTAGTTACGAAAGCATCAATAGTAACCGACTAAGATAATGCCAGTTACAAATTTCATGACATTAGTAACCAGCGTAGTAAATGTCAGTTACTAATATGTGATTTATCATTGTTTGAAGTTTTATTAGTAACTAACTAAATAAATGTCAGTTACAAATATTAAGTCATAAAAACTTTGACTAAAAAGTTTGTAACTAGCTTACAAACGCCAGTTACAAATATTAGGTCAAAGGAACTTTTACCAAAGCATTTGTAACTAGCTTACAAATGTCAGTTACAAATATGAAGTAAAAGAAACTTTGACCAAAAATTTTGTAACAAACTTACAAACGTCAGTTACAAATATTAAGTTACTGGAAATAATTATTTTTTTTTAAGGAAAGTAAATAATTTCTCGTTCAAATTTCTTTTTTTTTAAAGGAAATTTCTTGTTGAAATCTATATATCTAAATCCCTCTATAATCTTTAATCTTTCTTTATCTTTAATCTTAACCTATAACCACTATTGCACAAAAGCCCCAAGCACCACTATTGCACATTTACTGTTCCTTATGAACAGAAAAATGACGCCTTTGCTCTCTGCCCCTTTATTGAATTTCCCAATTTACCTAGGGTAGTTTTGTCTTTTTGGTCTTTAACGTGTGGCTTGTTCTTGGTTTTTATTTTGTCGTCCTCTTTGGCCCCTTATTTTTCTTTCCTTTTTTTCTCATTTCCCTCAATATTTTCTCATTTTCCCCCGATCTTCTTCCTCAAATCGCCAAAAATGGCATCAATCACCGTCCCGTTTCCTTCTTTCCATGGATAACGCAAGGGTTTTTAGTTCATCAAAGCAGTTTCCGAGCTTTCCCTTAGCCATTGAAGGGTTACTCAAGTAAGCATTTTTTTCCCTTTTTTTTATTGTTGTAATTATCGAATACCAATTTCTCAATCTTAGGTTCATTATAATTATAATTTTCAGTTGGGCTCCTAAATTTGCTTTCTTTCCACCTTCTTTGGGTGATGAATTTGAATCGTTTAAAGTACACAAATTCAACTTGATTTTGTGGGATTTTTAAGAATTGGGATAGTTAATTTCTCAATCGATTTGGTAGCAACTTTAGGGTTTAGTTTTGCTTTTCTCTTTTCTCTTTCTTGAAATTCTCCCCTAAAATGTTTGATGAAATGTTAGATTTGAGCCTCTGCCATGAAGCCTCTAAGTCCTCAATTGAAGTAGCTTTTGATATATTGATCTTCCTTTTAAGCAGCTTCTGAGCTGAAGGTGTTTTCGTTTGTGATCATCGAATATCAACTTCACAATCTAAGTACTCCCGATGAAAATAAAAAACTCCATTCGGTATGGTGTTGCGAGAGAGGGAGATTCGTGGGTATGGGTTCATCAGTTTGTCTCACATCGCCGTTAACATGACCACTGTTGACGATGATGCCGTTGTCCAGGTTCTCCTCTTCTTCTTAATTGTGTAAAAGAGGGAAATCAACTGTATTAAAGCTCACAATTTATTCGGAATGGCCACTATCTTATTGCTGCTGCAGTTCATGGTATTAATGGAAGATTTTGGGCTCGGGTTGAATTTTTTGATTTTTTTGTTTTGCTTTTTTTTTTTGGGTTTAATTTTGTGTGGGCATGATTGTTTTTTCATTGTGAGAGAATCATCAATTTTTAGTACACTGAGCTCTTACGTATGCAAAACCATAATTTACAAGCTTGAAATGTACTAATACCTTTCAGTGGCATAGAAAATATGTTTGCTTGATGGTCGAATTTCGATATGTCTTGGAGATAAGTGATGCAAGCTAAGGTTGATATAATATGACATACGATGTTTGTCATTTTACTAACAATGTCTTTTTTTTTTTTTTAGCTAATCTACTTGTGCTATGCAGAAATTGCCTTTGCTAACTCATGACCTTATTCTGAGAGTTTATATTCTAGCCAAGTTTGAGGTATGAAATTTAATTAGTATTCCCTATTCATCTGATTCACACGATATAGCCTCGAAAATTACAAAATTATGAGCCTAATTTGATAATTGAATCAAAATTTTCTTGTTAAAGTTGCTATTTTTATTATTAAGCACCCTTGTTTTTCTCTGTAAATCCTTCCCCCATATATAATTGAGTGATTTTTTGGATTTAAGCAAGAATTTAGTGTTGGGTCGCCTTTGATTAGATTTATACTGGTGTATTTGATTGGTATTGTTTAAACCTTGTAGTTTGTATTTTGTGATCAATATGGTGCCTACCATTAAATCTTGCAAGCATCAGGTAGGTGTAGACACCCATTTGTGTCTCCCCAAAACCAAACTCGGTGATGAGTACCTTTCACGTCGAATCATAATCGAATGAAGCGAAAGTGTAGAAAGTTTAGTGTTGCGGATAGTTTTAATTTCTTTTCTCTTCTCTCTGTTTTTGAAAACTTATTTTAAGAAAACAGCCAATCCAGTTTGGTTGGTCCATGATATGGGTCTAATATTAGTGTAGTTGGATGGGGCATGACAAGAGCTTTCCAACGATATATTATAAGCCCAATTCCGATGAATATTGAGGAATTTATGGCCAATTTACTAAACTGGGCCCGGTTTGAGCCTTATATGCTGCCCAATGATCTAGAGGAGAGCCTAATATGATTTATCATTCCTAATGCAATTAGGAATGGTTTTAGTCTTCTAGAAGGTTCTTTTCATTCCTAATTCAATTAGCATTGATAAATTGACTTTTGTTGACTTTTCAGTGTTTTAATTTAAATCAAAGAACATTTTTGAGGAAAAGATACGATTTTATCCTCTTGTACGACAAAATTTATCTGATTTTTAAAACGCGTCAAAAACAGGACTAGCGCCTAATGCCAGACATTGGCGCCAGGCGCTGGCATTGGTGTCTGGCGCTAGTGTTGGCGCCTGGCGCCAATGAGCTGGTGCTAGCGCCAGCTCTGTTTTTCATGCGCCAATACTCTGCTTTGTTAATTTTATCTTTTTGGCTGATTTTCTCTATAAATAATGTATTAAAAACTCCGTTTTCGTTCATCAACAATCATTTTTCAATTATATTCACCTACAACTAGTTTTCATTCACCAACAATCATCAATTCTCTTATTCTCTCTTTCTCTCTTTTTCTAAAATTGCTTTTTACATAAAAAATTCCAGATTCACAAGATCTAGAAACACCTAGCCATATTTGAAGTCGCCTTCGCCCTAGACGTGAAAAGTTTAATTTCTGAGGGTTTGGTCCCAAATCTCTATTTCAATTATTTAATTTAATTGTTTTGTTCATTATTTTCCTTGAAGTTACTAACGTGTATATTTTGTTATTAAAAAGAGGTACGAGGCATCAAAGTAAGTACTTTAATGGTTTTTATTGATTTATTGATGTTATGATGTAGAAAACATGTTTAGATTGTTATTATGATTCCTAGTATCATGTCTAGGGTAATTTTTTATATTAAATATGATTGTTATGATGCCTTTTATGTTCTTCCTAATATTTATGATTGTTAGTATTTTGTTAGGGTTAAAGATTTGATTTTTATTGCTTAGTGACATGCTAGGATTTGTTATTAATCTTGTTAGTATCATGCCTAGGATCTTGCTATTTTTATAATGCTTTAATGTTAACATGAACATGATTATGAATAATATTATTATTATTATGATTAACATGATTATTATTATGATTAATATAATTGTTATTATGATGTTTATTGTTTGATTATTATTTTAATTATGATCATGATTATTTTATTTATTATGTTGTTTGATATTATTATTGTTATTGCTTGATCATACTTTTTATGCATGTTTAAAGGGAATTTGTACTTGTAATTATGCTTAATAAGATAATTAATAATCTTGTTAGGGTTAATTTTGATTATAATTCAAGTGATCGCCAATAATAGTTTATTTGTGCATTATATTCAACTAACATAGATAAACAGGTTTAGGGTTAGTCAAAAAGCGCACATGAATACGATCAGAATAAAGTAGAGGCCTATTATTAGGGCAGGTTCAATCTCTTTTAGGTTGGATTTGTACCTTCATCCCCAAACCCTTATTTGGTTCTAGACCTTATAGAGTTTGACGATCTCTTGGATCGTTAAGGGGTGTAACCTTCACCCTGTGAACGGTTTACAAGTTCCTAAAACTTGTTGGCGACTCTTTTGCTCTATCTTCTTCCCTTTTGGACGCCATCGTACTTTAGTGTTTGATTACAGTGGGGTTCAAGCTGGGGGTTAACGCTTGAAATTTATTCCCCACACTTTTTTGGCGACTCCACTAGGGAGGGTTTCTATTTTTATTCCTGAATTTGTTTCGGCAATGATTTAGAATGAGTGGATGAGACTTGAAACGTTCTAAGTATTTAATGTGCGTAATTTTGATTAACATTATTTTCATATGCATAAAAAAGATCTCATTGGAAAGACCATCTGTAATGAGTTAAAAACATAGGATTTTACACGTAGGAAATTTGAGAAATATTTTTCATAAATAAGACCGAAATAACATCGCGCGAAACTGGAAAATTTTATCGTGCACATAAAGCTGTTGTGGCATGTGAGAAGTAGCGCCAGGGGCCAGAGCTTGGCGCCAGACTTTTAGCCGTAGCGCCAGACGCCAGCGTTGGCGCCAGTCTCTGATTGCTGTCGCCAACTTCCCCAAATACCAAGCCAGAAATATGCGTTCTAATTTCGACCGGTTTTTCGTATTGTTTGCTCGATCCTACTTCCTGATTGAATTTTTTTCTCACTTTTCTAAAACCCATATGTGTTCTACATATGGACATAACCCTCTGGGAATTCATGCTCCATCTACCTGATTGAACGCTCTGTGCAACAAAGGGTACATTCGAGATTGTTGAATTCACCAAACCATGGAAGCGAGTTTTTTCTAAAGCTCGCGGTGTCCCATCAACTCGCGCCAACCCTTCACGGTTAGGCATCCGCGCGGTGCATCCGGACAATTAACCATGGACCCTTTATTGACTAAACCATATCCCGAACATTAGAGAACTAGAGCCATGGTTGGTTGCAAACTCATTGCAATATATTGTGCTTACTTGACTAATTGTGCATTATTTGTTGTGCATATATTCTGTGTTTCTCTTAACCGTTTGTTTGACTTGTGTTGAGATTAAATAAATTAATGGCTTAAAGAACTTTGCCTAATTAATTAATTAATTTGAGTCAATAAAGTCTAATATTTTAATCAGAATTGACCTAGTACGACTGTTGGCATACCCCAGTTGATTAATAACACCGAAAACAGTCTCAGATTGAAGCTCTACCATTGGCGCCAAAATCTGAGCTGTAGCGCCACCCTGTGGAGTGTGGCGCCTGGCGACAACTTTGTCGTCTGGCGCCAAGCTACACAGTGTGACGCCAGTCCTGTCGTTTGGCCGACAGTTCGGATTATTGGTCAAGTCATCACCTAGAGTCTAATTAACCAGTTTGCTAATTAATTCGGTTAATTTTCGCTGTCAATAACGCCTTGTCGAGTCATTAAGTGAGTCTAGTCACATAGTCTAGCCACATGGTCATTACACGAGTCGTAAAATATCACCTACACTCACTAGTCTTAGCATACACTTTGAGTATATGTCACCATGACCATGTCTTAGGTTCATGCATGAGTCGGTCTTTTCCGTCATTTAAGTTGGGGTACATTCTACTCCTAATTCTTCATATCCTTCCATCTACATCATTCTTCTTCACATTCTACTCCCATCTGTCTTCACTTCCTCCATCCATTGCATGTTGAATAAAGTTTGAGTCAAATACTTAATAATAAAGATCCCCAAATTCCTTTTCCATAGTACTTGGTCGAGGAGAGAAGGGCGATTAATCAAGGACAACCTCTTTATTCAAGTCTCGCTTTTTGATAAACCGATTCGTCAAAAGAGGAAGGGTAAAAAGATAATGGCAAGTCAAGAAGAAGTCAATGAGCTTAGGAACCAATTGGTTACCGTGACTGAGACGCTGAAGCTCCTCACACTCAAGATCAATGATCCCGTGAAGCAACAACAAATGAATCTCATGCAAGAAAGCTTGGGCAAGCTATCTAGTGACTATAAATTTCAGGGCATGAGTTCATAAGGGGTCTCGTTGGACAAGGAACTTCTTCCACATAAGTTCAACGCCACTGACATCCCTAAATTCAAAGCAACAGATAACCCTTACTTTCATCTAAGAGCTTTTGAAACTATAATGAGCATTAAGGGTATCGATAAGAAGGTTTTCCTCTCTCTGTTCCCACTATCTCTCGAAACCGTTTGTCAACAATGGTTCTTTTCCCTCGAGAAAGAGAAAACCTCTTCTTAGGAGTCGATAACGAACGCTTTCATAGATAGATATAATTGCAACATCCAAGACAAAATAGACCACAGACAACTTGAGATGTTAAGACAAAAAGAAAACGAAGGGTTCACGTCTTTCTTGAACAAATGGAGGGAAACTTCTGCTAATATGGTCAAGGCTCCTGCCGAAAAGGAATCTGTGAGGATATTTATCAAGAATCTCCAAGGGAAGTATTCAAGGAACTTAAAGTACCAACACAATTTAAATACTTTCAAAGCTGTCTATAATATAGGCATTTACATTGAAGATGACCTTCTGAAAGATAATAGTGCGAGAGGAAAGAAGAACGACCATCCTTTTTCTTCCTCTCCTATTAATGAAGTACATGCCACGAACGCCTCTAAACCACGAATCCAAAGATTAAAAAGGGTGTTCACTCCACTTGGCATGAGTTATGAAAGAGCTTTCGAGAAGCTACACCACAAAGGACTAGTCATGCCCATAGGGCCTATCAAAGATCCAGTTCCAGAAGCCAGGCCACCTAAGTGGGACCCTAATAAGCACTGCAAATATCACCAAGGAAAGGGTCATGACACTGAGGAATGTTGGAAACTCAAAAGAAGCTATTCAAGATCTGATCGATAACAATGGAACTTATGAGATTCTAGCCATCGAAGATGACCAAGCATCCTTTGATCCATCACTTCTTATCACACCTGTAGGAGAACCCATGATCGAGACAACTTATATAACCTTTCTCGATGAGGTGGCCATGATTGGGGAGTGTAGACACCTAAAAATGTCTCCCCAAAATCAAACCCGATGATAAATAACCTTTCACCGCCACTATTGGTCGGGTTTAGTATTTAATCCCGAGAGTGCTTGAAAAATTGTATTTTATTAAATAGATACCTTTGAAAGGTCCATGGATTAGTCTTGATGTTTGGTAAAAGCATAGTTTTAATTTTAGCCCAAGCTTGTTAATTAATTTTAAGCCCAAACCTTTTTATTTTATTATTTTATTATTTATTTTTGGCCCAAATATTTTATTTATTTTTATTTCATTATTTTCTTATTTTAGCCCGAATAATAAAAGTCAGGAAAAAGCCCGAAATTATAAATCGGCACTTAAAAAGCCGAAAGAAATTAGGGTTAAAAATGAATTTAGACTGAAAAATGGACTGGAACTGACTGTGTCACGGTACAGCCTGTCTGTGTCACGGGAACCCTTCCCGTCTGACGGGGGGACTTCTCGTGACACGGGAGGTCTGCCGTGACGCGGGATGTTCCGTGTCCTTTCCGCGTAAACCCTTAACGCGTTTTCCGAAAATTTCCCGCGTCACTCCAAAACTGTACCGTGTCACCAGAAAGTGTACCGTCTGACGGTACTGTCTAACCGTGTCACGGTACGGTCTGACCGTGTCACGGGATACTTTTTTAGGGTTTTTATCATTTTAGGGTTCCGTGTGCTCCCTCAGCACATTTTCCCTATAAATACCCCCTCATTTCTGATGTATGGGGCAACTAGAATTCTATTATTCTTATTTTCTCTCTTCTATGCTATTAACCTAAACACTAGCCTACCCCTTTTTACTTCAAAATTCCTTCTTCAAGCACTCAAAGGAGTCCATATTTTACTCGAGTTTCTGTCCTTGAGCCAAGGCGTGAAAGGTAGAATCGTTTGAGAGTTTGGCCCCAAAATCAACCTAGTTTATTTAATTTAATTTAGTTATTGTTTTATTATTTCCTTGAAGTTACTAACTCGTTTATTATTTTGTAGTTGCAAACAAACAGATTCAAAGTAAGGATCATGCTCTTTTATTGTTATTATTATTTTTCTAACAATTTTATGTTGTTGGGATTGTGATTAAATTGGTATTAATGTTGATTCTATTATTATTTTTATTATGATCACCATATTGCATGTTTAAAGGGATTATGTAATTGAAAATCACGACTAATAAGATAATTTGGACAACCGGTTTAGGATCCCTTTTAATCTTATTATTAATTCAAGTGATCACCAAATTTTTAGAATTATGTGTGCATTAATATTCAACCAATTTAGTTAAATAATAGTTTGGAGCGAATTGAATTATTGTTTGTATGCCTTTGAGATCACAGGAATGTTTTTCAATATAAGAATCGAGTAGAGGCCAATACGGGCGAATGTGACTCCATGACTCACTTCGTACCATCATCCCCGATCCTCCTTTCATGGTTCCGAACCATATGGAGTTAGTAATCTCATGGATTATGAATGGGGTGTAACCTTCACGGGTCAATTGTTGTTGCCTTCGTTGTCCCTTATTCGTGGTTGCCTTTTTTATGATCCGTGAACGGTTTACAAGTTCCTTAAAAACTTATTGGCGTCTCCCTACTTTATTTGTCCCTAATTGTAATGTCAATTCCCACTTCCTATGAGTGCCAAGCATATTCACAACATGCTTAAACGTAGGCGCACTTCAAACTACGCCTACAATTTGGCGACTCCACTGGGGAGGATTCTTAATTCTTTATCGATTTGAGTGATCGGTATTTAATTAAGATGAGTGGATGAGACTTGAAAGATTCTTGAAAAAATATTCCTGTGATTAATTTGGCATTTTTTGCATCTGCATAAACGTTTTAACGTCGCATTCAGGTCTGTCCGGTAGGAAAAATTGGATAACTCGGTTGCGCGCAAAAGCAAACAGGGCACCAGTCATATTTTCTGACTGCCGTGTCACGGCAGAGTCTGCCGTGTCACGACAGTCCTAAAATCAGTCTAGTGGCTTATTTTCTTTTCTCACAGTCGACTTCCTTCGATTTTTCTGAAAAAACGTATGTGCTCTACATGCGTCTTAGCCCCGGGGGATTTAAGCTCTATCAACCCAAAAACGCTCATGGCAATAAGGGTTCATCCGAGTCATTAAATCCACCCAAACCATGGAGTCGAGTTCGATTTCATCACGAACTCGCGGAGCCGCCCGTTGGCATACACCCTCAAGGGAGGCTGCCTTGCTAACGCGTCCAAACTCCTAACAATGGTACCCTTTTGACACCCAAAGCTTGACCAATAGTTGAACATAGATCTTGACTTTAGGTTGCGAACTTTTTTACATCATCGTGCCTAAATGCTATGTGTTTGTTTGGTGCTAACCCTCATGTGTTTGCTCTTTTTGTTTAACCCATGACCGAGGGTTTTTATTCTCACATAGTAATTAGTACGGACTTAAAATCGATTAAAATCTGAAAAATCACAAAACTGACCTGGAACTGCGCACCGTGTCACGGTGAACAGTGCCGTGACACGGGAAAGTCTGCCGTCTGACGACAGACTGTACCGTGTCACGCCAGTCTGTACCGTGACACGGTTCCCAGGACAGTGTCTTGTCAGTCTTTTTTCTCGATTTTTTGTCCAGTATTGAGTCGTGTCTAGCTATCCGGTCAAAACACGCGTCTATAACCTCACCTAATCACTCACATATTATGTCCACACACTTTTTTTTTAGTCATGCACCACATTTGACCGTATTTTAGGGAAGTTTCGTTTTTTGTGTCGTTTTTTTTTCGGAGTAAGTCGGATGGTATCCTCCCATGTTTTCTTTTTTTAATAAGTAGAGCTTCAATAAAATAAAATTTGTTTTTTTTTTTTTTAATAATTTTTTTTTAATCCGGATAGGTTAAGGTCAAGTTTGGTCATTAAAGGTGTGTTTGTTTCGGTGTCACATCACTTGGGCAAGAAGTAAGGGTAGATTGTTACGGTTCGAGTCCATACCCAAACAACCTCTTATACCAAAGAGGTGTACAAGGAAACCACCTCAGTCATCTCCACAAGATCAGTCTCCAGTCTACTTTCAACCAATGGCCACTAAGGAAGACATCGAGAACCTGAACAGGACAATCGAAAGATTGTCTGACATGATGCAGATACTCACTACTAGAGTCAGCACTGTAGAGCAAGACAAGCAAAATAGTGTCACTACTGCTGCGATGGACAAGATCAAGGAACAAATGAGCAAGATTTCCGAAGAGTTCACTTTTGTGGAACAACCTATCACCTCCTCGTCTATAAGAGAGAAGCTTCCTGAGAAGTTTTCCACTGCTGATATTCCCAAGTTCAAGCCTACTGATAATCCACTTTTCCATTTGAAGGCTTTTTCTGCAACTATGGCTCTTAAGGGAGTAGATGTGACACTCTTCCCTATGGTGTTTCCTCTTTCCTTAGAACATGCTTGTAAACAGTTGTTCTCTTCTCTGGAATCCAAGCATGTCGCGACCTGGGAGGATGTTACTGAAAGATTTATGAATCGGTACAAGTGTAACATCCAGGCCAAGACTTCTGAACGTGAACTCTCCATTCTCAAACAGAAAGAGAATGAAGGCTTCACCACTTACCTAAGCAGGTGGAGAGAAACAGCTGCGCTCTTGGTGGATCCTCCCAAGGAGAAGGAAATGGTTCGCTTGTTCATTGCCAACCTGACTCATAAGTACAAGCAACACCTGAAGTTTCTGCCCTTAAGTACCTTTGATGCTGTATACGATATTAGAATCAATATCGAAGACGAACTGATGAAATCTGTTGGTAGCAACAATAACAACAATACTTGGAAAAACAAGAAGAACGACACTCCTTCTTCTTTGTCTTCTAAGCCCAATAACGCTATCAACAATATCAACATCAATGATGTGCTAGCCCTTAATGCTCCTCCTCAAAGATTCCAAAGGAAAAAGAGGGTTTATACGCCTTTGGGAATGACTTATGATGCTGCTTATGACCGTCTTCATGGTCAGGGAGTGATTATGCCAATCGGACCGTTTCTAGAACCTCGACTTGAGAATAGGACCGCTAACAATGACCCCAACGCTTATTGCAAGTATCACCAAGGCAAGGGTCATAACACTGAGAAGTGTTGGAGGTTGAAAGACGCAATCTAAGACCTGATTGATGCTAACCAACTTCCTGTCCCTCCAGGGGGCAAGAAGCCTAACATTCAAACAGGTCCTCTTTCTGATGCTCTGGCTATCATGGGAGATGAAGTCTCCTTTGATCCGTCGATACCCATTCAATTTGTGAATGAACCTCTGCCGGAAGTTGTATTTATCTCAAGCACTGAAGAAGTGAATGGGATTTGGGATAGTGATGATGAAGACGTCTATCTCAAAGACATAGCATGTTCATCTCTCGGCACCAGTGAAGATGTTTGGGGGGACCTTGAGGTCAAGGTTCTCACAAGAAGTGTACGGTTGCAACAACCTAACCCACCTCCACCTCCACCACAATCAAATCCGATTGTTGATCCCATCGACCCTGTGAATAGCGATGTGGTCAAACAGCTGCAAAAGACCAAGGTGGAGATGAATGTATGGAAGCTTTTGGCCACTTCCCACGAGCATCTAAAGGCTGTAATGAATGCTCTGGTGAAGATAGGAGTTGATGATGACATGACTCCTCAAGGATTGGTCAACTTTCTCACTACTGAGCTGCCGAGTACTAGCAATATGATCTCCTTTTCTGATAAGGATCTACCCCCGGAAGGGGACCAAAATAATAAGGCCTTACACCTCACTGTAGTGTATAGGCAGATGAATGTTCCTATGAGCCTGGGTGATAATGGCTCTACAATCAATGTGTGCCCACTCCGTACTGCAAGGAAGTTGGGTATAAAGAATGAAGAGTTGACTCCCTCCACTCAAGGGATTCGAGCTTACGATAATACTCGCCGTCAAGCCGTGGGTACTATCATATTGAATATAACTAATGGGGCCATTGAACGTCGCACCGAGTTTCAGGTGGTGGAAATTAAGGCCTCTTTCAATCTGTTGTTAAGACGCCCTTGGCTTCATGAGCTAAAGGCGATTCCGTCATCGCTTCACCAGAAAGTGAAAGCCATAGTTGGAGGGGTTCCGATTACTATCAATGCTTCTCCTATGCGCATTCAAGTTATTGATACTCCTATCGTCCATGTTGAACATGACGAAGAAGATGAAGATCTTTGGGGGTTTTCACTAGATGATGTTCTTGTGATCGAAGAAAAGGAAAAGTGCCATCTCGACTTCGATCCCTATTCAAACACCAGTATCAACGCCATTCTGAAGAAGCAAGGTCACTTCCCTGGAATGACCCTTGGGCTCAAGAAGAAAATGGCTAAATCTTGGGGCCATCCTGGTGCGCTCAAGAAGGATACTTTCGGCTTGGGATTCGAGCCAACAAAAGAAGATCTCAAACAAGCTGCATTGAAAATGAAAGCTCGCAACAACGCTCGAATCACGAAGACGGAAATGGCCATGGATCCATATCCGTTCACCCTCAATGGCTAGTACATCAAAGAAGGGGAAGACTTCCCATGCTATGAATTCCCAGAACCATTTGTCCATAATGGGATCCGTGAACCGGGATTCGAGGTGTTCCTCGATTGTGGCTTCATCGATGAAGAGATCTCCACAGCCGAGAAGTCACCTAGCCTGAACTCTGATGATCTGGGAATCAATCTTCTTTTTGGAATGGAGAAAAATGAATCCAAGCCGGTCTGCAATGATAACTCCGAGCTCGTTCAAGCCGTCATAGCAAACAAGGATTTCGACCCCTCCGAGTTAATCGTCCATGCTGACAACATTTCAAGGGGATGGCGCAAGACATTGAGGATCACTACGCCGAGTGGAGAGAAGTTGAAAATAACCGCTGGCGAGGGTCCTATGTTTGATGAGTCTGAATCGTCTGGGTCCGAGTCTGAGTCTGAGTCTAAGTTTGTAGATGAGTCCTTAGAGTTTGAGGCCGACCCTCTTTCTGCTATAGAGTTCAGCCCTGAGTCTCTTGTTGAGTCCTCTCTTCCTAGTCATAATAATTCTGGTGAGGTCGCAGCCGACCTTGCCTCTCTTGATGTATTAGCCAATAAATTCAATGAAATGAATACCTTTGCTTACGACGCGTGCCATTCCCCTAGCCCTGATCAATATTGCTTTGCTAATGATAAAAATGACAAAGAAATAATAAAAGCAATGGAAGAACACGAAAATAAAACAACAGTTATTGAAGATACATAAACAGTTAATATTTCCAATGATACGACTGTTAAAGAAGTAAAGATTGGATTAACACTAAGTCAAGATGAATGCAAAGAGCTAATTAACTTGCTTAGTGAATTTGTTGATGTATTTTCTTGGTCATATCAAGATATGCCAGGAATTGACAGGGATATAGCTCAACATACGATACCACTCATTCCAGGTATGAAGCCTGTCAAACAAAAGCTGCGCCGAATGAAACCAGATGTGGCTCTCAAAATCAAAGAAGAAATCAGGAAGCAATTGGCCACAGGTTTCATCAGAGTATCCAAGTATCCGGAATGGATAGCAAATGTGGTTCCAGTTCCAAAGAAGGATGGAAGTGTCAGAATGTGTGTTGATTACAAGGATCTCAATAAAGCAAGCCCAAAAGATGGGTTCCCTCTACCTCACATTGACATTCTCGTCGATAATACAACAAACCATGCACTCCTGTCATTCATGGATGGTTACGCCGGATATAATCAGGTATTGATGGCCGAAGAAGACATGGAGAAAACCACATTCATCACACAGTGGGGTACATATTGCTATACGGTAATGTCATTCGGGTTGAAAAATGCGGGTGCCACCTACCAAAGAGCAGCTACAGCATTGTTACATGACATGATGCACAAAGAGGTGGAGGTCTATGTCGATGATATGATTGTCAAGTCTAAAGATCGCCCAGGCCATATCGTCGCACTTCGCAACTTTTTTGAAAGACTCCGTAAGTACAACATGAGATTAAATCCAGCAAAATGTGCATTCGGAGTCAAGTCATGCAAATTACTTGGATATGTGATCAGTTCTCGAGGGATTGAAATAGATCCTTCAAAAGTAAAAGCAATCATGGCCATGCCACCACCCAAAAATGAGAAGGAGATTCGAGGCTTCATTGGAAGGTTGCAGTATATAAGTAGGTTCATATCAAACTCACAGCAATATGTGAACCTATATTCAAGAAGCTTAAGAAGAATGTCCCAGTCACATGGGATGATGATTGCCAAAAGGCTTTCGACAAAATCAATGAGTATTTGGCAAACCCACCTGTGCTAGCGCCAGCAATACCTGACTTTCCTCTTCGACTCTACCTTACGGTCACAAGAGAAACGATGGGGGCAATGCTAGCACAAGAGATCAAAAGCAAGGAGAATGCAATCTATTACCTGAGCAAGAAAATCCAAGGATATGAGACACGATACACGCCACTCGAGAAGTTATGTCTCGCACTTGTATGGGCCGCACAAAAACTAAGGCATTACATGCTCACTCATACAGTCCATGTCGTGTCTAAGATGGATCCTCTCAAATACCTGTTCGAGAAAGCAACACTCAACGGCAGATTATCAAGGTGGATAGTCAATCTAGCTCAATTTGACTTGAGATTTGTGCCACAAAAGGCCATCAAAGGTTCTGCAGTTTCTGACTTCTTAGCAGACTTTCCGCTAGAAGAAGCTGAAAAAGAAGAAGATGAGTACGATTTCCCTGACGAAGATTTCTTCATGACCGAAGACGATAGTTGGACGCTCTATTTCGATGGAGCTTCAAACCAAAAAGGATGTGGCGTGGGAGTCTTGCTCGTATCCCCCAATGAAGAACACATCCCAATTTCCATGAAGCTCGACTTTGATGTCACCAACAATGCCGCAGAATATGAAGCATGCATTTTGGGATTAGAAACAGCTGTCGCCTTGGGAATCAAGAAACTCAGAATCTACGGTGACTCTTCACTAATCATTAACCAAATCTCTAAGAGATGGAAAGTGAGGAGTGAAAGTCTCGCTACGTATCAAGCTCATTTATAAACTCTCACGGAGCAACTAGATAAAGTGGAATATACATATTTGCCAAGAGAAGAAAACCAGTTCGCCGATGCACTAGCTAAGTTAGCATCAATGGTGCGAATTCCAGCTGACACGATCAGAATGCCACTAACCATAGAGAGAAGATATGAACCAGCTTATGTTCATGCACTTGACGATGAACAAGAACCACAGGAAGAAGATGAAGAGCCATGGTATACATACATCCTTAATTATGTGACAAAAGCAGAGTACCCTCCTAATACTGATAAAAGGGCACGCCGTGATTTGAGGCTCCTGGCTTCACACTATGTGCTCATCAGGGGAGAACTCCACAAGAGAACCGCAACGGGAAGGAATCTCTTATGTATAGCCAAGAAAGAAGCACATAAAACCATGGAAAACCTTCATGCTAGTATATGTGGAACTCACATGAATGCAAAGATGCTAGTCCAAAAGATTCAACGACAAGGTTACTATTGGACTACTATGGAGAGAGATTGTCACGAGTACGTCAAGAAATGTATGAAGTGTTAAATCTATGCAAACTTACAACATGTTCCACCTTCGCTTCTCTACACGTATACTTCTCCATGGCCTTTCTCTACTTGGGGCATTGACATCATTGGAAAAATCACACCACCAGGACAAGGGGAGCATGAATTCATTCTCGTAGCAATCGACTACTTCACTAAATGGGTCGAGGCAGCCTCATATGCCAAGCTGACGACAAAACATGTAGCTCAATTCATTGAGAAAAATATTATATGCCGCTATGGGGTACCACATGAAATGATCAGTGACAATGGAACACATTTCCAAGCCGAATGCGCGGAATTGTTGCAGAAATATCATGTCACATCATCGATCATCACCTTACAGACCACAAACGAACGGAGCAGTCGAATCGTCCAACAAAAATGTAAAGACCATCATCGAAAAGATGACGGAAAATTATAAGGATTGGCCAAGTAAGCTACATTTCTCCCTTTGGGGTTATCGAACCTCTGTTCGTACATCGACAGGGGCTACCCCTTTCTCTTTAGTCTATGGCGTCAAAGCTGTACAACCAATCGAGCTCGAGATACCTTCTCTCCGAATCGCATTGGAAAGCTAACTAGATGAAGTCGACTAGATTAAAGCAAGATACGACGAACTGGTCTTGCTTGATGAAAAACGCTTGGCAGCTTTGCATCATGTCCAAACCTACCAACAGCGTATGACACGACATTTTAATAAAAAAGTCAAGACCAGGAACATCAAAGAGGGTGACCTAGTGCTTAAGGCACTTCGTAAAAATGTGTTAGATCCAAGAGGAAAATTCAGACCGAACTGGTCAGGCCCGTACATTGTTAAAGCCATCTTGTCTGGCGGAGCGGCACAATTGGTAGACATGGACGGTAACGGCTTCCATAATTTAACCAACTTGGATCAACTCAAGAAATTCTACGCCTAGTCGCATGGGTTCATGACCCAATAGAGCTATGTCTGGCCTGATTCCTTTTTAGGATACGTAGGCAACCCCTCAAGGGGGCCCGACCACTTTAAAATAAAAAAATCCTCCCTCTGTTGATCAAATATCCACGTCAGTTAAACTTTGCGTCACGGTAAAAAAAAAAAAAAAAAAGGAGAAAATGCCGTGACACGGGAATTTATCCTGTCTGACGAGAACAGTGTCCCGTGCCACGTCAGCCCCTAACAGGAAAAAAGGGAACTTTCCGTGACACGGGAATTTATCCCTTCTGACGGGAACATTATCCCGTGCCACGTCACCCCCGTCAGCAAAAAAAAAAAATATCATTTTGCCGTGACGCGGGAATTGGTACCGTGTCACGGGACCCTTCCACCGTGACACGGCGGACTTCCAGTTTTCCCGTTTTATTTTTGGAATATTGGCGCATTTGTTGCGAATTCATTGTTCGAGTTTTTATTTTCGTTCTTCCATTGCGTCCGACTCCTTGACTCGGATAAATAAATAATAAATATAAGTCATTGTAATTTTTATGTTAAGGCTGAAATAAATGTGCTATTATTAAAAAATACGACTACAAATATTGGCATCATATGCCTTATTTTAAATAAAAATTATAAATCATAAAATGCAAAGCATTATTGATCTAATCTCTCTTCTCTTTAGGAACATCCTTCTCTTGCTCAATTAGGTCGGCCTTCACCATTAGTGTGTCTTTTGTAGCCCGAATCGTAACACCCCTAGTCGAACTCTCACCCCTTTCACCTTTCTTGAACTTTTTCGGTTGTTTCTCTCTATACACCATCTTTTCTTTACCCTTTCCTTTCACATAGGTCTTCTTTCTTGGCATTTTAGGAGTCTTAAACTTAATTCCTTGTGTCCTCGGACCTAGATGATCTTTAAGAGGAGCTTTCTTATCTCCAAGACGACTCTTCACATCAGACTTGCGTGATCCAAATCGTTCCCTCTTACTTCTAGGGTTCAACCATGCCTTGTATGCACTAGATAAAGGAGGAGGAGCTTGGTCACTTGCAGAAACGGTCCACAAAGGTCTTCCAATCCAATAAGCCTCGTACTTATGAACGTTACTTTCATGCAACGATACTTCACGAGGACTATCGTTATAGCGTTAAATTACTTGTTCAAGTCCATACTGCCGCATCAGTCGAGAGGGACAGTAAAAGGTCAATTTGGAGATACTAGGAACACGACAATATGGAGTTTCATTCGTGCCAACCATCCTAGTAAGCCTCCACCAAGGCACCACCCAACGAATGGAAAATTCCCTCTTTGCAAAGAAATTTTTCCAATCTTCATACGACATATTCGCAGAGTAATTCTTCTTCCTACGGACTAAGTCGTTGGGGCCATATTTTTCAATATCGTCGGGGGATTCAAATAATTCCAAACGCTCCATCAACCAAATTTGCAAAAAAAAAAAAAAAAAAGAAAAAAAATTAGTCAAAAAAAAAAAAATAACTGTAGATTTCCGTGACACGGCAGTTTTAACCGTGTCACGGCAGACCCCAACCGTGACACAGTGCCTGTTTTGTGTCAGCTTTTGCCTCGTCAAGACCAGGAAATGTTTCTCCAAGGCACGTCGGCATAAGAGATCTTCCGGACTCTACATGCTCAAGTACAGACGCTAGACAAGCATGTCCTACCCTACCATTTGCAAATAGTAGCTTGCTAAACATGCAAAAAATATATGCCCTTCTACGATATACATGTTAAGACTCGGAGATAGGGCGATTAAAATATAACTTAGCAAGTTTTTCTAAGTCTACTTCATTACCACAAACAATTCTATTTAAATCTGGATCTGTTAGATTCAGATGGCGTTCAAATTCTTGGTAATAATATTCATGTAAGGTAGGCATGGCTATAAGATTTCTAGCAGGAAATCCAAAGATTGCACCAAATTCCTCCGGCAGAGGACATATTTCATCATAATCAAATTTGAAACAGTGCGTTTCTGGACTCCAATAATCTAATGCTGCTCTAAGAAAATCATGTTCAATAGCTACATGTCGCAGGGCTAGCAAACCCCTGACATGAAATAATTCTAACTCTCTTTTTTCAGCATTGGTCAAAGAATAAGACTAGTCGCGCAATGTATTATCAAAATTCTGAGACATGATCATTGAAATATGAAATTCTAAATTATTTTGTGTTTCGTAATTATGCATATCATGAACAATATGGTCTTATTTTATAGCAAAAGCGCTCGAAACTGCCCAGAATTTATCTTTTCACACGCGTAAAACAAACCGCTGAATAATACGCGTCCCGTGACACGGGAAATTCCACCGTGTCACGGGAGCCTTTGCCGTGACACGACAGGTTCTGCCGTGACACGGTGAACAGTGCCGTGACACGGCACTTTGCGCGCTATATTTTTTCATCTTTTCCGTATCTATCCGGATTTTTTGTATTTTCTTATCTTTAACGTTTATTTTTCAGTCTTTTCTGAGAGTTTTATTTCTAATAAAATTCTCACCTTTTTTTTTTATTTTTATCTTTATTTTATTTTAAGATTTTATTTCTTTTGTTTTTTATTTTATTTTTATTTTGGGGAAGATTTTTTTTATAATTATTTATTCATCATTTTATTTTTATTTCTTTTCTTTTGGGGAAAGTAATTTTATTTTGAATGTTTTTTTTTATTTCTTTTCTTTTGGGGAAGGTTGGTACCCTCCATTACTCCACTTATGTTTTTTCGTCGTGTCATTAATAAGTACACAATCACACACAAAGATTCTCAAACACACACTAACACACACAATAGTAGATATATGAACTGTAAATAATGTACAAAGAGTCGTAATACATAAATGTGTCAAGTGTCATCACAGTATGCACAAAAACCCTCGGTCAAAAATCTCTAGAATCAGAATCAGTCTCATCTTGACCCTGTGCATGTGGACCACCCTGTGTGTATGGGAATGGCGAACCGAAAAGTCCCTCGACCATCCGAGTACGGGGAGTAGCGTCCCTACTAGTCCCCGTAGGCCCGGCAGTAGCTAAGCTCAAGGCAGGAGCCGTCCAACCGAAAAATGGAGTAGACTGGCCCAAAGATACTAGAATCGTCGGCGAAGGCATCGTCTCATACATTGGAACCGAGAACAAGCCCGATAGCGGTGGAGAAATCCCGGATAATGGAGCCGAGAATGAACCAGGATCCAAAGGAGACCCAAACTCGGGAACTGGAGGTTGTGAAAATGACGGACGCTGAGAAGACTGACCCTGCTGCCACCGAGCCTCCTGGAATGGCAGAGTAGTCTGAGGCTCTCGCTGAGAACGCCAGTGAACCTCAGGAGATCGTCTACCACGACCAAGCTCCTCCTCGTCCGAGCCTCTGGGCCTCGAGCGCGAGCGGGACCTCCGTCGCTCCTGAAAAACACAAAATCAAAAGGTGTCAATGATGCAAAATAAAACAAATAGCAGAAATGAAAAAATAAGTGATACCTCAAGAACGTCGCTAGAGCTCCGACAACTCGCACCACGCCGAAGCTTGATGATGCAATACTTCAGCGCGTCCACCAGCTTCATAATTCCCATCACCTCCGGGCGGTTAGGCTGAGGATAAAACAAAGAAAAATCAGTAATAAGCAGCATTAAAAGAGTGGATAATGCATCGAAGAAAACTCACCGGCTCAAAAACCTCGGGCACTGACTCCTGCGCCTGTCTATAACCCTCCGGCGCGTCAGCAATATGGTCCTCCGTGATACCGATCGGCCCAGGGTAGCGAACAGACTAAGGAGGAATCTGAATCCTCCCCACAGGGTGGATGGTCGTCTGAAAATATGATCGAATAATCAAGTTATTCGACTATTTAAAACAGAGACTAGCAAAGAAGATTCTCGAAAGAAATCATACCTCGGGAAGACGGGGTGGAGGAGCCAGAGAGGGAAGCAAAACCCGCGCATAGTCGCTCTCCATGTGAACGAGCTCCTGCCACGGAAGAGTGTAGCGCTCTCCCCTCTTGATCAACCCTCTGATCCAGCGGGAGTCCAGCATCGACTCTGGCGGGGATGAAGGCACCACGAAACGATCGCCGCTATGCTGACGGACGACTCGCTCCCCCATATACCAGACGAAGCGCCCAGTACCAACCAAAATGGTTCGGTACACTGAAAGACGTAGGGCCTCGGGTAGATCAGTCATCCCTCGGCCCAAGGACGATACTGGACATCGATGGGAACCTGGAAACCATAAAAAGTTAGGCGTGAAACAACAGAAACAACATCAGAAAGAAAAAACGCAACAAAGCTAATCCTTACGCGAACGGAAGAGGTGCCTCGGCGTAGTAGCCCACGAAGCGCCGGAACAGACTCCACCCGTGACTCTCCTCGGTCACGCCAGCTGGCTCTGACGGGGAAGTCATGGACCACTCCCCGACGCCGGGGAGGAGCCAAGCCTGGGAAGTACTCGTAGAACCATAGCTGCAACAAAAATAACATTCAGCACACGAATCGAACAAGCTGAAATGAAACAAGAAGGGAAAAGATCATCACCTCTATGACTCTCCACAGGCCGTAAACGGTGATAAGGGACTAGTCATTCAGCTGACGGCAGCCATGACGTAGAGATAGAAGAAGATCCGCGTACCCAAGACTGGCCCAGCTGTAGGATCCTATCTCGAGAATCTTGGCCAAAGAGGGGAAGTAGCAGAGGAGCACGCGTGAACTCCTGTCGGGTGAGAGGGTCATAGAGATCAGGATCAAGATGAAGATCCGCACCCGCTGCTCGGCTGTCGTATCCTCCATATCGAATCCGCGAGCAAGAACTGAAGCCGACTCCGATCGTCCACTCCTAGGACCACCTCGAGACACCGGTCGGGTCCTGATGTGCTGAACGACCGGACCCAACAAATCAGCTACCTCAGCCGATGTCCAAGATAGATCAGACATCTGGCCTACTGCCCGGTCAGTAAAGCGCAGCCCGCTGATCATGCTGAAGTCCAGGGGGTCACCGTCATCTCCCCCAAGCAAAGTGAAACGTGTTGGTAGTATCCCAGAAATACTCCAACAATGGGCGAACGACCGTCGCGCCGTAACTCCGGGGGCTGCGAAACCCTACAACCGCCGCGTAGAAATCGACCAAGCCAGACGACTCCCATAGGGCGCTCGTAGCAGGATCCCCCGTACTGACCAGGTAAAGTCGAGGGATCAAATCACCGGCCCCAGAACCATGCTGGCGAAGTGTGCCATCGACTATGCCGGGGAGTGCGCGGTGAGAGATGTGGTTTTCACGGTAGAAACCCAACTGTTCTGGGGTCCACGGAGGTGGAACCCACCTACCCCTACTCGTAGAAGTCCGAGGCTCGGACTCCAAGACGTCGTCGTCCACGCCCTCAGCGACAGTGGGAGTGTCCTCCCGAAAAGCCCGACGTTGGCTGCGGGTAGAAAGGTCGTAATCTCGTCGTCTAGGCATGCTATTATAAAAATCTAAATGTTTAGCATCATTTCCTAAACATTTTTTAAGGTGCATATTTATAATAAAAAAATAAATATCTAAATACTTAGCATCATTTCCTAAGTTATTTAGTTGTTTATTGAATTATATGCTAAATTTTATTAAAATCTAAATGTTTAGCATCATTTCCTAAACATTTAATTCAAGTTGCATATTTAAATGTTTAGCATCATTTCCTAAACATTTAATTCAAGTCGCATATTTACAATAATAATCTGAATACTTAGCATCATTTCCTAAGTTATTTAGTTGTTTATTGAATTATATGCTAAATTTTTACCTCAAGGCAAAAAATTGGCAAAATTATGGTATTTAGTTTCTCCATGACTACAGTTCTCCTAGCCGCATGATACTATGTTCTCCATGACAATATAGTACATATGCAAAATATGAATCAACACATCATTTCACAAGATTTACCACCATTTTTCACCATTTCAAAGCATGATTATTATTTCACAAAGTAGCACCCAAAAATGGTGATTTGCTCAATTCTCTATCAAATCATGCAATTTTTGTCTCAAATTTCTCACAAATACACGTGTATACATATACAAATAAGATCATGGCAAGAATTTCAACATAAAGCTTCAAAATAAAAAAACCCCAAATTGATTTTTAGGGTTTGTCATGAAATTGTTTATGTGAAGCAAATTCAAACCAAAAATCAAAGGAAACTTACAGGAATGTTTGTAGAGGGTCAAAAATGAGGAGAAGATCGAGAAATTACAGCAAAATTGATGAAATTCGAACTCCAAAACTCGAAAAAATTTCAAGCCACCAGCGCGACTGCCGCGACACGGTCAGCACTAACCGTGACACGGAGAAGCAGTCCCGTGTCACGGCGACCTTCAAGGCTGACGGAGCTCCGACGATTTGGGCGGCAGCTCCGGGAAAGAAACAAAAACAACAAAAGCAACGGCAGACAGCAGCAGCAACAAACCGCAGCAAAACAAAAAAAAAAGAGAAAGAAGGAAAAAATCAGATCTGTGGACTAACCATGTCACGGTCGCCGTTACCGTGTCACGGTGAGCTTCGACGGCCGGCAGTTAACCTCAAGCGTGGCGCGACAATTTTTGGTAAGCAAGAAGCAAAAATGGTGAAGTGTGAAAGCAAGTATGAAGAAGAAATGTGAAATGGTGAAGTGTGAAAGCAAGTGTGCGAATTTAAAGACAGAAAAGGACAAAAAGAAAAGTGGTCGTTGCTTTAACTGGTTCAAACAGCGAAAAAGAAAAAAAAAGAAAAAATAGGAGTCCCGTGACACGGGATACTAGTCCCGTCTGATTGGAATCCCTGACCGTGTCACGGGAACTTGCTGACGTGGCACGACAAAACTGCATTTGGTCAGGGAATATTCTTGGCTTTTTGACCAGTTTGACTGAATTTCCGAGCTTATTGGGCGATTATTTTTCGCTACAGTTACGCGAAAAAATTCCAACTGATATTTAAGGGGGACTAAAATTACCATTTTACCCCTGGCAAGTGTCAAAGCCTATTTTTCGGCATTTAATATGGTCGGATGATCGGCTTAAAATTGTGAATCATCTGCGGCCCGCGCTCGGGGATAATCGAACCACCATACACTTATCAATTTTCAGCAATCGTCGGCTTTCCTCAGGCTTGGAAAGCGTTATCGGTGGATTTTTCTTCAAGTATAGAAAACCGCCAAGTCGGCTTTCCTCAGGCTTGGAAAGCGTTATCAGTGGATTTTTCTTCAAGTATAGAAAACCACAAAAATCCTTTGTCGGCTTTCCTCAAGTATGGAAGGCATTAGCGGTGGATTTCTTCAAGCATAGAATGACACCAAATTCGTTCGTCGACTTTCCTCAGGCATGGAAAGTATTATCCGGTAACTTTCTTCAGGCTTAAAAAGGTACCAAACTCTTCAATCGGCTTTCCTCAAGCATGGGAAGCGTTTCAACAAATGTCACTCGGTGGATTCCTTCAAGCTTAGGAAGTTGCCAAATTCGTTTGTCACCGACACACTGGTGTCATATACGTATTCTATCCCTTTACTCTTTTATCTGTAGAACTAACATTTTTCTGCAGGTATCGGCGTATATAGAGTGATTTAGGATCGCAGAACGTCTTAAATCATTCACCGTCCCTATCGTCTACTTTGACTATCGTTTTCGAAACTGACGTTTCTACAAACTCAGTCAAATTGGGGGCTTCTATAGACACATAAAAATGTCTCCCCAAAACCAAACCCGATGATAAATAACCTTTCACCGCCACTATTGGTCGGGTTTAGTATTTAATCCTGAGAGTGCTTGAAAAATCGTATTTTATTAAATTCATACCTTTGAAAGGTCCATGGATTAGTCTTGATGTTTGGTAAAAGCACAGTTTTAATTTTAGCCCAAGCTTGTAAATTAATTTTAAGCCCAAACCTTTTTATTTTATTATTTTATTATTTATTTTTGGCCTAAATATTTTATTTATTTTTATTTCATTATTTTCTTATTTTAGCCCGAATAATTAAAGTCAGGAAAAAGCCCGAAATTATCAATCGACACTTAAAAAGCCGAAAGAAATTAGGGTTAAAAATTAATTTGGACGGAAAAATGGACTGGAACTGACCGTGTCACGGTACAGCCTGACCGTGAAACGGGAACTCTTGCCGTCTGACTTTCATAGACGTGTGCTCGACGGTGCAAGATACGCGTTTCATAACTCTTTTTATCTGTTTAACTAACGCTAGTTTGCATGTATAGGCGTTACAAGAATGGTTTAGGATCGCAGAACGTTCTGAATCATTCTACGTCCCTATCGCTACTTTGACTTTTGTTTTCGAAACTTGCGTTTCTCCAAACTCAGTCAAAGTGGGGGCTTCTGTAGACACCCATTTGTGTCTCCCCAAAACCAAACCCGGTGATGAGTACCTTTCACGTTGAATCATAATCGAATGAAGCGAAAGTGTGGAAAGTTTAGTGTTGCGGATAATTTTAATTTCTTTTCTCTTCTCTCAGTTTTTGAAAACTTATTTTAAGAAAACAGCCAATCCAGTTTGGTTGGTCCATGATATGGGTCCAATAGTAGTGTAGTTGGATGGGGCTTGACAAGAGCTTTCCAACGGTATATTACAAGCCCAATTCCGATGAATATTGAGGAAGTTATGGCCAATTTACTAAACTGAGTCTGGTTTGAGCCTTATATGCGGCCCAATGATCTAGAGGAGGGCCTAATATGATTTATCATTACTAATTTCATTAGGAATGGTTTAGTCTTCTAGATTCTTCTAGAAGGTTCTTTTCATTCCTAATTCTATTAGCATTGATAAATTGACTTTTGTTGACTTTTCAAAGTTTTAATTTAAATCAAATAACATTTTTGAGGAAAAGATACGATTTTATACTCCTGTACGGCAAACTTTATCTGATTTTAGAAAACGCGTCAAAAACAGGACTAGCGCCTAACGCCAGACATTGGCGCCTGGCGCTAGGCCTAGCACATGGCGCCAATGAGCTGGTGCTGGTGCCAGCTCTGTTTTTCGTGTGCCAATACTTTGTTTTGTTAATTTTATCTTTTTGGCTGATTTTCTCTATAAATAACGTATTAAAAACTCCGTTTTCATTCATCAACAATCAGTTTTCAATTACATTCACCTACAACCAGTTTTCATTCACCAACAATCATCAATTCTCTTATTCTCTCTTTCTCTCTTTTTCTAAAATTGCTTTTTACATACAAAATTCCACATTCACAAGATCTAGAAACATCTAGCCATATTCGAAGTTGCCTTCTCCCTAGAAGTGAAAGGTTTAATTTCTGAGGGTTTGGTCCCAAATCTCTATTTCAATTACTTAATTTAATTGTTTTGTTTATTATTTTCCTTGAAGTTACTAACGTGTGTATTTTGTTATTAGAAAGAGGTACGAGGCATCAAATTAAGTACTTTAATGGTTTTTATTGATTTATTGATGTTATGATGTAGAAAGTATATTTAGATTGTTATTATGATTCCTAGTATCATGTCTAGGGTAATTTTTAATATTAAATATGATTGTTATGATGCCTTTTATGTTTTTCCTAATATTTATGATTGTTAGTATCATGTTAGGGTTAAAGATTTGATTTTTATTGCTTAGTGACATGCTAGGATTTGTTATTAATCTTGTTAGTATCATGCCTAGGATCTTGCTATTTTTTTTTATTATGCTTTAATGTTAACATGAACATGATTATGAATATTATTATTATTATTATGATTAACATGATTATTATTATGTTTAATATAATTGTTATAATGATGTTTATTTTTTTATTATTATTTTAATTATGATCATGATTATTTTATTTATTATGTTGCTTGATATTATTATTGTTATTGCTTGATCACACTTTTTATGCATGTTTAAAGAGAATTTGTACTTGTAATCACGCTTAATAAGATAATTAATAATCTTGTTAGGGTTAATTTTGATTATAATTCAAGTGATCGCCAATTATAGTTTATTTGTGCATTATATTCAACCAACATAGATAAACAGGTTTAGGGTTAATCCTATTGATTGTATGTTAGTCAAAAAGCGCACATGAATACGATCAGAATAAAGTAGAGGCCCATTATTAGGGCAGGTTCAATCTCTTTTAGGTTGGATTTGTACCTTCATCCTCGAACCCTTATTTGATTCTAGACCTTATGGAGTTGACGATCTCTTGGATCGTTAAGGGGTGTAACCTTCACCCTGTGAACGGTTTACAAGTTCCTAAAACTTGTTGGCGACTCTTTTGCTCTATCTTCTTCCCTTTTGGACGCCACCGTACTTTAGTGTATGATCACAGTGGGGTTCAAGCTGGGGGTTAACGCTTGAAATTTATTCCCCAGTAGGTGTGTTATTTATTTTTGTCCATTATTAATGTACAAATTTGCTACAAAATTTATCACGCTAATTGATAATTAATTACTTCAGTGTTATGAAGCGAAAGGATGTGAGTTCATTGATACCAATGATCGATTAAGTCAGTTGCCACATGTTGTTTTGATGTCAATCATGTCCTTTTTAAGAATGAAGGAAGCCGGAAAAACTAGTGTTGTATCACAAACATGGTATAACTTGTGGCATTGTTTACATGTCTTGTTCTTCAAAGTAAATCCCTATTCTAAAATCAAAGATAAACTGTTACTTCCCGAACAAAGATCAGGTTCGATAAATTTGATAATTTTTATCCAACTATCAAATTGGTCTAATTCCAAGATTTTTCTTGGCACTACTATCTCCAATATGCCAAAGGTACAAGATTGAGTTCTCTGATTATGTCAGATTTATGTTTCTGTCATACCAAATTGTCAAATTGAGTTCTCTGAGGGTTTGTTAATATACCATTAACCGCTTAATTTTCTTCTTAAAGGTATATATAGAGCAATGTGTATTATGTGATTTATGTATTTTGATAGTAGATTGAAAAGTATTGGACTTGATTTAATTGATTCCCATCACACATTGGACTCAGTTACTAAATTTCTAAACCTTTCTAATGCTTCTTTTAATTTGACATAGTACCCTTAGGCTTAGGTGAGGTGTCAAAGCTCAATCAAAATTTTTCTTGATGTTAATATCTAAAAAGGGCTATTACGGGGATATAATAGCTCATAGTATGTTTGTGTACATTTTGTCTCTTATTGTAACCAAATTTGAATTGAACTTGAGCTAATTATGTTCCATTCCTTATTGACAACTTCAGGTAAGAGGTGATACTTCACACTATGATATTATTTTTAATTCTACTTCCTCTGAAGAACTCTCAACAGGATTACATTCAGGTAGAATTTCTTATTCCACATGATATTGGTATTTTCCAGAAAGATAGTTTACTTGCAGATGCATATTTCTCTAATGCATTTCTCCATTTTTATGTTAGTCAAAAGTAATTGTTCTCGAAGTGCAAATTTTAACTCTTAAAATTTATCGCTGTTTATTGCATGCATACTGATAAGAATAATTGTAATTTTGTTTGGAATATACGTTTATAATCCTGAACAAATTTGTTTGTTACAGAATATAATTCATCATATGAATGTAGCACATTTGCTACTAGGTATGTCTTAGCATAGTGCAGGCATACATATAGTACTTACATAGAGACTATATTATATACTAGAATATTTGATTAAGTATATTTGATTAAGTAAAGCTCAAAAAGGTTAATAAAGGGGAGAGGGAATGAGAGCTAAAATTCAGAACTAAAAATCAGAGCTTAAATTCAATACAGAAATCAGAGTTGAAATTCAAAACTGAAATCAGAGCTGAATTTTAGAACTGAAATCAGAATTGAAAGTCAGAACTGAAATCAGAGCTGAAAATCAGAACTGAAATCAGAGCTGATAATCAGATTATTATAACAAAGCCTAAATTAGAACATTTAAACTGCAACAGCTTTGTTGTCTCCCGGCTTCATTTAGATCAATATCTAACTGTTGAGTACCATTTGATTGTCCCATGATTATGGTTCTAAACTTCATAATGTCCAACTGCTGAGTACCAAATGCATTTTATATAAGTTATAGTTTAGAAGTCTTGTTTTCTGTGATTAAACTTATCTTTTATTTATTTATTTATTTATTTGCTTGCCTTTTCTGAATGTCATGTTTTGCATTGATGCTAGATTGACTGAGCCTGATCAATTATTATTTATAGATGCTTGTAGTACATGAGAAGAGTGGCGGATTTTGAGGACTAGGTACCTTGAAGATCATATCCTTACTGGAGTCGTGGATGAAGTATATTTCTAAGAGACTTTATGTATTTTATTTGTATATCATGGTTTCCTTTTTTTCCCTGCAATTTGCATTTAGACCACTCATAAGATGACTCTGAGTTAGTACACATCCCCATAATGGTCTGCATCAAACTTGCGAATTCTTTGAGCTTTTTTATCGTATATCATGGCTTTTGTTTTATCCCTGCAATTGCATTTAGACAGATTTTGAGATGACTCTGAGTTATACATGCACCAAACTTGTAACTTATTTGAGCTTTTTATTTTTATAAAGTATTATAAAAACGTATTTTTTTTTTTTTTTTTTACTCTATTTGCAGGAGTATTTGGCAAGACTTGTAGCCTACAACGATATAGAATTGGATGAGATTCGAGAACAACGGCTAAGTTTTTTAGGCTTAATTTTTTATTGAAAGACTAGTTATCTTATTAATCGATGTTATGATTAATCGCATTTAGCTTAACAAAATAATACAACACTTTTCTATATATCTATTTTTATTTAGCCTATTGGTTATTGTTATTACATTTCTAAATTATAAATCAATATTTTTTTTTATCAAGTTTAATTATTTTTTATTTTTTAAAAGTATAGTTAATTTTGTTGCATTGTATTGTTGTGGATGAATAATTCAAGTTATGTGGAATTATTTGGAGTGTTTGTATTGTATGTTGTGGGTGAATTTAAGTTATATGAAAGTATTCGGAGTACGTGTTTTGTTAGTTGATTTGTAACAGGTTATAACTCATTTGACGATGGGTCGTTTGGTGGTTGTATTCGAATCAAATATTTATAAAAAAAAATTATTTATTTATTAGTAACTAGCGTAATCTAATGCTAGTTACTAATAGTTTTTTTTTAAAAAATAAAAAAATATATTCGTAACCGGCGTTAAGATTTGCCAGTTACTAATAATACCCTAATTGTAACCGGCATAACTTAATGCCAGTTACGAATAGTATGCTTTCTAACTTGGAAAATAGACTTTTTATAACTGGCGTTAGGTTAAGCCAGTTACGAATAGTACAATTTTTGTAACTAACATTAGTCGGTTACGAATAATTTTCACTAGTTGTAACGGGGGCATTCGCAACCAACAATGCCAGTTATAAAAAGTCAATTTCGCCAGTTACTAATAGCACTTTTTCTACTAGTGTAATTATGCCAATTTATGCCAATTTACAAATGTTCCTCCATCTCTACTTTACACCTACACTTCACCATGGCCATTCTCTACATGGGGAATTGATATTATCGGTAAAATTACCCCTCCTGGGACAGGAGGTCACAAATACATCCTAGTAGCAATTGATTACTTCACAAAGTGGGTTGAAGCACAATCATATGCTAAACTCACTGCAAAACATGTAGCACTCTTTATCGAAAGAAATATCATTTGTCGATACGGAGTCCCACATGAAATGATAAGTGACAATGGAACTCACTTTCAAGCTGAGTGTGAAGAATTGTTACAAAAATATGGCATTCAACACCATCACTGTCCCCCCTATAGACCTCAAGCAAACGGAGCAGTTGAGGTAGCTAATAAAAATTTAAATACTATCAGCGAAAAAATGACAGAAAATTACAAGGATTGGCCTGACAAACTCCATTTCGCACTTTGGGGTTATCGCACGTCAATTCGCACATCAACAGGAAATACGCCATTCTCCTTGGTTTATGGAATGGATGCCGTACAACCTGTAGAGCTAGAGATACCATCTCTATGCATTGCATTAGAAAGTAAACTCGATGAAGTCGAATGGACTAGAGCAAGGTATAAAGAGTTAATTCTACTTGATGAATAGCACCCCGCTCTACATCATACCCAATGCTATCAAACCCGTATGGCTATACATTTTAATAAGAAGGTCAAGACAAGAAACATCAAAGTAGGAGACTTGGTGTTAAAAGCATTAAGGAAAAATGTTTTGGATCCAAGAGGCAAATTTAGGCCTAATTGGTTCGGGCCTTATATTGTCAAAACAATCCTATCAAGAGGTGCAGCTAAACTAACTTACATGGATGTCAATGAGTTCTAGAACATGACAAATCTTGACCAACTTAAAAAATACTACCCATAATTACTTGAGTAGGATACTCAAGAGAGCTACGTTTGGCCTGATTCCTTAGGAAAGGATACGTAGACAACCCTTTACAGGTGCGGCCACTTTAATTCTTGCAAACCTCGCATCCCATAAATAAAAAGAAATTCAACAGAAATTCATCGGAACAGCAGCGTCGCAGAAAAAGTATGTCGTCGGCCGACAGACTGCAGCGCAAGGCGACAGTGCTTGTCGTCGGACGACAGACGTCAACGGCCGGCGACAGCCACAAAACGGCGGCGTCGCTCTTCTAGGAGTACATGGGCAAATTTCTGTGTTTTTTGGAAAATTTTCGACTTCCGTACTCGAATAAATTTCTGGAAAATAAAATTTTCTGTTTTCATTGCTTTAATAAATTGAAATTAAAGAAGTTGATTTAATTAAAAAGATGAAATTTCATTAATAAAATAAAATAAAAATTACATTATTGATGGAATTTAAATAAAAGTTTTAAAAAAAATAAATTAACTTTAAATTTAAAGCTAGTAGGCATCCTTTAGAGGACCTACATTCAACTTTAGAGTAAATGGTTTCTCCCTTAGTTAGGAATCCATGTTTCTTCTCTACCCAAACCCTTCTTCTCTGAATTGTCAGCTTTTCGTTTCCCTTTATCCTTTGTAGAGTCTTTCTTCTTAGGCATCATAGGAGTTTTGAATTCAATCTTTTCACCCAAGTGTTCCTTAACAGGAATCACCTTGTCACCTAGACGATTCTTCACATTGGTTTCACTCTGATTTTTCTTCATGTCCTTTGAAGGTTTCTTGAGAAGATAACATCTTTACATCATTGGGCAAGGAAGGAGGAACCTTTTGGGTATTCACTTCCCATAAAGGTCTAGCGCTCCAATATGCATCAAATTTCTCTACTTCTTGTGAAACAGGGAATTCATAGGGACGACGAAGATCCTAGAAGGAATTGTTTAAAGTAGGCCGTAGTGTCTTTTTACCCTGCAGGGATAATAAAAAGTCATCTTGGTTAAGCTTGAAAGACGACGGAAAGGTTGCTTGTTGACACCAACCATCTTATCTATTTTCCACCAAGGGATGACCAACTTGATAGCAAAGTTGCAAGAAACAAAGACTTTTTTCTACTCATGGCGCCCCATCTAAGAGAAGCAATTCTTTCTCCTCGCAAAGCAATTTGGAGTATATTTTTCAACATTGTCAGGAGGACTATAAATTCTAGTCTCTCCATTAGCCATATATGCAAATAAATTCAATGCAAATAAATTAATATTACTATACAAAAATATGTTTTTGATTTCTGTAATTAAAAATATTAATTTTCTACCTGTAATAATATTGGAGAGCCCCGTAAAGGTGCTTTTGGATTTCTCTTCAATTCATCAAGACTAAACATAGTCTCTCCAACAATTAACAACATTGGATTTCTTTCAATTCAATTTGCTTCAAAATAGTTAATATAATTACTTGACCCTCATTAGTTCTACCACTAGTTAGAAGATATTGGTAAATCATGCAAAAGAGAAAAGCCCTTCTTCTATAAACATGAAAAGATTCAGAATAAGGTCTATCAAAGTAATGGCGTGCAAATTCTTTCAAATTAACTACACTACCATCTACAATATTTGTTAGATCTTTGTCTCTTAAATTAAAGAAGCGCTCAAAATCTTTATAATAATATTCATTTATTCAAGGGATTACCGCAAGATCTAATGAAGGGAAGCCTATGATGGCACCAAATTCTTCTAGTAAAAGGCTAATTTCATCACACCCTACTCTAAAACAATGAGTATCTATGTCCCAATATTCTCATGCGATATGAATAAAATCTATATCAAGATTTACCCCCTTAACACCATAGATACCTCCCATGTGAAAAAAGTCAAGTTCTTTTCTCTCTTTAGCAGTTAAAGACCGACACCATTCACGAGTGAAATTGGTAAAACTCTTAGTAACTAAAGACATGATTATTTGTTGAGAAACTAAGACTATGATTAATCTGCTAAAATTATAAAGAAATTCGTCAGATTAGGGGGCTATTTATACATAAAATCGATGCAGTTTCAATCCGGAAAGGATTCGGAGTCAGCATACTTCAGTGCCTAACGACAACTCTGTCGCCTTGCGACAGAGTTTGTCACTTGACGACAGCAGCAACGCCTGGCCCCAGCGCAAAACGCGTGGTGACACGTGGCGCTGCAGCCTTTTATCAACGAGCTATTCAAACCGCGTTTTTCTGGCTATGATTCGAACTCGTATAATGACTTTACGATTTTATCCCTTTCTACAAATACCCTTACATATTAGTTTCATATATTTTCCTTCGATTTTTCTTTTTCGGATTTATTCAGACTTAATTTAATTTAAGGTTTGTTGCAAATCCAATTTTATTTTTCATTTTTTCTTTTTGGGGGAGAAAGTCGGTTACCCTCCATTAATAATAAAAATGATGGAAAATTTTGCGCAAAATTAATTTTATCACAATTTTGCACACACAAATATGCACATAAAAATGAAAATTAATGCAAGATAAATAATACATAGATAATAATATGTATATACAAATATGTCTAATAAATGAGTCAATCAGGCAAAATCCTATACAAGTCAAAATAAATAAAATACACATGTACAACTACGGCGCTGTAGGATGCAGATGACGAGGGATGTTTATCATATCATAGAACTGCGCAGAACGAGGAGTATGCTCCTCACCAGCTCCAGTGTCTCTAGGAGGAGGAAAACTCAGCTTAGGACCCGTCCACCCAAGTTCTCCCTAATGAACCGACAAAGGCTGAGGCTGCTGCGATGACGAGCCGACCTCGTACATCCTACCACCTCTGGAAGCCGAGGTGGCCTCTCACTGGTCTACTGGCCCAGCCTGTTCACCCTCAGATGAAATGTCTGAGCCCTCCACCGCCTCGGTCCGGGCAGCATCAGATCGACCATTCTGACCGCAAGAACCAGTGCGGCGACGCCTTGAGCTAGACCTCGCCGGCTCTCTCCGGACCTCAGGTCTCATCCGGGTACGAGAAGGAATGGGTTAACCCTGCAAGAAGAAACCAAGTAAGAAGCAATCAAAATAGAAATATAAACAATGCGAAAATTAAGAGGAAAAAAAGCTGTGTCCTGAACAGCGTCGTTGTGATGACACGTAGCCACATTCCTCATCCGAATGAGCTGGCTCCGGAAGGCGTCTATGCACCTCGCCATTGCTGTAACCACCTCGCGCGATAAATGTCAAAGAAATGAAATTAATAACAATACAAGACATATATGAAAAAATAACAAGTAAATAAACTCACCCGAGTCTGGTGGTGAGGAATGGATCGCTCCATAAAGCGCTGGTCCTCAGGAGCCGAAGGAATCATCTCCACGATAGGCCCGTATGTCCCCTGGTTGTGGATGGACATACGAGGGGGGCATGAACTCAGTAGGCCCAGCCTGAGAAAAAGCAAATCAAAGTGAGTAAAATATCACTTGGGGGCTACTTAGCGAAAGGTAAAAGATAAAAATCATACCGCCGCCTCCGCCAATAGAACAGGGGCCGGAGCTAACAACGACAACAAATCCTCCTCGTAGCACCACCGTGGGATCGCATGAGATCGCCAAGGGGTACCAGCAGGCGACTTCTCTGACATGCTGAACAGCTTCACGTCATTGAACATGTGACGTGGCGGAGAAGAAGGGACGACAAAAATATCCGAGGAGTGATGAATAGCAACTCTCTCTCCTAGGTATGCCGCCTCCCCATATGTCCCTAGGAAGTAGCGACGCTCAGCAGTGTACTGCGCGGCTAGCCCAGGGACAACCAAACCGCCCCATGGCTGGTACAAAACCTCAGGCTCCTACAAAGAATACCTATAAGATAAAGATCTACTAAAAAGAGATACAAAAATGATAGCTATGCACAAGATCGTACCGAGAGGATCTGCTCTCGAACATGGGTGGTAGTCACCCAGATGTAGTGTCCTCCCTAGCAGGCACCCACAGGAAACCCGCGTGGCAACGACCTTGCTGGCGCGAGTGAAGGAAAGTACTCGTAGAACCAGATCTACAAAAGACAAAAGATATCAGGGAGTTCTAACAAAAAGCTTAAAGCTAACTTTATAGGAGATAAAGTATACCTCTACGACTCTCCAGAAGCCGGACAAAGCGATGTCTCCTATGTAAGACCAGTGTTGACAAGAGTCTCGCAAGGCACGAAGAAAGTCATCATAGGCCAAGATGGCCCAGTCATAAGTCTCGATTAGGTGAGGATCACGGACAACAGGAAGGTAGTAAAGAAGTGCCCTACTACCCTTGTCAGGGGAAAATGTCCCTGACAGCAAAATGCACCCACTACTCTCATGTGGTTGCATCATCCTCGAAAGCTGCCGCCAGAGTCGACTGGCGAATACACTTGGTGCTGAACTGTGATGACTCCTCCTCGGCACGGGCCCGAACGGCAATCGGACCCAGTAGCTCATCAACCTTAGGAGAGTAGACGCTGATGTTGCTTTCGAACGACAGCGCAGTAGAACTGAACTCCAGTCCCGTGATGAGATTAAAGTCGGCTGGGGTGATCATCATCTCACCCCAAGGAAAGTGAAAAGTGTTGGTGGTGTCCTAGAAGAACTCCACCAGAGCACGAACCATGCGGTGACCTTTGTCGAAAGAGCTCATGGCCTGCGTGGCCTCAAATAGGGTAGTAAGCCCACAATACTCCCAGAGAAGTCTCAACTCCCCATCGACGCTGAAGAACGTACGGTATAGCTGGCCCAGAGTGTCGTTTCTCGAGCCGTGGCAATGCGTCCTACCATCAGTGATCCCACGACGCACCCTCTTAGAAATGTGGTGGTCGGGGGCAAAGTACAAAGTCCGCTCATCCCACTCAAGGAGGGGACCAAGAGAAGTGGACGGGTCGGCTTCCTCCTCTACGGGATCATGCTCCCGTCGTGTGTCTCGGGACCGTGAACCTGAACCTCACTGTCTATCCATACTACATTGTGGAAAATTGACATAAATTAAGGTTCTATAGTATCTAAGGTTTGCCTAGTCGCATGATACTATGTTCGCAAAAAAAAGAGTACGTAGTACTAAAACAGAGTACAGTTTTAATTCAAGCATATATGACATTTTTCAAGCATCCAAACAATTTCTTGCAATACTATGATAATTATTGTGACAAATTGGACAAGAATTTCTAGCAAAAACATCAAGAACAAGCCACATTGTTTTCCCTACCTTAAGAGCTCCAACAATGGTGAATTGTTCGTTTCTTCACCAAATTGAGTCAAACAAGCCTCAAAATACTCCCAAGGAAATATACAAACATAATCAAGCAATTTTATGGCATAATATTTGACAAACAAAGCAAATTAACCAAAAGAAGTTTTGAATTTTTCAAAAATTCGTGAACAAAAACGCACAAATTCAGCAAAAACCGGGGTGAGTTTGAAGAAAATACATAGATCGGGAAAGAAGATGAATAAAGATTCAATTTACAACAAATTTGAGCGAATTTGGTTAAGAAACGAGCAAGAACGAGTTAATTGAGCTTTCGCGGCGAGTTTCGAAGAAAAGAGCAACAACGGCGAAATGAAGAAGAAAAGGGAATTTATACGAAATTCCTGATTCTGGCACCAAACGACAGCTCTGTCTCCAGGCGACAGAGTTCAGCGTCTGGCAACAGAACCAAATCTTGGCGCCAACGACATTGCAGCGGCGACACAGCCCTTAGCCACTCAGAACTGTTGTTTTGACCTCTTACATCAATTTTGGGTTCCTTGGTGCGCCAGTTAGCCTATATAAGCAATTTGAAATGATTAGTAATCGACTTAGTTACAATTGCATCATGTGATCGACCTGATAAATGATCGTTTCACTTAGCTTAAAGGGCCTAAACATTGGCTCACTGCAAAGGCACTGACATAATGGTTCATACATATACAATAAGCACCGACATAATGGTTCAATACAACAAAGGCACCAACATACTGGTTCACAATTCAGAAGCACCGACATACTGGTTCAAAAATAGCAAAGTGTCGACGCACTGGCATAGAAAAGGCAAAGGATCAACAGGCGTTGGTCTTCGGTCGTGTTCCTTGGCTTGCGGAAGATGGTCACAAAGCGCTAGAAGGTCGTTTTAGGCGAAGAAATCTTTGATGGTGTTCTCTCGCTTGTAGAAGTCTATCATGGCAGAATTGGAGGCAATTACAGGCGTATCAATCTTTCGGCGATATTCTCTAGCTTGCGGAAGATCGTATAAAAAAACAGCAGGGTGGCATTCCCTAGCTTGAGGAAGGTTGTCAACAACAGCAATGCAACAAATTAGTTACTCCTTCAGAGACGTGTGCTCGATGGTGCAAGATACGCATTTCTTAACTCTCTTATATGTTTAACTAACGCTAGGGATCACATAGGAAGCCAACAACTCTAACTCATCCCTCCTTACATTGGCCAGTTCGTGCCTCCCAAAGATGGTGAGGGCACAAACCATTGCCAAAATTTTGGCACGGGATGTTGAATCCAAGTTCCCTTGGCATGTTGCAGGTTAATTGAACCCTCTCCCGTGAGAGCTTGATAGACCACGACGGCAATATGGTCATGGGATGGTTCAATGGGTCTATCGAATTTCAACTCAAACAATTTACCAAATTCCTTCAAGGTCATTCTCACATCATTGTGTAGTAATCGGAAATGAACATGAATAATAATCGGATTTGAACGTGATAGCTCCTTGCCCGATCGGGCGAATTTTGCTCGATTTGGCATTTTGCTTGTGCACCCGATCGGGGGAGGCTCGCCCGATCGGGCCCCTTCCTAGCTCAGAACACACACTTCTTCAACTTTTTCTCTTTCAGACTCTTTACTTGTTGTTCTAAATCTGTGCAAAAACACTTTGAAATGGTAAAATTGCACTCTCCTCACCTCTCAAAAAAAATAAAAAAATAAAATAAAGGAAAAACTTAGTCTAGAAAGCAAAAAAAATACGGGTTGCCACCCGCAAAGCGCTGGTTTATCTAGCTCAAGATGAACCGGAATCGGTCAGGTGAACTTGTTCAGTACAACCGCACAAATCGTAGCCCCTTCATGGTATAGCTTGAGTCTTTGACCATTAACCTTGAACTCGTTACCATGCTCATCGAACAATTCTACAGAACAAAATTTTTTAGTCCTTTTTACAGTAAAGGGACCCAACCACCTAGACTTCAACTTTCCTGGGAATAGTTTAAGTCTAGAGTTGAATAACAACACCTTGTCACCCTCTGTGAACTCTCTTAGAAGGAACATCTTGTCGTGCCATCTCTTGGTCTTCTCCTTGTAGACACGTGCACTATCATAGGCCATCAACCTAAACTCATCGAGTTGGTTAAGTTGAAGTAACCTCATTTCTCCCGCTAGCTTAGCATCCAAATTGAGCTCCTTAATAGCCTAATATGCCTTGTATTCTAATTCCACCGGAAGATGACATGCTTTAGCGTACACAAGTCCATAGGGGGTTGTACCTATTGGGGTCTTAAATGCAGTTCTGTATACCCAAAGGGTTTCATCAAACTTATCGCTCCAATCTTTCCTTTATTTTACTACCACCTTCTCTAGAATAACCTTGATTTCCCGGTTGGAAACTTCAACTTGGCCACTAGTTTAGGGATGATAGGCTAAACCTATCCTATGGTATACACCATGCTTCTTGAGAATGGTGTCTAACTTCCGCTCATGAAAGTGATATCCTCCATTACTGTTTATAGCTTTAGGTACTCCAAATCTTGGAAAGGTTGTCTTCTGGAAAAGTCTATGGACCACCTTAGCATCATTGGTAGGAGTGGAAATGGCCTCAACCCACTTGGATACATAGTCGACAGCGACAAGTATATAACGATTCCCATTTGAAGAAGGGAACGGTGCCATGTAATCATAACCCCAAACATAAAAAATTTAAATTTCCAAAATCCCGGTTTGAGGCATCTCATGCCGCCGCAAAATGTTTCCAGTCCTCTGGCAAGACTCACAAGCCTGCACAAAAGTGTTAGCATCCTTGAACATGGTGGGCCATTAAACTCCCGACTCATTTATCTTGGCCACCGTTTTAGTGGGACCATGATGTCCTCCATAAGGTGAAGTGTGGAAACTAGTAAGTATGCCGTGAACTTCCCATTCGGGAACATACCTGCTAAATAATCCATCTGCACACTCACGAAACAAAAAAGGATCATCCCAAAAAATAATGTTTAACATCAGAGAGGAATTTCTTTTTCTATTGGTAAGACAAGTCAGGAGGTAGAGTACCACCCACTAAATAATTAGCAAAATCGGCATACCAAGGGTGCTGCTCTACAACTGCATACAAGTTAAAGAATCATCTATAGGCAGAGACTCCTTGCCCTTATCATACCTGATACGTGACAAGTGATCTTCCACAACGTTCTCTGAACCTTTCTTATATTTTATTTCAACATCAAAGTCCTGGAGCAAGAGAACCCAACGGAGTAGCCTAGGCTATTAAATACTTCAGAGCTGCATGGTCAGTAAAAATAATAACTTTAGAACCAACTATATATGATCTAAATTATTCTAAAGCATAAATCATAGCAAGAAACTCCTTCTCCGTAGTGGCATAGTTGACTTGTTCTTCATCCATAGTTTTACTTGCATAATAAATAGTATGCAAAACTTTGTTCTTTCTCTGTCCTAGCACGACACCTAATGCAAAATCACTTGCATCACACATGATTTCAAAAGGAAGAGTCCAATCTGGTGTACATATGATGGGTGCCGATATCAATGCCTGCTTTAACCTGTGAAAAGCCTCAAGATACTCGTCAGTAAAATCAAAAGGGGCATCCTTGAGTAAAAGTTGGGTCAGTGGTTTAGCAATTTTAGAAAAATCTTTGATAAAGCAACGATAAAACCCCGCCTGACCATAGAATCTTTTAACTCCCTTAACATTAACAAGAGGAGGCAATTTCTCAATCACATAAATCTTAGCTTTATCTACCTGTATACCCTTATCAGATACAATGTGACTAAGAGCTTCTCCCTCTGTCATCATAAAGTGACGCTTCTCCCAATATAGAACCAAATTCCATTCTTCACATCTTTTCAAGATTTTAGCGATATTTATTAAACATGCATCGAATGAAGACCCATACACACTAAAATCAACCATAAAGACTTCCATAATAGACTATATGAAATAAAAAAAAAAAATACTCATCAGGCAACGTTGAAAAGTAGCATGTGCATTACATAAACCAAAAGGAATTCTTGATCTTCAGGGTGAATCGGAATTTGGAAAAATCCCTAGTACCCATCCAAATAACAAAGAACTTGTGATTAGCTAACCTCAAAAGCATTTGATCAATAAAGGGGAGAGGGAAGTGGTCCTTTTTGGTGGCGATATTTAGTCTTCAATAGTCAATGCACATACGCCACCCTATAACAGTTCTAGTGGGAATCAATTCATTTTTATCATTTTTAATTACAGTCACCCCACCCTTCTTAGGAACCACCTGAACAAGATTTACCCACTTTGAGTCAGAAATAGGATAGATAATACCCGCATCAAGTAATTTCATAACCTCTTTCTTAAGTACTTTCTGCATATTAGGATTCAATGTGGTTGAATAAAGGGCTTATATTTGTCCTCTAAATGTATCCTATGCATACAAAAATTAGGGCTAATACCCTGGAGATCATCAATACTGTACCCAATTGCTCTTTTGTGGTTCGAAGAACATCTAGAAGTTGGGAAGCTTGTGGGTCATCAATTGAAGTACTGATGATCACAGGGTATAGTTCCTGCTCTTCAAGAAAAACATATTTCAAATGAGAAGGGAGAGGTTTTAGTTCAGGTTTCTTAATCTCTGCGGGTTTTGATTCCTGAACTAATTTCACTACCTTCATGGTCTCTTTGGGTCTTGCTCTTCTAGTGAAAGAGCTTTTTCAATGACATCCACCTCATTACCCCAGATGCTTGTATTACATGCAGATAAATCTCCACAAAGAACTTCCTCCAAGGGATCCCTTGCAAGAACTTTAGGTAAGCTTTCATCAAAAATATCATCCATTATATCAATCACATCAATTAAACAACAATTTTCCTCTAGCATAGGTCCTTTCAAAACTTTCCCTAAATTAAATGTGATATTATCATCTCCAACAAAAAGGGTTAGTTTACCATTTTTAATATCAATAATGGCTCCTGCGGTATGGAGAAAAGGCCAATCTAATATAGTGGGAATTTGTGTATCCTCAGTCATGTCTAAAACAACAAAATCAACAGGGATAAAAAATTTACCAACTCTGACAGGGACATCCTCTATAATACCTAAAACTATTAGTAACTTTTAAATCACCCATATTAACTTTAGAACATACAGACGATGGCATAAAACTGACAGTAGCACCCAAGTCACCCAATGCTTTATCAATGAAGACATTACCGATATGACAGGGGATAGAAAAACTACCTGGATTCTATAACTTAGGATGGGATTTATTTTACAATAAAACACTACATTCCTCTGTAAAAGCTATAGTTTATACCTCATCAAAGACCCTTTTCCTATTTAAAATATCTTTCATAAATTTAGCATACGCAGAAACCTGAGTGATTAAACCAGTGAAAGGAACTGTTACCTACAAGTTTTTCACAACCTCCAAAAACTTACCAAATTGTTTATCAAACTTAATCATTAAATGTCTATTGGGAAATGGTAGTTTGATAACTGGGCTCTGTACATCTCCTCCCTTATCTTGAGATTTACCCTACAAAGAAATATTAGAAGGGTTAATATCTTTTTGTAGCCCTACAAGGTTTATGGGATTATCATTTGGTATAAAGGAATCAGGATTAGGAACAGGTCCATCTTCCTTTGGCATAGGAGTTACATCATAATGTGAACCACTCCTTAGAGTGATTGCATTGGCATGATCTGTGGGATAAATTGGTTGCGATGGTAAAGCTCCCTGCTAACGGGTTTGTAGGGTAGATGAAATTTGCGCAATTTGATTATCCATGATTTTATTATGGGATATAATTGAATCAATTTGTGCATCTCTACTCTCCATGTGATTTTGCATGCTTGAAAGCATTGCTCTAATTTCTGTCATAGCAGGGTCAGAAGATGAGGAGGATTGTGATTGGTTTTTCTGGCCAGAATTAGGATGGTAATATCTTTGATGTGGTGGGGGTTGCTTTTGTGTTTGTTGTGGAGGTGGAGGGTTTTGTACATTGGTACTCCGGTAGGAAAGATATGGGTGGTTCCGGAGGCCATGATTATAAGAGTTAGAGTATGGGTTATTTTGCCTATAGGTTTGAAAGGCATTAACTTGCTCTATGGAACTCCTACAATCTTGCTCCCAATGCCCTAAAATTCCAAAATTTTCACAAAAAGCTTTATTGTTAGCAACATCAGAAACATTAGCTACAGATTTAGGAATAACAGTAAGATTATCTAGTTTCTGACAAATAGATGTTAACTGAGCTAGCAAAAAGGATACTGAATCGACATTATGTATTGGGAATTGTGTATTGCCATTTCTTCAATAACCTGACCTGCATCATCAACATTAAGATTCATGAATCTCCCACTAGCTGTAGAATCAAGAATTGATCTAGATGAATTTCCAAGTCCATTGTAAAAGGCTTGGATCAACTGCCATTGTGCCATTTTATGGTGGGGGAATTGTCTCTATAGATCCTTGAACCTTTCCCAAGCCTTATATAAAGCTTCATCTGGCTCTTGGGCAAAATTCTAAATAGCACTCCTTAGTAAAGCTGTTCTCTCTGTAGGGTAAAATATATTATAAAAATTTAAGGCAAGAGTTTCCCAGTTAGTAATACCAAGTGCAATTCTATTCAAACCATTAAACCATAATTAATCTCCCTGATTTGGTCCTGCGTGACCCCAGCTTGTCTAATGGTGTTGCAATACTGGTAGAAATTTGCAATGTAAAGATTAGGATCTTCACCCTTAGCTCCACTGAATTGCTTACTCTCTATCATCGTGATAAATTGGGGTTTGATTTCAAATTTCACTCCATCAAGGGCCGGAGTAGGAGTAAGGTGTGGAAAACCTGTCAGGGATAGCTGCGAATAATTGTTGAGCTTCTTAGGTGCTTTCATCTCTGATTCTTAATCTGAAGGGATTTCTTCGATTATTGTTTTCCTCGGAGCCCGCTAGGATTTGTCTGTAAAGATTCTTTTGTCTATGGAAAGAGCGCTCGATCTCAGGATCGAATGGAATATAACCTGATCTGGAACACTTGGGCATAAACAAAGAACTAAAGGAAAATATGAGAATTGCCTCAAAGAGCTAACGTTCTCTGAGACAAGAGGGGATAATTTAGAATACAAAAACAATCAGAAAATAATAATAAAACCATCTCCCTGACAACGGCGCCAAATTATGACAAGCTAAAATCGTAATCACCCAATCAAAAATAATACCTAAATCCACTAATTATGCAGATAGGGAAGTAGGGTCGAACCACAGGGAAACGAGTCAATTTATTCCTAATTAATCAATATAATCTAAATTATCAAGTAACCAAATTGTTATTATAAAAGGGAACTAAACTACTAAGAGTAAAAGTGGGAAGGAATAAAAGTAGGAAGAAAATCAATGAAATAACAGCCTATGGCATAGGTTCACCAATAAACATTATTCCATGGTAAAACATAACAATCAACCCATCAATGCATCAATTAATCAGATCATAAAGGGCTTTCGTTACGTATTACCATCACAGAGTTAATTTATCGGTATTAAATCTCATCTCTCGAATCTCGACTTAACCATTTATAAATTAGTCTGCCTATTGAAACTAAGCCTGAAAATTAATTCTCATCTCTCGAATCTCGGATCAATATTGCTAAACTCATACAATTAAACTAGGCCTAATCTAATTGCATATCATTAAATCAATCAATAAAAAATTAATCAAACATTGATAATCAACCATAATAAATTACCCCTTCATATTATTTATGGATCCCCACAAACCCTAGAAAGAGAACTACTCACACATAATTAAATCTAAACTAAATAAAGCAATTAAAAGAAACATGATGAATTAAAGAAATAGAATTACTGAAATTAATAAAGAGGAAAATGTTACCGAAGTTATCATAAACAAGGACTTAAATCAAGAACAAAGTATGGAGTTTGTAGAGAGAGAGAGAATAAAACTAAGTATAGAGAGAAAGTCTAAAAAGAGAGGTAAAAAACAAATTAAAACAACTCAATCGTACTTATACCAAACCTCTAATTATTCTTAATTAGAAACTAAGTAATCGTCGAAGAAGCCTCCCCAGAAACACGCGCCCGATCGGGCAAATGGCCGCACCATCGGGCCCGCCTTTTTCTTCGCGTCATGCTTCAGGGAAGTCGCGCCCGATCAAGCCAATGCTTGTCCGATCGGGCCTGGCTTAATTTGGAACCTTAAACTTAGATTGGGCTATTTCTTAACCCATCTTCGGATTTCCACTTAGGGGCTTTAACCATTAAGTCCAATGCTTGTATTTCACATGTCAAGCCCTTAAACACTGGCTTGATAACTCTAACTGGCCTTGGGATACAAAAAGCGGCTGTGCTCCTCCAATGTATGTAGTTGCTCTATAAAATCCCGGGAATGCTCCAAAAGTGTAATTCCCTACAAAACTCAACAAAAACTACGAAAACACTAGAAAACATCAAATAGTAATAAAAGTGGCTCTAACGAGCCAAAAACACTACTAAATGTGACCATGGGACGGGGGTAAAATACCATATAAAATAGACATATCAGCGTGAAAGGTAGAATTAACTGAGGGTGTGGACCAAATCAAATCTACATTTTTTTAATTTTCATTTTCATTTGATTTATATTTTTTTATTGAAGTTACTGACAATTTATTCATGATGTAGCAAATTAAAGGAACGCGCGGAATGTGAGTAATTAATTAATGTAATTACTCATATTTTATTTTAATATTGCCAGTATCATGATTAGGTTAATTTATATTTGATTTGACTAACGCTATTGTTGTTAAATTGCTTTCAATATTAATGCTTAATTTATTATATTTATTGATCACCATATTGCATGTTTAAAGGGGATATGTAATTGTAAATAATGCGTAATAAGAAAATTTGGATGACAAGTTTAGGTTCCTTTTTAATCTTGTTGTTTAATCCAGTGATCACTAATATTTAATAATTATGTGTAGCATTAATATTCAACCAATTTAGCTTAATAATAGTTTAACGCAAATTGAATCTTTGTTTCCATGCCTTTGAGATTGCAGGAATCACTTTTCACAATAAGAATCGAGTAGAGGCCAATACGGGCAAATGTGACTCCATGACTCACTTCGTACCATCATCCCCGATCCTCCTTTCGTGGTTCCGAACCATATGGAGTGAGTAATCTCATGGATTATGAATGGGGTGTAACCTTCACGGGTCAATCATCGTTGCCTTCGTTGTCCCTTATTCGTGGTTTCCTTAAATGTTCTGTGAACGGAGTTCCTTAAAAACTAGTTGGAGGCTCCCTACTTTCCTTGTCCCTAATCGTATATGTCAATTCCTACTTCCTATGAGTGCCAAGCATATTCACCACATGCTTTAACTTAGGCGCACTTCAAACGACGCCTATAGCCTACGCCAAAAACAGTGTCTTACTTTAGGAGTTTCTTAGGTTTAGCAAGGTATCACTAGTTGAAAAATGGTGATTGGCACCGAGCAATGGCCACCAGTTTTTGAAAACTAATGGGAAATAAAGGAGAAAATGGGTGGGATTTTGAGGGAAGAGTATTGCCACCTGTTCAAACTGAACCAGTGACAAAGTTAAAAAAAAAACACCCCACTTTATAAACACATAACCCTAGCCTCCTTCCTTTGATCTGTCTTTCTCTCTTCTCCCTTCTCTCTCATCTCTCTTTTGTCTCCTTCTCTCTTCTCTCCCTTCTCTCTCCTCTCCCTTATGTCCCCTTCGATCTTCTTTTATCTCCGCAATAACAACAACAACACCACCACCAAGCCCTCCTCTTCTTTCCCCTCAAAGCCCACCACCACCACCACCACTAACCATCGCCGCAACAACACCACCACCAAGTTCGACATCAACAACATTTTCCTCATTTTTTCACACTTTCTCTCCCCTCGTGATGAAACCAAAGGATTTCAGGTCAAATTCGACCATGAAGATCTAGAGTTTTTATGTTAAAGTTTGGCCTCGTGATCCTAATTTCGAGTTCTTGTGTGGTTTAATTAAGGTAATATCTCTTTCTTTATTTAATTTTGATTTCATTTTGTTGTTGTTTTTTTGGATCTAGAGGTTTTAATTTTTTGATGTTTAGTTGAAAATTTATGGTGGAGGTGGTTATTGATGGGTGGTGGCTGTTGGACTTCGGATTTTGGGGGTTGGGGGTGGCGAGATGGTTGGTAGATCTAGGTTGTAGTGTTTGAAGTTTTTGGATTATTTTTGTGTTGTATTGACGATGAACGATGATGGTGGATTGTATTGACGGTGAATGGTGGTGATGATGGTGGGTTTTATTGACGGTGAATGGTGGGGGTGGGGGTGGTGGTGGTGGTGGTAGGTTGTATTGATTAATTAATTGTGGGTTTTATTCTTGATTTTCTACTTGATTTTGTTGATTTTTTGATTGATTAGTATATTAAGGTTTTATTCTTGATTTTTAATTTTAAAAAATGAATTTTTTTTCATTTTTTATTGCAGAATTGCCACCGGTTAAACGGTGCCAAAATTAAAGAATTTCCACCGGTTAACTGGTGCAAAATTAAAGAATTGCCACCGGTTTTGAACCGGTGGCATTTTTTTATTTTTGGAACCCCACAAATGCCCACTGGTTCAAAACCAGTGGCACAGGGGGGTTTTGAACCAGTAGGCATTTGCATTTTTCTACTAGTGTACTATATTTTTTAAAGTATTTTTCGAATATTGATAAATCTATGACCACTCTAATGAAGAAGTACAAAAAGTTCGAGTAGGATGGCAAGTGTGAGGAAGCATTCTAACTCTTGAAACAGAAGTTAATTATAACACTAGTGATTGCACCGCCAGACGATAGTAAGATCTATAATGTATATAGTGACGCATCTAAGAATGGACTGGTATATGTACTTATGCAAAATGGGAAGGTGATTGCATTTGCATCGAGACAGTTAAAGACTTATGAAGTAAATTAACCTACTCATGACTTAGAATTAGCTGCAATCATTTTTGAGCTAAAGATTTGGCGGCATTACTTGTATGGAGTGAAATGTAGAATTTATAAAGACCATAAGAGTTTAAAATACATTTTCACTCAAAAGAATTTAAACTCGCTCTAAAGGAGATAGTTAGAATATACGACAGAATATGACTTAGACATACTATATCATGAAGGAAAAGCAAATGTAATTGCAAATGTTGTAAGTCGTAAAACCAGTCGTGGACTAAATACTTTAATAGTGGCTGATGAGTAATGTAAACAAATAAGCAAAATGAATTTAAAAGTTGTAGAGTGGGGAGTGCCAACAGTCATACTTGCAACCTAAGTATTCGAAAGGAATGGTGTCATTCGAACAAGTGTATTATTCCGATAGAGGGTTCGGAGCTATTAGAAAGCTAATTATTCAACAAGTTCAAGTGATTGAAATGCCTAGGTGGAGGCCGCTTTCGGCCAATAATATTAATGAATAATTAATATTATAGCTTAATCTTAACTGGACCCTTAGGGTCACACCCTAGCAACTAACAATTCGACACGATGAATTAATCCGGAAGAAATTAAAGAGTCGCTTGACTAATATGTATTTAGATGTCGGAAATCGAGCTAGGAGCATCGAGACCGAGCGTCGCAAGTCGAGTCGAATTAATAAAAGACGAGACAGTAAAAACAATAATTAATCAAGTTACCAAAATACCCCTAGCATCGGAATGCATCGAGCATAACTAGTGCTAAGGGCACTTGGGATAAAATGGTGGCTAGCATGTACACCGCACCAAACCTAGGCTGGCTAGTGCATGGTGCGACATGCTAGCTCACCTTTACTAGCATTGCTGCTAGCACAAGGATAGCAAGCATCGCTAGCATGTACAAGGAACCGGCAACATCGATCAGCCGCAACATCGAGCTAGCAGCGTGCTAGCACTGCTAGATCAGCGCTCACTAGTGCGGGGAGGGTTAGCAACAGCGCCCAGCAACTCGCAGCAATGCGAGGCTTGCTGGCGCTCGCTGCTGGTCCGTGTGACCAGCTGGCAGGCCCAGCCAAGGGGCCAGGCAGCTAGCTAGGCAGCCTTGGCGCCCAAGGCTGGAAATGCCAGCTGGGACGATCTGGTTTGGGTGTGTGGCAATGTGAGAGCAGGTTTGGGGAAGCTTAAGGAGGAATACTCTCATGACATTCTCTAAAAATACCCACCTTGGGATTTGGAGAAAGTCATTTGAGTAAGAGCTCAAAAAGGCATCTCTACTTGAGAGAAAACCTTTAAACTCATTAATTACTCAAGTAGTGTATTGATCTGACTTGGCTAACCTCCAAGTAAGAGACCGGTCAGGGTCGTGCTATGGGTGGATGTCGTTGGAGGCCATTGCGCTTGTGAAGCTTAGCTTTCTCAAGTAAGAGTTCTGTTGGCCGAGCGAATCACTCTATAAGGGTAATTTAGTCTTTTTTCTAATAAATTTATATATGACTTTTGGTTATATTAGTTGTGAGTTTTTCCTTGGGCTCGTGTTTTATTTCCGCGGTGATTTAGACTCATCGACACACAGCTGCGGTATCGGAGCCTTGCTCATTTATTTTTATAACTAAAAATTTTCAAGGTGTTTTTATGGCTTTATTTTTCTGGTTTTATGTTACTAATTAGATTAGTATATCAGTTTTATTAATTTTAATCTTGTTTTATGAGATGCTTTAGCCCAGAACCCATATTTTCACCTAAATATAGTGAATTTTGAGTGGAAACAGCGTTTTGGAAAGTTTTCAACCCTTTCAAGAGTAGTAATAGCCAAAATCCGACCGCAAACACCTTTTTTGAGGTTTTTTCATTGTTGCAAATTTTTTTTAAATCTTTTATCCTTGAAGTGATTATTTATTTAGTTTTTTCCTTAATGTTTCTGCTTTTTTTAACCTCTTTAAGCATTTTTACTTTGTAGTGATTAGTGCTTGAAAGATTGTTAAATTTTCACATAATTGAAAATCCATTGCATTAAGTGTGAAAAATTTATTATTTTAGGCTTCTAAGTTCTAAACATCCAATTATTTGTTTTAAGTGGTTGGAACTTTGAGTTACTAAATTCCATGAATTTTTGTTGAACTTGTTGATTTACTGACTTATTAAATTGAATGGAATCATAAAGTTTCAATCTTGTGATAGGATTTTAATTTATCTTCATATTGGATTATATAATAATCAAGGATTCACAAGTTAAAGTTGGAATCTTTATTTGAATTTTGTGTTCATAATTCCAACTCTCTCTTTAATTTTGTCGAATCTCATAATTAATTTATGTTGGTTAAATTAATTTTGAGAATAGCCCTACTCATTTTATTGCATCAAGTAGAACCAATTTTATTAAAGAATAGGTCTTGGAAATAATTTTTGTTTTTGTGCATTTGATTGAATTTATTAAGTTGGACTTGTTATTTTTTGCTCACTAAATTAATTCTAAAATTAATTTGGAATTAATTAAAAAAGTCACGCAAAATTCGGAATTAATTCCGAAATTTTGGCACACAAACAAAGGCAAGAACCACCCTTGGCTAGTCGGGTTGTTGCAGCCCGCATGTGGCTGCCAAGGGGTGGTTGTTCTTGGTGCGTGCGTGCATGTATGGTGTTTGCTGACCAGCAATATGGTGCGCCACGGCAAGCAAGGCAACAACAACATGGCGCAACAGCAGCTCGCATGTTGTGCGTGCCATGCGAGCTGCTATGTGTGAGTGTGGCTATGCAATGCATGTGCGGATGGGCGAGCGTGAGCATGTGTTTGTGCGCTGCTTGGTGCATTAGGAAGGTCAGTGTGCGAGGGCTGGCAGGCATGGCTGCTCGACGGCAAAAGCCCAGCACAGCAGCAAGGCTAGTGCAGCATCTAGCAGCCTCGCACACCCCTCCTGTCTTGGCTTGGTGCCTAGAAATCCAAGCCTTGTTTCTTGGTACTAGCACACGAAAGCGTTTTTGTTATGTTTTGATTTTTTGCCGTTTTATTAATTTTAATTAAAATTTTAGAGGCTAGGCCTCAGTTTTTAGCGGCACTTAAAAAATTTAGTTTTGGCAAAATTTTGGTTTTACGGCTTAATTAATGGATATATTAAGATTGATGCGGAATTTAGTAGGAGGTTCTATTTTAGTTGCGGTTAATTGCATAATCCGTTAAACAACTTTGACTAGTTTTAATTAGGTGCGTTAATCGGATTAACCACCTAAGTTAGTTTCTAGTTTACACGTGTTTGTGCATTGTTACTTGATTATTATTATTAAAAGCATGTTCCATTCACATATAGTGAATGGATGAATGGAATTTATATTCGCTCATAGGTTTTATAAAATAACAACTAGTGGGGCATGATTAGAAAATAGAAAATACGGACTGCGTTCCGTCATGTATTTTTGTAAATCTAAATACAGTCTGTGAACCATTGAGTATTTTTGTACCTTAATATTTAGATTAGACCTAATTGTAGATACTAATATTTGCATTATTTTGGTCATGTCTTGAAGACAGAGGTTCTTGGAAGACGAAGCCATGAAGTTGAAAACGAAGACCCTTGAAAACTCAAGCTGTCATGCTAGTTGCCAAATGCATCATGTACTTATGTTTTCGATATATATATTTATGATTATATATATGAATAATATGATTAGATTCATGTTTAGGATTTTGAATGTTGCGATGATTAATTAAATTCTCTTAAATCACAAACATAGAAACCCTAGGTCCTTAAAATATATATTGAGCAAAATTTGCCATTCCAATACAACACTTACCAACCTATTTAGAGTAGTGATGGGCTACGCCAAAGAGAGGCATCACTATTGTTGGGGTTTGGTAAGTCCAACTTACCGCGGAAACGACCCCGACCTAAAGAACCACTCGCAATTAATAAAACCATAAAGCATAACAAATAAACATAAAAGGATAAAATCGAAATTTACCTTTGACGCGTGCTTCGCCCGACCTAATGGGCTCTTACTTGAAATCTTAGCTCCGAAAATACCGAGCCTCCAACGGTATCCACCCACAAAGAACGAACACCGACTTTTTAGGTCCATTACCTTGGAGTTAGCAAGGTCCGACCAAAACGCGAATGATTAAATGAGTTCAAAGGTTTTCACAATGGTGATGCCTTTTTCAACTCTCGCTCAAGTGATTTCCCCAATACCCCAACTTGGGTATTTATAGGAAAAACAAGAGAGTGAAAAAGCTCTCCCATCAATGTGGGAGAATTTGATTTTTCCATTTTATTTTAAAGCTAAAATAAAATTAATAATCAAACTAGTAATAAATTACCAAGTGGCAAGCTCATGAGAGAGGTTAGGTGAGGACCATTTGGAGGAGGGAGAGACCAAACTTGTTCCCTACTCCCTCTCCAAAAATCGGCAAACACACCCCTCAAACCTCCTCTTAAATTGCGCCACATGGCACCACACTTGGGCACCAAGGCACCCAAGGTGGGCTGCCATGTGCGGTTGCCAACAGGCCCAGCACAAGCGTGCGGACTGCTAGCGCTGCTGTCCACCAAGCCCAACACGGCTTGTGCGGGCTGCTCGTGCTCTCAGCTAGCGAGCCACGCATTAAGGATGTGGGCTGATGCTCCTTGCGCGCCCACCCAGGCATTCCGATCACTTGACCTTACTGAATATATTGGCTTTCTAATAATTATGAACCCGCTATCAAAATAATACACTTGTTCGAAGGACACCATTCCTTTCAATCTCCCACTTTTCCTTCCGGACAAGTGCGCATTTTGTGTACAACCTTTTTCCTATGTCTCTTCATGTCTCTTCATGAACTATAAGGTAAGATTATTTCGTCATCCTTATTACGTCCAGAAGTGTTTCTCGATTCCTAGTCTGACTGTTAATAAAAAGATGATTTCTTAAATCTTTCCGAACACGACCATGCATTTTTACATTCTCGCTCTACGAGAGGCCTTGTATACAACAAAGACATCTTCCCTAATTTAGTAGGGGGACATTCCCAGGCTTGTAATGTAGCTCCTCTTAATGAGAGGACCTAGCCGCCCGAGTGTTGCCGTTATAATTCCCTATTACGGCAGATGTTTGACAACATTAAAGAGAACTAGTACTCAAACAACAGAACTCACAATACTCATGGTCAAGGAAATAGGTTCCGATAGCCATAATGAGAAGTATACTTATGTCGATTTTTAATCTCTTAAAGTATTCTCATAGGTCGATCTAGTATGGTTCTAAATCGTTACCTGTACAAATGATTTATGACAATCATGTCCTCGTAGCACAAGAAACGGTACTATAAATCAGACTACACACTAATCTCAATTGGTCATTAATCGTCCATCGTTTAAATGACCTCAATTGGGGATAATTTTCGATTATAATATTTAACGTTCACTTAATAGGTGTTTCCTTACCAAGACTGGTCCTGATACCCTATTTTGAATATTTTAAGAATCGAATGGACTCATTATTTAATCCTAAACCACAATTAAATAGAAAACGGAGTAATAAAATATTGCATGAAATTTATATTACTCCAAAACTTGAATGATTTTTCTTATGATAAATGGTTTTTCCGAATGTTTTAAGAGTATCACTCTTTATAAAACATCTATAAAAATCACACCCATATCTAATATGCTTGATTTCTTTCATGCAATTGTGAATGTTGTCGTTCACTTATTGCATAGGTTTAGTTATAACTACTTTGCTAATCTTAGCATCTTCATTACTGATCACTTTCATAATAAGATGATAAAATTTGAGAGTGTCATGGATTATATGTGATTTAGGATTTATTGTCCAAGTGATGGCTCCTACTCATTTTCATGATTGAGACCTTCAACTTGACGACCTATAATCATTAACGTTCAGCAACGAACTTTCCATAGAACATCTTCTTTATTATCGCCATTAAGGAAATAATATTCTCAACATATATTTTAGTAGAAATCCTGATGATGCTTTGCTTGGGTTTCACTCCAAACGGCTCACAATGATTTGGGCTACCCTAATCACTTGTGATCATGGAAATTTTCCTTAAATTCCTTCACATTACACATGCATCCACGTCCATATATTCTCAAGCCACGACTTATTTTAAGCTCTTGCTTATAATTAGCTTCCTTGTTAAGGATCTAATCCTTGTAAAGGCTTGTTCTTGCAACATTACTTCTCAAATTGTATTTGTTTCCACAATTCAAGAACTCAACTTGTTACTTATCCAATTACTTTGGATGTTCTTGGCCATAATCTAACGATCTATTACATAGATTCGGGTTGATTGGAACTACATACATACTTCTGATGCTCTAAGCGAGTAAGTCGTGCGACGATTCCATATCACAAAGTACATGATGGATTAAATTGCAGAGTAATTCTCAATCTTATTCCATCAATTTGTCATTTTAGCTTATTCAGTTTCACAGAGTCTTTGCTAAATTGTTTGCTATGTGATATGGTTGAAAGTCTCTATTAGAGTCTTTCATGTTTGACTTAGCATTTATCCTAGCTTATACTTAGTTTAAACATCTACTTAGTTTCATACATACGGGTCGAAAGTCTTTCAAAGTCCTTCAATTCATATTTAACACGGTAAACTCCTTTACACGTTCAATCGTTTTATTAAGTCTATACAATAGAACTTAATACCCAATACGTACTAAGTATTGTCTTTTTCTTGGTCCATTGTCGAAAATACTTTCAAATCTAAGAATTTAGCATTTGATAGTTATTTCACAATAGAGTTCGTAAACTTCTCGTTGGACCTTTACTTTTGCTCCCACTAAACTCTTATTCATTAGAATTTTTATGTTTCTCCATTAGTCAATCCTCTTATTAACTTTATGAGAAAACACGTTCCAATACCTATATGCAATGCTTCCTTAAATCCCATAACGGATTCCTTGAGCTTGCTTTCAAATCTAGAATGATTTAGATTTTCAAAACCCTTAGACTATTTTCATAGTCACTTCCAAAATCCTATTTTAGAAAGGCGGTTTTGGTATCTATTTTGCCATATTTCATATGAGCAATTTTGCTAAAACAATCACAAAAAGACTTTAGCATTCCGATTGGTGAATAGGTTTTTATTAAAATCAACTCCGTGAATTTAATTGTATCATTTTCATCCAATCTAGATATATATACATATACATTTCCACATTTGTTAGTTTTCTACTTGAAAACTTATTTTCAATCGATGGTCTTTCACCCTTTACGCAAATTAATCAAGTTTTAAACATGATTATCAAACATGGGGTCTGTTTTGGATTTTCATAGCCTCTAACCATTATTCGGAATTTGGATTTGTCGTAGCTATATTACAAGACATTATTCCTTTACTATCTAATAGTAAATAGTATGCTTGTAAGTATTAGGTTTATCTCTAACTTAATAGAAATTTATAGGATTCAATCCAAGCCTTTGGTGAATTCTATACCTATACGGGGTAATTGCATCAACCACTAAGTTTCAAGGAGCTTCCAAAGCCCTTAAATATTCTTGATCTTACTCCAACTTTTCAAAAGTTTTGTGAGAAATGAATTCTCTTTTAAGGCACTTGTAAAGTCCTTTTGAGTATTCTTGATCAAGTATTCTCACGAAGCCCTTTTAAGGTCTTCCGAGATTCTCAGTTCTAGTTTGTTGCTAAGCTCGATGGTCATCGAGTTCATTTTCCTCCCACTTGTCGTTTTGGAAACGTGTTACTTTCCTGAAAGACACCACTTAGAGCAACAAACACTATGTTCTCAATTAGGTTATGGAGGTAAAGCCCATGGTCTCACTTGAATGCTTACAAAGAGACATGTATATTATCTTTGGGTAAAAGTTTGTTGTGATGAAACAAACAGTTAGCTCCCACTTGAGCTATCTTAGCCTTTAATGAGTCATTAAGCTCCCACTCAACCACCTAGCTCTTGCTAAGCTGGTGAGCTCCCACTGAGTCACTTAGCTCCCACTAAGCCAATGAACTTCCACTGTGGCTAAGAATTTTAGACCTATACTTGAAAAGACATTTAGAAGATAATTCTATCCATAACCGGATATGGCGTCCTTTCTTAGCTTTGACATTTTGTTTAGTGTAACATTAGTCCTTCGTGCAAATCTTAAGAACTTTATAGGAAGGGATGTGATCCATCATTGTTCGAGTCAATTTTTAAATGGCATCGAGGTCTCCGTGAAGACACACTATGTTCTTTATGGAGTTATATATGAAAATTTCAATTTCATAACTTTGTGATGGTCACGCTTGGCTCAAGCAAACATCGCTCGATCTAATCTAGACGTTTTGATAACTTGCCAAGTCGATTATGTACTTCACTAAACTCTTGAACTATTCAAGGTCAAGTTTGTTTACATTTGATAAATATAGCCATATTCTTTCAAATTTTTTGTGGAACGTTGAAGTAAATGAATCCTCTTTAGCTTTCGGAGTCAATTGTCTATACCAAGAACAATAGCTCTTTACTTTGTAGGTTTCAACAAGTAAGACTTGCTTTTCTTAGAACGATTCTGAATCTCAACTATCAAGAGCCTATCTAATAGAGCCTTGCGTATGTTTTTGTTGATATGACATTGCTAAAGATGTTTGGAACGCAAATCAAGCCCATGACATGAACTTAATGAGTTTATCATGTTAGGGAAATGTTTGTTTATAATCAAGCATTCTTGACTCAACGCTTGGATAACCATGCAATTCAAATAAATTTGCAACTTTTGCTCATTGCTTTGAATGTGATTCTTTCTGTGTGTAAGCAGATCCATTACTAATTATGGAACACAATAACCATTTATTTGTTCCAGCCTTAGCTTAAAGGTCATTTAACAAACACTAGTAGAAAATATCAAAAGGCACCCCCTAATTGGCACCGGTTCAGTCCAAACCGGTGCCAAAAATGGCCTACAAAATTGGTGGGAAGCTGAACCAGAATAAAAGGCACCGGTTCACTTCAAACCGGTGCCAAAAACATAAAGGCCACTGGTTTGAACCGGTGCCTTTGTAAACCGGACCTTTTAATTATTAAAAAAAAAACCGACCCTTTACTTATAACCCTAAAAAACACCCTGGTCCTTCTCTCTGCTCTCACTCCGCCTCTTTACTCCCTCCTCTCCCTTCTCTCTCCTATAGCTCTCCTTCTCGGTCTCTCCTTCCCAATCTCTTCTCTTTCTCTTTGATCATCTCCGCAACAACAACAAAAACACCACCGCAACAACAACAACAACAACACCGCAAAGCCGCCGCCACCATTGTAACATAACCACCACAAATTTCGATGTTGTAACTCGATTTCCTCATTGTTTTTCGATTTTTGGGTTAATTTTCGGTTACAATAATCAATTATTGGGTTAATGCATGCGTTTTTGGGTGTGTTTATTATGGGTTTTTCGAAGTTGAATATTTTGGGTTAATACAAGTTGATTTGGGTTTGTTCGAAGTTGGTTTTGGGTTTAATTGATTTTATGAGTTTCATCGAAATTTTTTATGGGTTTCTTCGAAATTTTTTTGGTTTAATCCACCACGAACACATGCATGAGCAAGGTTAGGGTATAGTTTCTTAATTTTAATTCGATTTTTTTTTTATTTTCTGGGTTTTTAATTGATTTTCCAATTTTGTTTTATTTTAATCGATTTATTTTTTATTTTAATCGATTTTAATTTGTTTTTTTAAGTGATTTTTGATTTTTCTGGTTTGGTTAATCAATTTTTAAACTTATTTTAATTCGAATTTTTTTTAATTTTTGGGTTTTTTCTCTCGAAATTATTTTATTTTCTGGGTTTTTTTTCTTCTGATTTTCGATTTTGGTTTTTATTTTAATCGATTTTTTTTGGGTTTTTTTTTTTTATATTTTTACTTTGTGATTTTCTTTTTAACTAATTTTCTGGGTTCAATTCTTTTTAACTGATGTTCTGGATTTTTTTTTTCCGGGTTTATGAACTGATTTTCTTTTTTTTTTTTTTCGATTTTCTGGGGTATTTTTCTTTTTTTTTTTTTGCAGCTAAATCATGTTAATCGATTCATTTTGGTTGTTTTAATTGGTGCAGGTATATGGATTTAGATCTTAAATTGAAGAATCAAGATGCAAGTATATTGATTTAGATGTTGTATGGGTTTTTTTTTAATTGTGAAGTTGTAAATTTTTTTTTTATTTATATTGTAAATTTTTATTTATTTATATGTTGTAATTTTTTTATTGATCTATACTGTAAATTTTTTTTATTATATATATATTGAACAAATTTGATTATATTGATTTTGATGTTCGATTTATATTTTGTATTCTCATTTAATTTTAGTTTATTTAATTTTTAAGTAAAAAAAAATATTAATTTTTGGGCACTTTTGGCACCGGTTAACAGGTGTCAAAAACGGTGAATTAAAATTTTTTGGGATTTTTTTGCACCGGTTAACCGGTGCCAATTCCGAGTTTTGTAAACCGGTGCCTTTTTAAACCACTTATTGGCACACCCCACATTGGCACCGGTGCAAACCGGTGCCTTAGGCCGGGTTTGAACCGGTAACAATTTCATTTTTTTCACGTAGTGAAAGCATATGACCTTACAACTGATGTAGCACCACTTGCTTCATTCTTAGCTTGCAAGTCAATAACTTAGCTTATCTTCAATAGTTTGAGGTCACTTTCAAAGTGGAACACTCAAGCAGTATCCGATACTTGTGAAGATAACGAATTGCTAAGTTAACTACAATAATATGAACTCATGGGTTGAAATGGAATTTTATTCCTTTTCTTCGTTCCTTGTTTCCTATATTTCTTATCATACTTTATCTCATAATCTTTTAAGAACCATTTCTTTAAGAGTCTTTGACTTTTATACTTTGTTAGGCATAATTAAGCATCTAATGCGCCGTGAAACAAAGTTCCATCTTTTCTTTTAATTCACGCTTGAATTACTACATCAATGAGTCCTACTCATCTATGTATTAAGCGAAAAGATATGTTGGTTGTCAATATTGACAATTTGAGTTTGCAACTCAATACCTTCATGTTTTATCAAATCTACCTAGTATTTTGAATACATGATGTCCGACCGTCCTTTCGGACTTTGTTATAAAAGTCATTTATGAGAATTGTATTTTAGAAATGCTTTACTTTTCTTTGAGAACCATTCTCAAAGATTTCTTTTACCAATCATGGAAAACAATACAGTTTGATTTGGAATTCTACAAATATAAGTGCAAAGTATAACCATTTATCAAGTAAATAACATAATAAGTTTGAAAATTAAAGGTATTCATGCAAATTTTCAATCTTATTAAACGTCTTATCCACTCATTAAATTTGTCCCCATTTGGCGAGAATAAGTCGATTCCAGGATCCAAAAAAACAAAGAGTGGTTAAGCATGCTTTGGCTTGTCTTAACACTCAATCTCCTAAGGTAAGCAACGCTTTGCTAATGGCTCCAAGCCACTCTTGGTTGAATAAATCGTCGCATTTAATGCTCTCTCAAAAATTTATCCACTTTTCCACGACATGTTAGGACTCTATCACTCATATCATTGAGTACAACAAAAACCAACTTGCATACCCGGTATGCCTTACGCTCCTAGGAGAGGTAGTGATGCCTCGCTTTGGCGTAGCCTGCCACAACCCTCGTTCGGTTGGTAAGTGTTGTTTTGGAATGAAAAGTTTTTACTCAATATTAAGGGACCTAGGGATTCTATGTTGGTTGATTAAGTGAACTTAATTAATCATCAGAACATTCGAAATCCTAAACATGCATCTAACATATAATTCATATACATAAACATATATATATATATATATATATATATATATATATATATATATATCAAAAAACATAAATATAGATGCATTTGGCAACTAGCATGACCCCTTGAGATCTTCAAATCGTCAGAAGGTCTTCATTGCAACTTTCATGGCTACGTCTTCCAAGAACCTCCATCTTCAAGACTTGACCATAATTAAATGCAACTACTAGTATCTACGATTAGGACTAATCTAAATATTAAGGAACAAAAGTACTCAACGGTACGCAGACCTGAGATTTACAAAAATACATCACGGATCGCAGTCCGTATTTTCTATCCTAATCGGGCCCCACTAGTTGCCATTTCATAAAACTTGTGAGAGAATAGACATTCCATTCATCCATTCACTATTTCTGAATGGCCCATGAATTTTACAACAATAAACAAGTAACAATGCAAAAATTAAACAAACCCGCATGAACTAGTAACTAATCTAGGTGGTTAATCTAATTACACGCCTAATTAAAACTAGTCAAAGTTGTTTTAACCGGTTATGTAAATAAGCGCGATTAACATTTGAAGCTCCCACTAAATTCCGCATCCAACTTAATTAATCCAATTAATTAAGTCAATAATTCCCAAAATTTGTCAAAATAAACTTTGCCAATGCCGCTCAAAACCGAGGCCTAGCCTCCAAAATTTATTAAAATAATTAAAACAAATTAGATTAATAAAATAATTAAAACGACAATTTTTAAGCAAAAATACGTAGTCCAAAGTGTCTAAGTGCCTAGCACTAAGACATGGAGTGCTCACATTTCGCACAACCGTTACATGCTCAATAAACGTGGGAGTGGGCCCGATGTCGCTAAGCGTTACACCGCCCACATCAGCGAACTTTCACACATCAATAACGTGGCCTTTGATGGCCATGTTGAACGAGTTCATTGCACTACATTGCTTCGCAAGCAACGTCTACGCATACCCCTAATTACACGACGCATTCACCAAGTCCTAAGCGATGCACTATGTGCTCGTACCCCACATACCCGCATCACAGCAGCCCCAAGCACCACGCAACACAGCACACACGCACGCACGCACCAGCCACGCCTTGGCTGCACACACAGGGCATGGTAGCCCCTGGGCAACCACATGCGGGCTGCTTTACAGCCCGGCTAGCCAAGGGCGCTTATGGCTTGTCTTACGTGCCATTAGCCTCGGGATTTAATCCCAAATTTTGCGTAACTTTCGTAATTAATTCTAAATTAATTTTAGAACTAATTTAATGAGCAAAATTAAAAAAAAAATTAAACAAGTCTAACTTAAATAAAAAAAATTTAAAGTGCATGTAACCAAAATAATTCCCAAGAACCATTCTTTAATTAAACTGATTTAACTTGGTGCAACTAAAATAATAGAGCAATTACTCATTATTAATTAACATGAACATAAGTTCAATAAAAATTCCAACTTTAATACCTGTGAATCCTTGAAATATCATCCAATATGAAGATAAACAATTTTTCTATCACAAAGTTTCAAACCTTGTGATTCCAATCAACTAAAAAATGATTAAATCAACAAAGTTTAACAAAAATTCATGGAATTTAGTAATATAAAGTTTCAATCATTTAACATAATTAAATATTGAATCTTTAATACTTGGAAGCCTCAAAGAACAAAAATTTCACACTTAATGCAATTAGTTTGCAATTATGTGAAAAATAAATCAAGCATTCAAGCACAAATTACTACCAAGTTATCGTGCCTAAAGATGTTTAAAATTCCATATAAAATATGTATTGAACCAATTACATAACCACCATAAATATGCAATTAATTTTCAAGGTTAGAAAGACTTAAAATTTTTCGTAAAAACGAAAAAAACCCTTGAAAATAGCATTTCTGGTCGTTTTTTTGGCGAAAAAACCGAGGCCTAAAAAGGTAAAACCATTTCCAAAACACATTTTTCATCAAAAATTCACTATTTTTGGGTCAAAATCTGGGCTCGGGGCTAAAGGTAGCTTAAATACGAGGTTAAAATAGATAATACGAGCTACTAATCTAATTAGCAATTTAAACCAGAAAAATTAAGCCATAAAAATCACCTTAAAAAATATTATGATTTTTCAAGCGTGGCTCTGATACCACTGTTGGGTTTGGTAAGTCCAACTTACCGCAGAAACGACCCCGACCCAAAGAACCACTCGCCATTAATAAAACCATAAAGCATAACAAATAAACATAAAAGGATAAAATCGGAATTTACCTGTGACGCGTGCTTCGCCCGACCCAATGGGCTCTTACTTGAAATCTTTAGCTCCGAAAATACCGAGCCTCCAACGGTATCCACCCACAAAGGACGAACACCGACTTTTTAGGTCCACTACCTTGGAGTTAGCAAGGTCCGACCAAAACCCGAGTGATTAAATGAGTTCAAAGGTTTTCACAATGGTGATGCCTTTTTCGACTCAAGTGATTTTCCCAATACCCCAACTTGGGTATTTATAGGGAAAACAATAGAGTGAAAAAGCTCTCCCATCAATGGGGGAGAATTTGATTTTTCAATTTTATTTTAAAGCTAAAATAAAATTAATAATCAAACTAGTAATAAATTACCAAGTGGCAAGCTCATGAGAGAGGTTAGGTGAGGACCATTTTGAAGAGGGAGGGACCAAACTTGCTCCCCACTCCCTCTCCAAAAACCGGCCAACACACCCCTCAAACCTCATCTTAAATCGCGCCACATGGCACCACACTTGGGTACCAAGGCACCCAAGGTGTGCTGCCATGTGCGGCTACCAACAGGCCCAGCACAAGCGTGCTGGCTGCTAGCCCTGTTGGCCAGCAAGCCCAGCATGGCTTGTGCGGGCTACTCGTGCTCTCAGCTAGCGAGCCGCGCATCAAGGATGCGGGCTGCTGCTGAGAGCTGATGCTCCTTGCGCGCCTTGGCCCAACGCTGCTAGCCTTGTGATGCTAGCATTGGTGCGCTAGCACGCACAAGCCAATCTAGGCTCGTCTTGGTGCGCATGCTAGCCACCATGCTATATCAAATGCCCTAGCACTCGGTTTTCTTGGGGCATTCCGATGCTTGGGGTATTTTGTTTTTGCTGATTTATTATTATTTTCATGTCTCGTCTTTTACTATTTTGACTCGACTTCCGACGCTCGGTTTCGACGCTCTAAGCTCGAATTTCCGACGTCTAAATATTTAATACTCGAGCGACGAACTATTTTCTTCTGAATTAATTCGTCGAGTTGGTTCGTATATTTGCTAGGGTGTGACCCGAAGGGTTCAGTCAAGATTAAGATGTAATATTAATTATACATTAATATTACTGATCGGAAGTAGCCTCCACCCAGGCATTCCGATCACTTGACCTTACTGAATATATTAGCTTTCTAATAATTCTGAACCCACTAACGGAATAGTACACCATTTCTTTCAACTATTACTCCTTGGAAATGTAAGGCATACCGGGTATGCATGTCGGTTTTGGTTATACTCAACGATATGAGTGAAGGAGTCCTAACATGTCATGGCAAAGTGGATAAGTTGTTGAGAGAGCATTATATGCGACGATTTATCTAACAAAGAGTGGCTCGGACCCATTAGCAAAGAGTTGCTTACCTTAGAATATTGAGTGTTAAGACAAGCCAAAGCACGCTTAACTACTCATTGATTCTTTGGATCTTGAAATCGACTTATTCTCACCTTGTGGGGACAAATTAATGTGTGAATAAGACGTTTAAATAAGTTTGATAAATATGCATGATTTCAATCTTCTTTATGTATTATGAATGTTCTTTCATTTCAAATTCTTTCAATTATAGAATCATGTTTTCAACTAACAACGTCAACAACCTAATGTGTCTGGAACTTCCCTAAAAGTTACCATTTTCCTTGAACTTGGTGAAATTTAAGGAGTGGGAAGAAGAGCTCCGAAAGACCCTCTGAAGTTGCTACCATAAGCATATTCTCGACGTACCCATCCCGAGTTTTTACTCAAAATGGTTATCCGATAAGGCATACGAGGAATGAAGTAGGAATTGCAAAAAGTCTCACGACTTATGATAAATTCCATCCCGGAACAATGGAAGGGGAAGTTCTCCAACTATTTTCCGGATATGCTCCTCAAAGCTCTAGAGGATATAGTCTATTTGAGGGTTACCAAGAGCATCAAAGGCAACTATGATGATCTCATGGAGGAAGTGACTAAGTCACTATCCAACATAAAGATCAAGTCGCCGCAATAGGGGTGCCTTACCAAAGAGAGGCAAGAGGTATGGGCACAAGTCTACAATGCTAGACTAAGACCCGAAATTCCACTTCGAGCCCACGTGCTCCGAATGACAAGGCTATCGATGAGTGTCATTTATGGCATTTATTTGTTCTCTTTAGGGTAATTTTAGATTTCTTTTATAGCTCTTTTAATTCCTTTTACCTTACTTTTTCTCTTTATTTCTTTAGTTTGCACTTTCCTTGGATAATTTTCTATTTTCATGCATTTCTTTGTTTATTTGTTCTCTTTTTCCATTTTATTTGTTTGTTTTCTTTCATTTTATAGCCCAAGTATGGAAATGTGCAAGTTCCAAGTAACCTTAGACCGTGCATTCAAGCCGTGGGGGCACCAATTCTAGTGTTGAACCCACCATCAAGGTGTCTAGGTTCTGCCATGCTCCGAGTTCAAGGACACCAAGTGGATCGCACGAGGAGCATCAAGTTGAATGGGAAGGAAGATGCCCTATTCCAAAAAGCGGGCGCGCGCAATAATGGCGCAACCGTGCGACACAGTGGCACTGGCGCACGTGGCCTTGGCGCGGCATTGCCTATTGCTCCCCCTGTTCCGTACCCTCTTTTACACGGCCGGGCATTCTCTTGAAGAAGGTCGCGCCTGTACGGGTATATTTTGGACGATCTAACTAACATCTCTTTATAAGTTTTACTATATATAGACTTTTATTCTAGTTTTAGAGAGATAGTTTTAGAATTAGAATTAGGTTTGATTTTCTTAAAGAGAGAAACACTTGTTCTTAGATTTTTAGAGAGAGAAATTCATGGTTGATGAATGATGATTCTATGCACAATTTCCTTTGATTTGATCAAATTTTGTAAGGATTTCTTTTATTTTAATGCAATCTTTAGTTTTTGATTTCAATTGTTTGTTGATTTTTCAAGTTTGTTGATTAGTTGATTGAATTTATTTGATTGAAATGATGATGATGAATTTGTTGATTAACTTAGTTTTGATTTTGATTTCTTCCATGGATTGTGAGTAGTTTACTTGCTAGGGATGTGGTGAATCATGTTTGAGCGATGGATCATAGCTAATTGGGAGTTTTTGATTGATTTAGCAATGTGATTAAATTGGTTGATTGATTTTGTGCCTGTGTGTGATTAGTTAAAGAGTAGCTAACTTTAATTGTCATACTAGATTGCATTGTGTTCCTACATTGAGGAAATTTTGCGAACAACTACCATTGAAATGACCCCTTTTGAGAACAACTACCATTTAAAATTTTATGTTAAAAAAACCTACCGCAAAGTCACAAAAACTTTGAGTAGCACTACCACGTTTAATTTTCCGCCAAGAATCTCCGGTTGAGATAGCTTAGTTTATAAAGTTTCAATCAATTGTGGTATAGAAAACAAGATATTTCGATAGTAGAACACAATTATAGGTCAATCATCATTCATTTTGCATTATAGTTTATTTAATTTCTCAATTAAATCTTAAAATTAGGGTTTCTGGTAAAAAAAAATTGAATTTAGGGCTTTATTAAATTGGGGGATTTGGGGCAATTGGAGTGTATAATCCAATTAGGGGTTAATGCAGTCATTTAATATGGGTTTTCTAAGGGAAATTTTATAAAATATGCCCCCAAAACGGAGATTTTTGCCGGAAAGAATAAATGTGGTAGTGCTACTCAAACTTTTTATGTTTTTGTTGAAGTATTTTCAAAAGAAAATTTTAAATGGTAGTTGTTCTCAAAAGTGATCATTTAAATGGTAGTTGTTTGCAAAATTTCCCTACATTGATAAGGACAATTTATTTGTAGCTCACATTTGTCGATTGATCTTGGTTTGTGATGTTCCTAGTTAGAGTATTTCGTAGTTAGCACTAGTTAGACCTTTAGGAGATAGCTTGTTGAGCTCTTTTGATTGTATTGTCTATCTTCCCGTGCAATAATCGAATTAATCAATCTCCAAACCAGTAAGTGTGTGTCCATTGCAAGAATATGTGGATCCTAAATCCATAATGTCTTGATATATTGATTTACTTTTTCAATTAGTTGAACTTAGTTAACCTACACTACCTCTTACGTTTTGAACTAGCTTAACTTTGGCCATAGCAAATTTCCACCCATTCCTAGTGATTCGACCCGAACTTACCATATTACTAGGTGTCGCTTTGGTTATAAATTTAGTTTGATTTGAGGAATTTTAGTTTCAACAACCCAGAATCCAATCTCTTGATCAAAATGGCACCGTTGTCGGGGAATGGTGTAGTTGTTGGCTATTGTTGTTGAGTCTATTTTATTTCATTTCAAAAATACAAAAAAAAAGATTCTCTTTTAGGCTACACTTGTAGCCGTTCTAATAATTTTTTCTTTGAGATTGTATGCATAGGACAAGAGGAAGTACTTTAGTACCTTTTGATCTGGAGATTGAGAGTACAATCGCAAGGATAAGAGTTGCTAGGCGATACTTGAGTTCTATCTCTTCAAGCGAAGAAAAATTTCAATAAGAATAACAAGGAGGTATGGGTGAAGTACTAAGGGTTTCTTTGAAGGATTTGGGAACTTCCAGTGCCTATAGATTTGAGAGTGGTATTGCTCCACAAACAACATCGTCTAATGACTTTGAGATAAGGCCGACGATGGTAAAAATGATTGAAAGAAGGCAATTTAGTGGTGCCAATCATGAAAGTCAACTAAATCATCTCAAAGAGTTTGAGAAGTATTGCAACACAAACAAGGTAAACGGGGTTTCTTATGAATTCATAAGACTCAAGCTATTCCCGTTCTCTCTAATCAGAAGAGCTTTGGAGTGGCTAGATAAGGAAGTGAATCCTAATACCTTGAGAACTTGGGATGAGGTCACCAAAGAGTTTCTTTCTCGTTTTTACCCTAAAAAGAAGACCGCCGAGGCAAGAACTCTAATACAAAGTTTCAAGCGAAAGCCTAGCAAGAGCTTATATGAGGCTTGGGAAAGATACAAGGAGTATCAACGAGAATGTCCTCACCATGGAATCCCGACCAACAAAATCATACAAATATTCTATGGAGGATTGAGTCCCTAAGGAAAGTCATGTTTTGATACCGGAGCTAGAGGCCCGATTATGAACAAGACCGAGAAAGAAGTTCTTGATATCATAGAGGATGTAGTTCGTCACTACATGGATTGGCAAGAGGTAAAGAGAGAGTCTACAAGCAAAAGTGGCTCAACGGTCTACTCGGTTGACCATCTTAATGAAATCAATAACTTGTCTTCCCAAATCTCAAACTTGGGGAATGAGATGACATTAATCAAGGCTAAGCTAGAGAGTGCCTCTTCAATTGCACCGAGTCTTCCTTCCCACATTAAGGGGAGAGGTACATCTTCTATCTATACAACTCCTTCTACTTCAAGTAATATGTCAAGTGGATGTGTATTTTATGATGTTTGTGGGTCATATGATCATGATTCTTCTAGTTGTCTGCATGCTTTTGATAATTGTAATGATGTTGAAGACAATGATTATGAACAAGTGAATTTTGTTTCTAACAATAACAATGGAAAAAGATTTGAAGGTCCAAGGAATTTTGGGACTAGGAATGCTCACCAACAAGGGTGTTTTGATAACTACAATAATGGTGGTTATAGGAACCAAGGAAATCAAGGTTTCCGAGGTAAATATAACAATCAAGGTTATAGTAATCATAACCAAAGCAAAGGGTATGGAAATAAAGGCCAATCTCATGGCTTTGGTTACCAACACCAAAATTATGGCAACAATCAAGGCCGAGGTAATTAGAACAATCAAAATAGGGGCAATTTTCAAAACAACAATCAAAGGGGACCCCCACCCGGATTTGCTTTTAGACCTCAAGGCAATGGGGATAATTCCTATGCTCAAACCTCATCTTCTAGAACTAATTTGGAGGAGATCATTGAAAACCAAACAAAAATTTTGAGCACTTACATGGCGGTGAGTGACAAGAATTTTAATGAGATGATGACTCACAACAAAATGCTCGAGACCCAAATCACTCAACTAGCCAATACCTTGAAAGACTGTGCTGGCCCTTTTTCATTACCTTCTCAAGGATTTGATCCTAAGAAACCCGTTTATTCTATTACCAAAAGGAGTGGGAGAGTGCTTGAAGAGAAAGTTTCTAGGATAAGTGAGGAGGATGAGAAGAGGAGTGACTCAAGTGAGAAAAATGAGAACAATGTGTCAAAGAATGTGAGCAAAGAGGAAGAGACAAAGGAGAAAGAGAGGAAGCATGATGAGGTTTTCAAACAAAAATTTCCATACCCCCAAAAGTTCTATAGGTACAAATTGGATGAACAATTTGTGAGAGTTATCAAGATTCTTAGGAAAATTCATCTTTCTATTCCTTTCACCGATGTTTTGGGGGAAATGCCAAACTATTCTAAATCTCCATTCCTTGCAATTTAATGGGAAATTGTTTCAAAATTCCCTTTGTGATCTTGGTGCTAGTGTTAGCATCATGCCTTATTCCGTTTTCAAGAAACTTAAGTTAGGTGATCTCTTTCCAACCAACATGACCCTTTAATTGGCCGACCATTCTATTAAGTTCCCAATGGGTAGAATTGAGAATGTTCCCCTCAAGATAGGAGAGTTCACTATCCGTGTTGATTTCATTGTCCTATAGATTGCGGAAGATGACAACATTTCTATCATTCTAGGGAGGCCATTTTTAGCAACTTCGGGTTCTTTAATAGATGTGAAAAGTTGCATGATTACTTTATGTGTTAATAATAATAAGGCAAGTTTTAAGCTCAAGTCGATGCATGAGTCTCTATCCTATGTGCAAGGAATTATGTGCATAAACTCATTGCCTTTCAATGTTAATGATTCCATGTTGTGTCTTCTACTAATGATATGCTTGTAGTTTGTGATGATGTTCCCAAAAGTATTGAAAGCAAGGTTGTTGGCGAAGAAGACAAGGATCCCGAGAATGAGTTTGAAATGCCTTCTTGGTTTGAGGTTTCTTTAAAGGATGACAAGAATAGTTTTTCAAGTGATGGACATTAGGATCTCAAAGATCCAAGGAAGAAGAAATCAAGGAAGAAAAAGATAGTTTTCAAGAAATATAAAAGGAAGTTGAAGTCTAAAGAGTTTGATCCGGTTTCAATGATTCAAGATGACATGGTTCATGATGTGATTTTTCACAAGCTTTACAATGATTTTACCCTATCCACCACTTTGTACAAGGTGGTGTTCTTTGACCCTCCATGATTTAGAGGAAGGGTCGAGCTAAGGACCTTAGACAAGCGCTTCCCACGAGGCAACCCGGTTTTCTAACCCTTTTCTTTTGATTTCTATTTTTCTTAATTTTCTTTCTTTTGTTTTTCTTTTCTTTCACTTGATTTCTATTTGGACTGATAGGTCAAATTCATTGGAATTGGATTATTTCAAGCGAGCATGAGCAATGGAAAGGTGTTGCATGTTTTAGATGAGAATATATTTGATTTTATCGAATTTTTAGGTAAAAGGGTAGGGTAATGTAGTGAGGTAAGTTAGGGAAAATTGTGCTAAACTTTGAAGTAAATTTGAACTTGTGGTGCTCTCATTATTTTTGGATGTTGAACCCACTGTCAATATGTTTTGAAACTTCCATCCTTAGTGGGTTCAATAATCGTGGGATGATATTGGATAATGAACCCACACTAGAACGCATCAAGCAAAATTTCAAGAAGGGAGCCAAGGTAGCGCGGGCGGGTCAGGCAGGAGCGCGACCACGGACGACACTAGCGCGGGTGTACAGCCAGGTTGCGTGCAGTGGCCACGCACTTGGTCGGGCCGAGCCTCTTTATCTTTTTTCTTTCTCATTTCTTTCCCTCATTTCCCCTTCACCCTCAACCTTGCTCGCACCATTCTCCTTTCTCACTAAAGAAAACCGAAACCCTAACCCTTGTTCATCAAATTTCCATCTTCAAAACATTAAAAATCCATCTAAAATCATCAAATTATTTCTACAAATTCATCCTTAACAACAAAAATCACACTATTTTCTTCAATTTTCAACCTCCAATCTCTCTCCTCCATTGAAGACCAAGTTTGGGGCTTTTCGGTTTGGTAGGAATTGGTGGCTAGTTCATTCTCAATCTTGCTTCTTGTATGGTGTAATCATCTTCTTAAACTCTTATTTACATTTTTATATCATATTGTTGCAAGAATTTGATTGTTTATGGTTGTGAATAGTAGTAGTGTGTGTTTTGATGATTTTGTTAATTGAATATAATTTTTAGTTAATTATTTGTGTTGGTTGTTGATTGGTTTTTGCTCACATTGTGTTGTTGTATGTTTTTGAAGCAAATTTGGTTCATTTGGTGGTGATTGTGAGAAGTTGGAAATTTGCATTTTTGGTAGTGAGTTGTTACTTGTATGATTGGTGTTATTGATTAAGGAGTTGTGATTTTGGTGATTGGAAGTGTTGTGTGGTGTTTGTGGAGTTGATTAATTGGATTTTGAATTGGTTTATTCGGAGGAAACGCAATGTCTAAGCTTTCTCAAGCCTTTTCCTCTAAAAAAAGAAAAACCACCATCACCATTGAAGAACCTTCTTCAAACCCATCTACTTCCCAACCACACAAACCTACTCCTCTACCCAAAATAAAAATCAGTGACCCAATAAAAAAAGATCGATATGCCAAGCTCAAAAGAACCGTTCCCTTAAGCCCTCTCGTCACTACTTTCAACCGGATATGATCAAATTGGGGATTAATGAGGATTTAAGGGAGTTATTCAGCAATCTTCGCATGAGCACCTTTGTTAACACATGTTATCGTACTTACTTTGAGCCAAATTTGGAATTTTTTGCTACGGTTTCATGCAAGGCGGTAGAAGGTGGAAACTACCGGGTCCATTTTCAACTTTTTAACATTCACCATGATCTTTGTCTCGCCGAGTTCAATGTGGCGCTTGATCTACATTCGGGGGTGGATGTCTTGGACCCTGAGTTCTTCTTTGATGAATATGACCAAAATTCTTGGCGGGATGATATTGTAGAGGAAGGCAATTTTGTTACTTGGTATGCCGCAATACGCAAAGTTTTCCAACCATGTCTACAAGTTCTTCATAGGCTTTTGGGATATTCGATAATCCCAAAGCAAGAATTGGGAAAAATGAGTCAATTGGAGCTCTGGATACTTTGGTTCGCTACTAGGGAGGAGTACCGAGGTCGTTTGAACTTAGGGTTCATGTTCTTGAGATATTGCAATGGGTCGCAATCTAGGGAGTCTAGAGAGATCCCTTGTGGTAGCATGGTTACGAGGCTCATGACCAACCTTCATCTTGGCCACTACTTGCCCTTTTGTACTCCAGTAGGTAGTCCGAGCACCCTCTACCTCGACATTGCACAATTGAAGCAAGTGAAATTTTTGGCTAAGAATGACGATGATGATGTGTTCGATTGGCTTAGGGAGAACCAACATTCTCCTTGACTTCTATCCACCGTGAGGATGTGCCTAATGTATGGCATGTTCCCTTAAGTAACCAACTCCCCCATGATGATGATGAGGAAATATGAAAAGAAGAAAATGAAGAGGAAGATCAATAACAACAACATCATCAAAAACAACATCGTCAACAACAACAACAATAACAACATCAACAACAACATCGTCAACAACAACAACTACCACGACAACAACATCAAGAACAACATCAATATACAAACCCCATCATGGAGGCATTGAGTGCCCAATTGGCGGGCATGCAAGTCCGCATGGATGGGATGTATGATGAATACTTCGAGGCAATCTACTCCCAAATGAGAGGCATATCCTAGATGCAACAAAATATGTGTCTCTAACATCAACAACTTTACGGTGCGAGTGTTAACCGGGGAGAGATCTCTCTCTTGGTTAACTACCCGTATTTCCCTCCCAAACTCGGTCCCGTACTGTCTAGAGGAGGTGATGGGTTACCTACTTAACCTTATTAGCAAGGACCCCCGGGGTCTAACCCCGAGACTCGCTCATTCCCCGATGAGCACGGTAACTAGGATTACTGTGTTCCCGGTGGGAGCGATTACAAGGATGATCCTAACTACCCTTATATCCACACCGATCATCCACTACCGTTTGCTTTGCCCAAGCAATAAAATCCCCTTGCCCCTTGGCAACAAGACAACTTCAAGGGGCACTTTGGTTGGTCACCCGGTTACACAGGGGGATGGGATCCTTATGGCCCCCATCCGGATTTTCCTATGAAGGGATGACCATGATAGTGTCGGGCCGAGTAGTAGCTAGTTCTCCTTTTTTGTGCCTTTTTCCTCCATCCCTTATTTTATGTGATGCTTGCTTTGTATTGATGGGATGTTGAGATGTATTCATGTTTAGCTTTGGAAACTTTATTTTCTTAGGGGTTTGTCTCTATGGCCAATATTGTTGTTGGGAATTGCCTTGTCTACTTTTTGCTTCGATGATTGATAATTGCATGCCTTGGTCTCGTATTGATGGTGTTTGATTGTTGTATGAGCTTTCAATGTCTATTGTTTCTCTCTTGATGATGTTGTTGTTGTGTTGATTTCTATGAAGATGATGCATGTTTTTTGCTTCCATAAATCCAAAGCCCTAATATCCAAAACCCTTGAATCCAAATCCCTTCAACCAAATCTTGTAGTTTAGGGCTTGTTTGGCAATGTATTTTGTTTTCAGTTTTCTGTTTTTTTTAAAACTAAAAACCAAAAACAGGAAACAAGAAAAAGGTGTTTTCCCTTTTTGGTTGTCAGTTTTCAAAATTATCATAATTTTAATAAATTTGACTATTTTTTTATTCATTACATGATATATATCATATGATTTAAAAAAACGAAAAACAGAAAACCACAGTGATGCCAAACGAACCCTTATTGTTAGTTGCTAATTTAGTGTATAGTTCCTTTCGTTTTCTTTGCTTATTCTTACTTTTTGGTAGTTTAACTTCATTTTTTCTTTGTAGTTTCTTTTTTTTTTAGTTTTGTTTTCTTTTCTTTTTTGAATTTACTAACCGTTTTCTTTGTTTATAGCTTTATTTTCTATTTGTCTTCTCACTTGGCTTTGATGATGATGATGATACTATTTATTCTTGGAGCTTAATAAACAGGGGTGGATCTATTCATGTGCATGGTGAGTCACGTGACTCACCAGCAAAAAAAAAAAACAGTTATAGATAGGCGATCTCTTTGCTGCTGCTATTGCTGCCACCTGAGTTAGCACTTTGTCAGTTTCTTTTAAATATCAAATAGATGTGTTGTTTAGATAACCGGTCTCTTTTCTGCTAAAATTTCATTAAAGAGACATGTTATATTAAATAACAGGTCAATTAAGTCATTCCCAAAATTATTTTTTTTTTTTTTTGTACTCCGTATAATTTTTTTAATAATTCTTCTTTCTATTTATACTATATTTATGCAACCAATTTTAAGATTTTCCCACAAATCTTATCAATTAAGTAAAAAATCATAAAGTTAATTTAATGTAATAATTTTATAGTACCATTTGTTTGTAACATGTTATTTATTTTGAGTACGTACTTTCGACTTGTAAAATTGAATTTTTAAGTACTATTGTAGCATGGATTTTTATGTCCTATTTTTGGATTGAAATCATTTTGGTGATATATATATATAATATAATATAATATTTGGATTGAAACAAGTGATTAATTATTTATGGTGACTCACTAATTCAAAAATCCTGGATCCGCCACTGTTAATGAAGGTGGTTAATCTTTCGCCTTATTTTTATTAGCGTTGCTTGGAAGCCCGGTGAGATAATTCTTATCTTCTTTCTTTTATTTTGTTACTTTTCTTGGATGCATATATTAGGATTAGATTTGGGAGAAGTTGAACGGTTCGAAGAAGTATGTTTGTAACACCTTAGATTGTTTGGGGTCATTGACGTTGTTGTCGAATGACCACTTGTTGACGATTGGGAATTACGTGTTATACTTGCATCTTTGTTATTTTCATTATTTTACTACTCTTCCTTTATCTTTGTTTTCCTCTTTTCATTACTTTTCCTTTCTTTTCGTTTCTTTTCTTTTCTTCTCTTTTCTCTTTGTTTTTGGGTTGTATAAAGATTTTGAGGCTTTACTTTTCCTTTTGTTGTCTTTCTTGTGAATTGGACTATATACCAACGAACTTTTTGCTTTTGAATGACCATATTCCTAATTGGTACTGGTATGTATAGTTTGAGAATATACTTGATTGATTCTAGGATGGCGTATGCTAAGGTAGCGTGGCTAAGAACTAGCGGAATCATGAAACCCGATTCTCCTTGTTTGTGGCATGTTGGTAGTTGCTTCCGATGGTCAATTTGACACCAATAATGAGTTTTTGCTACATCCATGTGAGGTTTAAAATTTTTTCAAGCCTTCTACACTTACTTGCATGAGCGGCATGGATCCTTGACTATTGCGGTCCTAATCTAGAATCTTAACTTATAATTCTTAAACCCGAGACCGAACCATCTAGGGAGGAAAAAGGCATCTTTTTGGGGTGGTAATTTTTCTTTTCTAGGATAGTATACTTTATTTTTAGTCCTTATGTTTACATTTGCCTACTTGCTAACCATTTGAGTCTTTTCCCTTCTTTTCAAGCCACATCTTTAGAACTTTAAGCCTTTTGTTTCATTTTGTTCCATTTTTGGTTTTTATGAAGCAATTGATCATGTTATTGGAGATTGTGGTATATAATTTTGAGGATTGGTTCTTATTTGTAAGCAAGCTTGTGTTTTGTATATCTTATGCATAATGGCAAGTGAATAAATGAAAAAGCCGTCCAAAGTTAAAAAAAGGCAAGGACATTCAAATGCAAAGTTCAAAAAGCCTTCCATAGTTAAAAGAGGTAAGGAAAATTGGTATGATTTTGAAAAATGCAAAAACAAAAGAGAAAAGTGAAAAAATGAGATGCAAAAATATTTCGATGTGAATCTTTTCTCCCTTTTTCAAGCATTAAGGACAATGCTTACTTTAAGCTTGGGGGAGAAGTGTTTACGCTTTCTGTATATATGATTGTGAATATAGCTTTAAATAATCTTGGGGGTGTTAGTTTTTTTTGTTTATGAGGAGAAGTTTTTATCACCCTTTTGCTTCACTAATTCGGAATACCATCAATTCTAAATTTTAAGCCTAACCTCACCCTTTTTGCCCTTACGTTACAACCTTGGGAAAGTCCTTTTGACCTAGAGGTTAAGTCACATATCAGGGGAGGGAATTATGAGTTATAGCCAAAGGAGAGTGAATGCATAGTCAAGACGTCGAGTAGCCTAAAATATGTTCTTTTCCAGCTCCTTCAAGGAGCTATTGAGATGCTCACTAGAGGGAGATTTGAGACTATAGGAGACGCAGTAAGATCAAATGGGATGAAGGTGGATTGTGATTACTATTTATCTAAGCTTATCATATTCTATGTTTTAATCAACCTCGGATATCTTGGAACGTTCATACCCCTATTTGCTTAAGAAAGTTTTTTATTCATGTGAAGTGTAGTCATTTTGTAAAGTCCAATTCGTAAAGATTTTGATTTTACTTTTCTTTTGATTTCTTTTACTTTTGTGTGTTGCCTCATGTTTGTTTGTTGAGAGTTATGGGTTAATCTCTTAGGAAACCCTTACGATAGCATCACTCGTCCTCTAGGGCGATCTATAGGTTTGAATGGCTTGTCTTTAGATGCTTAAATTGACCATAATTCTTACAAAAGTGAGTCTCAGTGTATATTCTCATCTCATGTCTTTCTTTTTCATTTTTAAATAAGTCTTTCATCCTTATTCTTGATTGCTTGGTTTTGCTCGAGAACGAGCAAAAGTTTATCTTAGGGGAATTTGATGAGTGTCATTTATGTCACTCATTTGTTCTCTTTTAGGGTGATTTTAGATATCTTTTATAGCTCTTTTCATTCCTTTTTCCTTAGTTTTGCTCTTTATTTCTTTAGTTTGCACTTTCTTAGTTGATTTTCCATTTTCATGCATTTCTTGGTTTATTTTATCTTTTTCCCCTTTATTTGTTTTTTTCTTTCATTTTCAGGTTAAGATCGTTGTCCAAGGATTTCCGAGGCTTCTTCCCGAGTTTTTCATTGATTGAGATGCTTAGTGTCTTCCATTTAAAGCCTTAGTATGGAGATGTGCAAATTCAAAGTAACCTTAGGCTGTGCCTTCAAGCCGTGGGGGCATCAATTATGGTGTTGAACCCACTATCAAGGTGTCTAGGTTCTTCCATGCTCCGTGTTCATCAAGCACACCAAGTAAAGCGCACGCGGAGCATCAAGTTGAAGGGGAAAGAAGCTGCTCTGTTGCCAGGCGCAGATGTGTGCGACGACGGCGTGGCCGCGTGACCTGCTGGCGCTGGCACGAGTGGCCATGGCGAGGCCGCACCTGTTGCTTCCCCTGTTCCGTACCCTCTTCTGCGCGGTCGGACATTCTCTTGAAGAAGGTCGCGCCTATACGGGTCTATTTTGGACGATCTAACTAACTTCTCTTTGTTAATTTACTATATATAGACTTTTTTTAATTTTTAGAGAGATAGTTTTAGAATTAGAATTAGGTTTGGTTTTCTTTGAGAGAGAAACACTTGTTCTTAGATTTATAGAGAGAGAAATTAATGGTTGATGATTCTAAGAACAATTTCCTTTTATTTGATCAAAGTTTGTAAGGATTTCTTTTACTTTAATGCAATCTTTAGTTTTTTATTTCAATCATTTCTTGATTGTTCAAGTTTGTTGATTAGTTGATTGAATTTGTTTGATTGAAATGATGATGATGAATTTTTTTATTAGCTTAGTTTTGACTTTGATTTCTTCCATGGATTGTGAGTAGTTTACTTGCTAGGGATGTGGTGAAGCATGTTTGAGTGATGGATCATAGCTAATTGGAAGTTTTTGATTGATTTAGCATTGTGATAAAATTGGTTGATTGATTTTGTGCATGTGTGTGATTAGTTAAAGAGTAGCTAACTTTAATTGTCGTACTAGATTGTAATATGTGCCTACATTGATAAAGACAATTTATTTGTAGCTCACATTTTTCGATTGAGCTTGGTTTGTGACGTTCCTAGTTAGAGTCTTTTGTAGTTGGCGCTAGTTAGACCTCTAGGAGATAGCTTGTTGAGCTCTTTTGATTGCATTTTCTATCTTCCCTCGTAATAATTGAATTAATCAATCTCCAACCCGATTAGTATGCAAGAATATGTGGATCCTAAATCCCTAGTGCCTTGATATATTGATTTACTTTGTAGATTAGTTTAACTTAGTTAACCTACACCACCCCTTACATTTCGAAATAGCTTGACTTTGGCCATAGCAAACTTCCCCCCATTCCTAGTGGTTCGACCCAAACTTACCCTACTAATAGGTGTAGGTTTTGTTATAAATTTAGTTTGTTCGGAGGAATTTTAGTTTCAACGACCTAGAATACAACTTCTTGATCAAATATTCACTCACTTGGCGCTCATTAGCAAGCCGGTGGAGGATGAGCAAGTGACTCACATGCTATAAAGTTCTCTCCACTTGGGCTATGTCGCATTGAAGATGCGGCTAACTGCAAATCAGAACAAACTCTCTTTGATTAGAGGTTGTCCATGGGCTTTAATGGCCGATCCTTACGGAAGTGATACACTTAAGGTTTCTCTAAAGGTAAAGAAGAAGGAGTTCAAGAAAAAGGCAAAGATGCAATGCTTCTACTGTAGTCGACGGGGCCACTACAAGAGAGAATGCAACATGGAGCTGGAAGATAAGGCAAAAGGAAGAGAATCTCTACCTCATGTATCTTCTTTATAAAATCACATTTGAATACAAGAAATTCATGAGGTATTAGATACCATTAATGACTCACTATATGCTCCTATTTTAGCAACCAAGTGAGAAGGGCTTACCAAGCGGATGTGGATATACAAGCGGTAGAAGAAGACAATCTTTCTGGAAGGCTTGTAATCACATAGTTTGTCTTGACATAGAACTTGTTTAAGTTTTGTTATAAAAAATACATTGATCTTCCGACATTAAACGTCATTTTGTTTTGATCACAAGACTATTATTTTGAAAGTCTTGCTTATATGTTTATGACTTGACAAGTTTATCTAAAAATGTGTGCTTTCGTTAGACAAACAAGTTTATAATGTTAATAATACCACCAAGAAAGCTAAGACCATTAAGTTAAATGAGACGTACCTGTGGCATTGTCATATTGGCCATAGTAACATCAAACGCATCAAAAAACTTATACAAGAAGGTGTTCTTGACTCCTTCAATTTACAATCGTTTGAGAATTGCAAAGAATATTTATTAGGAAATATGATAAAGCAACCATTCTCCAAGTTAGGAGAAAGGGGAGGTGACTTGTTTGGCATAATACACACCGATGTATACGGACCAATGAGCACAACTACAACAAACATCCATCGATATTTTATCACCTTCACAGACGACTATATTAGATATGGATATGTCAACCTTATGTCGCACAAATATTAATCATTTGAAAAGTTCAAAGAATTTCAGAGTGAAGTCAAAAATCAGCTTGGCAAGAATATAAAAGCCCTTTGACCGGATCGAGGTGGTGAATACTTGATCCAAGAATTCGATGACCATCTGAAAGAAAAGGGTATACTTTCATAATTGACACCTCCAGGAACTCCACAATGGAACGGAGTTTACGAAAGGAGAAATCGAACCTTGCTTGACATGATACGATCGAAAATGGGTCTTAGTGACCTTCCTATCTCTTTCTAGGGACACATACTTCTAACCGCGACACTAACACTAAACCACGCTTTATCAAAAGATGTAGAAAAGACTACATACAAGTTATGGGGATACGAGCTATGGACGAAGAAACCTACAAGGTTGTCTCTTCTCAAGATATGGGGATGTGAAGCATATGTCAAGAAATTAATTTCTAAGAAACTTCACCCCAAATCTAACAAGGTTTTCTTTGAGGGATACCCAAAAGAAACCAAAGGTTGTTATTCCTACAACAAATCCGAGAACAAAGTATTTTTTGCTCGCGATGGTGTCTATTTTGAGAAGGAACACCTTTACAAAATGACAAGTGGGAGGAAAATCGAACTTGATGAAGTTCGAGAGAACGAGCAACAAAATCAAATTGACAGTCAAAGTGCTCAAACATCATTTGTTGACGTTGGTCAAAATGTGCAATGTCAAACTGACAATGAAATTTCTCACTCCATTACCCTACTTAGGTCGTAGAGGTCGAGGTCTCAACCTGATAGGTATCTTGGTATTGTATTAACCAAGAATCAGGACATCTTGGTAGTGGATGGAGACGAACCGGCAACCTACAAGTAAGCGATAGTGAGCACTGACTCTGCTACATGGCAAGAGGCCATGAGATATGAAATGGATTCCATGTTTGAAAATCAAGTCAGGGGCTTGGTTGACTTACCCGAAGGTTACACACCTATCGGATGTAAGTGGATTTTCAAATTGAAAACCGATAAAGATTGAAATGTATTCATTTACAAATCTTGACTGGTAGCAAAAGGTTATGGGAAAATTCTTGGTATTGATTATGATGAAACATTTTCTCCGGTCGCAATGCTTGAATTCGTTCGGATCATCCTTGCGATTGCTACATATTATAGTTATTAAATGTGGCAGACGAACGTCAAAACCGCCTTCCTTAATGGAATTTTGGAAGAAACTGTGTACGTGACAAAGCCTGAAGGTTTTGTCGACTAAAACATTGATGGGAAGGTGTGTAAGCTTAAAAGTCCATTTATGGGCTAAAGCAAGCTAGCAAAAGTTGGAATCTATAATTCGATGAAGCCATCAGTAAGTTTTGTTTATTAAGAATCCAAATGAATCTTGTGTTTACAAGAAGGTCAGTGGGAGTGACATCGCCTTCCTAGTGTTATATTTCCATGACATATTTCTTATTGGAAATAGCATTCCGATTTTAGAGTTTGTAAAGGCCTGGCTTGGAAAATAGTTTTCAATGAAAGACTTGGGAGAGGCTCAGTACATATTGTGCATCAAAATCTATAGGGATAGATCTAAGAAGATGATTGGATTGAGCCAGAGTACTTATATCGAAAAGGTACTGGCATGATTCAGTACGCAAAAGGCCAAAAGAGGTCACCTACCCATGTCACATGGCATAACCCTAAGCAAGAAGCAGTTTCCAAAGACACCTGATGAGCGAGAAAGGATGAATCAGATTCCATATGCTTTGCTAATTAGATCGATCATGTATGCCATGATATGTATTTGGCCAAATGTATCGTATGCCTTGACTGTTATGAGCCGATACCAATTAGACCCAGGAGAGGCACATTGGACTGCAGCCAAGAATATCCTAAATTACCCTACAAAAGAATAAGGATAAATTCCTAGTATATGGTAGCTTAGAAGAATTAGTTGTTGTAGGTTACATGAACGCAAGCTACTAAATAGATAGAGACGATTTCAAATCACAGTCTAGATATGTGTTTTGACTAAATGGAGGAGCGTTTAGTTGGAAGAGTACCAAGTAGAGTACAACTGCAGATTCTACAACTGAAGTCGAATTCTTGGCAACTACTAAAGCAGCTAAGGAGGCAGTTCGGATTCGTAATTTTATTGGTGAACTTATTGTTGTACCCTTCTTCAAAGGTCCAATAGCCCTCTATTGTGACAACAATGGAGCTATTTCTCAGGCTAGAGAGCTAAGGGAACATTAGAAGGTCAAACATGTCAAGCGGCGATTTCACATGATAAGGGAATGGAAAATCATAGGGTGAAATCAGAATTTGTAAAGTTGGAACGGATAACAATGTAGCCGATCGACTTACAAAACCTCTGCCTTAAGTGAAGCACAAAAAGCACGTTGAGGCAATGGGAATTAGGCACGTTGGAAATTGGCTTTGGTTTCCCTGTTTAGTGTTTTAATTAATTTTTGAACATTTTAATGTAAGACACTAACATGAAGCATTCAGGTTTTGGGGTAATTTAATTTCATGCAATTTTATCACTCCATTTCTATTTCATTATTGTTTAGAGTTAAATATTGGGTCCATTCTATTATCAGAATATTCAAAATTGTGTATCAAGACCAGTCTTAGATAAATAAAAACATGTTAAGTGAACAATAAATATTATAATCGAAAATTATCCCTAATCGATGTCATTTAAATGATGGACGATTAATGACCGCTTGAGATTAGTATGTAGTTTGATTTATAGCACCATTTCTTATGCTACAAGGACATAATTGTCATAAATCACTTGCACATGTATTGGTTTGGAACCATACTGATCGAACTATGAGAACACTTTAAGAGATTTAAAAATCGTCGTAAGTGTACTTCTCATTACGGCTATCGGAACCTTTTTCCTCTAACATGAGTATTGATTAGGGGATTTTGCTCCCACCAATCGGAATGCGCCACGTTGGCCAATCAGGTCCTGCCAAGTGTTCCCCAGTTGGACCCCTCAGGGCTTGCCACGTGGCACACGCTTATTCGTCCACCCTGGACTTATTATGTCATGACACGTGGCATACTCCATGCCTAATGGAGAAGCCGGTCACCTAGGCCCAACTTCCGAGGGAAGCCCAATCAGCCCAAGGTTAACCTAAACCTAGATTGGCACGTTTCCCGAGGTTATAAATACCTCCCTTAATCCTCATTAAGGGAGATTACGCAGATTACACAAATTAAACACTCTCACCTAGAGAGACCCAATCACTTTAATTTCCGCATTAATTACTCCTTAATCAAGTACTAACTTGACCGTCGGAGGCGGATCTCCAATCATCCGGAGCATCCGTTTGTTTTGCAGGTACAGGCGTCCGGTTCCAGTCTCGGAATTGTAACTCTCCCGCAGGACATCAGAAAACCCCAAAACATTTTGGCGCCGTCTGTGGGGAGAGTACTTCTGAGATGGCACCCACGTTTGTATCGGCTACTGAAGAGAGACGTCCCTGGACGATCCTCTAGTTCAGTCGGACCACGATACTGAGAATGAATTTGAAGTTGAAGCTCACACAGCTTCATACGGGACCCTAAGGGCCCGACGTACCCGTCATACCGAAAGGAGGGAACGGGAACATCTTCAAACTGGAAGCGAGCCAGCAGGCGCACCGCCTGTTCGGCAGCAGCCGACTGATGGGTCTGCTCCCATCACAAGGAACGAACTCATGACCTTCATGAGGGACTTCAAGGGAGAAATTCAAGAGTTGATCAACAAGAAGCCGCCTGCTCTGGATAAGGAGCAGTCGGCTAAGAAACCCTCCACTTCACGGAAGAGGAAGCCAGTTCAAGGGCGAGAGGCGACCCCTCATCCTAAATCTAGGAAGTGGGAGCCACCTCCCCTTGATTTCACAAAATACCGTTTTCCTACTCCAAGAAATAGGAAACTTGTTCGTCATATTTAGGCGGACGGGTCGAGGAAAACATACACAGACGCTCGGCTACTGCTAGAGCAGAAGAAGAGTGACCGATTGTTAGAGTCGGCCTCTACTTCAAACTTCCAAGACAGTCTGCGAAATACCTCGATGAGGCATACTCAGTCGTATCATAAGAGTCAGTTAGGCGGCACCTCCCGTCAATCCGGCTTTCATAGCGACTAGGCGGTACCAAACTTACCGTTTGTACCGCAACAACAATATTTTTTACAGCCACCTCCGTTTGGTGGACATGCAGCAAAAAATGTCCAACCTATGGACTGGCAGCTACGGTTGCTTAGACTTGGTGAACAGCCGTTGGCCTTCTCCAAGGAAATTACTGAAGCCGCTTAGCCGGCCAAAGTGAAAAATGTATTGGTAGGCGCCTATGACGGCACTACTAACCCAGAAGACCATCTGATGGCATTCACCAACCTGATGTACCTTCAAGGGTTGGATGATCCCACTTGGTGCAAGTGTTTCCCAGCGACTCTCAAAGGAATCGCACAACAATGGTTCGGCAACCTGCCGACTAGTTGTGTAAAAAACTTCAAGACGCTTGCTTACTTATTCACCTCCAACTTCGCCATGAACATCCCTGCGAAGAAGACGACCCTTGATTTAGGAACAATTCAGCAGGGCGAGAAGGAGGGGCCTTGTTCTTACATCAGGCGATTTAACCTGATGAGAATACAGATTCAAGGGTTACCGGGTGAAGTAGCCTATACTGACTTTTTCAGAGGTCTCAAAGACGGGTCGACCTTCAAATTTGATTTGGTCCGAAAGAGGGTGGCGACTCTTCAAGAGGCCTTGATTGAAGCGGAAGCCTGTATACAGGCGACTGATCTTTGTAGTACGGTTAAACAGTCAGATGGGAAAAGGTCAAACAAAGACGAGAAGAGAAAAGAGGTCTGGGCAACGGATTCTTTTAAACAGCCGTCCCAGAAGAAGAAAAAAGAATTCAAACCATACTCCCCAAAGTATGTGTTTAACAAGGATAACCAATTTATCCTAAAGGATATCAAGGGACGGATCTCAATTGAGAAGCCGGTCCCCATGAAGGGTTCTGCAAACAATCGGAACCAAGAAAAATTATGTGATTATCATGAAGATGTTGGTCATCACACCAATGAATGCATTAGTCTCATGCGGTATCTGGACCGCCTGGCTGAGCAAGGTGACCTTGACACTTATGTCAAGAAATCTACGGGGAACACTTCCTCGAAAAAGCAGTCGACCAAAAAGAATCAACAGGCCGACAGCTCCGATACAGATGATGCAGTCGTCTACACCATTGCAGGCGGCTTCTCAGGAGGCGGCCCCACTATTAGGGGCAACAAAGACAATATCAGACGATTAGATGTAAATTCCGTTCACCAAGAACGACCCTCCAAATATTCATTTCCTGAGATTGTCATCACTGAAGAAGATCTAGGAAGGGTAAGAGGGCCGCATGACGACCCTATCGTTATTGAATGTAAAGTGGCTAACCAGAGAGTTGGCCGAATCCTCATAGATAACGGAAGCTCCTTAGATCAGTAGCAAATGTCTGTCGAAACTAAAATATCAGAGTGATTGCATACATCCGGCATCCCACCCTTTAGTAGGGTTTGGAGGAGGAGTCGTCCACCAAGTGGGACGAGAGGATTTACCCATCCGCCTGGGCGAAAAAGGGGAAGGACGACACATAGTAGTCCGGTTCCTGGTAGTAGAAGAACTCTCGGCCTACAACATGATTATGGGACGACCAACCCTGAATAATTCCAACGTTGTTATAATCCCATCTCTTATGTTGCTCAAGTTTGAGAGGGATAATGGAACAGTCGGGTCCCTAAGGGGAGATCAGAGGATGGCCCGAGAGTGCTATCTCTCGGATGTCAAGCCCACTGTTATGGCCACTGGGTCGAGCGGTGGAAAAATAGACCTTGACAATGTCAAGGAGAGTGCGCCTGTTCAAAAAGCAGGCGGCAAGAAGAGAAAGGCATCCCAGACAGGGGCCGCAAGAAAAGACAGAAAATAGCAATCATTGGCAGAGGAGCGGTCGGATGAATTCCGCCCTCAGCCGGCTGGTGAGCATACGGACCTGATCTTAGATAACTCGCGTCCTGACAGAGCGATCAAGGTTGGGACGACTGCTCTAAGGGATCTGGGTGACGACTTTCACAAACTATTGAAAGAATACAAGGACATCTTTGCATTCGAAGTCCATGAAATGCCAGGCATTAGTCCTGATCTGGCGGTACATAAACTGGCCGTGGATCCGAAAAAGAAGCTGGTACGGCAGAAGAAGCGGAACCATGGCGAAGAAAGAAGTTAAAAAATTACTTGATGCAGGGTTCATTCGGCAATGTTACTTCCCAGACTGGGTTGCAAATGTGGTGCTTGTTAAAAAGCCGAATGACACCTGGCGAATGTGTGTAGACTACACAGACTTAAACAAGGCGTGCCCAAAAGAAAGTTACCCTCTGCCTAAAATTGATAACCTGGTCGACTCAACAGCCGGCCATGCTTTGATGAGCTTTATGGACGCCTACTCTGGTTTCCATCAAATTCCTTTATGGAAGAAAGATCAGGAGAAGACGGCCTTCGTCATTGATCAGGGGTTATACTGTTACACGGTCATGCCGTTTGGTCTTAAGAATGCCCCGGCCACTTTCCAGCGAATGATAAACAATGTGTTCTTTGATCAGATTGGGAGAAATGTCGAGGCATATATTGATGATATGATTGTCAAGTCTAAACTTCAGAAAGATCATCTGTCGGACCTCCGAGAAACTTTCGCCACACTCAGGCGGCACCATGTCATGCTCAATCCCAGGAAATGTTTCTTTGGACTTGAGTCTGGGAAATTTCTCGGATTCCTTATCAATCAGAGAGGAATAAAGGCGAACCTTGAGAAGGTGCAGGCGTTCATCGACATGCAGTCGCCTCGTACCATCCGAGAGGTTCAGAAGTTAACAGGTTGTCTGGCGGCCTTGGGAAGATTTTTAAGCCGATCAGGCGACAAATGCCTATACTTTTTCCAGGCAATTAAGAAAAAGGCAAGGTTTGAATGGGGGCCGGATGCTGAGGCGGCCTTCCAGAAATTGAAAGTTCACTTGCATTCCTTGTCGAGGCTGGTCAGCCCTTTGCCCAAAGAAGTACTCTACATGTACCTGGCCGTCTCTGATCATGCGTTAAGCGCTGTTCTCCTTGCTGAAAGAGACGGATGTCAGCTCCCGGTCTACTTTGTCAGTCACGTACTGAAAAATGCCGAGTTGAGGTATCCCTTAGTGGAGAAATTTGGTCTTGCACTCTTCATGGCTGTTACAAAATTGAAGCCCTACTTTTTGGCACATGCAGTCGTCGTGTATACAGACCAACCTATCAAGCGGCCAATGACCATCATGGAGTCGTCAGGCCGAATGATCAAATGGGCCATAGAAATACAGAGCCTCGAAGTTACCTTCGAGCCTAGAAAAGCAGTGAAGGGGCAAGCCTTTGCTGACTTTATTGTTGAGATGACTCGTCTTCCTGACTCTCAAGTTCCAGACCAAGTCTGGAAGGTATATGTGGATGGAAGCTCTACTTCAAATGGTTGTGGAGCAGGTGTCATATGTCAGTCGCCAGAGGGCGACAGGTACGAGTATGCTCTACGCTTCAGTTTTCAGGCCTCAAACAATGAGGCAGAATATGAAGCTTTACTAGCCGGAATCCGCATGTGCAAGGCGGCAGGGGCAAGAAAAATAGACGCCTGTTCCGATTCACAATTGATAGTGAGTCAGTACAATGGCGAATACGAAGCAACCCATCCGGCCATGATCAAGTATTTACAGGCGGTCCGACAAGCAGTCGGCTCCCTTGAGGATTTCCATCTTACCCAAGTGCTGAGATCAGAAAACAACCAGGCGGATGCACTTTCAAAATTAGCATCATCCGCCTCTTGTGATACTCCTCGAACTGTTTTTTGGGAAGTAATGGAGAGGAGAAGCATTGAGGAAGACCCTATTGGAATCTTAGACAGAAGCTCAACCTGGATGGATCCAATCAGGGCATATCTGACAAATGGTACCCTACCGGATGATCATCAACAGGCGGCAGCACTGAAAAAACGAGCAACCAATTTTGAAATAATAAAGGGAGAACTTCACAAAAGGGGGTACCTTCAACCCTTCTTAAAGTGTGTTACTCCAGAAAAGGGGCGAGAGATACTAGATGATCTTCACTCTGGTTACTGTGCTTCCCATATAGGCGGTAGGACGCTTGCTCAACGGGCAAGGCAACAGGGCTACTTTTGGCCTACTTTAGAAGCAGATGCGATGGAGATGGTGAAAAAATGTGACAAGTGCCAAAGGTTTGGCAAACTAATTCACCGTCCGGCTACTGACCTCACTACCATTCATAGCCCACTACCATTTGCTAAGTGGGGCATGGATTATCTGGGTCCATATACGCCTGCTACAGGCGGAAGGAGGTACATACTTGTTGCCGTCGACTACTTCACTAAATGGGTAGAGGCGGAGGCTGTAAAGGGAATCAAGACGAAGGATGTAATTTCATTCATTTGGAAAAATGTCATCACTCGGTTCGGGGTTCCCATGTCTATGGTTTTTGATAATGGTCCCCAATTTGAGACGCCTGTTCTCAAAAGCTGGTTGGGTGACAAAGGAATTGCACACTACTTTGCATCTGTCGGCCGTCCACAAGAAAACGACCAGGTAGAAGCCTTTAATAAAATCATCTCAGACGGTCTCAAGAAAAAGATTGAACGAGCAGGCGGCCTATGGACGGATGAATTGCCACATGTTCTCTGGGCCATTAGGACAACTGAAAAAGGGGCGACTGGAGAAACTCCATTCCTCCTAACTTATGGTGCGGAAGCTGTTCTTCCAATAGAACACTACGAGCCGACTCTTCGAGTAATGCTATATGACGAAGAGGCAAACTGGGAAGCCATGCGCCTGACATTAGACTCACTTCCTGAAAGGAGGGGAAATGTTGTCTTGCGCCATGAAATTTACCGCCTGAGAATGACTAGATCATACAACAAAAAAGTACACAGGCGTCCACTCAAAGTGGGGGACTTTGTACTTAGAAAAATGGAAGCAGTTGGAAGGGCTAATGAGTCTGGAAAACTAACTCCCAACTGGGCAGGACCCTACCGAATCTGTGAAGAGGTCAGGGACGGTACCAATCGTCTGGAAACACCAGACGGCCAACCGTTGCTTCGAACTTGGAATGTAGATAATCTTAAGAAATATTTCTTTTGAATGATATAAATAGTCAAGGGCTACTTAATAAAAGTTTGCATACTTAATATTCAATTTTGTACTAAGAGGGGCACGCCTACTAACAAACAGTCGGCTACTCTCCATATTCAGTTTTCATTTTTACTTAAGAGGGGCATGCCTACTGACAAATAGTCGGCTACTCTCCATGTTTAATTTTTATTCTTACTTAAGAGGGGCACGTCGCTTGTTTCACTCAACCGGCTACACTCCCATAATACAGTTCACCAAGAACTATCAAAGGCTCATAGCTAAAATGATCAGACCAGGCGCCAAGCCAACTGATCAAAATATAAAAATTCAATTCGACTTGTCCCAACGTTATAGCAGGCGTCCGACGGCATCCATCCGGATGAAATTCGTCGCAGAGAGCAGCTCCCTTTTTGGGTTGAACATTGTTCTATAAAATCATTACACGGCACCTATACGACTGTCTAACCAAGACAACCACGTGGCCGTTTCCCGGACAAGGATATCTCTCACTTAACTGGCTAATCACGTCAAGCAAGTGTTCGCAGTAACCATCCGGGTCAACCGACCGACTGAACTACTTGGGATAAGAAAAGTTGGTATTTTATGAGTTAAAAGCCAACAAACATTGGCGAATAAAGGGGAACAATCGGTACCCACTGCTTGATACCTCTACTACTCAGTTACTTGGCGACTAGGTAACAATCATGTTTACTTGGTCACTCCTTAAAAATTTAGTATGAAACTAAAAAGGTGTTCATACAGCACCTGTTCACACTAGATTAAATATGGCAAGGAACAGTCGGCCTAGACGGCCTAAAGTCTCTAGCCTAAAATCATGACAAGTAGAAAACCACTTTCCTACTTGGTTAATTTTACAAATGACAGGACCGCCTGCCTTTAAAATGGTTCGAATACCGATTGGATAAATGGCCGACTGATCGTCTAGCCTGGAAACAAACAACCAGTCGTCCAGGGGAATAGGCGGCGTGACTAACTATCCGTACCTGTCTGCAACTATCGGCCATGTAAAACAGTCGGTATAGTATACAATTGGATATCAGAATATTCGATACTTGAACAAATTTGAAGCAAAACAAAAATATTCATTAAAAGGAAGCCGGTCATTAAATACCGGCAAAATATTCAGAGCCCCGGCCCCCTGGCCGGGTAAATACAAACAAACGGCACGCAGGCCGGGGAAAGAAGACATAAAGCTTATGAAGGGGGCAGATCTTCAATATTAGCAGCTGCCGCCTGGTCAGCACTCTTTTTGCTGGACTCGGCTTCAGCTGCATCCTTCTTCGATGCATTACCCCCAAGCGGCACAAGCGCCACTACCGGCTGCTCCTCCTCCTCCAACGCCTCTTCCTCAACAGCCGCCAGGATCTCTTGATTATATCTATCAGAACACTGGCGGTACGTTTTTTCCCAGGAGGCAAAGTCGGCATTGGGGAAGAGGCGGCCCCAAGTCATGCGCTGGATTTGAGCAGAGTCTTCCATCATCTCCCGGACCAGCTCTTTCTTTTCTTGCTCGGCCTTTTCCGAGAGCTCCTGAGTAAGATTCTTCTCCTGGGTCACCAGGCGTTCCTTTACGCTCGCCAAGGATTTCTCCAAGGTTTCGTATGAGGACATCTTTTGGCGAAGAGGTCTCAGCTCGGTCTTGAGGTTGTTGATGGTCGCCTCCAGCTCGCTATTCCTCTTCTGGGCCGCCTCTAACTGAGCCCGGATAGCGGCGGTAGCCTGCGCCTGATAATAAAGAATATCAATTGTCAGAACTTCATTTTGGGCAATTTAAAACATTGCCTTATCACAGTCAGAGGCGGCCATAGCTTTTGCAGCCTTTACCTCTTTGTTCTTCCGGTCAAGCGGCTTGCGAAGGCCGTTCACTCGGAGCAGGGCCTAAGTAAAAAGGGGAACAGGCGTCAGTTTCCAAACAAAAAAGAAAACAGGCGTCCTGGAATCCAAATACTCAAAAATATGCTAAGTATACCTCAGCAAGTACCCCTGCAATCCCGTCTAGGTCAAGGGTGCCGACACCCCTGACTGCCTCCCTTTCAGCTGGAGGTACGGTCTTGATCATAGACTTGGCCACTTCGACCAAGTCAGGCTCCTGAGGGCCGGCTGCATCAAGCATAAACAAACGGATTAGACCTAGTAAAGGAGGGAGCAAGTCTAAAATTTACAAGGACAATTTCATACTTCTAGGTGGCCCAGCTGGAGTTTTAGAAGAAGTGGCCGGCTGTTTCTCAGCCGCTGCATGTTTCCTGGCAGAACCAGGAGAGCTCGCAACAGTCGTCCTCCGGGCCTTGGGGTCCGGCTGTTGGGAAGAAGAAGCTCTTGGAGCGCCCGACTAAAAAAGAAGAAAAGAGTCAGTATATGCATAAACACAACTCCAAAAAGAGGGTGAAAGGTTCGAAGCCCACCAAGGGTGCCCCCTTGTTGGGGGAGTCGGTTGAAGACTGTTGCATGATGGAGGCCCGCAACATGGCCGCCGCAGTCTTGGAGGCGGTAATTTTGCTCATGGCGTCCGCTGCAAAAACAAATAGCAAAGTTAATAAAAGTCATAACAAGAAATTCACGGAATAACAGAGTATTCGACAGGCCGGCTACCTCTTGAGCACCGACTGCAGAGGCCACAGGCGGCCAAAAATTATTCGTCGTAGAGCCATTTGAAGCTCGGGACGCAGTGCAAGGGTACTTGCTCTCGTACCCCTGAAGAAGAGTTCACCTTCGACTCTACTTTGAAGAGTCCTTTATCTAGGATCTCTTTCTTAGCCTTGAGGGGAACAGGCGGCATGCTGCGGCCGCCTGCAAGAAGGGGCGGATTCCTGTTCCACCTGTTGAAGCGCTTGTTCAGCTCTGTGTCTGAACTCTCAATGATAAGGAAGGTGCTCCGCTAGTCCTTCCATTTGTTTGCTTTACCTCTTGTCATGAGGTAGCCCCTGTGGCTCGTTAATTGATACCAGCCGGTACCGCCTGCCTTAGGGGTCCGGCTGAGGTAGTTCATGTGGGCGAAAGCCTCGAAGTTCGGCTCCACCCCGTGCAGTTCGCACCCGGCCACATAGCCGAGCACGTTGACCCAGGAGTTCGGGGCTAACTGCCATAACCCCAACTCATACCCATCCAAGATCCGTTGAACAGCCGGATGTAGTGGGAAGCGCAGCCCAGCCTTGATGGCCGCCTCGTAGCAGCCAAAGCAGGCGCCATCATAACTGGTACCAGCCGGCCAGACGACTGTGTCTTCTAGATCCGGCACGAACACTAAAAAGCCGGGGCCCATTGTGTGGTTTGCGATAAAGCTCTCCACTTTCTCTTGCATGGCCGTGATCCGTCCCCGAGGTACCGTGCAGTAGTAGGGGTTATTTTGCTCTCGGTGAGAGGCGGATGGCTCCGCCCAATCGTCCCCCTTCTCAACTGCGTGAGAAAGCCTCGCCTCTTGTAGGCGACTGTTTTTCTCTTCTGTGTCCAGAGAAGCATGGCGAGAAGAGCTAGACTCGGATTCGTCCTCTGACGAGTCCGAAGAGGAAGACTCCTCCCCTCTCCCGGAGGGGCCCGCCTCCTCCCCTTTAAAAGGAGCAAGAGAGAATGTAGAATTGTCAACTGTAAAATGGGAAGGGGTCACTTTGACTCCTCCCTCAGAACTGTCGGCTTTCAAGTCGCTTTGTTTCACTTCCACATCTGGCGCCTGGTCAGATGTTTCACTAATCGGCACCCTGTGGGAGGAGCCGTCTGAGTTTGAGATCCTGACAGTCTTTTTTGTTCTGGCCATCATGCTCTGCATAGACACAGATACAGTCGGACTTTGTATAAAGGGAAAAGATGGGTCCAGAAAAGGGCAGGCGGCACTCCTAGTCCTAGATTCAGCCGTCCCCGGTGACCGGCTGATCACTAACCTAGGTCGTGTCGTGTGTTTCCGTGGTGCCATTTCAAAAAAGAATAAAGTAAAGAGAAAATTAAGAGTAAGAGAACCGACGGTTACCTGAACGAGTGACAATTGATGAAGTTCTGAAAATCCTTTGCAGTCGGCTTGTCAGAGCAGGCGGTAGGCAGAAAGGGTCCAAAATGTCAGAGCAAGTTCAGGGGTCCGAATGTTCTCTCACAAAGTTTTCAAGTGTGAAAATGACCGAAATCAACACTCCTTTATATAGGCGAAGTGAGAAGGCGAAGGGTCACTTCCAGAATTCAAAATTTTGGCGGGAGAATCTCTCGGCATCTCGCTGAGTGACACCTGTAGCAGGCCGTCGCCTGTTACAGGGCGACACTTGTCACAGGTAACACGTGACCAGTCACGTGCCACCTGTGAGGGGCAAATGATTAGGGGATTTTGCTCCCACCAATCGGAATGCGCCACGTGGGCCAATCAGGTCCTGCCAAGTGTCCCCCAGTTGGACCCCTCAGGGCTTGCCACGTGGCACACGCTTATTTGTCCACCCTGGACTTATTATGTCATGACACGTGGCATACTCCATGCCTAATGGAGAAGCCGGTCACCTAGGCCCATCTTCCGAGGGAAGCCCAATCAGCCCAAGGTTAACCTAAACCTAGATTGGCACGTTTCCCGAGGTTATAAATACCTCCCTTAATCCTCATTAAGGGAGATTACGCAGATTACACAAATTAAACACTCTCACCTAGAGAGACCCAATCACTTTAATTTCCGCATTAATTACTCCTTAATCAAGTACTAACTTGACCGTCGGAGGCGGATCTCCAATCATCCGGAGCATCCGTTTGTTTTGCAGGTACAGGCGTCCGGTTCCAGTCTCGGAATTGTAACTCTCCCGCAGGACATCAGAAAACCCCGAAACAAGTATTGTGAGTTCTCTTGTTTGAGTACTAGTTTGTTTTAATGTTATTCAAACGTCTGCCGTTGTAGACACCCAAATGTGTCTCCCGGTAGGCGTCGCTCAATGTGCGCCTACGTTAAAGCATGTGTGAATATGCTTAGCACTCATAGGAAGTGGGAATAATACGATTAGGGACAAGGAAAGTAGGGAGCCTCCAACAAGTTTTTAAGGAACTTGTAAACCGTTCACGGATCATAAAAGGCAACAACGATAAAGAGACAGCGAAGGCAACAACAATTGACCCATGAAGGTTACACCCCCATTCATAATCCATGAGATAACTAACTCCATATGGTTCGGAACCACAGAAGGAGGATTGGGGATGATGGTACGAAGTGAGTCATGGAGTCACATTCACCCATATTGGCCTATACTCGATTCTTATTGTGAAAAGTGATTCACGCGATCTCAAAGGCATGCAAACAATGATTCAATTTTCTCCAAACTATTATTATGCTAAATTGGTTGAATATTAATGCAACATATAGTTCTAAAATATCGTGATCACTTGAATTAATAACAAGATTAAAAAAGAACCTAATCCGGTTGTCCAAATTATCTTATTAGGCGTGATTTTCAATTACATATTCCCTTTAAACATGCAATATGGTGATCAATAAATAATAGAATCAACATTAATATTGGAAGCAATTCAACAATAATAGTGTTAGTCAAATCAAATAACAATAAACCTAATCATGATATAAGCAATATAAAAAAAAATAAGTAATTAAATTAATTAATTACTCACATTCCGTGCGTTCCTTTAAATTGCTACATCATGAATAAATTGTTAGTAACTTCAATAAAAAAAATATAAATCAAATGAAAATTAAATTAAAAAGTAGAGTTGATTTGGTCCAAACCCTCAGTTAGTTCTACCTTTTCACGCATTGGTTTAAGTATAGAAATTCATGTAAAGTATGGACTCCTTAGAGTGCTTAGGGGAAGTATTTTGAGAGAATAGGGTGGCTAGTGCTGTGGCTAAAGATGGAGAAGAGAATGATTTGATGATCAAGATTTTTGGTTATTGAACAAGGGGATATATGAACTCTATTTATAGAGAAAAAAGAGGGTCGAAAAAACAAGATAAGATCCGAATTAAATTGGAATAAAACTCGATAGACTGAAGTTTTTGCGGTTTTTGCTTTTAACATATCTATTGATCTAGAAATAAGAATAAGATAAATAAGATATAGTTGGAAATATCTTTAAGTCTACTTTATAACCCTATTAGAATCAGATTAAAATATTTTGTAGAATAAAATATATGGCCGAAATAGTGAGATGGTGTCAGTTTTGGATAGAATTTGACATTTTATTCATATCTTTTCCGTTATAACTCGGAATTGATATTATAATATATTATTGGAAAGATAATTTCAAGGGCTATCCAACCATATAAAGCTTGGATAAAAAATATGAGGCACGAAAATCATATCTGACTATCTTTGAACGTCTTTCAATTCGGATAGAAATAGGATTTTCAAAAAAAGAAAAGTTTTATTCAATTTCAAACTCTTTAATCTTATCTTTTCAAAAAGGATAATTAAGATCTTTTAGAAACTTATAAAATCTTCTAATTAATCCTAATTGGTTTAGGAATGGGATTAAATAATTTGGATCCTCCACATGATCATTGGGTCATAGGTAAGGTGGGCTTAGGTTCGATTTAGGCTCAATTTAATAATTTGGCCATAACTTATTCGTTATAACTTGGATTTGGGCTTATAATATGTTGTTGGAAAGATCTTTTAAATCCCCATCCAACAATTCAATCATTGAACCAGATAATGGACCAAAACAAACTTTACTAAATGTTTTTATAAAAAGGACGCGAAATGAATTATTTTGGGTTTAAAGGCACGAAAAGAGGAAAATAAGTTATGGTTTGGGGAAATGGTACAAGAATTGGGTTGGTTTAGGAAATTGAAATATGGATTTAAGCACTCCTAGATTAAATACTCAACCCGACCAATAATGGCGGTGAAAGGTTTTTCATCATCGGGTTTGGTTTTGGGGAGATATTTTTAGGTGTCTACAGAAGCCCCCACTTTGACAGAGTTTGTAGAAACGTCAGTTTCGAAAACGATAGTCAAAGTATTCGATAGGAAGGGAGAATGATTTAAGACGTTATGTGATCTTAAATCACTCTGCATACGCCGATACTCGCAGAAAAGTGTTAGTTGTGCAGATAAAAGAGTAAAGGGATAGATAGCTTATCTGAAACTAATGTAATGGTGACAAATGAGTTTGGTATTTTCCTATGCCTGAAGGAATCCACTGGATGACTTTTGTTGAAATACTTTCCATGCCTGAGGAAAGCCGACTGACGAGTTTGGTAGCTTTCTATGCTTGAACAAATCTACCAGATGATACTTTCCATGCTTGATGAAAGTCGACATATGAATTTGGCGGTTTTTCTATGCTTGAAGAAATCCACTGAATAATACTTTCCATGCTTGAGGAAAGTCGATCGATGAACTTGGTAGCTTTCTATACTTGAAGAAACCCACCGGATGACAGTTTCCATGCTTGAGGAAAGTTAAAAGATGATTTTGGAAGCTTTCTATGCTTGAAGAAATCCACCGGATAATACTTTCCATGCTTGAGGAAAGTTGACAGATGATGAGATTGCAAGTCTTTGTGTATCGAGCACCTTGCGCCGTGAATCATCTTCACTTGGGAGATGATCACTAAAATGACGATGGTTCGATTGTCCCCGAACGTGGGTTATAGATGGTTCGCTTGTCCCCAAACGTGGGCTATAGATGGTCGCTTGTCCCCGGACGTGGGATGTAGTTGGTTCGCTTTTCCCCGAACGTGGGCTGTAAAATGTTCGCTTGTCCCCGAACGTGGGATGTAATTGGTTCGTTTGTCCCCGAACGTGGGCTGTAGATGGTCCGCTTGTCCCCGGACGTGGGCTGTAGATAATTCACTTGTCCCCAAATGTGGGCTATAGATGGTCCGCTTGTCCCCGGACGTGGGCTGTAATTGAGACTTGCAAAATAAAATTTTCCAAGGGACTCGTATAGACTATGATTGACTTGACCAACTGACTTGACCATGTTTGACTTGACACGACATGACATGTGTATAAATTGTGGTTGTGTGTGTATATGGTGTGTGCATGTGCAAACACAAGGAACCGAAAATTAAAAAGCAAAAATTTTCCGTCATTTTTGTCATGAGATGAGTGGAGAGTACCGCTTCTCTCCCGAGAAAGACGTAAAAAAAAGTTTTATTTTCGAACTTCCCTCGATGAGAAAATTTTAAAAATGTTTTTTTAATTTACCCAAAAGAAAAGTTATGAGAAAGGGAAAAAGTTTTGAACTTCTTCGTTGAGCAAGACAAAATGAATCGCATGGCTAAATTTCATGTCTTGAAAATAACTTATGCATGATGCATGTTCTTAGGCCATGAGGCTAAGGACAATTACATCATGTGGCACGATAGATGAATGAACTTAGGTCATGGAGCTAAGCATCATATATGGTATAAAGAAGCGATCTTGAACGTCACTTAGGTCTAAACGCTAAGAACGTATATAGATGAAGTGATTATTGCATAATGAACGTTGCTTAGGTCAAGGATCTAAGCACGATATGATTTTCATGATTAAAAATCATTGACATATAAATGTTTCTAAGCGCATTATGCGATGCGTGAAACAATGAACATTGCTCAGGTCAGGAAGCTAGGCAAGTATACAATGTTTCTTCTAATGAATGTTGTCTTGAAAGATGATGACATGCACAGTGTTGAAACAAGATTTCATGATAAATGGTTCTTAAAGGGAAGGATGATATGGCTATGTATGTGTGAGTGAAGTGTGTGAAAGTGATACTAAGGTTGGTTGCAAAGGTTGTGGTGATGGAAATAGATGTGAGAAGAGTCAAAGATGATGACTCTCGTTAGGATGGGTAAGCTAAGTGATGTGGGTTCAAGCCCCCAAGTCTAGCTCTAAATGGGTAGGGGTAAGCATTGGATATTCTTTGACTCGATCATGCATGGATATGAATATGAATGTGGCCGCACCTCGATGTGAGGTTGCCTATGTATCCGTTAGGAATCAGGCCGAACGTAGCTCTAACCAAACTTTGCACAAGTGTATGTACACCTCAAAAAGGTCTTTCAAGGGTTGTAATGTTGTTAAGTTGATGGTTTTAGGAAGAAAACGGTAAAAAGCTCAAGACCCAAGAGAAACCCCCAAGATATGAAATTGTGTATTTGAAAATTTTGAATTCGCAAGTTTTATTTTTTAATTTTTTTTTTAACCAATGTAGTCAATCTCATATCATGTGGTCCATCACTCACTTAGCATTCATGTTTCTCACGAACGGTACCAAGCACTCAATGAGAGACGCAATTTGAGACGTGTTCATATCAAGGACATTGGAACACTTGCCTTTAGACATTGTTTTTTATTTACTTTTTTTTTATTTATTTTTGTTGACCTTGCTTTCTGAATTTTGCACAAATTGCACACCTTCCCATGCCAGGGTTAGGTGAATGTGTGTTGAATAAATAAGGTCAATTGTTAGACGAGGCTCAAAGTGGTTGATGAAGAAATGGATGTGATTGGAAATGGTTTAAGGGGATGACAGGGTTGCAAAGGTGCCTCAAGTCATTAGTGTACCTTGTGTTTAGTTCGGTAATTTTTTTTTTTATTAATTACGTGATCGAATGTAAGAAAGAGGTACTCATTTGTGAAGAAGGTAAGAAATGTGACACATAGACAAATGGATAATGAGAACCTATGCTAGACTTTTTAGGGGGAAGGGTTTGAAAAAAAAGAAGAAGAAAACATGAAATCTTGGCGAGAAGCTTGCATCGTGCATTGTCTTCATGGCTGTTTATGAGTAACTTCTTGCCGCCTGGTGAGAAAAAAAGTTTGTTGTCGTTAATGCTTTGATTGGAAGGAAAGAAGGAGTGACATTCCCCTTATTCTTCCAACTATTTCCTAGTGATTTTAGACTTAAGTACTGTGTAAGGATAATTTCACTTAATGCACTCACTCAATACTCGGATTGGAAAGGAAGAGTATATGAAACAATTTTGAAATCTGATTGGAAATACTCCACTCATTCATATTATGACGGAAAATGACGCATGCATGGTCCTAGTATACGATCATAAACAATATAGTGCATTACTCGAAGACAAAGTGTGTGCAATGACATAACATGTGTGATTAGGTGAGTTTATTAAGACTCGTGGTATGATTGCAAGGCTAGACATGAGAACTCAATTTAAAAAAAAAAAAATCTATGACTCGATTCTTAAAAAAAAAATGGTTAGATAAGAGAAAAAAAAATTATTAAAAAAAGTCAATAAAAAATGCACATATAAGCATATTGTCACGCATGATGCAATGAAATTCGCAACCTAAAGTTAAGTTCTATGTTCGACTATGGTCATGCTTTTGGGTGTCAATGGGTACCATGGTTAAGAGTTTGGACGCGTTAGCAAGGCAGCCTCCCTTGAGGGTGTATGCCAACGGGCGGCTCCGCGAGTTCGTGATGAAATCGAACTCGACTCCATGGTTTGGGTGGATTTAAAAACTCGGATGAACCCTTATTGCCATGAGCGTTTTCGGGTTGATAGTGCATAAATCCCCCGGGCTAGCCACATACGTAGAACACGTACTATTCTGGCAAAATAGGTAAGCTAAAATGCATATGCATAAGTGAAAATGCCAATTAAATGACAGGAATATTTTTCAAGAATCTTTCAAGTCTCATCCACTCATCTCAATTAAATACCGATCACTCAAATCGATAATTAACCAAGAATCCTCCCCAGTGGAGTCGCCAAATTGTAGGCGTCGTTCGATGTGCGCCTACGTTAAAATCATGTGGTGAATATTCTTGGAACTCATAGGAAGTGGGAATTGACATAATACGATTAGGGACAAGGAAAGTAGGGAGCCGCCAACAAGTTTTTAAGGAACTTGTAAATCGTTCACGGATCATCAAAGGCAACCACAATAAAGGGACAACGAAGGCAACAACGATTGACCCGTGAAGGTTACACCTCATTAATAATCCATGAGATTACTAACTCCATATGGTTCGGAACCACGAAAGAAGGATCGGGGATGATGGTACGAAGTGAGTCATGGAGTCACATTCGCCCGTATTAGCCTCTACTCGATTCTTATTGTCAAAAGTGATTCCTACGATCTCAAAGGCATGCAAACAATGATTCAATTTGCTCCAAACTATTATTAAGCTAAATTGGTTGAATATTTATGCAACATATAATTCTAAAATATCGTGATCGTTTGAATTAATAACAAGTTAAAAAGGAACCTAAGCCGGTTGTCCAAATTATCTTATTAGGCGTGATTTTCAATTACATATTCCCTTTAAACATGCAATATGGTGATCAATAAATAATAGAATCAACATTAATAGTGGAAGCAATTCAACAGTAATAGTGTTAGTCAAATCAAATAATAAACCAAATCATGATATTAGCAATATTAAAATAAAAATAAGTAATTAAATTAATTAATTACTCACATTCCGTGCATTCCTTAAAATTGCTATATCATGAATAAATTGTTAGTAACTTCAATAAAAAATATAAATCAAATGAAAATTAAATTAAAAAGTAGAGGTGATATGGTCCAAACCCTCAGTTAATTCTACCTTTTCACGCCTTGGTTTTAGATATAGAACTTCAGGTAAAGTATGGACTCCTTAGAGTGCTTAGGGGAAGTATTTTAAAAGAATAGGGTGGCTAGTGTTTAGGATAAAGATGAGAAGAGAATTATTTGATGATCAAGATTCTTGGTTATTGAAAAATGGGAGATTTGACCTCTATTATAGAGAAAAAAGAAGGGTCGAAAAAACAAGATAAGATCCGAATTAAATCGGAATAAAACTCGATACACTTCAGTTTTTGCGGTTTTTGTTTTTTTCATATCTTTTGATCCAGAAAACAAAAATAAATAAATAAGATATTGTTGAAAAGCTCTTGAAGTCTACTTTCTAACACTATTAGAATCGGATTAAAATATTTTGTATAATAAAATATATGGCCGAAATAGTGAGACGGTGTCAGTTTTGGATAGAGTTTGTTATTTTATTCATATCTTTTCCTTTATAGCTCGGAATTGATATTATAATATATCATTGGAAAGATAATTTCAAGGGATATCCAACCATATAAAATTTTGATAAACAATGAGGTAGAAAATTATATCTGACTATCTTTGAACGTCTTTCAATTCGGATAGAAATAGGATTTTCAAAAAAGAAAAGTTTTATTCAATTTCAAACTTTAATCTTATCTTTTCAAAAAGGATAATTAAGATATTTTTGAAACTTATAGAAGCTTTTAATTATTCCTAATTGGTTTAGGAATGGGATTAAATAATTTGGACCCTCCACATGATCATTGGGTCGTAGGTAAGGTGGGCTAAGATTCGGTTTGGGCTCAATTTAATATTTTGGCAATAACTTATTCAATATAACTCGAATTTTGGCTTATAATATATCGTTGGAAAGCTCATTTAAAGCCCCATCCAACTATTCAATCATTGAACCCAGATAATGGACCAAAATAAATTGGACTAAACGTTTTTATAAAAAGGACATGAAATGAATTATTTTAAAGGACACGAAATGAATTATTTTCGGTTTAAAGGCACGAAAAGAGGAAAATAAGTTATGGTTTGGGGAAATGGGACAAGAATTGGGTTGTTTTATGAAATAATGGCAGTGAAAGGTTGTTCATCATCGATTTTGGTTTTGGCGAGACATTTTCAGGTGTCTACACTCCCCAAAACCAAAATCAGTGATGAATATCTTTCACTTCATCTTATTGTTGAACGAAGTGAAAGCGTGTAAAGTCTAGTGTTGTAGATGTTTTTATTTCAAATATCTCTCTTTTTGTTTTCTAAAATATTTCTGTTTACACTCTATTTATGAAAATAGCTAGTCCAACTTAGTTTGGTCCATGATAAGGGTTCAATAATATTGTAGTTAGATTAGGCTCAAAATGAGCTTTCCAACGATATATTATAAGCCCAATTCCAATGAATAATGAAGAAGTTCTAGATTATGGCCCAAAATGAATTTTACATGTGGCCCAATGGTCTAGAGGACCTATTAATTATTATTCTTAAAGTTATTAGGATTTATTTGAATCTTCTAGAGTATCTAGAAGTTCTTTTAAATTCTAATGAGATTAGGATTAATAGTTATATTTTAAAGAGTTTTATTTTGAATAAAATATGTGATTTGTCACAAACCTGATTTTAATCTAATCAATGCGGAATTGGCTGTTTAATCATATTAAGAAGATGATACCGCGTACAAAGCGTGTTTTAATTCTGACTTCACGCGAGACAACAAGGCTGTCGCCTAGCACTAACAGCTGTCGTCTGGCGCTAAGTTTGTCGTCTGGTGCTAACTCCTGTCGTTGGCGACAGGAGGTATTTTATTCTGAATATGACTTGATTTGATTCTAGAGTATTTTTTCTATAAATAGGGGTCGTATCTCCCCGTTTTCATTCATTCATAACCATCATCTCTCCTTATTCTATTTCTAAAAGTTAGAAGTTTTCTCTCTCTGTATTCTTTTTCGTTCTAAGCCTTCCGTCTTACAAAATTCCACATTCACAAGTTCTAGACACACCTAACCAAACTCGATGTTGCCTTCGCCCTAGACGTGAAAGGTTGATAATTTCTGAGGGTTTGGTCCCAAATCCTATTTCAATTCTTGATTAGATTTACTGTTTAATATTTTCCTTGAAGTTACTAACGCGTGTATTTTGTTATTAGAAAGAAATATGTGGCATCCAAGTAAGTAATTTAATTGTTAATTATTTTGGATATAGAAATCAAGCTTTGATTATTTTAATTCCTATTATCATGTTAGGATATCTTTATGGTTCCTAGTATCATGTTTAGGGTATTAACTAAGATTTCTAATATCATGCATGTTTATATGATGCTTCCTATTCTTTCTTTCTATCATGATAGTATCATGTTAGGGGTAAAGCTTTGATCTTTATTGTTTAGTGACATGCTAGGATTTGTTATTAATCTTGTTATTATCATGCCTAGGATCTTGCTAATGCTATTATGCTTTCATGAGATTGAGATTAATATTATTATTATGATGATGATTGTTGTTATGTTGCTTGATATTATATTAATATTGTTATTGTTTGATCACGTCTTTTATGCATGTTTAAAGGGAATTTGTACTTGTAATCACGCTTAATAAGATTATTCATAATCTTGTTTAGGCTAGTATGATTATAATTCAAGTGATCACCAATAATAGATTTGTTTATGCATTAATATTCAACCCACATAGATAAACAGGTTTAGGGTTAATCTAATGATTGTATTGTAGTCAGAAAGCGCACATGAATATGAGAAGAATAAAGTAGAGACCTATTATTAGGGCAAGTTCAATCTCTTTTAGGGGTGATTTGTACCTTCATCCCCAAACTTCCAGTCATGGTTCCAAGCCTATTTGAGTTAACGATCTCATGAATCGTTAAGGGATGTAACCTTCACCCTGTGAACGGTTTACAAGTTCCTAAAACTTGTTGGCGACTCTTTTACTCTAGCTTCCTTCCCTTTGGACGCCACCATGCTTAAGTGTATGATCATAGTGGGGCTCAAGTGTGCGATGCTTGAAATATTCCCTACATTCATACATAAAGATTATAACGGCAACACTCGGGCAACTAGGTCCTCTTAGTAAGAGAAGATGACATTACAAGACTAGGAATGTCTCCCTACTAACAATAGAGAACATGTCTTTTTTGTTTACAAGGCCTCTCAAAGAGCGAGACTGTGAAAATGCATGGTTATGCTCTAATGGATTTTAGAAATCATTTGTATATTGACAGTCAAACTCGGATTTCAAGAAACACTTTTGGACGTAATAAGGATGTCGAATAATCTTACTTTATAGTTCATGAAGAGTCATTAAGTGACATAGGAAAAATGCTATACACTATAAGTGGGAGATTGAAAGGAATTGTGTCCTTCAAACAAGTGTATTATTCCGATCGAGAGTTTGGAGTTATGAGAAAGCTAAATATTCAGTAAGTTCAAGTGATTGGAATGCCTAGGTAAAGGTTGCTTCCGATCAGTAATATTAATGAATAATTAATACTACAGCTTAATCTTGACTGAACCCTTCGGGTCACACCAAAGCAACTATCGATCCGACACGAAGATTTAATTCGAAAGGAATTAATGAGTCACTCGAGTAATATAAATTTAGACGTTGGAAATCGAGATAGGAGCGTCGAGACCGAGCGTCGCAAGTCGAGTCGAATTAATAAAAGACAAGACGGTAAAATTAATAATTAATCAACTAGTTACCAAAATACCCCTAGCATCGAAATCACTAGGTGAAAAAAGGAGATTTGCACCGAGGTAAGGCCACCGGTTTTTTAAAACCGGTGGGGAAAATAGGGGGAAATAGGCGGGATTTTGAGGGGTTGTTTTTGCCACCGGTTCAAACCAAACTGGTGGGACAAATCATTTTTCCCACCAGTTAAGTTCAAATCGGTGGCTTTTCATTTTGAAAAAAAAAAACCCCTCCTATTTATACCCTAACCCTCTTTCTCCTCTCTTACTCCGTCCTCTTCGCTTTTTCTAATCACCCTAAGAGCTGCATATGCTCTTTGGTCTCACCACCACCACCACGAAGACCACTTCTCCTTCTCTTTCGTCTCCTTCTCTTGTTCTTCTCTTTCGTTTCCATTGAGGTTAGGGTTTTAATTCGATTTTGATTTTTTTTTTTGAAACAATTGATTTTTCTTAGGTTTGATTTTTCTGTTTTTTTTTTTTTGGGATTTCTGGGTTTATTTTAATCGATTTTTTTTATTTTATTTCAATTTTTGTGCATTTAATTAATCGACTTAAATTGTTTTTTGGATTTTGATTCAATTTTCCTAGGTTGATTTTGGGTTTAATTAATTGATTTTTTTCGGTACATGCATGCATTTTTTGGGTTTGTTGGATTTATATTTTGAGTTTTCTAGTTTTTTGGGTTTATGTTTTGAGTTTTCTAGGTTGTATTCAAGACTTTGATTTCTGGGTTTTTTATTGCAATTTTTCAATTTTGAAATTTTCATGAATTTTTTGGGGTTTTTTTTTCTGATTTACTAGGTTTAATTCTACGTTTATTTTCTTGGTTTATATTTCGTGATTTCTGGGTTTATTTTCTGGGTTTATATTTCATGATTTCTGGGTTTTTTATTATTATTTTCTGGATTAATTTATATTTTCGTGATTTTCTGGGTTTAATTTTCGTGATTTCTGGGTTTTTTTATTATTATTTCCTGGGTTGATTTTATTTTTAGTGATTTTCGAGGTTTATTTTTCGTGATTTATGGGTTTTTTTTATTTTGAGTTCATGAATCATGGAGGTTTTTTAGTTTATTGTGAGTTTTATTAATTTTGGTGTTTTAATTGATGCAAGTGAAGAATCAAGGTGTTGATTTTTGAATTTTTGTTTTGATGTTGTAATTTTTTTTTCTTCGATGTTGTAATTTTTTTTTTCTTCAATGTTGTAAATTTTTTTTTTATTTTGATGTTGTATTTTATTTTATTTTTTTGTATTGCAAAATAACAATTTAATGATGAATATATTTTTGATTATATTTCAATTTCAAGCTCGGTTGATTTTGATGGTGTTTTGCTTATATTTAATTCTCTGATTATATGTCAAGTGAAAAAGGCAAACTAAAAAAATACATGAAATAGCACCGGTTAACCGGTGCCAATTGACTTTAATACAAAAAAAATGGGAATAGTTATGGCACCGGTTAACCGGTACCAAAAATCAATTATAGCACCGGTTAACCAGTGCCAATATTAGATATTGTCACCGGTTTTGAACCGGTGGCATTTGTTGGATGAATTGGCACCCCCCCAAATTCTCAACGGTTCAAAAGAGGTACCTTAGGGGGGTTTTGAACCAATGCCAAATTGAGTTTTTTCTACTAGTGAATGCCCCGAGAAAACCGAGTGCTAGAGGAACTTGGGATAAAATGGTGGCTAGCATGTACACCGCACCAAGCCTAGGCTGGTTGGTGCATGGTGCATCATGCTAGCACACCTTCGCTAGCAATGCTGCTAGAAAAAGGCTAGCAAGCATCGCTAGCATGCGCAAGCAAGCAACATCACCGAGCAGCCGCAACATCGAGCTAGCAGCGCGCTAGCTGGTACGGAGAGGGCAGGCAGCAGCGCCTAGTTGCCCGCAACAATGCAAGGCTTGCTGGCCCGTGCGACCAGCTGGCAGGCTTATCCATGGGGCCATGTAGCTTGATGGGCAGCCTTGGCGTCCAAGGCTGGCAACGCCAGCTGGCAAAATTTGGTTGGGGCGTGTGGCAATGAGAGCCGGTTTGGGGAAGCTTGGGGATCGAGGAAGGTATGGTCCCCTCCCCTTGTGGTCCTTAGCTAACCTTTCTTCCTATGAATGTCACTTGTTGATTAATTAGTTTTTTTCTATTTTCTTTTATTTTTAATTTAAAAATTAAAAGGGAAAATTGATTTTACAAAATCTTCCACATTGATGGGAGAGTGGAATACTCTCATGACATTCTCTGTAAATACCCACCTTGGGATTTAGAGAAAGTCACTTGAGTAAGAGCTGAAAAAGGCATCTCCACTTGAGAGAAAACATTTAATCTCATAATTACTCGAGTAGTGTTTTAGTCCGACTTGGCTAATCTCCAAGTAAGAGACCGGTCGGGGTCGTGTTATGGGTGGATATCTTTGGAGGTCGTTGTGCTTGTAAGGCTTATCTTTCTCAAGTAAGAGCTCCGTTGGTCGAGCGAAGCACGCTACATAGGTAATTTATTCTTTACTCTAATCTTGTTATTTATTTCTTTTGGTTAATATTAATTATAAGTTTTTCCTTGGGCTCAGGTTTTATTTCCGCGGTGGGTTATACTCATCGAAACCCAACAGTAAACAACCAACAATATTTTATGAGATAAGGAAAAACAAAGCAGGAGATGTAAAGTTGGATATAATTCACAAGAGGATAAAGAAAGGAAAGGCTACAGATTTCAAATTCATGAAGATAAAAGCTTAAGGTACAAAGGTCGTTGGTGGGTACCACAAAAGTGTGAGGATGTTAAAAGAAAACTAATGGAGGAAGGTCACAATAAATCATACTCAGTACACAAGGAGGGAACAAGCTATATAAAGATTTGAAAAATGTGTATTGGTGGCCCATAATAAAGAATAAAAATGCGAAATTTGTAGCAAAGTGTTTAACTTGTCAAAAGGTGAAGATAAAACACATAAGACCGCAAGGAACTGTACAGTCATTAGAAATTCCTTGATGGAAGTGGGATTGTACTTTAATGGACTTTGTGACTTGCCTCCCAAAGTTAAATAGTGGAAATGACACTATTTGGGTAGTGGTGGATAGACTTACCAAATCTGTAGTGTTCATACCAATGGAGGAGAGCTAGAAGATGGAGCAACTTGCAAAAGCTTACATCAAGAATGTTGTGATATTACATGGAGTTCTAAAAGATATTGTTTTTGGTGTTTTTTAGTCCCTTAGGAGAGTTACGTCACCAAGACTGGTCCGGTGCGATCTGTACCTGCAAAACATGGAGACTCCGGTTGGTAGGAGTTCCTCCTTCGACGATCAAGTTAGTATTGATCGTAAAGGATGAAAAGGTATGGAAAAGTTAAAAGTGAGATCTTCTCAAATTCTAATATCACGTTTTTTCTCTATTGTGAGAGAATGTAGCTTGTTGTAATAATAAATGAATTGTGTCCCCAAAATGGGGGAAATCTCCCTATTTATAGGGTCGGTGGAAAATGTGCCCTTTATTAGGTTAGGATGAACTAATGGGCTGCACCGTTTTGCGGCACTCTTGGGAATTGGCCCCTGAAGGCTGCCATTATATTTTTTTAGCTGAGGTTGACACGTGTCAGCTGGTGAGTGGCCCATGTTGGACTTGCCTAGGGTTGACATATGCCCCTCTCTGATTGGGCCACGTGTATAGGGTAGTTTTACCCTAAACATATATTGTGTTTGATAAAGAATCTAGGTTTCTTTTTTGGAAGAGTGAGCAAGAAAACTTTGGTATAACACTAAAGATGAGTTTAACATTTTACTTTGCCACAGATGGTCAAACTGAAAGAACTATCCAATCCTTGAAAGACATGTTAAGCGCATGTGTTATAGACTTCCAAAGAGGATAAGAAGATAACTTAGACATAATTAAAAAATTTCCTATTATTATAGTTACCATGCAAGCATATGTATGGCTCCATTAGAGGCATTATATGGAAGGAAGTGTCGTAGCCCCATTTTTTGGAATGACATAAGTGAAACAATGACTTTTGGGCCTCAAATGATTAAAGATACAATTAAACAAGTGAGGGAGATTCAAGCTAAGTTTCAAGCAGCAAAAAATCGTCAAAAGAGTTAGGCAGATTTGAAGCATAGAAAGGAAGAATTTGAAGTTGGTGACAAAGTGTTATTGAAGGTATCACCAATGAAAGGGGTAATGAGGTTTGGGAGGAAAAGAAAGCTTAGCCCAAAGTATATTGGTCCAAACGAAATATTGCAAAGGATAGGAAAAGTAGCTTATAGGTTGGCCTTACCTATGGAGCTAAGTAAAGTGCATGATGTGTTTCATGTATCTCATTTTAAAAGGAATATCCCTGACAAGTCACATGTGCTACAACCCGAAACCATTGAGTTAGATCAAATATTAACTTTAATAAGGAAAGAACTGTCAAGATCCTTGACAATAAAGTGCGAAGTACATGCAATAAGAATGTTTAGATTGTTAAAGTGTTATGGTCTAACTAAGAGTATCAGGAAGCAGCTTGGGAATCCGTGGATAAGATGAAAAAGAAATATCCTGAGTGATTTGAGGTATGTTGAGTTACAAGGACGTAACTCGCTTTCTTTAAGGGGGGTAGAATGCGGTAGAACTTCGCGCTTTCCCTATATTTTCAGTTATTTTTGTGTTATTCGCACAATTTTAACGAGTATTTTAAGTAATTTTGATTCCAAAGAGAAATAAAAGGTAAAAGTATGACAAAAGAGTAAAACAATATTATACAAAGTGAGGAAAAAATTTTGAATTCCATCACCCAAGTTTTGGGACGAAAATTCTTTAAATGAGGGTAGAATGTAATACCCCGCATTTTTATAAGTATTTTTAATTTAATTAAATATTTCTTGAAGTATTTAAATAAGTTGAAATTAATTATTTATGAGGTTTTATTAATTTAAAGAGTTTTATTAAAGGTCCAACTTATTTATTTAGTAATTTTGGGAATACTTTATTTTAAAATTAAAAAAAATTAGGGCATATGATTTTATTAAAGGTAATGTTGAAAGTCAATTGTATTTGAAGGGAAGTCAAAATAGTAGTTGGATTAGGAAAGGGATCATTAAAGGTTGGAAAGGAATTTTAAGTAAGAGGGTTATTGAGAGAGGGTATAAATACCCATCATATGAGCAAAATCAAAATTTGCCTAAGGTGGAGAATACCCAGAGGTAACTCTCTCACTCTCCTCTTATTTTCTCTTTCTCTCTCTCTTATTTTTCCCATTCCCTTTTATTTTTTTTCATTTTTAATTCACCACCACACACACCACCACCGCCGGCCACCACCACCAACACTCGCCAGCAGAACAGCCAGCCACCATGGTTGTTGTGCGTCGGTGGTGTTTTTTCGGAAAAAAAAAATTATTCTCTTTGTTTTAATCCTTGATCTAATTATTCTTTTTGGATTTTGTGATGATTTTACGATTTTTTATTATAAGTATGATGTATATAAATTTTCAAATTTGGTTTTGAAATAAAAAAAACCCCAAATTACAAACCCTAGATCTCTAAGTTTAAGAATATTGATGGAAATAGATTATAGGTGATTTAAATTATTGAAATAAGTGTTTTAAAACACATTTATAGCAATTTTTGATGATTTAATAAAGCATGAATTATTGCATATAAGCCATAATCGAGTTTCTTGAAATGATTTTTTACTACCATTAATTGGGGATTTAAGTAAGGGTTTTTAATTAAATTTAATCTTGTTTTAAAGGATTATGAGTGATTTAAGGACTGTATATATTGCTGGAAATTTTTATGGAATATGTTTTAACTTTTAATGCCTCTTATAATTTTGGATTGTAGGAAATTTTCAAGTGAGTGATTTCTTGTAGTCATGGCGATTTTGAGATCGTATTCAAGGTACATTCGTGCATTTGGTAATTATTTGAGTATGTAGAAATATGATTGGGTTTAATTAATTGATTCTTGGTAGTATCATGACAGGTATTGATTGGAATTTGTAGCATGGTTGATGTTGGTGATTGAATTGTGAAGCATGTATTATTTGTGATGGATTGGTGATTGAAAATAATTATATTGGCATGTTGAATATGAACCACACTTTTTTTATTGGCATTATTGGAAGCATGTTTAATTAAACTAAATGTTTAATTTGGTTAAGAATATTGAAAGAGAATTTTATTATAGTTCATATAAATTTTTATTGACGCTTCAAGCATGTGAATTGAGCTATCAAGTACACATGAATAAATTAGATTGCGGTGCCTATGTACACTTAAGGTGTTTCTAACACTTAGGAATAGGATTTTGCGGCACATTGTGTGTGTAAGGTGTCTTTGACACCGAGTTAGATTAAAAAGGGTTCAACATTAAAAGTTGTGTGGTCACTGATTATTCAAGAATTAATTTGGTAAGATTGATTGCTTGTATAATTATAATGTTTGTTTTGTTGTGGTTTGAGAGTCATCACCAAGTTGATTAATATGTAAAATAACGTAAAGTGAAAGAGATTATGCACCAAAAATCTTGGAACGTATATACCTCAAGTATGAACATATGGGGAGAATTATGGGGTTTTATATTTAACATAACTTCTAGTGGGAGTACATCACACTGTATTTTCCTTTTATTATTATTTTGCGCAGGACGTCTGTCACTCCATGTGACATTTGCCTACCCGTTGTAGTTTACCTCAATTTATTTGGGGCAGAGATTTGGTTGGAAACTCGTTTGATGCGTTCCAAATTAAATTGACATTGGTTTTGTCTAGTTAAATGTTGAATGTCTTGAATGCTTGTTTACAGGTGCAACAAGGTGAGTTGTGTGATTTATAGAATAATATCATGTTAGTGTGTTCTATTACGCTTTTGTACTCAGCTTTGCTAATTGTGTGTTATATGTTTGTTATGCCTTTTCTTTACCTTGGCCCTACGACGACTCATTTCTAATGGCGAATAGTGGGGACAAGTAGAGAGAAACTTTTCTAGTAGTGAAGCATATTCATGATGGGCATGAGTGAAGAGCAAATCATGCTTAGTTCTCATAGGAACATGATGTGTTTATTGCTATATTATTATTTATATATTATGCTTGCAGACTAACGCATAGGTTTTGGTACCACTCGGTTTTTAATAAGAGCCTTCAATGGTTCCAAGTCATAGGTTGAATTCGTTTGGCTTTGATTTGACTTTAATTTTGTTGGGTTTGACCTTAAAGTTGACTTGTTTTGAATGGTTTTAAAAATAGTCTTCCGTAATGTGTGTTTGATAATTGTCTTAGCCGTTATCACGGTGGCGGTAATGTCTTAGTGTAACACCCCATATTTTTGAGCTGATATTTTTCATGGGTAATTCTCCTTGCTAATTATTTTCCGATAAAATGTTTTCGTTAATTTAAAAAAATATATATATATTTCTCTAAATTAGTCTTAATCTCATTTTTGTATTTAAATGGTAAAAGTTATATATTATTTTAAATATTAATCGCTATAGCTGTTTTAAATTGTGCGCGCGAAATAGTTTAACAGGACCGACCAGATGCTAATGCTCTATATGCTGACCAATTCTATTAAGTCTCTTAAGTGGGGGAGTGAATGGTTTTTCCTGCTCATTAATCCTAGTAACTCCCACTTAAATTAGCCGTAATGATGATTATAATTCCCAACCCTCGAATTTTGCCTAACTCTTAAACTCCTCTCTTTCCCCTCTATTTACTCTCACGTTCTCAACCTTCTTCTCTCAATTTTCTGCTACTTTATATGTATGCTTTTAATATCTAAACACACAAAAATCTACTAATTAACGGGTTTCCATTGGAGGGCTTTTTGGAGCTTTGATCCTTGTTTGTTGGGCTCGTTTGTACTCGTTCTTGCACTCTACTTTCAAGGTAACTAGTGCTATCCCTTAGACTAGGTTTCACCTAGTTTAGAATTCATGATTTAGGCCTAGAACAATTGAGAAAGTCGTATGACGGAAACTAGTACGATCGTTATAGAAACTGATTTTTAATTAGATGAATTGTGAACTATTTTCCAATTGATTTTTGTGTGACATGTGTGTTTAATGGGACTGCTATATTCCCACCTTTGTATATGTATGTCGAAATATCAAGGATTAAAACTTATGTAATAACTCATGATCATGTTAGTTAATTACCAAGTTTTTCTGTTCACTTGCTGCTACGAAATTTCTCTTTGGTGTCATGTGCTTTTTGGACCTTCAAGTTACATTGGGATATGTTTAGTGTGGATTTGACTTTCATGGTTAATGGTGACCAAATTAATTACTTGAATTTCTAGTTTTGTTGGGTGATAATTGTAGCTAATATAATTGTTGTTCTGAGAGGTTGTATCTTCGGTTTTGTAGAGTGAGATGGAGCGAACTACTGTATGCTATTCTTATAAAATAGTGTGAGTATAGTACTCTGATTATCACTTTATAAATCATGCTAGGAGCTCATGTAATCATATTATGTAATGTATCTTCAAGTTATTAATTGGTACAATGACTAGTAATCTAAGTAGGTGAACTTTGGCTTGATAATATTGGGGTGTCTGAACTTTTATGTAAGTTGTTGGTTGGGAATAGTTTAGGGTATATAATCATGATTAAACCTTGTTATGTCTCTTATTATACTTTATAATACTTGTGTCAATGTGAGGGTCAATGTGTGCAAGTTTGATAATTTTTAGAGCAATAATCTAATTATTCTGATTTTTTAGAAGTATGTATTTGCAATTTGTAAAAATTGGACAGCATGTATATGTATGTGTATAGTGTGCATATTTCTGATTAAAAGACTTCTCATGGGGTTGGTAACCCACTATACGTATGCATATTGCGGTGTTTGATTTGATAATTCGTGAGTATAAGACCATATGTGGCATCTCTGCTGATCATTGATAATTTTTGATTTAAAATTATATAATTTTAACGATTTTTATATTGACTGTAAGTTAGTAGCCATTGGACTGCGGGATTCCAATGGTTAGAACATGCCAACTACTTGGCTGCGGGATTCAAGTAGTATAACCTGGGTTAATTGTTGTCGTCCGGGAGGTTCGGAGGTGTAAGTCCATATCTGGCTTCTATCCGGCACCGGGAGTTTGGCCATTCTTAGACACAGTCTCCTGTGAGTTGACTGGAGGTTCGCCTGACAAACCTTAGGAAGTGGACTGCGGGCTTCCACTAGCGTTCGATCCTACTTTGGTCAAATTGTTTTTCTATGATATAAATATTATTACTACACTGTTTAACCTGTCTTGCTTGTTTAGTTGTTTGAAGTATTATATGAATTTTAAAAATTATTTGATTCTGTTTCATGTTTTAATTTACTAAGTAACCCTATTTTCCATTGAATAGTTTCTTTCTAATATCTTTATTTTCTTTTAGTTCATGTCTTGTGCCTTTATTTTCATATTCCTTTTTCTTTGTTCTTACCTTGTCTTGATTCTTGCTATGTGATCTCCTTGCCTTAGGGAGAACTGCTAGTTACTCCCCACTGATTGTGGAACCTAAATGTTTTTTGCAGGTGAAGAGTAGCTTCTGTTGAGTCTGGGCTTATCTGAGAGCAGAGTGTTTAGTTTGTTTCTTAACAGTTTATAAACTTCCCTATGTTATCTTTAGACCATTTTTTTTGGGACAATTGAATTTGAGGTTGTTCTGCCTCGTTTGAAGATTTCTATGTTTATTGAGTTTTCTTTCACTTAAATTATTTTATATCACCTTTTCAGTTGTTTCCTTTAAATATTTTTCAGTTATTTCCGCTAACGTCTCGCCTTCTGTTTTAGACGGGGTGTTGCACTTAGATTTTCTTATATTTGTATTTTAAAAAGGGCAAAACATGTATTTTTAAGAAAAAAAAATTCTAGGGTATTATACAAGATGTTTGGAGTTAAACTGCTATTGGAAGCACTGCAGGCCAAGGGAGAGTGAGAGCTAGAGTAAACAGGCGAGGAAGAACTCACACACTTATTGGAGTTAGTACGTGTATGGAACCCACAAGTATGATTTGTTACTTATTGGTTTTTTTTTTTTTTCTTTCTGAATATGATGATGTGTATCTGATTTCAATTGCTTTGCTTGTACTGGTGTCAGGGTCCGGAGGAAGGACTACATCAACAACATAATTAAGATATCTACCCTTAATCAATAGAGTTGATAATGCATCATAGAACTTTTTTTGCTTCTTCAGTTCTGTAATCTTGAGGCGGAGCCACGGGAGGGGTGGTGGAGGCCCGGCCCCCGTGGCCCAAACGACAACCCTTTTATCTTTCACTATTGGCCCCCTTAAAAATTGGGTTAAATAGTAAATGTTTCTAATATTAGTACAAAGAAAAATATAGCTCAGTTGGTAATTTGTGAGCCCCAAGGTCAAATCTTGTTACGTGATTTTTTTTTTTTTTTTTTAGTTTTGCACTTTTTTCCCCTTGTGAGGTTGTGATTACTACTTGTAGTTTAGTACGTTCTCCATTGTCCATACTAAGCTTTCTTTGACTAGCTCTCATATTTTCTTTGGTTACTACATCTTTCCTTTAAATAATTTTGCCCATTTACTATTTTATTCCTCTTTTATTCATTTTTCTTGATTTTACTTTTAAACTACTTATCATCATATTACACAAACTTAACCATTGATCTTTAATAAAATACCTCTTTTTCTTATTATTTGCAACAAAACGGGTATTATTGTGAGACATAAAAAATTCCTTTGGAACAAGTAATTGAAAATGAATGTAATAATAATTATTAAAAGTTAAAATAAATGATTTTAAAAATATATATGATCAAATAAAGGTAATTGTATTAGCGCATAAACAATAAATTAACAATAAAAAAAATACAAAATATAATATGAAGTCTATTTTATTTGTATAGTTTCGGCTCCCTTGAGTTTCAATTCCTGCCTTCGCCCCTGTAATACAAGTTAATATTTTTTTACTTAGTTTATAATATCTTTGACTGTTATTTGATGTTTTTGGTACATAAACAATTATGTTATTATTTCTACGTGGAGTTAGTTATTTTTTTATTTATTTTTTTTTAAAACGGAGTTAGTAAAATTATGGTTAAATAATTTGTGTACTTTGAAGCATATTGTGTAGTATCACTAGTGGAAAAAATGATATTAGCCGCACTCTATTAGCAACTTGCATTAAACGCGCTAGGTACTAAAATATTCATTGCGACTAGCTAAAATAATGTCAGTTGCAAATACTATGTCATTAGCAACTGGCCTAAAAATAAGTGTTGCTAGTAATTGGTGTGTAAAAGTAAAAAAGAAAAATTAGTTAGAAAAACCTTTTTAAGACACCATTTTGCGGAAAAAAAAAATCTTTTTAAAAATTTTTTGGTTAAAAAAATTACCACCTTTATTTTTTTTTTCATTTTTTGCGAAAGAATATATATTTACTTATTTACCCTCTAATTTAGTTAATAATTATTTAGATCTGTAAACCACAATTTTAGAAAAATTAATCAAAATAATAACTTAATTACATTGATTCTTCCACACACATTATTAATAATATGATTGATATCATTTGAATCCGTCACACTTGACATATCGCGAAAGCATTTGCTAACAATTAATACTAAACAAACAACGAACTAACCCATTTCAAAAGAGATTGATTACTAAAACGACATTGCAAGTGATGTGGGGTGGTCTACAACCCTTTATTAAAAAAATACTTAAAATAAGCAACTTGGAATTTCATTTAAGGTAACATTACTATAAAAATAGGTCCCAAATTTATTTGCAAATTTAGTTAGTGCACTTCTCTTGACCAGTTTATCTTCATAAACTAGCTTAAATTATAGATACATCAGCGGGCCTCATGTTAAACATTTTTGAACATGACTTTAAGATTTTTATAAGCCTTCATATTATTGAGTGGATCTAACAATATGATCCGTACAATTTGACTTCAATAATGCTGGCGAATTCTAATTCAACTAGTAGAATATTTATGACAAGATAACTGACTAATGATATAATGACATTGACTTCAACTAATCGGAAGATTCAAGTGAATTGAGGTTTGGCAAGTTGGCAGTTGGTTTGGATATTTCGAAAGATCTAACTCCTCTTTTGAAAGATGTACCCGTTTCTTGTATACTTGTTTCAACTATCTAATGAATAATGATATACAAGTATGACATTGACTTCAATCTCTAGCTTGTTCCTCTTAAAGCCTTCTATATTCCAAGCCTTTGCCTCAGAACTATCGTGGTCACTTCCTTATCTTCACACAAACATAAAAGAATATTAGACTGGAGTTTGTTTATCATAAACAAAATTCAAATGAGAGAACTAATTAAGCGTAAAGCCATTTATTTTTGTATTTTATACTTGTATTAAATAAAATAGAAATTAAGACTAACCTAAACAAACTAGAACTAAAACAAAACCAAAGAAACTAAAACTAGAGTATGTAAATCAAAACAAAACTAATTAATAAAGACTCAACTTTACAATAACGAGCTTAAAGCGTTTTAGAGGACTTTTAACTCTCACATTGTATAATAAAGTACAGTACACTGAAAATAGAGATGGAGATACACCTAAAAGAAAACAAGCAAAACTAAACGTCTAAACTAAACTAAAAGACTCTTACACAGTTACACATAAATAGCTCATGCATACACAGTTAAACATAAATAGCTCATGCATGCATATAATACTTACCTCGTGACGTAAGTTTATGCTAATACCTATTTACATATTTACCTTCATGTGTTCCTTTGCCATCATCAAGATTGTCAACCATAATTCTGTTGAAATAATAAATTGAGATGAGAGAAGGGAAATAATAATAAAAGTTGTATTCCATCCCGTTGAAAAAAGTAGTACATAGCAACACACACACATATATATATAGCAAAATAACTAAGGTATAAGTAAGGCACAATGATGGGATCATTGATTATGCTAACATTAACCCACTAAACAAACTCACTACTATTATAACTCTACTAACACAAACTAATACGTAGTAGAGCATATTACTTACTATACAATAGGATTTAATTACCACTATCATGCTAACATTAACCCACTAAACAAACCCACTACTATTATGACTCTACTAACACAAACTAATACTTAGTAGAGCATATTACTATACAATAGGATTTTATTACCACTAACAATTTGAAGTAAATATTCCAACACACCCCCTTGCTTAAAATTGTATTACAATAACTATTTGATCTTCACGCTTGACCTCAACGAACTTTATCGTTGCTTTTATAGCATTTTGTGATGAACATCTCATCATTCACACAATTTTGCTGGTGCACATTATCAACAAAATGATATTCTCGGAGCACTTCTCTCCGCACAACCAAACCTCGACATATTTTTGATGCACTTCTCATCAACTACTCGATTTTGTTGATGAACATTTTCACCAATTTACATTCAATGGAGCACATCTCTCCATAAAACACTCTTTGACATTGTCTTCCAATTCACCATGTCACCTTGCATCATACCACAAATCTTTGGTATTATCTTGGAAATCGTCTCTGCGTTCATTACGATTTCCACAATCGTTAAAGATTATGCGATCTTTACCTCAAATAATTTTGCCCTCTTTTTCATAAGATTATTAAATCCCTTTTTATGGGCTAAAAGGGAACTCATAAACACACCAAACTAAGCATTACTTCCATGGTTTAAAAAAAAAAACATTCACTTACAAAAATTTCTCTCAAAAAAGCTTATTGCTCACAAATAATCAATGAAATCAAGCTGCGTTAGTTGCTTGTTCCTCTTACTCATTGTTTTTTTTAATACTCTCTTTCTGCCTTTTTTTTTCTTTTCGTCATCTCATTCCCTTTTATTTTCTTCCCTTATTCCGAAAATAATTTGAAACTCTTGATACCATGTTGAAATAATAAATTGAGATGACATAAGGGAAAGGGTTATAAAAGTTGTATTCAATCTCGTTGAAAAACGTAGTGCATAGCAACATATACTCCCTCCATTTTTATATTTGCATCAATTTCCTTTTATGGGTGTTTTTTTTAAATGCATTACTTCTATCCTTAGTAACTCCATTCTATAATTTATCATTTCTCTCTCTTAATTTAAATACTTATCAAATTATTTTATCATTCTCTCTCTTTTATGGTTCCCACTTAAATAATAAAAAATATATATCCTCTCTCACATACTTTCTCTTTCATTGTCCCTATTTTACTTTTACTATAATAATTTATTTACCCACTCACAATATTAGATATATATATATATACATATACATATATATATATATACATATACATATATATATACATACATATATATATATATACATATATATATATATACATATACATATATATATATATAACCAAGTTATAATGAGAATCAAGGCTATAATAAGAATTAGAAACTAATTTAGGCTGTTAGATCATGTTAATCGGACGGCCAACACGTTTCTCGTGTCATTAATGACATTTTCGTAATATTTCAACTTTACAAAGTGATTTATAGTTTCATTTCTAAAAAGTAAATGAAAAGATAGTAAAAGTAAACGAAATCAGTTATATAATAAATGAAATTGCTTTTAAAGTTAAAAAAAACTTGGAAAAAGTTTTAAAATTCGCAAAATTATGAAAATGTCATTAATGAATGCGTGTGAGATGTGAACCGTCGGATGTAGCGTGATTAAAGGCTGAGATTAGTTCCTAGTTTCTATTATTCACCTTGATTCTCATTCATCATACTAAAATCAACATACTAAACTAACCCACTACTATTATGACTCCACTAACACAAACTAATAGTTAGTAGAGCATATTGCTATACATTAGGAATTAACTAACCACTAATAATTTGAAGCAAATATTCCTACAAGTTCATCATTGTTCTTATTCCTTGTATTGCTTATTATTATACATATAGATCATGCTACTTATATGTATACTTCTCTATTTCGTAATAATCACCATACTTTTATTATATTTTTCATTTGCTTAGTAATAATTACAACATTTCTGTTTTGGGGTTTTCTGATGTCCTGCGGGAGAGCTACAATTCCGAGACTGGAACCGGACGCCTGTACCTGCAAAATAACGGAGACTCCTGAGAGCTCCGCCTCCAACGGTCAAGTTAGTACCTGATTAAGGAGTAATTAACACAGAAATTAAAGTAATAAGGTCTCTCTAGGTGAGAGTATTTAATGTAGGTAATCTGCTTTGCTAGCGAGATCAGCCGGTTATTAGTGTGTTCCGTAATGTTTCTCCTCCGTTCCGTTAATTATTCGGTCCCTTGATTAATGAGGATTAATCGAGTATTTATAGCCTTGGGAAGCGTGCAACTCTCTAGGTTTAAGGTAAACCTAGGGCCGATCGGGCTTCTAGACTGAAATGGGCCTTGATGGCCGGTTGTCCCATTTGGCATGGGTGGACACGTGGCGTGTCTTAAGTGGTCCGTGGAGGACGCGTGGCGGAACCTGGTTGGTCCACTTGTCAAACGGCGCTTGGTGGATAAAAATCCCCTAATCATTTGCCCCTCACAGGTGGCACGCGACTGGTCACGTGTCGCCTGTGACAGGTGTCGCACGGTGACAGGCGACGGCCCGTTACAGGTGTCACCTTGCAGACGGCCGGGAGATCCTCCCGCCCAAATTTGAATTCGGAAGCGACCCTTCGCCTTCTCATTTTGCCTATAAAAGGAAGTGCTGACTTCGGTCATTTTCACATTTGAGAATTTTTGCGAGAACATTCGGACCCCTGAACTTGATCTGACATTTTCGGACTTTTTCTGCCTACCGCCTGTTCTGACAAGCCGACTGACCCGAACTTTCAGGACTTCATCAACTGTCATCCGTTCAGGTAACTCAGTTCTCTTACTCTTAATTTTCTTTTTATTTTTTGAAATGGCACCATGGAAGCACACGACACGCCCTAAGTTAGTGATCAGCCGGTCACCGGGGACGGCTGAATCTAGGACTAGGAGTGCCGCCTGCCCTTTTCTGGACCCATCTTTGCCCTTTATACAAAGTCCGACTGAATCTGTGTTTATGCAGAACGTGATGGCCAGAACAAAAAAGACTGCTAGAATATCAAACTCAGACGGCTCCTCCCAAAGGGTACTCCTTAGCGAAACATCTGACCAGGCGCCAGATGTGGAACGAGGCGACTGTCAAGCTGACAGTTCTGAGAGAGGGACCAAGGTGTTCCCTTCTCATCTAACCGTGGACATGTCTAATTTACCTTCTGCTCCTTCTAAGGGAGAGGAGGCGGGCCCCTCTAGGAGAGGGGAGGAGTCGTCCTCTTCGGACTCGTCAGGGGACGAGTCCGATTCCAGCTCTTCTGACCATAGTTCTTCTGACCATAGTTCTTCTGACTCAGAAGAAAAACATAACCGCCTACAAGAGGCGAGAAGTTCCCATGCAGTGGAGAAGGGGGATAATTGGGCAGAGCCGTCCGCCTCTTACAGAGAGGAAAACACCCCCTACTACTGCAGGGTGCCCCGGGGCCGGATCGCAACCATGCGAGACAACGTGGCGAGCTTTATTGCTAACCACAAAATGAGCCCGGAGTATTTACTGTTTGTGCCGGATCCAGAAGATACTGTCGTCTGGCCGGCTGGTACCAGCTATGGTGACGGCTGTTTTGGCTGCTATGTGGCGGCCATCAAAGCTGGTCTGCGCTTCCCATTACATCCGGCTGTTCAGCGGATTTTAGATGGGTATGATCTGGGGTTATGGCAGTTAGCCCCCAACTCTTGGGTAAACGTACTCGGCTATGTGGCCGGGTGCGAACTGAACGGGGTGGAGCCAAGTTTTGAGGCTTTCGCCCACATGAACTATCTCAGCCGGACCCCTAAGTCGGGAGGTACCGGCTGGTATCAACTAACAAGCCACAGGGGTTACCTCATGACGAGAGGTAAGGCAAACAAATGGAAGGATTGGCGGAACACCTTCCTTATTATCGAGAGTTCAGACACGGAGCTGAACAAACGTTTTAACAAGTGGAACAGAGATCCGCCTCTTCTTGCAGGCGGCCGCAGCATGCCGCCTGTTCCCCCAAAGGCTAAAAGAGAGATCCTAGACAAAGGACTCTTCAAAGTAGAGACTAGGGTGAACTCTACTTCAGGGGTACGAGAGCAAGTACCCCTACACTGCGTCCCGAGCTTCAAGTGGCTCTATGATGAGTACTTCTTGGCCGCCTGTGGCCTCGGCAGTCGGTGCTCTAGAGGTAGCCGGCCTGACGAATACTCTGTTTTCTCACGCCTTGTTTACTTGGGATTTTTACTAACTTTGCTGTTTATTTCTTTCAGCCGACGCCATGAGTAAAATAACAGCATCTAAGACTGCGGCGGCCATGCTGCGGGTTTCGCTAATGAAGCAGTCGTACGCCGACTCCCCCAGCAAGGAGGCACCCTTGGTAAGCTTTGAAAACTCTTCCCCTTTAAGTTGTATTATGCATATACTAACTCTTTTTGTTTTCAGTCTGGCACTCCAAGGGCTTCTTCCTCGCAACAGCCGGACCCCAAGGCCCGGAGAACGACTGTTGCAAGCTCTCCTGGGTCTTCCAGGAAAACGGTGGCGGCTGAGAAGCAGCCGGCCACTTCTTCAAAAACCCAGGCGGGGCCGCCTAGATGTATGGACACTTGCTTGTAAAAACTCACTCTTGCTTCCTTCTTGATTAGGTCTAACTTGTTTTTCCTTTTGCTTAATGCAGCCGGCCCCCAGGGACTTGACTTGGTTGAGATAGCCAAGTCAATGGTTAAAGTAGTTCCTCCCTCTGACAGGGAGGCGGTCAAGGGTGCCGGCACCCTTGACCTCGATGGAATTTCGGGGATCCTAGCTGAGGTATACCCTTTTGAAGTCCCAGGACGCCTGTTAACCCTTATGATTGGAAACTGACGCCTGTTTTTCTTTGTACTTAGGCCCTGCTCCGAGTCAACAGCCTTCGCAAGCCGATTGATCGGAAAAACAAAGAGGTAAAGGCCGCAAAGGCTATGGCCGCCTCCAGCTGTGATAAAGCAATGTTTCAAATTGCCCAAAATGAAGTACTGACCATTGATCTTCTTTATTATCAGGCGCAGGCGACCGCCGCTGTTCGGGCTCAGCTAGAGGCGGCCCAAAAGAAGGTTGACGAGCTGGAGGGGACCGTCACCAAATTTAAAGCCGAGCTGAAACCCCTTCGCCAGAAAATGCACTCTTACGAAGCCATGGAGAAATCTTTGGCTAACGTAAAAGAACGCCTGGTGAACCAGGAGAAGAGTCTTACCCAAGAGCTCTCGGACAAGGCCGAGCAAGAAAAACAAGAGCTCGTCCGGGAGATGGTGGAAGACTCCGCCCAAATCCAACGCATGACCTGGGAACGACTGTTCCCCAGTGCCGACTTTGCCTCATGGGAAAGAACGTACCGCCAGTGTTCGGAAATATATAATCAACAGATCCTGGCGGCTGCTGAAGAAGAGGCGATGGACGTTGCGTTGGAGGAGGAAGAGCCTGTTGTGGCGCTTGTGCCACTTGGGGGAAAGGCATCAAAAGATGATGCAGCGAAGGCCGAGTCCAGCAAGAAGAGTGCTGACCAGGCGGCTGCTGCTGATACTGAACTGCCCCCTTCTTAAGCTTTAAGTATATTTTTTCTTTTCACGGCCTGCGTGCCGTTTGCTTTGTAATTACCCGGCCAGGGGGCCGGGGTTTTGAATATTCTGCTGGTCTTTTATGGCCGGCTCATTTTAATCAAATTTTTTTGTTTTTGTTCAAATTTGTCTAAGTATTTGAAATTTGCTCACTAGACAGACTGTTGTGTATGGCCGAACGTTAAGACAGGTACAAATAGTAAGTATGCCGCCTATGCCCCTGGACGACTGGTTGTCTGTTTCCAGGATAGATGATCAGTCGGCCATTTAATCAATCGGTATTCGAACTCTTTATTCAATTTGACCAAGTAAATAGAATTACCAAGTAGCCAAGGAATTTAAGTAGGAAAACAAGCGGCGGGTACCGGTTGTTTCCCTTTATTGCCAATGTTGGCCTCTAATTTGTTATTTGTTAACCTAGCAAGAGTATTGGTTGAGAGCCTTTGTTTATTAAAAACAAGTGGACGACTCGTACCTTTTAGGCTCAGTACTAAGTTTGTGTGACTATTAAGTTAACATAGGAGTTACTTAGTCTTCGTCACAATCTTGATTGAGTAGTAAAGGTATCAGGCGGCGTAGGCCGGCTAGACCCCTTGATTCACCAATGTTTGTTGGCTATTTACTCAATAGGTTATCCAGTAGGAATAGGGGTTCGAGTGCCCTTGTTTGTATAAAACAGGCGGACGACTCAAACTTTTTAGGTTCCATACCAAATTTGAAGGAGTGACTATGAGTTAACTTTGGAGTTACTCAGTCTCCGTCACTTTTGTTTGAGAAGTAGAGGTACCAGGCGGCGTAGACCGGCTAGACCCCTTGATTCGCCAATGTTTGTTGGCTATTAACTCAATAGGTACCCCCTGCATTTATCCCAAGTAATACAGGCGGTCATCTGACTCAGATGTCAACTGCTACCACTGGTTTGGTTAGTGATAGAGTTATCCTTGTCTCAAAAACGGCTACGTGGTTGCCCTTTGGGACAGTCGTATAGGTGCCGTGTAATTAGTTTATAGAACAATGTTCCACCCAAAAGGGAGCTGCTCTCTGCGACGAATTTCATCCGAATGGATGCCGCCGGACGCCTGCTATAATGTTGGGACAGGTCGGATTAGTTTTTAAAAATTAGATCAGTTGACTAGGCGCCTGGTCTGATCATTCGGCCAGTGGCCTTGGTACGTTTTTGGTGAACGTATGTGCTAAGTAAAAGAAGGGTAGCCGCCTGTTAGTTACAGGATCGGCCAGGCCCTAAACTTTTTAGCTAAGTATTGTGAGTAAAATACTCGAGGGAGAGTAGCCGACTGTAATGGAACAGACGGCATGCCCCTGTAAAGATAAAGAGTGAAACTCAATGGAGAGTAGCCGACTGTAAAGGTACAGACGGCATGCCCCTCGTAATACAAAATTGAATAGTAAGTGCCAACTTTATTAAGTAGCTCTTTACTTTACATCATTCAAAAGAAATATTTCTTAAGGTTATCTACATTCCAAGTTCGAGGCAACGGTTGTCCGTCTGGTGTTTCCAGACGGTAGGTACCGTCCCTGACTTCCGCATAGATTCGGTAGGGTCCTTCCCAGTTGGGAGTTAGTTTGCCAGACTCGTTAGCCCTACCAACTGCTTCCATTTTTCTAAGTACAAAGTCCCCTACTTTGAGTGGACGCCTGTGCACTTTTTTGTTGTATGATCTAGTCATTCTCAGGCGGTAGATTTCATGGCGCAAAACAGCATTGCCCCTCTTTTCAGGAAGTGAGTCTAATGCCAGGCGCATAGCTTCCCAGTTTGCCTCTTCGTCATATAGCATTACTCGAAGAGTCGGCTCGTAGTGTTCTATTGGAAGAACAGCTTCTGCACCATAAGTTAGGAGGAATGGAGTTTCTCCAGTCGCCCCTTTTTCAGTCGTCCTAATGGCCCAAAGAACATGTGGTAGTTCATCTGCCCATAGGCCGCCTGCTCGTTCAATTTTTTTCTTGAGACCGTCTGAGATGATTTTATTAAAGGCTTCTACCTGGCCGTTTGCTTGTGGACGGCCGACAGATGCAAAGTAATGTCCAATTCCTTGGTCTCCCAACCAGCTTTTGAGAACAGGCGTCTCAAATTGGGGACCATTATCAAAAACCATAGACATGGGAACCCCGAACCGAGTGATGACGTTTTTCCAAATGAATGAAATTACATCTTTCGTCTTGATTCCCTTTACAGCCTCCGCCTCTACCCATTTAGTGAAGTAGTCAACGGCAACAAGTATATACCTTCTGCCGCCTGTAGCAGGCGTATATGGACCCAGAATGTCCATGCCCCACTTAGCAAACGGTAGTGGGCTGTGAATGGTAGTGAGGTCAGTAGCCGGACGGTGAATTAATTTGCCAAACCTTTGGCACTTGTCACATTTTTTCACCATCTCCATTGCATCTGCTTCCAAAGTAGGCCAAAAGTAGCCCTGCCGCCTTGCCCTTTGAGCAAGCATCCTACCACCTATATGGGAAGCACAGAAACCAGAGTGAAGATCATCTAGTATCTCTCGTCCCTTTTCAGGAGTAACACACTTTAAGAAGGGTTGAAGGTGCCCCCTCTTGTGCAGTTCCCCCTGTATCATTTCAAAACAGGAGGCTCGTTTTTTCAGTGATGCCGCCTGTTGAGGATCATCCGGCAGTGTACCGTTTGTCAGATATGCCCTGATTGAATCCATCCAGGTTGAGCTTCTGTCTAGAATTCCAATAGGATTTTCCTCGATGCTTCTCTTCTCCATTACTTCCCAAAACACAGTTCGAGGAGTATCGGAGGAGGCGGATGATGCTAATTTCGAGAGTGCATCTGCCTGGTTGTTTTCTGATCTCGGTACTTGGATCAGATGGAAATCCTCAAGGGAGCCGACTGCTTGTCGGACCGCCTGTAAATATTTGATCATGGCCGGATGTGTTGCTTCGTATTCGCCATTGTACTGACTCACTATCAGTTGTGAATCAGAACAGGCGTCTATTTTCCTTGCCCCGGCCGCCTTACACATGCGGATCCCGGCTAGTAAAGCTTCATATTCTGCCTCATTGTTTGAAGCCTGGAAACTGAAGCGTAGAGCATACTCGAACCTGTCGCCCTCTGGAGATTGACATACGACGCCTGCTCCACAACCGTTTGAAGTAGAGCTTCCGTCCACATATACCTTCCAGACTTGGTCTGGAACTTGAGAGTCAGGAGGACGAGTCATCTCTACAATAAAGTCAGCAAAGGCTTGCCCCTTCACTGCTTTTCTAGGCTCGAAAGTAACTTCGAGACTCTGCATTTCTATGGCCCATTTGATCATTCGTCCGGAGGACTCCATGGTGGTAAGGGGCCGTTTGATCGGTTGGTCGGTATACACGACGACTGCATGTGCCAGAAAGTAGGGCTTCAATTTTTTAACAGCCATGAAGAGTGCAAGACCAAATTTCTCCACTAGGGGATACCTCAACTCGGCATTTTTCAGTACGTGACTGACAAAGTAGACCGGAAGTTGACAGCCGTCCCTTTCAGCAAGGAGCACCGCGCTTAACGCATGATCAGAGACGGCCAGGTACATGTAGAGATTTTCTTTGGGCAAAGGGCTGACCAGCCTTGGCAAGGAATGCAAGTGAACCTTTAATTTCTGGAAGGCGGCCTCAGCATCCGGCCCCCATTCAAACCTTGCCTTTTTCTTAATTGCCTGGAAAAAGTATAGGCATTTGTCGCCTGATCGGCTTAGAAATCTTCCCAAGGCCGCCAGACAACCTGTTAACTTCTGAACCTCTCGGACGGTACGAGGCGACTGCATGTCAATGACCGCCTGTACCTTCTCAGGGTTCGCCTCTATTCCTCTCTGGTTGATAAGGAATCCGAGAAATTTCCCAGACTCAACTCCAAATACACATTTCTTGGGATTGAGCATGACATGGTGCCGCCTGAGTGTGGCGAAAGTTTCTCGGAGGTCCGTCAGATGATCTTTCTGAAGTTTAGTCTTAACAATCATATCATCAATGTATGCCTCGACGTTTCTCCCAATCTGATCAAAGAACACTGTGTTTATCATTCGTTGGAATGTAGCCGGGGCATTCTTAAGACCAAACGGCATGACCGTATAACAGTATAATCCCTGATCAGTGACGAAGGCCGTCTTCTCCTGATCTTTCTTCCACAAAGGAATTTGATGAAAACCAGAATAGGCGTCCATAAAACTCATCAAGGCATGGCCGGCTGTTGAGTCGACCAGGTTATCAATTTTGGGCAGAGGGTAACTGTCTTTGGGGCACGCCTTGTTCAAGTCTGTGTAGTCTACACACATTCGCCAGGTGCCATTCGGCTTTTTAACAAGTACCACATTTGCAACCCAATCTGGGAAGTAACATTGCCGAATGAACCCTGCATCAAGTAATTTTTTGACTTCGGCGGCGGCCGCCTGACCTCTTTCTTCACCATGGTTCCGCTTCTTTTGCCGTACAGGCTTCTTTTTCGGATCCACAGCGAGTTTGTGTACTGCCAGATCAGGACTAATGCCTGGCATTTCATGGACTTCAAATGCAAAGATGTCCTTGTATTCTTTCAACAGGTTGTGAAAGTCATCACCAAGGTTTCTCAGAGCAGTCGTCCCAACTTTGACTGTTCGGTCAGGGCGGGAGTCGTCTAATATCAGGTCCGTATGCTCACCAGCCGGCTGAGGGCGGAACTCATCCGGCCGGTCCTCTGCCAATGATTGCTATTTTCTTGCCTTTCTGGCGGACTCTGTCTGGGACGCCTTTCTTTTTCTGTCGCCTGTTTCTTGAACAGGCGCACTTTCCTTGACATTGTCAAGGTCTGTTTTTTCTCCACTTGACCCAGTGGCCTTAGCAGTGGGTTTGACATCCGAGAGATAGCACTCTCGGGCCATCCTCTGATCTCCCCTTAGGGAGCCGACTGTTCCATTGTCCCTTTCAAACTTAAGCAGCATAAGTGACGGGATTATAACAGCCTTGGCACTATTCAGGGTTGGGCGACCCAGAATCATGTTGTAGGCAGAGAGTTCCTCTACAACTAGGAATCGGACTACCATGTGTCGTCCTTCCCCTTTTTCGCCCAGGCGGACGGGTAGATCAACTCGTCCCAGTGGGTGGACGACTCCTCCTCCAAACCCTATTAAAGGGTGGGAGGCCGGATGTATGCAGTCCGTCTGATATTTCAGTTTTGACAGACATTTGCTGCTGATGAGATCTGAAGAGCTCCCAGTATCTATGAGGATTCGACCAACTCTCTGGTTGGCCACTTTACATTCAATAACGAGAGGGTCGTCATGCGGCCCCCTTATTCCTCCTAGATCCTCTTCAGTGATGACAATCTCAGGAAATGTATATTTGGACGGTCGTTCTTGGTGAACGGAATTTACATCTAACCGCCTTATATTATCTTTGTTGCCCCTAATAGTGGGGCCGCCTCCTGAGAAGCCGCCTGCAATGGTGTAGACGACTGCATCATCTGTATCGGAACTGTCGGCCTGTTGATTCTTTTTGGCCGACTGCTTTTTTGAGGAAGTATTCCCCGTAGATTTCTTGACATAAGTGTCAAGATCACCTTGATCAGCCAAGCGGTCTAGGTACCGCATGAGACTAATGCAGTCGTTGGTGTGATGACCAATGTCATCATGATAAGCACAGATTTTGTCTTGGTTCCGGTTGCTCGCAGAACCCTTCATGGGGAGCGGTTTCTCAATTGAGAGCCGTCCCTTTATTTCTTTTAGGATAAACTGGTTATCCTTGTTAAACACATACTTTGGGGAGTATGGTTTGAAATCCTTTTTCTTCTTGGCCGGCTGTTTAGAGGAATCAGCCGCCCAGACCCCTTTTCTTTTTTTATCTTTGTTGGACGACTGTTTCTGTCGTCCTTCTCTATTGTCGAACCTCTTCCCGTCCGACTGTTTCATTGTACACAGATCAGTCGCCTGTATATAGGCTTCTGCTTCAATCAAGGCCTCTTGAAGAGTCGCCACCCTTTTTCGAACTAAATCAAATTTGAAGGTAGACCCGTCTTTGAGACCTCTAAAAAAGTCAGTATAGGCTACCTCATCCGGTAACCCTTGAATCTGTATTCTCATCAGATTGAACCGCCTGATGTAGGAACGAAGCCCCTCCTTTTCACCCTGCTGAATTGTTCCCAAATCAAGGGTCGTTTTCTTCGCAGGGATGTTCATTGCAAAGTTGGAGGCAAATAAGTAAGCAAGCGTCCTGAAACTGTTTACACAACCAGTCGGCAGGTTGCCGAACCATTGCTGTGCAATTCCCTTGAGAGTTGCTGGGAAACACTTGCACCAAGTGGGATCATCCAACCCTTGAAGGTACATCAGGTTGGTGAATGCCATCAGATGGTCTTCCGGGTTAGTAGTGCCATCATAGGCGCCTACTAAAACATTTTTTACTTTGGCCGGCTGAGCGGCTTCAGTAATTTCCTTGGAGAAGGCCGACGGCTGTTCACCAAGTCTAAGCAGCCGTAGCTGCCAGTCCATAGGTTGGACGTTTTTTGCTGCAGGTCCACCAAATGGAGGTGGCTGCATAAAATATTGTTGTTGCGGCACAAATGGCAAATTTGGTACCGCCTGCGCACTATGAAAGCCAGACTGTCGGGAGGTGCCGCCTGACTGACTCTCATGGTACGACTGAGTTGGCCTCATCGAGGCATTTCGCAAACTGTCCTGAAAATTTGAAGTAGAAGCCGACTCTGATAATCGGTCACTCTTCTTCTGCTCTAGCAGGTGCCGAGCATCTGTGAACGTTTGCTTTGACCCATCCACCTGAATATGACGAACCGGTTTCCTATTTCCCGTAGGATAACGGAGTTTTGTGAAATCAAGAGCAGACGGCTCCCGCTTCTTAGATTTAGGATGGGGAGTCGCCTCTCGCCCTTGAACTGGCTTCCTCTTCAGTGAAGTGGAAGGTTTTTTGGCCGCCTGCTCTTTGACTGAAGCAGGCGGTTTTTTGTTGATCAACTCTTGGATCTCTCCCTTGAATCCCCTCATGAAGGTCATGAGTTCGTTCCTTGTGATGGGAGCAGACCCATCAGTCGGCTGTTGCCGAGCAAGCGGTGCGCCTGCTGGCTCGCTTCCTGTTTGAAGATACTCCCGTTCCCTTATTTCAGTATGACGGGTACGGCGGGCCCTTAGGGTCCCGTCTGGAGCTGTATGAGTTTCAACTTCAAATTCACTTTCGGTATCATGGTCCGACTGAACTTGAGGGTCGTCTAGGGGACGCCTCTCTTCTGGGGTCGGTACAGACTTGGATGCCATCTCTGAAGTACTCTCCCCACAGACGGCGCCAAATGTTTTGGGGTTTTCTGATGTCCTGCGGGAGAGCTACAATTCCGAGACTGGAACCGGACGCCTGTACCTGCAAAATAACGGAGACTCCTGAGAGCTCCGCCTCCAACGGTCAAGTTAGTACCTGATTAAGGAGTAATTAACACAGAAATTAAAGTAATAAGGTCTCTCTAGGTGAGAGTATTTAATGTAGGTAATCTGCTTTGCTAGCGAGATCAGCCGGTTATTAGTGTGTTCCGTAATGTTTCTCCTCCGTTCCGTTAATTATTCGGTCCCTTGATTAATGAGGATTAATCGAGTATTTATAGCCTTGGGAAGCGTGCAACTCTCTAGGTTTAAGGTAAACCTAGGGCCGATCGGGCTTCTAGACTGAAATGGGCCTTGATGGCCGGTTGTCCCATTTGGCATGGGTGGACACGTGGCGTGTCTTAAGTGGTCCGTGGAGGACGCGTGGCGGAACCTGGTTGGTCCACTTGTCAAACGGCGCTTGGTGGATAAAAATCCCCTAATCAATTTCCTTATTTGTAAAGGACTCACTAATATTTTAGTATTATTTTTTTCTCTTAACAACGCTACTTATACTAAGTAATTTTTTTATAATTATTTCTCTTCCTTAACAACTGTCAACTGGTCTGACCTTTAGGGCGAACATTCTAGAAAACTTCTTCTGTATAAATAAACTATTATATATGTTGCTAGGAACATTTAGGCCTTGATTGGCAAATGGCTGTTGGCGGTTTGCTGTTAGCTGGTTCACTTGGCTTGTTTGACCAGCTGGAATGTTTGGCTGTTTATAATGGCTTTTGAAATTCGTTGTTTATAAAAGTATTTGGTAAATTAATTGTGGTTGTTGGCTGTTTATTAGATAATTTTGTAGGCCAACAAGCCAAAAGCCAACAAAAAAGCTACTCAAAGCAGCTTTTTCATTTTGGGTTAAAAGCCAGCTTTTTCGCTGACTATAAAGCCAATTACCAAACACATTTTTTTGGTTGTTTGACCACTTAAAAAAGCCAAAAAGCCAAAAGCTAACCAAAAAGCCATTAAAAAGCCAATTACCGAACATGACCTTAATCTTTTGATGAAAAACTAGGACATCCTCCCACAGTTGTCATCCCTTTTGTTCCCATTGATAATGGGTGAAAACTTGCTAACTTCGTTTTGTTTCTAAGTCATATCACTCATATGGGATTAGTAGTTTGTAAAACTATCATAATTTCTTATCTCTATCTAATATTTATTTATTTATTTATTCCCCCCCCCCTTTGATTCTCAACCCTAGCTATAATTTTCCTGACACTAATGTTTGCTCCACTATTGAAATTTTACAATGAGGGAGTGCATAGTTTTTCATTGTAGGAGTTTCTTATATGAGCTTGTGTTAACGGCAACTTGTTCTTTTTATGGAAACTTAAAAAACATGTTAACTTGATAACCATCATTAATTAGTTTTATAATCATCAACGCCTTTGTACTCAACACAAATTACACAAATATTATACACTTCAATTATTATATAGGAGTAATGTTTACCACACATAAGGTAGTAATGTTTACTCTAACCTAAGGTAATAATTACCCTTTAAAAGGATTGATGTTCTTCGAACAAGTGTATTGATAGAGGGTTCGGAATTAATTATGAGGTTAATTATTCAGTGAAGTCGAGTGATCGAAAAGTCGGACTAGAGACCATCTCCGATTAGTGAGATTAATTATATTAATCTCACAGCTTTCCTATGACTGAACCTAACGAGTTACACCTAAGTGTGCAACCAAACTTAGACGACGAATAAAGCCAAAGGCCATAATACGTCAAACAAGAGGATACGTACTCCGACGTCGGATTCCAAACTTAGAGTGTCGAATGTCGAGTTAAATTCTAGGAATTTACAAGACGTACAAATAAGTCTAACAACAAATAATAAAATCAAAGCGCATACACAACCCTAGTGCACATGCTGCCATAACCACCAGCAGCGTGCCAGGGCGTCCGGGCTTGCGAGAGCAACAACATGGCGTGCCAGCAGCTCGTAGCAGGCCTGCTAGCAACGCGCGTCAGCAAGCCTGCGATAAGCGCCAGATTGCGAGACCTACTGGCAGGCCCGACATGGCAGCTGAGCAACAATGCACGGCAGCCCAACAAGTGTCGTAGGCTTGCGGTACGGCTGGCAAGCCCAAGCCAAGTAGTGCACAAGCAGCCCAGTTACACGGGTGGTCTTGCAATGTGTGTTGGACGGCCCAAACAATGCCACAAGGCCTTAACCAGCCTTCTCCTTATTGCCCAAGGATGTTAATCGATCTTGCCTTGTTTTATTAGTGGGTTTGGTGGCTTGGGGAACAAGGAGGCCATATGGATCTCCCTTGTGGTCCTCACCTAACCACTCCCATGTGATTGTCATTTGTTGTTTGATTATTTGTTGTTTGCATTTTAATTTATTTTAGAACTAAATTAAAAGCATTTTATTTCTTAACTTTGCGAAGTCCCACATTGATTGGAAATAAAAGAGATGGAGATGCTTCTCCTATATTCACCCAATGCCTCCCTTTGGAATTGTTGCAAGAGTTGAACTATATAAAAGGCATCGCTATTGAGAAAACTTTAATAAATCCTCTTGTTAGTAGTGTTAATATTACCCTAGCCGATAATATTAGCCAAGTTTAGTCTGTGGGTGGACCACGTTGGAGGGGTTGCGTTTGAGGCTCTTTATCCGTTCGTGTTCGTGGTAAGTGGAAAACACACACCAAGGGTATGATCGTCTTTTCTTCTTTCTTTCGCCTTGTTATTAAGTATATGTTAATTGTTTAATGCATGTTTTATTGCTTTAATTTAAGTACGGATCTTTGAGCAAGTTTCCTTCCACGCGGTGTTGGACACTGCAAAACCCAACACTCTTATCCTTGGAAAAAATAAGAGGGTCAAATCTATGCAATTTCTTTTTATGGTTACACCAAAAAAAGTGGAAGTTTAATGATTACTTTTCCGAGTCTTATTATTTGTTTCTTTTTCATTCTATTTCATATAAGTTTGTACTAAACGACCCCTATATGTATGACTATCCCTTGAATTCTCGTCTTACGATTGAATGATTCACCACACAAATATTGTCTTGTAAATAATATAGATATAGAAGATTAATATAAAACTCCAAATACTATCTATATTTACTTCCTACATTTTTAATTCTTGCAATATACTTTTTCAGCAAACTATTTGTGGAGGTTAGTTGAAAAGGTAATAAACAAATGAATCAAGCTATACAATTTAAACCATAAAAACTTAATATGTTTTCTTATAGTTGTGGTAATAAAATTATATAAATTAGTACGTCAATTTACCTAATCTAATATCATCTTAAAAATGTGTGTCAAAATAATGTCTTGCAAGTTAATAAAAACAAAGGAAATAATATATAGTACTACTCATATGATTATTTTATAAAGTTATAATTTATAAAATAGATGTAGGGGTTGTTACTAATTAGTAGAAATTGGTTTTAATAATCACAACTTTGATCCATTCGCGCTTTTAATAATCACAACTTTAGATTAATATTAATAATGAATCAAACTTTATAAGGGATTTTTTTTATTGGTCCCAACCAATCACTTAACTATTATAACTAGTAAATAGACACATCTCATCATATGATTGGCCAAAAAAAAATAAAAATAAAAATATATATATATATAAAAAAAAAGCCCACACACAAGTCCACAACCACCTCCCACCCAACCCCCTAGCAACCCACCCCCTCCACACTACCCTTCGCCGGCACCCAACCTAGCTCCCACCCCTTCTATTGCCCCCACCTCGTCCCCCATAACCTCCATCCTCAGAAGCTCCTCCCTCTCCACAAAACCCCTACAAAAATCCTTCCTAGGGGATCCATCAGGGTATTTTTGTGGTGGGAGTGTGGAGGGGCTGCCAATTGTAGGGTGAGGAGGTGGGGTTGCCAAAATTTGATGATGGAGAAGGTGGCATGATTATGGGGTGTTTTTTTTTACCAATTACGTGGCGACAAGTATCCATTTAACAAATTAATAAAATTACCTTTTTAGTTATACTTAATATGCACTTGGACCATTAAAAGTAAATAGCTCATAAGGTTCAGATTAATAATAATCCAAAATCTATATCTATACTTATATATTAAAAAGCGTTTATGTGTCACGTGGCACCCTCGCCATGTCATCATATTCATATTTGAAAAATGTCTATGGTGAGATTCGAACTCACAACCACAAAAACACGCATTAAATGACTTACCATCTCATCTGATAAAATAATCATGCTTTTATATTCCACTCATAAATATATATGTGGATTGGAGATCATAACCTTTAAGAGCTGCAATTCTAACAAAAAAAAAATCGATTTTATTATTGTTATAATAATTATGTTTTTATTTTCATTACATTTATAAAATTTATACAAAGAACATGTTTATATAAATAGTCAATAGTTGTTCCATAAATAATTTATTTAAAGATTTAATGAAAAACTATTAAAATAAACAAATAATGAATAAATAAATAATAATAAGTGAATATATATATTCAATTACAAGTGTTCAAAGTAACAACCCGGAGCATCGCCCAGGCAACACAGTAGTTGAAATTATTAATAGTGAACGGCTAAAAGTTGAGATTATTAAAACTAATTTTTATTAATAATTAACAAAAAATTTGTAGAAACCATAAAAAAAATAAAATAAAAAATAAAATAAAAAAAGAAAAGAAAATTGTGCAACTACTACTCCCTTCGTCCCTTAATACAAAGCCTCATTTCATTTTTGGGTAAAACAAATTACAATGCCTCTTTCTATTTAAAGTTTGTATATTTTAACATTATTACTCTCTCATTATTACTCTCTTTTTGTTAAGTTGTTATCTTTTTTCCTTTACTTTTTTGTACTTGTAATATCAATTTCCAACACTTTTTTTTCTCTACCTCTTCAATTATTCCTATTTTTTTTTCTAACCCCACATACACATATGTACTTTTAATCATTAATTTTTAAAAATTTACATCTTTCTTAATTCTTGTGCAAAAATCAAAAAAGACTTTGTATTAAGGGATCGAGGGACTATATGTGATCCGATTGGAGGAAATTGATTAGGATGCATTCGTGTCGACATAATTGGTCAAGATTTCTACTATGCAAGCTCAGTGATACAACTGATATGTCATGAAGTTCTGTTAAAGGCTAAAATCCCAATGATAACCAATATTGCTGGAATAATCTACTCGTATGTGTTGGAAGAAGAAAAGCATAGTGAGTGGAGAAAAACACAATCCAAATTTCTCACCACAAATTATACAAAGTGGTATTTAAAGAAATGAGAATCACGTTGTCACATGACTCACATTGATGCAATTTAAAATTACGATAATCATCAAACTAATTATGATAATCAACAAACTATCTCGTTGTTAGAGAATGGTATATAATTCTTCTTTTTCATAATAATCGCAATAATAATCGCAACAATAGGTGTTGTACATAGTTTTAAGAAATTTATAAGATTGGGATTAAAGGAAAATTTTAATAATAATTTCTCTGTTTAATAGCAATCGTAATAGTACATCTTGCACAAAGTTTTAGGAAATTTATGACTAGGAATCATAAGGTGAATTTTATAAAAATAAAAGTATCACTACGCCAAAAACATTATATAACAGCACATGATTAATAGCGGTTCAACTAAAACTGCTCTAAAAAGTACCTCCATTAACTTCTAATGGCGGTTTTGGATTTTAAGGAAGTTTTTAAAGCGGTTATAATAGAACCGCTATCAAAAGTAAAGAAAAAAGGCGCTTGAAATTAAAGCCTACAACCCGCAAAAACTCAAAACCCTCGCAAAAACTCAAACCCTTGCAAAAAACTCAAAACTACCAACCCTTTCAAACCCTCGCAAAAAACTCAAACTGAAAACCCTCTCAAACCAAAATCCCTCATCCGGCAACCTCACTACCTCCGGCGACGTCACTACCGGTCCGGCGACCTCCCTTTCTCTGTTTCTCTCTCCTCTCCTCCATTACTCCCTTTCTTCGCCATCTTCGTCGCCATCTTCGCAACTCTAAGACTCCAATCTGCAGGTTCGAAATTCTTACTTCTTATTATCGATTTTCTGTAATTTTTTTCGAATTTCACTTCTTATCATTTTTTGGTGGATGATTTCGGATTAGGGTAAGAGGAATTCGAGTGAGGTAAGGTTTGAAGAGGAGTTTTGATGTGGTTGATGTTTCTGTTTTCGTTTGCGAGGGTTTGGTTAATTTGGTTAATTTGTTGAATTTGTTGTTGGATGTACATTTTTTTGTTGAATGTAATTTGATATGTATTTTTACTTTGTTGAATTTCTATTTTTTTGGTTGAATGTGTTTCGAATATCTTTTTTTTTATTTATTTTTGAATTAACTTGTTGAATATATTCTGAAATTGTAGTTCTAATAGCCTCAAACCCAAATCTTCCGATTCATGATTTTTCCTAAAACCCAAGTGTTTCATGATTTTTGTTGTAGATTCTAAACAGCCCAACAAAGACAGGAGCACCTTTGGCAAGTAAGACTGGACAAGGCGAGTCTGTGGACTCCGCTCTGGTCTGCAAGGACGACTGGACGAGGCGAGTAAGGCAACCCTTGGCCGCGGCGAACAGCACCGAGTCACCGACGACAGCTGACTTAGTTCAGTTTAATCAGAGGTTAGTTTTCTTTTGTATTTGTTGAATATTTGATTGTATTTTAGTTTGTAAAGTTGTATTTTGTAATTGTAATTGTGAATTTGTGATTGTAATTGGAAATTTGTGATTTGTGATTTTGTGATTGTTGATTTGTTGTTGAGGACTTGAATTTGTGATTGAAATTGGAAAATAAAGAAAGATACAAAATGAAAGAAAATGAGATTAAATGTCTTTGAAATTAAAGAAGGAAGAAAAAGAAAATAGAATGAAGTTTTTGAAATTGAATTTTGGACTAGTAAAATTGTTGCGATACAACTGTACTACATACAGTGCAATGTACATTAGACATTTGAAGGTGGTGATTTTTTCATGAGCAACTTTTCAGGATTATTTCATCTTTTTATTTTTCTTTTGATTGATTTGGCACATATGCAAAATGGTAAGTTTGGATATGTTGTGTGTGCGCTCTTCTTTTGAGTTTTGCCTAAACAAGATAAAGGTTATTTTACAAGTCACATTTCTTTGTATATTTTGTGTATGGGCTATAACCTGTAACACACAGTAAGGTAATTTTGCCATTTTTGTTGGTTATTACGGTTGAAATTGGAAAATGGTGTAAGATACAAAATGAAAGAAAATGAGCTTAAATATTTAATGATTAAATGTAAGACAAAATGATACAACCGTTTGATTCTGGTTGTACACTTTATTTTTTTTGTTGGTTTTGATATGTAGACAGGATTGATATGTAGACACCGAACACCTACTTCACCTCCCATTCAATCACAAAAGGTTAATTTAATAGAACTCAAGTTTCTTTACAGTAGTTAGTTTTTGCTGAGTAATTATTTTTTTAACATATTCATATTGCACAATGTGTGTTTTTATTAATAGGAAATGAAATCGTTTGACAATGAGAAGGAAAAGGTTGATCGATGTATTGAAGCATTAGTTATTGCAAATGCTCAACCAGAGATGATAATGTTTTTCAAGTATGCTGCAAAAATTGCTTTAGATGAACAAATTAGAGTTCCCATTGATATTGGGATACGAAGTCAGTGCAAGGAGGTGTATCTTGGTACGGAGAAAATTTTTGATTTCCTTGTACAAGACCAAATCGGACTTTGTCATATGAAGATATATATGTCGTAAGTTTCGATACCATTGAACTACAAGTTCTTACTTAGTAGCTTACAAATTTTAATTATTTTAATTACTTGTAGAATTACCTCGCTAACTCACTTGCCTCGTTATTTGTTTTCAAATGAATTAGAAGGATGTATCCGGTTGCTGGCATTAGTGGTGTCTCTTCCTTTTTTGGTTTTATATGTCCATCTGGGATATCACAAGTGACTCAATTTCAAAAGGGGGACATAAAGAAGATCAAGGATCACAATATGAAAAGAAGTCACTACATGGTGGATGTCTTTAAAGACAATGCATCAAAAGGAAAAATTTTCCTCGCTCCATATAATGTCGGGTACCCTTTTTTTTTGTGATATTATCGTTCCCATGTCTACTCTCAATATTCATTTTTTATTTGTCTCAAATAGGATGCATTGGGTATTGTGTGCTATTGATCCTTTCAATAACATCGTATACTACTTTGATTCCTTACACAGTGAAGAGGAAATAGGCACGGGAAAAGGCGTTAGTGAGGATTTGCGTGAAATCATAGATGTGTATGTGCTTTTTTCTTATCAACTATAACTACCTCCATTGACACATTAACTTTATCTATGTCTACTTAGTTTGGTCTATTTATTTCTTTAGTGCTCTGTTTCAATTTCGGAGTGAAATGGAAATTGCAACGAAATTGAAGATGGATACTAAATGGAAGACAATAAAGGTATTAACAATTTGATAATTTAGTGTAGATATGAAATGATGAAATGTATGTATGAGTTCTTACAATTTGACAATAAAGGTATTAAAAATGTAGTGTCCTCGCCAGAGCAACGGAGTTGATTGTGGCTATTATGTGATGCGATATATGAAAGAGATTATCTCACACAAATGCACCAAGATTCCCGAAAGTGTAAGTTTGTATTTGTGTCAATTGTGTGGTTTTTCTGCCATATTCTTCCAAGTTTTACTACCATGAGCTATTGTTCATTGTCCTATGCTGTTGTTGTTTGCTAGCTGCTGCTCGTTGTTGGTGTTGTTGCTTGGTTGCTTCTGGTGTGTTGCAAGTGTTTGGTGTTTTGTTCTGCTGGGTGTTGCTGTGTTGTTGTTGTTGTTTGTTGTTGCATAGTGTATGTGCTGCATAGTGTGTTGCTGTTGTAGCTTAGTGTTGTGTTTGAGATAAGATATTGGTTTGATTTCGGTATGGGTTATACTTTGAATTATCATGGATTTGTTATTGATGTTGATATTATCCTAAGCAAATTGTTTTTTTATGTAGTATTTTGCAGGATGCCAGTTTTCCCATTACGATGAAACTCAACTTGATGATGTTAGACTTGAGTGGGTGCGTTACGTGTTTCAACATATCTAGTCTAAAAGAGTTGTTATAAGTAAATCACTCTTATTTTCCCAAAGTTTGAGTTTCGATGCAAAAAAGTACTATACATCTTGGGAAAATATTTTTTGTAAAGGAACATTTTGTAAAGGTGATAAATTGTGTTGGGAAAATATTTTTTTGTAAAGGAACATTTTGTAGAGGTGATGATTTTGTAAAGGAACATTTTTCTTTTTTGTAAATTATTATTATTATTATTACAGGTTTTGCTATATTATTATTGAATTATTTAGTAATTCATTTTTTTTTAAATAGTTGCAAACTTATAATAGCGGTTACAAAAATTATACTATTTATCAAAGCATATTTATTATAATTTTGGCGTTTGAACCTTTTAACAGCGGTTGTAATGAAATTTGAATTTTGGCGCAAAAGTCATTATTTAATGGCGGTTACAAAAAGTACGCCATTATAGAAAACTTTTCCCACTTTTTCTGATTAATGTTTTATAGCGGTTATACAACCGCCATTAAAAGTGTCATATCCTTTTAACAGCGTTTAGATGAATGGCGGTTGGGTAACCGCTGTTAAAGGGTATTTTAACCGCCATTAAAGCCAATTTTTGGCGTAGTGTATAGTTAGTGTGGATATATTTAATTGTTTATAAAAGAAAGAGCAAAAAAAAAGTAGTAACAGTGGGGATAGTAAAAGAAAAAATAATAAAATACTTATGGAATTGGGTCAGTGAGAGAGAGAAATAATAAAATATTAGTGGATTCTTACCGAATTCAACCTCTTATATTAAAAGGTGTTGCTAAGAAAGTCTATATGCCACGGATACTCTTTCACTTATGTCACATCACCATTCAACCTCTTATTATACCACATCAACACTCACTCAACCTTAATCATTATGCCACGTCACTATTACATCATATAAAAACATAAGGGTAAGGAGATTCAAACACCAACCCTCTTATAGGAAAGATGGTTATTGAACCATTAGCTCCCATGTTAAGAATATGAAAATAAATGTATATAATTGCATATTACAAGGACTATTTAAAAAGGATAAAATGACATCAAAAATAATAAATACATATAATCACAAGGTTTAATTTAAGTGGTAACCTAGTGCAACGCCCGAACCACACACAAGTTATTATAAAACATTTGTAAAAAGAAATTGTTGCAATTATTACGACTCGGATGGAGCTAGCATAAAGTATAGTTGGTACAGGTACATTTAGGTATTGTTCTCTTCAACTTATTTCAGATACTTATTACTTATTCATAAAAAAATTTAGATTAGATCATAACCTTTAACTATTATTTACTTATTGTTAAATATCGTTAACTGCGTATTGAAAAAATTATGAAAATTACATATTTGAAAAGTTCCTAATAAGACAAATCTAACAAGATAAATTTTAATATTTTTTATTTATAGATTATTATTAAAATGCAGTTAGAGTTTATTCAAATTATTAAATTAGATCACACCGTACTCGCAGATAATAAAAAAATCAGGTCAGACCTTATTAAAATCAGAACAGGTTTCCTTGTTTCATGGGAAGAGAAGTTGTTATTAGAATAGAGAAATAATGATACAAAAAATAGTATAAGTTGAGTTGATAGGAGAGAGAAATAATAAAATATAAGTGAGTCATTACCAAATAAGGGAGTGTTGCGATTATTATGAAACGGATGTAAATGAAAAGTATTGCGAATATTACTGTGACACCCCGTCTAAAAAAGAAGGCGAGACATTAGCGGAAATAACGTCGAGACGGTAATGTCACTCTAAAGGTTACTAAAAAAAATAAAGGAAACAACTGAAAAGGTGATATAAAATTATTTAAGTGAAAGAAAACTCAATAAACATAGAAAACTTCAAATGAGGCAGAACAACCATGCAACCGTGTGCTGACTGTGGATAATTAATCCTATGTCAGTTGTCCAGCGGGGGAGAATTCTGGGGCCATATGGCCGTAGCCAGACTGGATGTAACACTTTGGCTACCTAGTTGTCATTAGGCGTAATACTGGAGTCCCTAGCTTTCCAGGCGCAACAAGGGCGTTGCCGTTCTCAAGTGGGGGTGTATGTAATACCCCTCATGATTGCTTTAAAAAGATTTGATATACTACTCATATCAACAAGGTGCATCTTCCTTTTAGGGAGCTCATTTGCTAAGATACTCCACATTTAAGCGTGCTTGGCTGGGAGTAGTCTTGGGGTGGGTGACCTCCTGAAAAGTTTTCTTGGGGCGCGCATGAGTGAGGACAAAATGTGCCGAAAGGACTCGTGTTGGTTTGTGAGGACAATTGTTAGCCCTTGATGCGCATTTCATGGCAATAGGTCCCTCCCTAATTTTTTTGGGGTCGGGGTGTTACAGTTACGAAACATTGGGAGTAATAACTTATACACCATAAGTGTTCATAGATTGTTATGCTTTAAAGACGTATTTTTAATTTAAAGATTAAATCAAATTTCGTCTACAACTCTATGTACGTCGCTACCATTCACAATAATTGTAGCGCAGCCTTACCAAATAATACATGTAAATGTCTCGCATGATGAAAAAAGAAGAAAGCTAAGAGGCTACTCCTTAGCTTCGATATTTGGTTTTGGGATGGTACCTCCTTAAAATGATGAAATGAACTCTCTCTCGATAATGGGTGAGACTCAGGCCGAATTTAGCCTTACCCTTGTCCTGCATTGACAAATAAAAAAAAGTCAAATATTTTATACGACTATAGGGCTACTCATCCTATGCTGATATAGTTTTGGGATGAAACCTCTTTGAACTTGTTAGTAGACTTTTTTCTCAATTATGGGTGCGGCCGATGCCTACAAATAATAACATAGTATCAAATTCAAGCTCATAGCTGAGACCTTAAATGGCTTTAGTGTGCTTCGGGACAATTTGAATTGAGTCTACTTGTGACAAAAATGTGAAAATGCACCCTTGCCTCATGAAGTATCACGTCATCTTAAATTAAAAAGAAACCTCACATATTAGTGGGAGAGGTGACAAATGAAAATTTGTTATCCCAAATAACTCATTGTATGCGTTCTTTATTGATGAAAGAAGAGGGTTAAAAAATTTATAAGGCTAATGTGTAATGACTACACAACCTATTATCACATAGTTTTGGGATCGAGCCTCCTTAAATTTGCGAGAGAAATTCTCTATCTTGATGACGGATCAATGTGTCCCAAGCCTGTATTTGTAGCAACTCTCATCCCTACTGATACGAATAGTTAGAAAATGAGTTTTGTATATTTCAAAATTGATAGAGAATACCTTTATATTTTCTAATATATTTTGTGAATATCCTTTTGTGTAATTAGGTTAATGATATACTCTCATGCACTAGGTTGTAATTCATATAAATATTGTTAATGAGAATAACCTAATCAAGGAGATTTAAACACGCTTACATGGTATAACGACTCCTAGGAAATATTCTCTCTAATTTCCTAACCCTAACGATCCATGCCCTAGCCTACCTCCTTCACCATGATTCCACTTCATCCGATTTTTTTAATCCTAATCCTTGTAATAACTCTAACTAGCTATTTTTCATTCTCTCTTGTACTCCCTCCGGTTTTTTAATTAAGTTCTACTCACTTTATGTTTTCATTCATTTATTTAAGCTCTATTTACTTTTGTTTTATTCCTTTTATGACAAATCTTATTCATTTTTAAAATCCCACTTTGTGAAATCTCTTACTCTTTATCTCTCTCATGCTCTTTAATACAAAGGGATTGATGGTCCCGTATGTTTTCTTTTCCTTGGTTTGGATAACTACAATAACTGAGTATGTAACACTTAGCAAAATGAAGATAGTATTACATTAGGAATTCCCTCATGAGTAAAGGTTTTTTTAATTTTATTACTCCGTATTTCATTTTCTTTTATCTTAGCTTTATGAATTTTGTTGTACAAAATATTAACATCTAACAACAGTTTTGTAAATTAGGCTCAATGTATATCATTAATAAATATATTTTCTTAAAAACATATACATATTTATCTAATTTATATGTACTTAAAAATACTAATATGTTAAAAAGTGCTTATAGTGTATGTGCCATGTGATACCATTCTCTCAAACAAGACTGTAAGAGTTTCAGACCAAATTGGACTTCCAGCCCTTTATAATAATAATAATAATAATAATAATAATAATAATAATAATAATAACTAATGTGGTAGGGACGTTTTATGTGCTCAGCACCTTATGGATTGCTTGAGTGGTGTTGTTGTGGCTGCCACAGATGAGTTAGTTGACTCTATTCAGGGCGATTAATCTTTTTCTAGCTAGAAGATGTCCTATGCAACTAAGATAGTATATTACTAGTGCTCCTCTTACACCACTTGTCAATCCCTGTGGTAGTATCTGGCTTACTATTGTGGGTATTGTTTGGCGGCGTCTGGTTTCGAAGGTGGGTGTTGTTATGGTTGGTCAGTCTTTAAGAAATTACTTTGATGGTCTTCAATTTGTTGTTGGGGTTTCTTTAGGTGGTGAGGCAATTCATCATGTAGTGAATCGGATGATTGAGGACTGTGGTTCTGATATTGGCTTATCTATGATGTTGGTGGATTTTCAAAATGCCTTTAATCTTGTTGATCGTTCAGTCATGTTATATGAAGTTTGTCGCCATTGTACGCGCATTTCACGATGGGTGAAATTCTTCTATTCCAATCCAACCAGATTATATTATGGTGAACAAACCTTATGGTCGTCTTAGGGGGTGCAGCAGGGTGATCCCTTTAGTCCTCTACTTTTTTCTTTGGTTTTACAACCCCAGTTTGTAAAATCAAGGACACTTTTGATGTATGTATTCAGGTTTGGTATTTGGATAACGGTACTGTTATTAGTGACACGTTGGTGGTGGGGAAGGTCTTGCAAATGATTATGGAGGAAGAGCCTCGTTTGGGGTTACATCTTAACGTGGAAAAAATTGAAGTTTTCTAGCCTACAAAAGACCCTCAAAGCAGGCTTGTGGGAGTCTTTCCACCTAATATTACTCGACCTTTTTAAGTAATAACTTGGTGGTCTCGCTAGTTCTGATTCTAGTTTTAGTGGTGAGCTTGTGATGCAGAGGGTTGACCATGACCATTGTTCTTATAGATAAGGTTAATAAGCTCGATGATCCCCAATGCGAGTTGTTGCTTCTTAGGCCATGCACCGAAGTTTCTAAACTTTACTTTTCTTGGCGTACTTGTCCTCCTAGTACTTTTGAGGTGGCTCAGTGCACTTTCGACAAGGCTCTTCGATCTTCCTTAGAGCGTATCGTTAATTGTTTAGGGCTTGGGTTTTGCAATTGGCAATGGCAGCTTGCCACTTTACCATTTGCGTTTGGCAGACTTGGTGTTTATTTGGCAGGTGATGTTCGTCATTATGTTTTTCTTACATCTCGGTTACAATCTGTTGGGTTGCAAATAAAGCTTCTACGGCATGCAAGCGTTGTTGGCCTTGGTCGAGCCTTTGCGGACGCGTTGAGTTTATTTACTAGAACGGTTGAGTCTGACATTTTGAGTATTTCTAGTGAGGTCTCTACCCCTAAACTCATGAAGAAATTGGAAAATATAAACTTCACGAAGGTTACCTCTTCTGCAGAGTCCACCTTCTCTTTATCTCCTCGATAATCAGTATTGTGAAAATTGCAGCCGGGAGATCACACCTCAGCTTGGCTTTGGGCGGTTCCTATTTTAGGGTTGGGTCAGAGATGAATGCACAGACTTACCGATGTGTGATGTGTAACCGATTGGGTGTTCCATTGTTCTCTATCTCGATGCCTTGCATTGCTTATTCAAGGGTTTTTCACAGGGGATATTTTCGGTGATCACGCGGTGTCGTGTGCTAGTGTGATGGGTATTAAACATTGGCACAATCTTGTTCAGGATACCCTTATTGATGCTTGTTATCGATCAGGGATTTCAGCCAGAACAGATTTGACATTAGGTTGTCTAGAGGGAATGACGGGGGTCTCTGACCTGCAGTGGTCGTGATGTCTGTGTTGATTTGACAGGGTCTTCTCCTTTGACAGGGTCTGGGCTATCTGAATTTGTTCCTGGACGGGTTGTGACTGATATGGCTCATCGGAAGCGGATCATATATGAATATAGTTGTCGTGTAATAGGATATAGATTCCTTCCCTTCTCCTTTTCTTCACTCGGTGAATTAGACAAGGAGGATGTTGCGCTGTTGAAGCGGGTTAAGAAGTTCTCGTGACACCCTTGTTATTATTATTATTATTATTATTATTATTATAATAATAATAATAATATCTCAAAAACTAATAAAGTCATACAACCTACAATAAATGAGTGGGAAGCCGAGATACAATCTGGGCCTCACTCCTCTAGCTATAGAAAATCCTATCCGATTAAAAATATGAGCACCAGCACGAGCCCCGATCTCTGGAGTCGTCGAAAACTTCTGAACCTGCTTTAGCAACGCGACGTCCCCCTTGTCTAAATCCTCAAGTGAAGAAATGAAAAGGGAAGAAATTCATACCCAATTTCTCCACAACTAGATTCATAATTGACCCGCTTCCAATGAGCTACATCAACCACAACCCGCCCAGGCTCAAAGCCAAATAGCCCCGACTGTGCCAAAGGAGAAGATCCTGTCAAATAGACATAGACATCACGACCACAATCCTAGGAATAAAGTAACACATCTGCAGGTCAAAGAGCCCCGTCGTTTCCTCCTGACAGCCCAATGTCAACCTGCTTTCTAGCTAACGTTGTTCGGCACAACGTTGTTCGTGACATCCTTGTTGATATTTGTTTTCGGTCTGGGAATTCTGCTTGAAAGGAGGTTAACGTTGGGTTGTCTGGAGGGAACGACGGGGCTCTTCGTCCAGCAGATGTGTTGCTTTATTCCTGGGATAGAGGCCTTGATGTATGTGTTGACTTGATGGGGTCTTCACCTTTGACACAATCGGGGCTGTCTGACTTCGTTCTTGGTCGTGTTGTGTCTGCGGAAGCTCAGCCGAAGCAGGACAAGTATAGGGCGCGTTGCAGGGATATTGGTTATGGTTTTCTTCCTTTCTTATTTTCTTCATATATGGAATTAGAGAAGGATGTTATTGCGTTGTTGAAGCGGGTTCAGGCTTTCGCTAAGACTCAGGATATTGGTGCTCGTGCAGTTGCTCACATCTTCACCAGGATCGGGTTCGCTATAGCTAGAGGGGTGGGAGCCCAGATTGTATATCGGCTCCCCATCAATTTCCTGTAAATTGATTGACTTTGTAGGTTTTTTTTAATAATAATAATAATAATAATAACAACAACAACAACAAAAACAACAACAACAACAACAACAACAACAACAACAACAATAACAATAACAATAATAAATAATAAAATTAAAAATAATAATAATAATTTTCTCCAGCTTCATCCTGTGGTAGAGACGGTTTACGTGCTTTGCACCTTATGGATTGCTTGAGTGAGGATGTTATGGCTGTATCAGATTAGTTAGTTGACTCTAGTTCTGGGGTTGTTAATCTATTTCTAGCTAAAAAGTATTAAATAGAACTAGGAAAGTATATTGCTAGTGCTCCTCTTACACCACTTGTCAAGCCTAGTTGTGGTATTTGTCCTATAGCTGTGGATATTATTTGGAGGAATCTGGTTTCAAAGGTAGGTGTTGTTATGGTTGGACAGGTTTTAGGAAGTTACTTTGATGGTCTTTAATTTGGCGATTGGGTATCTTCAGGTGGTGAGGCAGTTCTTCATGCTGTGAATCGGTTAATTGAGGATCGTGGTACTGATGTTGGTCTTTCTATGTTGTTGGGGGATTTTCAAAATGCCTTCAATCTTATTTAACGTTCGATCATGTTGCGTGAAGTTCATTGTTGTTGTCCGGGCATTTCATGATGGGTTGAAACCCTTGGTAATCTAGTCATATTGTATTATAGGGACCAATCCTTATGGGAGTGCAGCAGGGTGAAACCCTTGGTCCTCTACTTTTTGCTTTGGTTTTGCAACCCCTGGTTTGTAAAATCAGAGATGCTTTTGACTTATGTCTTCATACGTGGTATTTAGATAACGACACTATTAATGGTGAAACTTTGGTTGTAGGGAGGGTTATGCAGTTGATTATGGAGAGAGGGCCTCGTTTTGGGTTACATCTCCTTTCTGGTCTTCAGAGGACCCTCGAAGCGGGCTTTTAAATGTCCTTTCGCCTAATATTTCTCGACCTTCACATGGTGTTAGGTAGCTTGGTGGTCCAACTAGTTTTTATCTCCGTTTTGGAGATGACCTTGTGATGTAGAAGGTGACAAAGACCATTGCTCTAATGGATAGGGGTTCTAAGCTCGATGATTCCCAGTGTGAGTAGTTTTTGAAAGGAATGGTGTCCTTCGAACAAGTGTACTATTCCGTTAGTGGATTCAAAATTATTAGAAAACTAATATATTCAGTAAGGTCAAGTGATCGGAATGCCTGGGTGGAGGCCGCTTCCGATTAGTAATATTAATGTATAATTAATATTACAGCTTAATCTTGACTGAACCCTTCGGGTCACACCCCAACAAATATACAAATCGACTCGACGAATTAATTCGTAAGAAATTAATTCGTCGCCCAAGTGTTAAATATTTAGACGTCGGAAATTCGAGCTTGGAGCGTCGAAACCAAGCGTCGGAGAATCTCAAATGTCGAGCCAAAATTTAGGATTTGGCGAGACGGGAAAAATGCTTCAAGTAACAAGTAAAATCCTAGCCACGCAAAAGGCTAGGAAAGCGCGCCTAATAGGTGCATGCCACGTGGCAACACACAAGGCAAAGCGCCATGTGGCAGCACACGTTGGCAGCCACCTAGTGGAAGCCGCAAAGTAGCAGCGTGCCACATAGGCAGCGTGTCACGTGGCAACGCGCCATGGTGGCGGCACGTGTGGCAAGAGGCCGTGGACCCGGGTGACGGGTCATGGACATGGGCCAAAATAAAATGGCCCAACCGAACCCAACTTGGGGATCAAGGTTGGGTTACAAATGGTTAGTTCACATTGTATGTGAAATGCCTTGGGGACCAAGTAGGAAAGTGGTCCTCACCTAACCATGTGACACTTGTTAATTATTCTTTGGTTTATTTAACTAAGGATTGAATTCATCAACATTTCCATTTGAGATCTTTTTGTGAAAAAGTCCCACATTAAAAGATGAGTGGAATTCACAAGCTATCCTTCCTTATAAATAGCCAAAGCATGGCTTGAGAATTCTTTGCTTTAGTGGGAGTTAGAAAGAGCATTGCATTTTGGCAAAAACTCTTAAACTCCATCACTTGGGTTTAGGTCGGACCTTGCTAACTCCAAGGTAGCGGACCTAAAAAGTCGGTGTTCGTCCTTTGTGGGTGGATACCGTTGGAGGCTCGGTATTTTTGGAGCTAAAGCTTTCAAGTAAGAGCCCATTAGGTCGGACAAAGCACGCGCTAAAGGTAAATTCCGATTTTATCCTTTTATGTTTATATGTTATGCTTTATGGTTTTATTAATTGCGAGTGGTTCTTTGGGTTTGGGTCATTTTCGTGGTAAGTTGGACTTACCAAACCCCAACAGCGGTATCGGAGCCACGCTCGTTTATTTTTAAAATCATAATACTTTTTCAAGGTGATTTTTATGGCTTTATTTTTGTGGTTTTAAGTTGCCAATTAGATTAGTAGCTCGTATTATCTATTTTAACCTCGTATTTAAGCTACCTTCATCCCCGAACCCAAATTTCGATGAATTTTGGGTGGAAAAGGCGTTCTAGAAATGGTGTTTTTCTTCCAGGGCTCGGTTTTTAGCCAAAAAACGACCAGAAATGCTATTTTTGAGGGTTTTTTTCGTTTTTACAAAAAATTTTAAGTCTTTCTAACCTTGAAAATTAATTGCATATTTATGGTGGTTATGTAATTGGTTCAATACATATTTTATATGCAATTTTAAACCTCTTTAGGCATGATTACTTGGTAGCAATTTGTGCTTGAATGCTTGGTTTTATTTTTCACTTAATTGCAAACTAATTGCATTAAGTGTGAAATTGTTGTTCTTTGAGGCTTCCAAGTATTAAAGATTCAATCTTTAATTATGTTAAGTGATTGAAACTTTTTATTACTAAATTCCATGAATTTTTGTTAAACTTTGTTGAATTAATCATTTTTTAGTTGATTGGAATCATAAAGTTTGAAACTTTGTGATAGAAAATTATTTATCTTCACATTGGAAGATATAATTTTTTTCAAGGATTCACAAGTATTAAAGTTGGAATCTTTATTGAACTTATGTTCATTTTTCCAACTCCCTTTTATTTTGTCAAAAACTAAAGATTAACTAATTAAATTAATAGTGAGTAATTTCCCTCTTATTATTTTTGTTGCACCAAGTTAAACCAATTTAATTAAAGAATGGTTCTTGGAAATTATTTTGGTTAGATGCACTTTGAAAATTTTATTTTAAGTTAGACTTGTTTGAATTTTCATTTTTGCTCAATGAATTAATTCTAAAATTAATTTAGAATTGATTAGAGATGTCACACAAAATCAGAAATTTATCCCGAGGCACAAGCACGCAAACCAAGGCACAATAGCCATGTGCATCCCTCGGCAAGCTGGGCTACTCGCACAACCCGCATGTGGCTGCCGAGGGACGAGGCTGCTGCGCTTGGTGCGTGTGGTGCTAGGTGTGTGCGAACAGTTGTGTGCTGACTTGGTGCATGAGGGGCGTGCGAGTTGGATGCAAGGCGTGGCAGCAGTGCTAGGTAGCTGCAGCTAGAAGCGCATCGAGTGCGCGCTGCCAAGCAGCGCCCAGCAGCATCACAGCACGCAAGGCCGAGGCTGCTAGGCAAGCACTCAGCACTTGCGTGCATGTGAGTGCTCAAGGGTTCTAGCCTTGGGTAGTCGAAGCACTTTTCTCTCGTTTTAATTTTTCTTTTTGGCCTTTTTGTTTATTTTAATTTATTTTAATTATTTAATTATTTTAATTAAAATTTTGGAGGCTAGGCCTCGGGTTTTGAGCGGCATTGGCAAAATATATTTTAATAAATTTTGGGAATTACCGGCTAAATTAATTGGATTAATTAAGTTGGATGCGGAATTTGGTGGGAGCTTCAAATATTAATTGCGCTTATTTACATAACCGGTTAAAACAACATTGACTAGTTTTAATTAGGTGTGTTAATTGGATTAACCACCTAGATTAGTTACTAGTTCACGCGTGTTTAAGCATTGTTACTTGTTTATCGTTGTAAAATGCATGGGCCATTCAAAAATAGTGAATGGATGAATGGAATGTATATTCTCTCATAGGTTTCATGAAATGACAACTAGTGGGGCCCGATTAGGATAGAAAATACGGACTGCGATCCGTGATGTATTTTTGTAAATCTAAATACGGTCTGCGTATCGTTGAGTATTTTTGTACCTTAATATTTAGATTAGTCCTAATAGTAGATACTAGTAGTTGCATTTAATTATGGTCAAGTCTTCAAGATGGAGGTTCTTGGAAGACGTAGCCATGAAGTGGCAAATAAAGACCTTTTGAAGATTTGAAGATCTCAAGGGGTCATGCTAGTTGCCAAATGCATCTATATTTATGTTTTTCGATATATATATGTTTATGTATATGAATTACATGTTAGATGCATATTTAGGATTTTGAATGTTGTGATGATTAATTAAGTTCACTTAAATCAACCAACATAGAAACCCTAGGTCCCTAAATATTGAGTAAAAACATGTCATTCCAAAACAACACTTACCGGCCGAACGAGGGTAGTGGTGGGCTACGCCAAAGCGAGGCATCACTACCTCTCCTAGGAAGTAAGGCATACCGGGTATGCGAGTTGGTTTTGGTTGTACTCAACGATATGAGTGATGGATTCCTAACATGTCGTGGAAAAGTGAATAAATTGTTGAGAGAGCATTAGATGCGACGATTTATTCAACCAAGAGTGTCTTCGAGGCATTAGCAAAGCGTTGCTTACCTTAGGAGATTGAGGACATGCCAAAGCATGCTTAACCACTCTTTGTTTCTTCGGATCTTGAAATCGACTTATTCTCGCTAAACGGGGACAATTTTAATGCGTGGATAAGACGTTTAATAAGATTGAAAATTTGCATGAATAACTTTAAATTTTCAAACTTATTATGTTATTTACTTGATAAATTGTTATACTTTGCACTTATATTTGTAGAATTCCAAATCAAACCGTACTGCTTTCCATAATTGGTAAAGGAAATCTTTGAGAATGGTTCTCAAAGAAAAGTAAAGCAAAGCATTTCCAAAATATAATTCTCATAAATGATTTTAATAACAAAGTCTGAAAGGACGGTTGGACATCATGTATTCAAAATACTAGGTAGTTTTGATAAAACATGAAGTATGAAGTTGTAAACTCAAAATTGTCAATATTGACAACCAACATATCTTTTCGCTTAATACATAGATGAGCAGGACTCATTGATGTAGTAATTCAAGCGTGAATTAAAAGAAAATATGGAACTTTGTTTTACGGCGCATTAGATGCTTAATTATGCCTAACAAAGTATAAAAGTCAAAGTCTCTTAAAGAAATGGCTCTTAAAAGATTATGAGATAAAGTATGATAAGAAATATAGGAAACGAGGAACGAAAAAAAGGAATAAGATTCTATTTCAACCCATGAGTTCGTATTATTGTAGTTAACTTAGCAATTCGTTATCTTCATAAGTATCGGATACTTCTTGAGTGTTCCACTTTGAAAGTGACCTCAAACGATTGAAGATAAGCTAAGTTATCCACTTACAAGCTAAGAATGAAGCAAGTGGTGCTACATCAGTTGTAAGGTCGTATGCTTTTTTTAAAGACCTTTAAGCTAAGGCTGGAACAAATAAATGGTTATTGTGTTCCATAATCTGCAATTGATCCGTTTACACACGGAAAGACTCACATTCAAAGCAATGAGCAATAGTTGCAAATTTATTTGAATGGAATGGTTGTCTAAACCATGAGTCAAGAATGCTTGATTATAAACAAACATTATCTTAACATGATACACTAGAAAAAGCTCAAAGTCATGGGCATGATTTGCATTCTGAACATCTTTAGCAATGTCAAATCGACAAGAACGTACTCAAGGCTCTATTAGATAGGCTCTTGATAGTTGATCGATTCGAAATCGTTCTAAGACAAGCAAGTCTTACTTGTTGAAACCGTTAAAGTAAAGAGCTATTGTTCTTGGTATAGACAATTGACTCCGAAAGCTAAAGAGGATTCATTTACTTCAACGTATCACAAAGAATTTGAAAGAATATGGCTATATTCATCAAATGTGAACAAAATTGACCTTGAATAGTTCAAGAGTTCAGTGAAGCACAGAATCGACTTGGAAAAATATCGAAACGTCTAGATTAGATCGAGCGATGTTTGCTTGAGCCAAGCGTGACCATCACAAAGTTATGAAATTGAAATTTTCATAAATAACTACACAAAGAACATAGTGTGTCTTCACGGAGACCTCGATGCCATTTAAAATGACTCGAACAATGATGGATCACATCCCTTCCTGTAAAGTTCTTAAGATTTGCATGAAGGACTAATGCTACACTAAACAAAATGTCAAATCTAAGAAAGGACGCCATATTCAATTATGGATAGAATCATCTTCTAAATGTATCTTCAAGTATATGTCTAAAAATCTTAGCCCAAGTGAGAGTTTATTGGCTCAGTGGGAGCTCACCAGCGTAGCAAGAGCTAGGTGGTTGAGTGGGAGCTTAATGGCTCATTAAAGGCTAAGATAGCTCAAGTGGGAACTAACTGTTTGTTTTACAACGAACTTTTACCCAAAGACAATATACATGTCTCTTTCTAAGCATTCAAGTGAGACCATGGGCCTTACCTCCACAACCTAATTGAGAACATAGTGTTTGTTGCTCTAAGTGGTGTCTTTCTGGAAAGTAACACATTTCCAAAATGACAAGTGGGAGGAAAATGAACTCGATGACCATCGAGCTTAGCAACAAACTAGAACTTAGAATCTCGGAAGACCTTAAAAGGGCTTCGTGAGAATACTTGATCAAGAATACTCAAAAGGACTTTACAAGTGCCTTAAAAGAGAATTCATTTCTCACAAAACTTTTGAAAAGTTGGAGTAAGATCAAGAATATCAAAGGGCTTTGGAAGCGCTTTGAAACTCAGTGTTTGATGCAATAACCCCGTGTAGGTATAGAATTCACCAAAGGCTTGGGTTGAATCCTATAAATTTCTATTAAATTAGAAATAAACCTAAGACGTACAAGTATACTATTTACTATTAGAAAGTAAAGGAATAATGTCTTGTAAGATAGCTACGACAAATCCAAATTCCAAATAATGGTTAGAGGCCAATAAAATCCGAGATAGACTCCATATTTGATAATCATGTTTGAAACTTGATTAATTTGCATAAAGGGTGAAAGACCCATCGATTGCAAATAAGTTTTCAAGGAGAAAACTAACAAATGTGGAAATGTATATGCATAAATAGCTAGATTGGTTAAAAAGGATACAATTATATTCACGGAGTTGATTTTAATAAAAACCTATTCACCAATCGGAATGCTAAAGTCTTTTCGTGATTGTTTTAGCAAAATTGCTCATATAAAATATGGCTAAATAGATACCAAAACCGCCTTCCCAAAAAAGGATTTTGGAAGTGACTATGGACTAGTCTAAGGGTTTTGAAAATCTAAATAATGCTAGATTTGAAAGCAAGCTCAAGGAATCCGTTATGGGATTAAAGGAAGCATTGCATATAGGAATTGGAACGTGTTTTCTCATAAAGTTAATAAGAGGATTGGCTTATGGAGAAATATAGAAATTCTGATGAATAAGAAGTTTAATGGGAGAAAAAGTAAATGTCCAACGAGAAGTTTACAAACTATATTGTGAAATAACTATCAAATGCAAAATGCTTAGATTTGAAAGTGTTTTCGACAATGGACCAAGAAAAAGACGATACTTAGTACGTATTGGGTATTAAGTTCTATTGTATAGTCTTAATAAAATGTTTGAACGTGTAAAGGAGTTTACAGTGTTAAACATGAATTGAAGTACTTTGAAAGACTTTCGACCCGTATGTATAAAACTAAGTAAATGTTTGAACTAAGTATAAGCTAGGCTAAATACTAAGTCAAACATGAAAGACTCTAATAGAGACTTTCAACCATATCACACAGCAAATTGTTTAGCAAAGACTCGGTGAAACTGAATGAGCTAAAATGACAAATTAATGGAATAAGATTGAGAATTACTCTGCAATTTAATCCATCATGTACGTTGTGATATGGAATCGTCGCAAGATTTACTTGCTTAGAGCATGTGAAGTATGTATGAAGTACCAATCAACCTGAATCTATGTAATAGATCGTTAGATTATGGCCAAGAACATCCAAAGTACTTGGATATGTAACAGGATAAGTTCTTGACTTCTGGAAACAAATACGATTTAAGAATTGATGTTGCAAGCACAAACCTTAACAAGGATTAGATCCTTAACAAGGAATCCGTTTATAATCACGAGCTTAAAATGAGTCGTGGCTTGAGAATGGTAACATAGACGTGGATCCATGTGTAATGTTCAGGAATTTAAAGAAAATTTCCATGATCAGAAGTGATTAAGATATCCCAAATCATTGTGAGCCGTTTGGAATGAAACCCAAGCAAAGCATCATCAGGAAGTCTACTAAAATATATGTTGAGAATATTATTGCCTTAATGGCAATAATAAAGAAGATGTTCTATGGAAAGTTCGTTGATGAACGTTAATGATTGTAGGTTGTCAAGTTGAAGGTCTCAATCATGAAAATGAGTGGGAGCCATCACTTGGACAATAAATCCTAAATAACATATAATCCATGACACTCTCAAATTTTATCATCTTATTATGAAAGTGATCAGTAATGAAGATGCTAAGATTAGCAAAGTAATTATAACTAAACCTATGCAATAAGTGAACGACAACATTAACAATTGCATGAAAGAAATCAAGCATATTAGATATGGGTGTGACTTCTATAGATGTTTTATAAAGAGTGATACTCTTAAAACATTCGGAAAAACTATTTATCATAAGATGAACCTTTCATGTTTTGGAGTAATTCAAAATTTCATGCAATTTTTTATCACTCCGTTTGCTATTTAATTGTGGTTTAGAATTAAATAACGAGTATATTCGATTCTTGGAATATTCAAAATAGGGTATCAAGACCAGTCTTGGTAAGGAAACACCTATTAAGTGAACGTTGAATATTATAATAAAAAATTATCCCTAACCGAGGTCATTTAAACGATGGACGATTAATGACCAATTGAGATTAGTGTGTAGTCTGATTTATAGCATCGTTTCTTGTGCTACAAGGACATGATTGTCATAAATCATTTGCACAGGTATTGGTTTAGAACCATACTGGATCGACCTATGAGAATACTTTAAGAGATTAAAAATCGTCATAAGTATACTTCTCATTATGGCTATCGGAACCTATTTCCTTGACCATGAGTATTGTGAGTTCTCTTGTTTGAGTACTAGTCCGCTTTGATGTTGTAAAACGTCTGTCATAATAGGGGATTATAACGGGAACACTCGGGCGGCTAGGTCCTCTCAGTAAGAGGAGCTACATTACAAGATTGGGAATGTCCCCCTACTAAAATACGGAAGATGTCTTTGTTGTATACAAGGCCTCTCGTAGAGCGAGACTGTAAAAATTCATGGCTGTGCTCTGATGGATTTTATAAATCATCTGTTTATTGACAGTCAGACTCGGAATCAAGAAACACTTCTGGACGTAATAAGGATGACGAAATAATCTTACCTTATAGTTCATGAAGAGACATGAAGAGACATAGGAAAAAGGTTGTACACTAAATGCGCACTTGTCCGGAAGGACAAGTGGGAGATTGAAAGGAATGGTGTCCTTCGAACAAGTGTACTATTCCGTTAGTGGGTCCAGAATTATTAGAAAGCTAATATATTCAGTAACATCAAGTGATCGGAATGCCTGGGTGGAGGCTGCTTCCGATCAGTAATATTAATGTATAATTAATATTACAGCTTAATCTTGACTGAACCCTTCGGGTCACACCCTAGAAAATATACGAACCGACTCGACAAATTAATTCGTAAGAAATTAATTCGTCGCCTGAGTGTTAAATATTTAGACGTCAGAAATTCGAGCTTGGTGCGTCAAAACCGAGCGTCGGAGAATCTCAAATGTCGAGCCAAAATTTAAGATTTGGCGAGACGGGAAAAATGCTTCAAGTAACAAGAAAATCCTAGCCACGCAAAAGGCTAGGAAAGCGCGACCAATAAGTGCGTGCCACGTGGCAGCACACATGGCAAAGCGCCATGATGGCAGCACACGTTGGCAGCCGCCAAGTGGCAACGTGCCACGTTGCAGCGTGCCACGTAGGCAGTGTGCCACGTGGAAACGTGCCGTGGTGGCGACACGTGTGGAAAGAGGCCGTGGACCCGGGTGACGGATCATGGACACGGGCCAAAATAAAATGGCCCAACCAAACCCAACTTGGGGCTCAAGGTTGGGTGACAGATGGTTAGTTCACATTGCTTGTGAAATGTCTTGGGGATCAAGTAGGAAAGTGGTCCTCACCCAACCATGTGACACTTGTTACTTATTCCTTGGTTTATTTAACTAAGGATTGAATTCATCAATCTTTCCATGTGAGATCTTTTTGTGAAAAAGTCCGACATTGAAAGATGAGTGGAATTCACAAGCTATCCTTCCTTATAAATAGCCAAAGCATGGCTTGAGAACTCTTTGCTTTAGTGGGAGTTAGAAAGAGCATTGCATTTTGGCAAAAACTCTTAAAATCCATTAACACTTGGGTTTTGGTCGGACCTTGCTAACTCCAAGGTAGCGAACCTAAAAAGTCGGTGTTCGTCCTTTGTGGGTGGATACCATTGGAGGCTCGGTATTTTCGGAGCTAAAGCTTTCAAGTAAGATCCCATTAGGTCGGGCGAAGCACGCGTCAAAGGTAAATTCCGATTTTATCCTTTTATGTTTATTTGTTATGCTTTATGGTTTTATTAATTGCGAGTGGTTATTTGGGTCGGGGTCGTTTCCGAGGTAAGTTGGACTTACCAAACCCCAACAGTTTTTTGCTTAGGGCATGTATCAGAGTTTCTAAACTTAACTTTGCTTTGCATACTTGTCCTCATAATACTTTTGAGGTGGCTCTACGCACTTTCAATGAGGCTATTTAATCTTTCTTGGAGTGTATCGTTATTGTTTCGGGACTTAAGTTTAGCGATTTGCAGTGGCGGCTTGCAACATTACGTAACATTTACATTTGGTGGACTTGTTGTTTATTTCGTAGGTGATTATTTTTCATTATGCTTTTCTTGCCTCTCATTTACAATCTGCTAGGTTGCAGACAAAGCTTCTACGACATGCTGGCGTTGTTGCTCTTAGTCGAGCCTTCGCAGAAGTGTTGCATTTGTTTAATGGAACGGTTGAGTATGACATATTGAGTTATCCTAGTGAGGTCGCTGCCCCTAAACTCATGAAAAAATTTGCAAATATATATTTCACAAATATATATTTCACAGAATCACCCTTCTCTTTATCTCCTTGTCAATTAGCATTGTGGAAATTGCAGCAAGGAGATCACACCTCTGATTGGCTTGGGTAGTTCCTATTTTAGGGATGGATCAGATGATGAACGCAAATACTTACCATTGTGTTGTGCTACCAGTTGGGTGTTTCTTTATTCCCTTTTTCGACCCCGTGCATTGCTTGTTCAAGGGTTTTCATTAGGAATATTTTTGGTGATCGTGCGGTATCATGTGCTGGCATGGTGGGTATTAAACATCGGCATAATGTTGTTCAGGATACTATTGTTGATGTTTGTTATCGATCATGGATTTCAGGTAGAAAGGAGGTTGACATTAGGTTATCTAGAGAGAATCACTGGGGCCCTTAGACCTGCAGCTGTATTACTTTATTCCTAGGATCGTGGTCGTGATTTCTATGTTTATTTAACATATTCTTCTCCTTTGACATAGTCTGGGCAATCTGACTTTTTTTCTTGGACGGGTTCTGGTTGATGCGGCTTATTGGAAGTGGGTCAAGTATAAATCTAGTTGTCGAGCAATTGGATATGGATTCCTTCCCTTCTCCTTTTCTTCACTTGGGAAATTAGATAAGGAGGCAGGTACGGTTATGAAACGGGTTCAGAAGTTCTCAACAACTCAAGACATAGGGGCTCGTGCTACTACTCATATTTTTACTGGGAAAGACTTTTCTATAGCTAGAGGATTGGGGGCCCAGATTATATGTCGGCTTCGCACTAATTTTTTGTATGTTGTATGACTTTAATAGTAGTAGTAGTAGTAGTAGTAGTAGTAGTAGTAGTAGTAGTAGTAGTAGTAGTAGTAGTAGTAGAAGTAATAATAATAATAATAATAATAATAATAATAATAATAATAATAATAATAATAATAATAATAATAATAATAATAATACAAATACAATAATAATAGTAATAATAAGAGTAATAATATAATAGTAGTGATAGTAGTAGTAATAGTAATAGTAATAGTAATAGTAATAGTAATAGTAATAGTAATAGTAATAGTAATAGTAATAGTAATAGTGATGTGGTGTCGAAACGGAGACAAATTAATAATAATTACCCTAAAACTACTAACTTGTAATAAGCGGAATATGAGGTCGATCCCACGAAGAATGTTATTGCAAATAACTAAAAATAAAATCAAAAACACTGAACAAAGACTCAAAACAACGAAATAATGATTGGGGGGGAGTTTAAGGATAAGGATCAACTTACAACTAGGAACTTTAACTAATAAGAACAATAACAGATAAGGAACTTGAGATACTCAGCAACTATATTTTGAAATCCACCATGCAAATGTATAATCCCGGACATATTATTTAACCCTTTAGAATAGCTTGACTTATAGAACAAGTTCCTCTATTTCCCCTTATTAATGGTTAGATCCTGTACGACTTTAATTAACCCTAACCAATAAATAATCCCTATACTACGACCAAGGAATTTAACCAGATGATAGCATTGAGAACTAGGACAACATCAAGCCAAGAAAATCATGACATTATTGGAACAAGGTTTCACCTAGATTAAGAATTACTTTTCAATTAATAGAGTGGAATGTCCTCCTCTAAAATTGTTTGCTACTTCATTAATGTTCCCAAGCAATAACGGACTTAGTAGTGTTAATTAGCAAAAGAAATCAGACCAAAACAAATAGTTTTACACCTAATTATAAGAAATCATCATTCGTATGTACAAAACAATAATTCAAGAATACTCCAAAGCATTAATCATTAAAACCAACATCACTCGTCTCAAATACTTAATACATGGCTTCAAACTAATAGTTACTTTGTATAAAAAATTAAGGACTCGTAACACAAAGATAAGAAAAGAAAACGAAACAAGAACCCATCAAGTTCCACAGATTCAGATCTGAGTTCCTCTCATGTAGCTTTGAGTTCCTCCACTGTAATGTATCACGAATTGTGACGAACGACTCCAAACCCTTGAGAGATTTTGGAGTGAAACCACCCTTCTCTCGTGGCTCTAGTCTCCAGTGTCTCCCTCACTTCGTGGATTTAAATAGGCTAACAAATAAGTGGGAATCTTTCAAAGATAAGAAAAGTAATTAGATAAGATTAGGAAAATATATCTTTTTCCATATCTTAACCTACTGATAAGATCTTCTCTTTATTCATATATATCTTTTGCAACTGCTGTAGATCTTGTAAATTATTCCCCAAGACTTCCCAATCCGTGGATTCAATGAACCTAAATGAACAAAACGTGCTAAACAAGCTCTTTTCTTCTTCGTCAGTTTCTCAAGTTCCTACGAAGGGACTTCCATTTAAGCTTCGCATTGAATCCTTTATTTGGTTTATCTTTTTATCTTCTAAAACCACTCAATAACCTATAAAAATACACAACAAATAAATAAGCCACAAAATATCAAAAACATAAATAAAAACACTAAAATGCTAAAGGAACTAACATAAAATCTAAAGAACATAGACATAAATAGTGTCGGAAATGACACTCATCAAATAGTAATACTAATACAATAATAATAGTAATAGTAATAGTATATACAATAATAATAGTAATACTAATAGTAATAGTAATAGTAATAGTAAGAGCATATACAATAATAATAGTAATAATAGTAGTAGTAATAGTAATAATAATAGTAGTAATAGTAATAAAAAATACTAATAGTAATAATAGTAGTAATAGTAGTAGTCACGTTCCCCGTGCACCAATATTGACCATCTCAGCGGAAAGGGTAGAGTTCCAAAACATAACGGTGGCAGAGGTGCCTCCCGGTCAGAGACAAGAACTCTATGCCTTTCACACTTAGAGGGAATGTAGCGAGCGACAATTTTTCCTGGTGTCTTTTTCCTTAGGGAATAATCTCTTTCTTATTTCCTCACTTTTTCCAATGACTACTAGAAACAGACAAATAATAATAATAGTAGTAATACTAGAAATAATTGTAGTAATAGTAGTAGTAATAATAATAATAATAGTAGTAATAATAGTAGTAACAACAACAACAATAATAATAAATAATAATAGTACTAGTATTAGTAGTAATAATAATAGTAGTAATAGTAGTATTATTGATAGTAATAATAGTAATAGTAATAGTAGTAATAGTACTAGTACTATTAATAGTAATAATAATATGAATAATATTAATTAAACTAGTAAGAGTAGTAGTAGTAGTACTAATAATAGTAGTAGTAAGAATAATAGTAGTAGTAATAATAGTAATAACAACAACAACAATAATAATAATAATAATAATAATAATAATAATAACATCACGTTCTCTCTCGTTTACAGCGAGTAGGTTAGGATAGGGTAGGGTAAGGTTCCAAGTTAATTTTTCGACAGGTTTTTCGGCAGCTTCATGTTCTCAGTGGTAGTGCGATAAGGTCCAGCGATTTCAGGCTTTATTTGTGCTTCTTTTTTGGCAAATTCCTGGTGGAATCAGGCTATTTCAAGGGTGATTTCAGGCATTTTAGCGGATGTTTGCAGGCAAATTTTCTGTGGTTTTCCTGCGTTAGTTTTTCTCGTGGATTTGCTGGGATTTTAGGTTGTTTTCAGGAAAAATTAGGTGGTTTTCAGGCACTTTTTGGGCATTATTCTGGTCCTGTTTTAGGCGATAATTTGCTGACGTTTCTAGCTCGTTTTTTGTCAACTATCTTGCAGTTTTTGGCTCGTGTTGTAGGCTGCTTTTAGGTTGATTTCAGTCGGCTTTCTCAGGCAGTGATTTTCTTTTCTCAGGTATAGGTTTTCTATTTTCTGGTATCTGTTTTTTGGGGGCAGTGTTTTTGGTGCGACTTTGGTGCAGCTTTGGGTGCTTTTCCAGCCGTTTTCTTGGTACAAGTAGGCTATTTTCCTCCGGCAGTAAAGGGTCTCAGGTGGTTGTTTTTCAAGCAACCTTTGGTTAGTTTAGATCGTCATTTCTTGCTTGTTATTTTTGGTATTTGCATGCTTACGGGTATTGGTTGTTTTGTTGGTGTTTCGTGCTATGGTTTTTTGTGGCCGCTTGATGCTATGTCGGCTGCTGGTGTGAAGTTTCATGTCCCTTTGTGGGGCTTAGTGGTTGTCAAGATGAAAGTGGTAATGAGCTTAAAAGAAGCTCTTTAATCAAGCATCTTCATCATCGTCATTGTTGTCTTGGTGTATGGGATGTCACACGTCATTCTCTTTCTTCTAATTTGGCAAATTATAATGAGGCAGAAGTTACTTTTACACATAAGGGGACTTGGTTATGTGGGGTTTGTTACAAAACTCATACAGTTCATTCTAAGTTTCGTCATGATATGGGTGAGGATGTGTCGCCCCCAGATGTGGGAGATGGTATTATTCGTTTTGTGCTTCATAATTTCTCCAAGCCACAAGCTCCATCTTCTCTTGCTTGAATTGGGCATGTGGATGGTTTAGCGCGAGATAAGTATAGTAGTTTTCATGTGGCTCTCCTTAATGGTTGGTTATTTAAGGGGTTTCGCACTATGAAGTTTATTCCTCCCAAGTGTCGTATGAGGTTTTCTCGCTGAAAGGTGCTCTTGATGAAGTGATCTCAAAGCCGGATGGCATTTCTTTTGGGTCTCGCTATTGGTGTTACCTCTTTGCATCCTCAAAACCTTTCGCCCTCGAAGTAGTCGTGAGTTTAGGTCTTCCGTGAAGCGTCGACATCAAGAGGAGATTATTTCTCGTACTTTTTGTTCTTGGAGTGCACTAGGTGGTAATTTGCAGCTTGTGAGGGAAACTTTGGTAGAGGATTCCCCAACTTTGTCGGTGGTTGATGATAAGGACCTTGATTTGGAGGAGCGTAAGATCAAGCAGTGTCGTAGGAAGATATGTGATGGCCATTACACTGCTGCATTCCGGGTTCTTTCTTCTTTAGGTGTTGCTTCGTATACTGATGCCACTCTTACAAATTTACAGTCAAAACACCCTTCTTCTCCAGGTCCATCCTTGCTTTTTGATATACCTGTTAACCAACTTCATCTCGTTGCTACTTCTGTAGTTATTTTGGATCAAATTAAGAGTTTTTCACGTGGCACATCATGTCGTAGGGACGGTTTACATGCTCAACACCTTATGGATTGCTCGAGTGGTGCTGCCGTGGCTGTCTCAGATGAGTTGGTTGACTCTATTTCTAGGGTGGTTAATCTCTTTCTAGATGGAAGATGTCCTATGGAACTTCGAGATTATATTGCTAGTGCTCCACTCACACTACTTGTCACGACCGGTGGTGGTATCCGTTCTGTAGTCGTGGGTACTGTTTAGCGGCGTCTAGTTTTGAAGGTCGATTCTGTTATGGTTGGCTTGTCTTTGGGATGTTACTTTGATGGCCTTCAATTTAGTGTAAGGGTTTCTTCAGAGGATGAGGCTATTCTTCATGCTATGAATCGGTTGATTCTGGATCGTGGTTTTGATTTTGGTCTTTCAATGTTGTTGGTGGATTTTCGAAATGCCTTCAATCAAGTTGATCGTGCAGTCATGTTATGTGAAGTCCGTCATCGTTGTTCGGGTATTTTTGCACTAGGTAACCTTCAAATTACCATAACTCATGTTCTACTAAACATTTTGAAGTGATTCAAATTGGAGATCAAAGTTAATCTCAAGAGCTTTCAACCGACTGTCACATGCCTTATTCCATTGAGTAATGAAGAAGTTATGACCTTCTGAAAATAAGCACTTTCGCCAGAAAAAGGTTGCACGTCCCTGTCGGGAAGTTGCACGTTCGTGCAAGTCTCTGCACGTCCGTGCAAGGTCAGACAGTAGATATTGCTCGTGTTTAAACAGGTCTGCACGTCCGTGTAACCTTTGGCACGTTCGTGTTGACCTGTAGACGGGTCGTTTCTTCGTGTTCTCTGTCCTTTTACTTGGGGTTATATAATACCCTTTTGGCTTCATTTGCAAAAAAGGGAGACCTTCTTGGTGTAGTTTTAGCTTAGGTTAGGGTTTTTAGAGAGATAAACTCTCATTTTCTAGAGAGAGAAAGTGGGAAAAACTTGTTGAAAGCTTAGAATATGAAGAACTGAAGGAAGGAGACTTGAAGATTTGATTATTTCTTGCATTATCAATGAGAATTTCTTACTCTCTATCTTATTTTATTGCTTTAATTGCTTATTTTTGTATCTTTTCTAGTTTTATTACTTGTTTATGTTAAATTAGTGTTTGATTTCATATTATTAGTTGTTAATTATTCCTTTAGTTTTGCAATTTATTATGATTTATGAGTAGTTCTTTTTACTTGGGATGGTTGAAACCATTGATGAATTCACAAATACTTGTTTGCATGTGTTGATTTAACTAATGTGGGATGTTAATTAGCTGAGCTTAAGTGGTTTCATTGTTAGTTCTTGTAACTGGCCATTGCTAGAACTATTTATCTAAGCTTTCTCAACGAAGGATCGAGAGATGAACTTGAGTTAGCTCCCTTATGCTTAGCTGACTTAAAATGCCATGAGAATAGGAATTTCCAAACAAGGGAATGTTTATGACATCGTGATTATGCTTTAACACTTGTTTTATGGTTTGTAACCACAAGAGTAGGTTGTATTCATGACTCAAGTAATCCCTCTAGCTTGAGAGAGTAGTTGGGTGCCTTAGATGACTTCCCCTAATTTATCCCAAAATTGATATGTTTTGTATGTTAAATTGTAGTTTGCGAATGGCTTAATTGGTGGATACCTTCCTGAAATCGTTTTTATTATTGTTTGTAGTTTTTCTTTATAACTCAAAACCCAAAAAGACTTGACTTAGCTTATGACAAATCGATACTTGTTAGTGCTCCCCTTAGTCCTTGTGGGATCAACCCTTAGTTTCCCTTTCTACCCATTAGAGAGACCAAGTTAGGATTTTATCTTTGGTAGGCTCGACGACAGCCTCACTTATGGATAAGGTTGCTAAGCTCGATGATCCTTAGTGTGAGTTGTTGTTGTTGGGGTTTGGTAAGTCCAACTTACCGCGGAAACAACCCCGACCCAAAGAACCGCTCGCAATTAATAAAACCATAAAGCATAACAAATAAACATAAAAGGATAAATCGAAATTTACCTTTGTCGCGTGATTCGCCCTCAAAGTCGGGCTCTTACTTGAAAGCTTTAAGCTCCGAAAATATGCGAGCCTCCTATGAAAGTCTACCCGCAAAAACTAATAGTGACTTTTAGGTCCGTTACCTCGAGGTTAGCGAGGTCCGACCAAAACCCGATTATTATATGAGTTTAAGAGTTTTTGCTAATGCAATGCTATATTGAACTCCTACTCAAGCACTCTTCCCAAAAACCCAAGATGGGTATTTATAGGGAAGAGGGAGATTGGGAATTTCTATCCCATCAATGTGGGAGTCATGAAATTCCACAATTTATTTTAAAGCTAAATTAAAATAAATAAGCAAACAAATAATAAATCTAGAAGTGTCATTATTATATGTAAAGGGAAGTGAGGACCACTTGGAGATTAGGGGACCAGACTTGCTCCCCACTCCATACTCTCCTTGTGACACATGTCCCTCACCTTAACCCTCCCTTTACTTGCTTCCCCTTTTGCACACGGCCCACCACCCGCACCTAGGTGATGCCAGTTGCTGCTGCTCGCAGCTAGCAAGCCACGCACGCTCGTGCGAGCTGCTGCTGCTTGCGGCCAGCAAGCCATGCACACCTTGTGCGGGCTGGTGCTGTTGCTTGCGGTCGTGGCTACCTTTGGCTGCTAGCGTTGGTGCACTAGCATGCCCCAGCCAGCCTAGGCTAGGCTTGGTGCGCATGCTAGCCACCAGTGCTTGGCACATTATGCCCCTAGCACTCGGATGCTCGGGCATTCCGATGCTAGGGGTATTTTGGGAAATATTGTTGATTTATTATTATTTGCGCGTCTCGTCATTTACTATTTTTGACTCGACTTCCGACGCTCGGTTTCGACACTCTAAGATCGAATTTCCGACGTCTAAATATTTAATACTCGGGAGACGAATTAATTGCTTCCGAATTAATTCGTCGAGTCGATTCGTTTACTGCTAAGGGTGTGACCCGAAGGGTTCAGTCAAGATTAAGCTTTAATATTAATTATGCATTAATATTACTGATCGGAAGCGGCCTCCACCTAGGCATTCCGATTACTTGTCCTCCTAGTAATTTTAAGGCAGATCAGGGGGATATTTGACGATGTTCTTCGATCTTCTTTGGAACGTATTATTACTGCTTCGGGGCCCGGGTTTGGTGATTGAAAGTGGCGGTTTGCCACCTTACCATTTGCATTTGGAGGGTTTGGTGTTAATTCAATAGGTGATGTTTGTCATTATGTTTTTCTTGCTTCTTGGTTATTGTTTACTAGGTTGCAGACAACGCTTCTTCGTCAGGCTGGAATTAATGGTCTTGGTAGAGCCTTTGAGGATGAGTTGAGTCTATTTAATGGAACGGTAGATTTTGACATTTTTGGTAATCCTAGAGAAGTCACTACCCCTAAACTCATGAAGAAATTGGCGGATATATATATTTCACAAAGGTTACCGCTTCTGCATAATCTGCTTATTCTTTAACTCCTCGCCAATCAGCATTATGGAAATCACAGCATGGAGATCACACCTCTGCTTGGCTTCGGGCGGTCCCTATTTTAAGGTTGGGTCAGACAATGATTGCCAAGACTTATCGTTGTGTGCTGCGCTACCGGCTGGGTGTTCCATTGTTCTTTATCACGACGTCGTGCTCTTCTAGATTAAGGATTTTTGCTGGGGAAATTTTCGGTGATCACACTGTGTCTTGTGCTGGTATTGTGGGTATTAAACATCAGCATAATGTTGTTCGGGATACCCTTGTTGATATTTACTAAAGATTTGGGATTTCAACAAGAAAGGAGGTTGACATAAGATTGTCTGGAGGGAATGACGGGGCCCTTAGACTTACCGGTGTGTTACTTTATTCATGGGATCGTAGTCGTGATGTATGTGTCGACTTCACAGGGTCTTCTCCTTTTACACATACATGGCTATCTGACTTTGTTCTTGGACGAGTAGTGGTTGATGCGGCTCATCGATATCAGGTTAAATATGAAGCTCGTTGTCAGACGATTGGTTACGGTTTCATTCCCTTCTCCTTTTCTTCACTTGGGGAATTAGAGAAGAAGGATGTTGCGTTGCTGAAGCGGGTTCAGAGATTCGAAGCGACGCAAGACATTGGGCCTCGTGCTGCATCTCATATCTTCACTAGGGCCAGCTTTGCTATAGCTAGAGGAGTGGGGGCCTAGATTGTATCTCGGCTTCTCACTAATTTATTGTAGGTTGTATGACTTTTGCTTTTGAGAAATAATAATAATAATAATAATAATAATAATAATAATAATAATAATAATAATAATAATAATAAATGTAACGAATCTGTGTATTGCCTATGGCACATACTTGTTTAATTTATTTACATTATATTAAGGATATCAATAGATAAAGGTGTGTGTTAAAAAACAAGAAAATGTAATTGTTGGAACTATTAAAAATCAGATAGAATGGTTAACTATATTACAAAAAGTTAACTGTAAAGGTTATTGAATTAATCTAACTAATAATTCATGCGAAGTATCACATAGTGTGTGGCCTAGGAGAATGCTCCATATTTATAAGCTCTAAATTAAATATAAATTAGGATAAATTGCATTTTACAGATCCTTAAAACACTATATCTTAATTTTTCACCCCTTTATAACTTTATGTTAAAATTAGTTTTGTGTCCTGTGCAATGTCCGAGTTGTTTATTGAATTTTAAAATAATTTTTTTATCTAAAATATATTTCCTCCATTTCTATTTAGTTGACACGTTTAATTTAGACATACATATTAAGGAGAGGAGAGAGAGTGAGAGAGAATGATAAAGCAAGTGGAGTATACTTATAAAGCAAGGTATAAAACTTAACCAAAAAGGAAATGTGTCAACTAAAAAAAAACTTCCTAAAAAGGAATACATGTCAACTAATAAAAAACAGAGGTAAGTATATGTTATTTGAATTTTCTAATCATAGATTAATAATCACTTGACAATCATACTTGTCTGTTTATGGGTATTAATAATGTACAATTAAAAAAATATCTAGGGATAGGCTAGTTGCATGTTAAGTAGGGTTGTTCATCGGTCCAAGACCGGACCAACTCGGACCGGACCGAAGACCTAAAAATTGAATTTTAAGAACAGAGAAAGGACCGATTAAGCTAGGACCAAACCCGGAACGGATCGGAAAAATCAGGCCAAACCCCGATCCGGACCAGCTTGGACGAATAATAAAATTTCTATATTTAAAATAATTATGGTAAACTCGAAAAAAATAAAGGAAAAACAATATTTTTAGCGTCTTTTTTTGTATCTTCAGTACAAAAAAGCTCATATGACTAAAGTTTTCCAAGCTTTTTAAGGATAATCTTAATCATTATTAAAGGTTTTATGTATAGGTTTAAGCAAAAAACTGATCCGATCCAAGATTGGTTTTATAGATATTTAGACCAGATCGAAAAAAAAAAATTTCTCGACCCGGAGACCAGACCAATTAATTTGGTCCGGTCTGGTCCTGGGTTGGTCTAGTCCATACCAAATTTTGAACACCCTTATTGTTAAGACTTAAGAGAACGGTTATATAGAAACATAAGTCTCATTGATTTTATTTTATTTTATTATTTTATACGTCTCTGGATCTATCATTAGTATAGAAATATTGGTATTTAATAGAAAATAAAATTCTAAACCAAAACTTTTATTAAAAATAAAACTCTAAACTAACTTTTTTTATCCTAAAAATCTATCCAAATTATATTGAAAATAAAACTCTAAAATAATTTTTTTGTCCTACTGAATCTATCCCACTTATTTTATCTTATTCTACAAAAAAATATATTCAAATAAATCTTATGTGTCATATGAATAATTAATTGTCGCCTACAAGGCGTGACACTTGGCTAAAAGATAGAATGACAAGTGTCATTTCGTGGTTTGACTAAAAGATTAGCTTTAATTTATATATTAGTTATATGATATGATCCTTATATTTTAATTCTCTTTAAATTAATTGGCTATTTATAAAATAATTATTTTATCAATGGCATAATCACTAATGTCTAAATCTATACACGTTTAAAGCATTATTTGCTTTAAATAATCATAATCGAATGAGTAACTTAATTCTACAGTTCCAATTACATTTAATAATTTGAGTACTCTAGACTATTCAAAACCTTACTTTGAAAGTAAGTCTTCGGCTCCTAGACTATAAGGATTTTTTTTTAAGACAATCGACTATTTGGAATTTTGATTTTGTTGGAGATGCCCAGTTTGTCAATTGAATTTTAAAACAATTTTTTATCTATATGCTGATGCGGTTCCAAGGCATCAATATTGTTATTATAATTATTTTTATTGTTATTTTTAGTTTATTATTAGATGACCGAATTTATTAGGATATTTTTGTTAGTTTAATTCGGTTAGTATAAGATAAGCTTAACTTTAAAGATCATATTTGCAAAATATTATCTTTACAAGTTAGAGTTAGTTTCCTAGTTAGATTAGAATTTGTTTTACCGATTTTTAGGCTAATTATTTAGCTTATAAATACGTGATGGTGTTTAACGAAAAGTATGATTGATTGATTTGAAATTTATAAAGGTTTACGTAAGCTTGTGCTTGTGTATTCTTGGCCTAGTTTAGGTTTTAAGCTCGTGTTTCTTAGCGTTTCTTGACCGAGACTCAAGATTCCAAACCTTTCAACTGCGATTGAAGGTTATATCCATCAAAATTCATATCAAATTGGTGTGGCTGCTGTTTGACGAGGGACGAGTTTGACAATTTGTGTCAAAAAACTCAGTTTCGAATGTCATATTGATCGACTTGGTTCTCCTTCGTTTCTAAATATTTTGAGGTGATTCTTTTTTTCAAATTGGTTACTTTTTTGTCTAGTTTTACCTGCAAAATTTGAGAACTTTTCGAGAAGCATAGCTATTAAACTGGGTTCGTTCTTTACACCTGGTCAAAAATCAAATTAATCTGCCATTGTTGAGAAAAAAATAAACTGCGATTACTTGGCTGGGAATGTTTTTCTGAATTTTTGGTCGAGTATTTTAGACAGATAGGGCTAGCAGTATACAAAATTTCAGATTTTTTCGAGGTGCTTTCATTGGGTTTTGGTCCTCGTACTTTCGATCAATTTCTGGACTGGTTTTGTCTGTTTTCTCATCCACATAAACATGGAAAATAAAAGTTGGTTTGAAGCATTTATGATGGAAATCAAGAAATTGAATGAATGTTTGGATAGAATTGATGCTCGTTTTCAAATTCGTGACGTGAGATGTGGTGTACAAGATATGTCTTATGAGAAAGAGAAACTAGAGCAACCAATTGTTGAGGCTATATACGAGGAAAAGATTGTATCTTTACCGAGTGATAATCTTACAAATCCAATTTTAGAGCAATCTCATGAACAACTAGTAGAAGAAAAAGAAATTATGGAGCACAAAAGTGTATTTTTGTCTAGTTTTGTTGACGAGGAGGTTACATTTGAGCTATCTAAGTTGGTAGCAAAAAGTCAAATTTCTACAACTTCCTTTTATGGTGATAATTGGGATACAAATATTTTCACGTATTATTTCCATTATATTGATTGCATTGACAAAGGTGTGTCATCAATTAAAATTTTGGAGCATTCAATTGAAGTTTGTGGTGCATTCATTGGTGTAAAATATAAGCATGACGTGGTTGGATGGAGACATATTCTTTTAGCTCATGTTCGATTAATTTGGATGATATCTTGGTTCCATGATTTGCTAAAACTTGGGACAAGTTTTTTTCAAGAGGGGGAGTATGATGCGGTTCCAAGGCATCAATATTGTTATTATAATTATTTTTATTGTTATTTTTAGTTTATTATTAGATGACCGAATTTATTAGGATATTTTTGTTAGTTTAATTCGGTTAGTATAAGATAAGCTTAACTTTAAAGATCATATTTGCAAAATATTATCTTTACAAGTTAGAGTTAGTTTCCTAGTTAGATTAGAATTTGTTTTACCGATTTTTAGGCTAATTATTTAGCTTATAAATACGTGATGGTGTTTAACGAAAAGTATGATTGATTGATTTGAAATTTATAAAGGTTTACGTAATCTTGTGCTTGTGTATTCTTGGCCTAGTTTAGGTTTTAAGCTCGTGTTGCTTAGCGTTTCTTGACCGAGACTCAAGATTCCAAACCTTTCAACTGCGATTGAAGGTTATATCCATCAAAATTCATATCATATGCCAAATTTTACGGCTCATTATTGTTACAAACATTGCTATGTAAGAGGTCTATATCCCTTTTAATTTGAGATATTTTGACGTAGGATATAAATTACAAAAATATATAGATATATGTTTCGGGTGATTTTGTGATTTCCCCTGGGACACTGGTCACATTCTTCTGACATATGGCCCGGACACCTGCAAAACACGAATATTCCGTTGCCGGAATATTCACCTCCGACGATTAAGTTAGTAACCGGAAGACGGAAAAGCTAGAGAGAAAGTAAAGAGAAGTTGGAGCTGTTTTTTAATGCTCTAATTGAATTTTATTTCACAATCCCCTCTCCCATCATAAATTATTGGGGTATTTATAGAAAAGGAGATTTGTAATTTTTAGGGTTATTACCCCTGAATGACGTTTTCTGATTGGCAGCGCAATCAGGTATGGACACGTGTCCTTGGGGGTGTCGTTTTGCGGCTTTCTCAAGATTTGGGCATCCTGATGTAATGAGGTCATTATCTCTCTTTTTTCAGGTGCTCTCAATAGGGCTTGCATACGTGTTATCTTCCTATAGTGACACATGTAACTATGGGATCGGGCCACATTTTAGGGTAATTTTTACCCCAAACAATATCCACGTGCACGTGAAAAGGACATTGTTAGAACAGAAGGAGCTGCTATTGAATGCAAAGTAACTGTCATGCTTATACGGTCTTAGCATCTTAGCTATATGAGAAAAATATATATTGTTATTCGAATTTTCTACTCGTGGATTAATAATCACTTGACAACCATACTTGTATAATAAAAGAAACAGATCATAAAGTCATGAGTTACTATTTTTAAAATATATCATAGATTGATTTATTTTGAAATACTCTTTTACACGAATAGTATGATATAAAAATAATCAATTATTAAGATAATAATTATTGAAAGTTATAATTTAAGTTGTACATATAAAATTGGTATGTTACATAAAATAAAACTCTTAACCAACAATTTTATATTTTAAAATTTATCCAGATATTTATTGAAAATTAAACTCTAAACTTATTATTTTTCTTCTTTTAATATAAAATCTATTAAAATCTACACAACATTTTATCCTGCGTGTCATATTAATTTCCTTGGCGTGACACTTGATAAAAGGATAAAAATTTACCTTTATATACTACTTATATGATATGACTCATAAATCAAATAAAATTATATTTTACCACCTCTTATCATTATTCCGGTCAAGTTTTTAGCTGTAGGGCCCGTATAAGGTATAATAGGTAGTTTGATCATTTTATGTAATGTTTTTTTCTCCTTAGTTTGTTTTCGCCTACCAAACTAATACTCCCTCCGTGTTTTTTTAAGTGTTACATTTTGACCGGTACATAATTTTAGGCAATTTAATTGACTTAAATAAAATAAGAGGTAAGTGGGGTAGTTGGAGTGTTAAAAAATTGTAAAAGAAAGATAGTAGAGTTAATAGTTTATTGAAAAATAATGAATGTGAGAGGAGAGATATAATAAAAAAAAATAAGTAGTGGGTTTGGGTGGGAATCATGAGTGGAGAGAGATATAATATTTTAATGTAGTCTTTTGCCAAAAATAGAAGTGTAATACTTATTAAAACACGGTCGGATTTGGTAAGTGTAACACTTAGGGCCTGTTCTGATTGACTGAACTCAGCTGAACTGAACTGAACTGAGATATTATTATTATTATTATTATTATTATTATTATTATTATTATTATTATTATTATTGTTATTATTATTATTATTTATTGATTATTATTATTAGTATTATTATTTCAATTATTATTATTGTTATTATTATTATTATTATTATTATTATTTATTGATGATTATTATTATTATTATTTATTACTAATTGATTATTATTATTATTATTATTGTTAATATTATTATTATTATTATTATTATTGTTGTTGTTGTTGTTGTTGTTGTTGTTGTTGTTGTTGTTGTTGTTGTTGTTGTTGTTGTTGTTGTTGTTGTTGTCGTTGTAATAAGAGCTTAAAAGAATGAAATTTGGCTTTATATCATTAGCAATATCATTAGACATAAATTAAGAGCTGAACTGAACTGAATAGAATTTCAACGGAAGAGAACAGGCCCTAAACAAACACGGAGGGAGTAATCTCCTTGGTTTTAACACTACTGTAATTCAAATTTCTTCCCCATATATTGTCCTCTCGTTTCATTTTTAGTACTACCTCCGTTACAGGTTATGTGCAACGATTAGACATTTTTCCTCTTTACTTTATGTCAAATCGTTGCACATAACCTGTAATAGAGGTAAAAATATTTTTCCACTCTCCTCCACAATAATCCACTAATGTTAATTTGTTTTTCATTTTTTTTTATTATTTTTCAAAATACCTACTTGAATAATAATTTAAGGGCTAGACCCAGTTCATTCCCCGGATATATAAAATTTGTTTATCGGGGGTATAATTGTCTTTTCAAGTACCAATGAAGGGGTATATGCGTCTTTTCATGTACTGTTGAGGGGTACATTTGTAATTTCCTCACCAAACAGTAAGCAAAAAGCAAACAGTAATTGGATATCTCACCAAAAGTAATGAATAAATGACCCTGCTTTTTTAATATATTTACAAAAATGGCATTAGATTAAAAAAAATTTATTTATCTGACAGATTAACTTGTATTTTCCAATAATTTAATGCATAAAACTCTTTTTTACTAAAACTCCGTAAAAGTCAACATATCACTTATTAAAAACAGGAAGGAGTATTCCTTCTACTATCATTTGGTTTTGAAATGAGTCATCCATTGGTTCCATGGTTTTAATAGTGGGTGAAGCTCATATATGCACATTCAACATCACATATCCAAATAAAACAGAAAACGTTTTGTGACAAAGGGATAAAGTAACAGAAGTGATGTGAACACAATATTGATCTCACTACTTGTTTCATTGTTTGTCTAAATAAAAAAGATAAAAATAAATAAATCAATAAACAAATCTCACTACTTACTTAGTAGTATGATATTTATTGAACTTGACCGCTTTTTAAAATTACTTTCACTTTAATTACCCCCCAAGTAAATAAAAGGGTGCGTGATTTGTAATCATCATGAGGTCATTACAATAGTTGGATTACCAATAAGAAACAAGATCAAAAACATTTAAATAAAAAAAAATAATAATAATAAAAAAAACACTAAACTCCTTATTTATTTATTTTTATTTTTTTACAATAAGTTAAGCAGGCAACTAGAATAGAGATGAGAGAAGAGCATACATGTATGAGAGAAACCAACCCCCACTTTTGTCTCTTGGTAAGGCATTCACCTACCCCGCAAGTTCTCCCATTCTTTGAAAGACCAAATCCTCACCTACTATCACTTTTTAAGGGTCTTTTTAGTCTTTTTCTTCATTTTTAACGTGTTTTCTCTTAATCCACCATATGTGAATGCATGAATTTCCATTCCTTGTATCTCACCATCCCCCTCCACTAATTCTCCTCCCTATATATTCCTCTTTTTTCTCCTTCACCTAAATCACTCAACATTTTCCTTCTTTCTTTGCTTAATATTATCTTCAACATTTCAATCATTTTCCATAACTACAACGTTACTACTACTACTAAGACTACTGCTTAATTCTTATCGTTATCCTTATTAAGGCAATCATTCATACCTTTATTTGTACATCTTTCATTTCTTTCATTGGTTCCTTAATTTTCTCATTCATCCTTCCTTTCGGAAAGCGAAACAGAATTCGAAACTTCAATCCTTTGTTCATTCTCCGCTTCTCATTACCCAACCAAAAAAAAGTAATGGGTTCACTTGACCTCAAACAGGAATCTACCCCCTTCATGAACAACAACAACAACAACAACAACCCCTTAGACCCTGAGGAATTCAGGAGACAAGGATACATGGTCATTGATTTCCTCGCCGAGTACTACAAGAATATCGAGAAGTACCCGGTTAGGAGCCAAGTCGAGGCCGGGTACCTTCGCAAGAGGCTACCGGAATCAGCTCCGTACAACCCTGAGTCCATGGAGACTATCCTTAAGGACATCCAAACCGATATCGTCCCGGGGCTAACACACTGGCAAAGCCCGAATTATTTCGCATATTTCCCAAGTAGTGGCAGCACAGCTGGTTTACTAGGAGAGACTTTAGCTGCAGGATTCAATGTTGTTGGATTCAATTGGATATCATCTCCTGCTTCCACTGAACTCGAAAGTATTGTTATGGATTGGTTAGCTAACATGCTTAGCTTACCAAAAACCTTTACTTTTGCTAGCGGCGGCGGTGGTGTTATGATGGGAACAACCTGTGAAGCCATCTTAACCACCATCACCGCTGCTCGCGATGCCCTCTTAGACAAAATTGGACGTGACAACATCAACAAACTCGTGGTTTACGGCTCCGATCAAACTCATTGCTCATTCTTCAAGTCAGCCAAAATCGCCGGGATTTCTCCTAAGAACTTCCGCACAATCAAAACCTCCAAGGCACACGCCTTTTCGCTCCGGCCAGAATCCTTAAGAGCCACTATTGAAGCCGATATCAACGCCGGCTTGATCCCACTCTTCCTAGTAGCCACCGTGGGGACCACCTCAACAGCCGCTGTGGACCCCGTTGGACCCCTTTGCGACGTAGCAAAGGAGTACAACATGTGGGTCCACGTAGACGCTGCCTATGCCGGTAATGCTTGCATCTGCCCCGAACTCCGTCACATGATCGACGGAGTCGAAAAGGCCGATTCATTCAGCTTCAACGCACACAAGTGGTTCCTCACAACACTAGATTGTTGCTGTCTTTTTGTCAAAGACCCTAACTCTCTTGTACGTTGTTTATCAACCAATCCTGAGTACCTTAAAAATAAGGCTACAGACACTCAACAAGTCGTTGACTACAAAGATTGGCAGCTAACACTTAGCCGCCGGTTCCGGTCCCTCAAGATGTGGATGGTTATTCGAAGTTACGGAGTCGACTACCTCCGTAACTTCCTCCGCAGCCACGTCGACATGGCTATTTACTTTGAGCAGTTGGTTAACAAGGATAAGAGGTTCGAGATCGTTGTCCCTAGGAGTTTCGCCTTGGTTTGCTTCCGCCTTTCGGCTTCAGCTGTCATTCAGTGTTCTGGACAGAAATTCCTAGAAGAGGAAACTTTGAATGAGATCAACACCGAGTTACTCGAGTCCATCAACTCGGCTGGCCGTATTTACATGACTCATTCTCTAGTTGATGGCACTTTTATGATACGTTTCGCGGTTGGAGCCACCCTTACTGAAATTCACCACGTTACCTGCGCATGGAAGGTTGTTCAAGAGCATGCCACCGCTATTCTAGCTCGCAGAAGCCGCAATTGCTAATAATAGCAGTAATAATTCTACAACGAAAGCATTGCTGATTACGTGCTTTGTTAGTTGGTCATTTTTTAACGATAAAATCGCGACGTTAAACAAAACTAAGGTAAGGAATTAAGAAGGTTCCATCTCCGGTGTTGTAAATGATAACGATGATGAACATTGTACTTTTTTTTTTTACAATAAAATTATTTTTTGTTTCTTAATTTTAAAAAAATATTAGTGAGGTGGTAAAACGGAGGAAAAAATGGTACGAAGGTAGGAAAAAAATATAAATTAAAATTTCTATTTTCCCGCCTACCACTAGGTTTATCTTCAAACCTCCCCACTACCTAAACTAAACCACTTAGCTTTATTATTATATTTTTTTTATATTTTGTATCTATTTTTAATTATTCAAGAGTGAATCACTATACCAACTTAAATGTTTGTAATGGACAGCAAACTAGTGCACGAACAAGCTTGTATTTAGTACAATAATTTATTTTTTTTATTCTCTTTTTATATATATATCAATGAAGTGCAAATTTGTAACACTTGTGTATATATTATACTTGTTTTTGTTTACATGATCCATTTATTTGCAACATTTATTTCTAAACTTGTGAATTGTACTGTCATAATACTAGAAACTCAAAGTTGTATCACTTATACATATAATTTTGATGGTCGATATTATAAAAAGATTGACGTTGCATATGTATACTCAATTATATATATAAATATATGTACCTAACAATTTACTTTTGAAGCAATATTGTATCAAATAACATCAGAATCTAAAAAAGGTATTACAAAACCGGATAAGATATTAAAAGATTATTAATCTTAAATAATGGGAAGCTTGCTTCTGTTGCAAAAATGGTTGTCAAAATGGTAGTGGGAGAGGGGTGAAGTGAGTTTGAGGTGAAGGAGTGATATCTTTCTTTCACTTTCCTAACAAGGTTTTGGCGACCAATTATTTATTCATATAGCCAACCTTATTTATGGTAACAACAAATTTAATTTCTAGCCACTCCATCTCTAATTTGATGTATTAAAAAAGTTCGACTCATTTTAACAATATTCAATATCAGTCAAACATCAAAATTATTTATAAGATTGTTCTTGAACATCAAACATTATCCACTTATGTACATTTATAGTGTAACACCCCAATAATTCTCCCATTTCCAAACCACTTACTTTAAATAAAAATAAAGGAGAATTATTGGCATGTTACCGCCACGTGTTAAAACTTTAAGGATTTATCAAAGTATTGCAGCGGAAATCCAACTTAAATCTTAAAATAATATAATTTAGAAAATCAATAAGTCTAAGCTAACAAATTGGAACCATAAAGACCCTTATTTAAAACCAAACCAATAATCAAAGTCCCAAAACATAATTAAAGTAGTAAAACATAAATAAGTTCAACACAAAGGACGAATACTCTCAATCACACCAATCTCTTGACAATGCGTATGTCAAATCACCGAACTTCACATCATCAAACTAACCTGTGCAATACTGCTCCCCAATAATACAAGTGTAATAATTGGATCATCACAAGGTCATTGAAAGGCAAAGGCCATGACCAAAAGAAAACACACAAAAACACGCAATCAGCAAAGCTGAGTACATACAAGCTACAACGTACAAAACCTGACATGCTCAACTAATTAAAATAAATAAACATACAACTTGAATTCATTAATCAAGACTCCACACTTAAACAATTCAATTGACTCAACATACTTTCTAACCAATTCTAAACACTCGACTCTTTATATTTAATTTAATTAATTTAGTTTGGAGTAAGCAATAGACGAGTTGTCCAATCCACCAAATCATTTTTGTCCCAAATGACCATTTAAAATAAAAGTTTAGCGCGATGGAAGAATGTGCGCGACTCCATTCTCACAAATTTAGTTTAGGATCCCATCTAACTTTCATTGTAAAATAAAAATACCAAAAGAAAAGAGGACACGTTGATCAAACAAGCCTCGGAAAGCCACGGGCTACCACCGTGTACCCCAACCCATAATTGTCAATACTCTAGAAGTGCACGATTTCTAGAGTTTTATTGCTCATCTATGTTTCACTTTACGTGATTACAGTTTTAATTAATAGCCGACTCAATCCAATAGACCATACATAAAATCATACATCAATTTATTTTTAATCTTATTTAGGACAAGGGTGATCATATCACAAATTGACCTTTAATTTCATTAAACTTCCAAATTATCCAAATTGTTGAACATAGTCAACCCACCTAGCCATTTCGACTTAATCCACTTTTACTCAACATACTAACAAGTCATGCTTGATTAATAAATAAAATAATAACAACCTTGTGGAATAATTAATAAATTCATTCCACCTAAACCATTCAATTCCAATCCTTTAATAATCCAACCAATTCAATAAAATTATGCTTGTATCAACATTCCATACAAACAATTAATCCAATATAATTCAACATGTTTGCATCCATAATTCCATACAAACATAATCAATTCACCCAAACATGTCTCATAAACATAAGCACATGAATTAATTAAATGTATAACCAAACAATTTTCATCCAAGTGTTCTCTAATCATGAAACTAAGTTCTTTTCTTTGGTACCTAAACATGATACTACTTACAACGAAGTAGACATGTACGTACCTCGTGTAAACAATTCGGTTGGCCACTTAAAAACTAGAAATCACCTTCAAAAAAACTCCTCTCCTAATCCAAACAATAACATCTCAATCAATACCCAATCAATCAAATTTACAGCAACAATAACTTACTTTAAAACCTTCAAAATCCAAATCAAACAACACTTTAAAACCCTCCCTTTAGTTAAAATTAAAGGCTTATATATAGTTCTTTAAATTTTCTTCATAAAAACCTTAAAATACACTCTTATACATGAAATTACAACAAGTTTAATGTTTAATAAAAATCTTAAAATTATTTATAAAACCTCTAATAATCTCCCTTTTTAATGGGTGATTAAACCCTCTTTATAAAACATCAAAAGTAGTATTTAGGAACTATTTCCAGCACTTAAAACTTCAATAAAAAAAATATATTTATGCTTAATTAACTTTAAACATAATTAATTTTATTAATCAAACTCAAGGATAATATTTGAAGTATAAAAAAACTTCGTTAAAATCAAAAACTGCCCGAAAATCATATTTTGGCCACGAGAGGGTGGTGCTCACTACCAAAGGTAGTGAATCTTTCTTAAAAAGTTGTTTCCACATGGAAAACACTACTTTTTTTGCCAAAATCAGATGAGTTCAGAACCTGATCGGGATTAAAACGGGATTAATATTAATGAACGGAAATCTTAAAATTAAAACACGAATTTAAGTGTTCAAAACAATCTGGAATTAAGTTAAACTAATTAGTACTTATAATCACCAAAATTTTAAAACATCATTACTATAAAATCCCTAAATCAATTGTTCATAAAAACCCTAAAATCATGATTTTCAATAATTAAAAACCCTAGGTTATAAAATTTACAAAATCTGAAAATTATGACACTTGTAAAATCTGAAATTATAAAGTTTAATCATCAAAATACAACTTGATACTAATTAAATTACTTTCAAACAATAAAATCAAAATCCATAAATCAATAATTATAATTATACAAATTAATAAAACAAAGGAGAGAGAAAATAAGACTAACGTTTTTGTGTGGGAAATTTTTTGGGGATTCATGGGGTATTTATAGGAGAGAATTGTAGGGTAAATAAGAAGATTGGGCCTCATAAAAATAATGGGTCGATTAAGTAAACAAATGGGTTAGGCTTGTGTGATTGGACATAAATTGTAGAATAAAGGTGCATAAAATAATTTGTTCAAATAAATTTCGACTCAGATTAATAATTTGAAACTTTTGAAATTAAATTATGAAAAATAACAAATAAATATTATAAATAAAATAAATTTTCATTTATAAAATATTTAAGAATACGGGGGATTACATATAGTATCTATCCTTGTTGTTATTCATTTCCTCAGATCAATTGAATGAAAAAATGTTTTAGATTATACAATTTGTTGATTTAGCTCGCTTAAATATTGTTAAATAAGTACTAATAATTACGAAGGTATGACATTATATTAAGTAATTAATTTTTTTTATTAAGTAACTAGGTTAGTTCCCATGCTATGCACGGTAATTTTCAGACTTTTATTGGTGTAACACTATAATTATAATTATCGTTAGTGCTTGTAACATAATAATTCGTATTTAACTTCAAAAATAAAATTGTCAAAAAGTATTATAAACAACATGAAAAATTTAACTACGATATATTTATTTTCTTATAATTTCTAATATTTACTAAAATAAAATACGAAAAATCAAACAAAGTACAAAGAGCTTATTAACAAAATGAGTTTTGTAAAAATCCTCCTTTGACTATGAGTGTTTTAAAATTCACAACAAAGTGATGCTCTGTACTATTGTCCTTATATATATATATATATATATATATATATATATATATATATATATATATATATATATATATATATATATATATATATATATATATATATGCCTCCCATCTACCATACCTATATATACAACTTTTTTTTTCTTCAATTTTATATATATGCCTCCCATCTACCATACCTATATATACAACTTTTTTTTTCTTCCATATAAAATTGACCACTTTTAAAATTTGAAAATATAATTAAAAAAAAGGTCATATTACCGCATAGATAATATCGATCACAATAAGATTTTCCGTAGTAATAATTTGGGCATGTGGTGTAACATAAAACCCGTGGTGTATTGATGCAAAAATATTATATAAAAGAATAATTTTTAACCCATATAATTTCTATTTTAAATACTTAAAAAGTTATGATAATATGTTTAAAATTACCTACATACTTAGTATTTTTTTATTTCATCTAAAGAAATAAATGTGTATTTAAATCTGACAGGTTTGTTAATTTAATCTTTAATTAAAAAATTGCATTGTATGCTTAATAAAATAAAACATCGGTTGCATCATAAATTCATAATGTTACAGTATGTAGTTATTAGATAAAGATAGGAAACCAAAATTATACATATAATTAAAGATACTTAACATATCAAATAATGAAATAATTAATAAAAATAAAAAGTTTTGGCGGGAAAATTTTTAACCAAAAGTTGACACGTGTCATCTTTAGTTTCGCCTTTAGTATATAGTAGTTATAGATTTGAGTATACTATATAAGGAAGAAACATAATGATTATTTTGGAAGGAAAAAGTATTATTTTTGTAAGAAAGGAATGAAAATATTATACTTTGTATTACGTATATTAAATCTTTGCTAAGAAGATTTTTTGACAAAAAACCAAAAAGCAAAAAAAAAATAAAAATAAAAATAAAAAGTTTTGGCGGGAAAATTTTTAACCAAAAGTTGACACGTGTCATCTTTGGTTTCGTCTTTAGTATATAGTTATATAGATTAGTTTAAATGTACGTTGTACCATATTATATACAATTAATTGCATCCTCAAAGTAGGGACACAAACCTAAAATCCACGCCATTTGTAACTAAATCATGGAAAATTGATCTTGGAACCAATATAAAATTATTTGAGATAGATAATAAGTATTTGATGTTGGTAAACATTTATTTATAAAACAATGTATGAAAATAAATGTCAAATAAAAATCATGGAGTACAACTACCAAGGATCTAACACAGTTGGGTGTTATTGGCTTTTAATAAAGCCAAATGGACCACAATCAACCTATACAACAAAGAAAAAGAGTCCCAACAAGTTACCCTTAAAAGTTTGGTGCGTAGTAATCTAATTACATAATTTGATTGGTAAATTATGATTTGTGTAGGCCTAAGTTAGTTTGCCCTAATTTTTATTAATACTATTAATTGTGAAATTTGTCTTAATTGAAATAAAGACGTGCAATTGCATGGCATGGGATATATTGACAATTGTCAACACCTGGTTGAAACAAATCATAAGCTGAATTGACGTAGTATAGATCAACCAAGTAATTTTTCATATAACTCTTTCTACTACTACGTAATTTATTTGATGGACACTAGTGAGAACTAGAGCGGGTTCAAATGAGAAGTGGGAAATAATTTTTTTATTTATATTTATATTTACTTCGTACAGATTAAAGCTTTAAAATAATAAACAGTCGGAAAAAAAAAAAAAAAAAACCTTGTATGTATAAGATATTCTCAATTACTCGAATTAACTCATATTAATAGGCCATATTCTATAATTTAGTTGTCAGAGCATACTACAGAACTGTTCTGTTTATCTTATTTTTACTGAATTCAGGTACTCCCTCCGATTTTTTTAAATGTATCATTTTCCTATTATGGGTGTTTTTTTTAATGCATCACTTCCTTATTTGGTAACTTTATACTATATTTTATCATTTCTCTCTCTTATGTTAAACCCTACTTAAATTATTTTATCATTTCTCTCTCTTCCATGGTCCCCACTTATATAATAAAAATATTTACTCTCCCTCACATTCTTTCTCTTTCATGGTCCCCATTTAACTTTTATTATAATAAATTATTCATCCCCTCACAATATAATATTACTGTCTTAAAACTCCACGCATCACCAAGTGATGCAAATAAAAAAAACGGAGGGAGTATAATACCTCCTCCGTTCATGAAATTTCGACTTACTTAGCATTTGCATGCTCTCCAATAAACATATTTGACCATTAACATTTTTGGCTATGTATAAATAAAATTTATAAAAAGTAGATATTTGAAAATTTTATCATAGGAGAATCTAATAAAATCAAAATAGTTAATTTATTTTGATTGTATAAATCATAGAATATGGTCAAAAGATATTTTATTTTGACCACATGAATAGTAAGTGGGTCAAACTTTTAGGAAAGAATGTAGTATATTCAGATAAGTTTAGTTAAGTTAAAACAAGTTCCGTAAATTCAATTCAAGAAAATAAGTTCAAATCAGATAAGTTCTTTTTAAGAAAATTAAGTTCAAATAAGAGTTATTTAAGTTCAAATTACAACTACAATAAGTATAGATAAGTTAAGTTAAGATAAGATAAGTTAAGTTAAGTTAAGTTAACATTGATTTTTTTTGTTAACTTTCATTTAGATTTATATCATTGATGACATTTAATAATCAATTCTTATATATTAAAGTAATCCTCAACCTTATCCTCCTAATACATGTGTTACCCTCTCATTAAAATATTTCCTGCCCAAACTTTTGTTATTTTTTTCATTTTTTTTGTTTATTTTTAAAAAAGGTTGTTACACTATAAGAGATAATTCAGTCTAATGCATCTTATGCGCGGCTAGCTTAGCCATTATGTGACCACTTATAAAAGAATAAAGTAACCCCTTTAACAGTGACCCGGTAAACCTTGTAATTTTGATCAGGTAACTCCTAAGTAACTCCTGCAACACTGACAAATTAAATTATCCCTTGTAAAATTGAATGAGTAATCCCTATAACACTAACGAAGTAATTCTCATGAAAAATCATCATGCATGATGAATGTCCACACAGTGTGGCCAGCCGCATATAAGACTTTGTGAATTTGGTTGTTTTGTTAAAATAATAATAATAATAATAATAATAATAATAATAATAATAATAATAATAATAATAATAATAATAATAATAATAATAATAATATTTTGGTTATCTTTTTTCATTTATAAAAATAAAGAAAATTTTCCCACAATATCTCTTATATATAATACTTTGGTATAATTACGTAATATGTATATGCAAAACCTATAAACGCATAATATTAAGGTAATTTATAAAATAATTTTTTTTTTCAATAAATATCAGAGAGTTGCTGGGATAAAAAAATAATTGTATAATATAATAAATACAAATGTAGTTAATTATTACTATATGTATGGTTTGTACAGTCATATTTACGATTTGTACGAATTTAGATGACAAACATTAAAGTTTGATTTAGAGAGTAAAATTACTGACCAATAAAATCAAAGATCAATTATTTGGGGGTTATTTATGGAGATGTCACAAAATCAACATTGACGTTTCTAGATCTTGAACAGCTATTACGTACAATGTATAGGTAATAATAAGGAATCGAATTAGAAATTGTTGACTTAAAATGTGACATGTTACTTATGCCGCCTATGACTTGTCCTAAATAGATTCAAGTTATTTTAAGTCTAAAGAGGTTGAGAAAACGATTGATCTATCAATGATTTCTCTATATAACCTATTAGAGGTTGTTAATTATCCTTTTCAATCTACTTTGACCTTTATTGGTTACTGGTTAGGTAAAGAATCCATAAGTTAGAATTATTTCTATTAATCTAGGTGTAGACACACATTTGTGTCTCTCCAAAACCAAACCCAGCGATGAGTATCTTTCACGTCGAATCATAATCGAATGAAGCGAAAGTGTGGAAAGTCTAGTGTTGCGGATAGTTTTAATTTCTTTTCTCTTCTCTCTGTTTTTGAAAACTTATTTTAAGAAAACAGCCAATCTAGTTTGGTTGGTCCATGATATGGGTCCAATAATAGTGTAGTTGGATTGGGCTTGACAAGAGCTTTCCAACGATATATTATAAGCCCAATTCTGATGAATATTGAGGAAGTTATGGCCAATTTACTAAACTGGGCCCGGTTTGAGCCTTATGTGCGGCCCAATTATCTAGGGGAGGGCCTAATATGATTTATCATTCCTAATGCAATTAGGAATGGTTTTAGTCTTCTAGATTCTTCTAGAAGGTTCTTTTCATTCCTAATTCAATTAGCATTGATAAATTGACTTTTGTTGACTTTTCAGAGTTTTAATTAAAAGCAAATAGCATTTTCGAGGAAATTATATGATTTTATCCTCCGGTACGACAAACTTATCTGATTTTCGAAAACGCGATAAAAACAGGTTTGGCGCCTAACTCCAGGCATTGGCGCCTGACGCTAGTGTTGGTGCTTGGCGCCAGTTAGCCAGGGTTGGCGCCAGCTCTGTTTTTTGTACGTCATACTCTTTTTTATTTATTTTAGCTTTTTGGCTAATTTTCTCTATAAATAACGTATTAAAAACTTCGTTTTCATTCAGGGATTCTCATCAACATTCACCAATTCTCATTATTCACCAATTATCATCAACAATCAGTTTTAATTAGCATTCACCTACAATCAGTTTTCATTCTCTTAATCATTCATCAATTCTTTCTTTCTCTAAACTTTGTTTTCATATACAAAATTCCGCATTTGCAAGATCCAGAAACACCTAGCCATATTCGAAGTTGTCTTCGCCCTAGACGTGAAAGGTTTTAATTTCTGACGGTTTGGTCCCAAATCTTTATTTCAATTATTTAATTTGATTGTTTTGTTTTATTATTTTCCTTGAAGTTACTAACGTGTGTATTTTGTTATTAGAAAGAGGTACGAGGCATCAAAGTAAGTACTTTAATGGTTTTTATTGACGTTATGATGTAGAAATCATGTTTAGATTGTTATTATAATATTCCTAGTATCATGTCTAGGATAATTTTAATATTAAATATGATTGTTACGATGCTTCCTATGTTCTTCCTAATATTTGTAATTATTAGTATCATGTAAGGGTCAAAGATTTGATTTTTATTGCTTAGTGACATGCTAGGGTTTGTTATTAATCTTGTTAGTATCATGCCTAGGATCTTGCTATTATTATTATTCTTTAATGTTAACATGATCATGATTATGATTATAATTGTTATAATGATTATGAATATTATTATTATTATTATTATTTTTGTTATGATTATCTTGATGATGATTATAACTTTATTGTCATGATATTGATTATTTATTATGTTGCTTGATGATATTTATATTTATTGCTTGATCACACCTTTTACTACATGTTTAATGGAATTGATACTTGTAATCACGCTTAATAAGATAATTAATAATCTTGGTTAGGGTTAATATGATTATAAATTCAAGTGATCGCCAATAATAGTTTATTTGTGCATTAATATTCAACCAACATAGATAAACAGATTAAGGGTTAATCCTATTGATTGCATGTTAATTGAAAAGCGCACATGAATACGATCAGAATAAAGTAGAGGCCTATTATTAGGGCAGGTTCAATCTCTTTTAGGTTGGATATGTACCTTTATCCCCGAACCCTTATTTGGTTCTAGACCTTATGGAGGATACGATCTCTTGGATCGTTAAGGGGTGTAACCTTCATCCTGTGAACGGTTTACAAGTTCCTAAAAAACTTGTTGGCGACTCTTTTGCTCTATCTTCTTCCCTTTTGGACGCCACCGTACCTTAGTGTATGATAACAGTGGGGTTCAAGCTAGGGGTTAACGCTTGAAATTTATTCCCCACAGTTTTTGGCGACTCCACTGGGGAGGATTTCTATTTTAATTCCTGAATTTGTTTCGGCAATGATTTAGAATGAGTGGATGAGACTCGAAAGATTCTAAATATTTCTTGTGCGTAATTTTGATTAACATTATTGTCATATGCATTAAAAAGATCTCATTGGAAAGACCATCCGTAATGAGTTAAAAACATAGGATTTACACGTAGGAAATTTGAGAAATATCTTTCACAACTAGGACTGAAATAACACCGCGTGAAACTGGAAAATTTTATCAAGCACAGAAAGCTGCTGAGGCATGTGGGAAGTAGCGTCAAGGGCCAGAGAATTTGCGCCAGTATTTTAACCGTAGTGCCAGACGCCAGCATTGGCGCCAGGCGCTATAGTTAAAAGCTGGCGCAAGTCTCTGTTTGCTGGCGCCAATTTCTCCCAATACCGAGCCAGAAATATGCGTTCTAATTTCGACCGGTTTTTCGTATTGTTTGCTCGATCCTACTTCCTGATTGAATTTTTTCTCACTTTTCTGAAACCCATATGTGTTCTACATATGGACATAACCCTCTAGGAATTCAGGCTCCATCTACCCGATTGAACGCTCCGTGCAACAAAGGGTACATCCGAGATGTTGAATTTACCAAACCATGGAAGCGAGTTTTTTCTAAAACTCGTGGTGTCCCATCCACTCGCGCCAATCCTTCACGGTTAGGCTTCCGCGCGGTGCATCCGGACAATTAAACATGGACCCTCTATTGACTAAACCATATCCCGAAATTTAGAAAACTAGAGCCATGGTTAGGTTGCAAACTCATTGCATCATATTGTGCCTACTTGACTAATTGTGCATTATTTGCTGTGCATTATTTGCTGTGCATACTCTATGTGATTTTTCTTAACCGTTTGTTTGACTTGTGTTAATACTAAATAAACTGATTAATGACTAAAGGACTTTGTTTAATTAATTAATTAATTAATTTGAGCTAATAAATAAACATAAAATCGAGTCATAGTTCCTTTAAGTCAACCCGGATTTTTATTCCCGTATACTGCACAAGCGTCAACTTGTTTTGGTCATATCTGGATTTATAGAAAGAACTACGAGTCGTACAACATATGGATCTGTAGCCCCGAGTCTTATCTTTAATTTGGCGTTTGTTTCATTCAAAACAAGGTCACAGATAAAACGTTATGACTAAAATACCACAGTCTGTCCAGTTTAATGCATATACGTGAAGTCTTACCTTAGTCTTTGCTTGAGTCTAGTCACATAGTCTAGCCATATGGTCATGACAAGAGTCTTAACATGTCACCTACACTCACTAGTCTTAGAACACACTTTGAGTACACATCACCATGACCATGTCTTAGGTTCATGCATGAGTCGGTTTTTTTCCGTCATTTGAGTTCGGGGGTACATTCTATTCCTAATTCTTCATATCCCTCCACCTCCATCATCTTTTTCTTTTTTCACATTCTATTCTAATCTTTCTTCACTTCCTCCATCCATTGCATGTTGAATGAAGTTTGAGTCAAATAATTAAAAATAAATATCCCCAAATTCCTTTTCCACAGTACTTGGTCGAGGAAAGAAGGGCGATTAATCAAGGACAACCTCTTTATTCAAGTCTCACTTTTTGATAAACCGATTCGTCAAAAGAGGAAGGCTAAAAGGATAATGGAAAGTCAAGAAGACGTCAATGAGCTTAGGAACCAATTGTTTACCGTGACTGAGACACTAAAGCTACTCACACTCAAGATCGATGATCCCGTGAAGCAACAACAAATGAACCTCATGCAAGAAAGTCTAAGCAAGCTATCTAGAGATTATAAATTTCAGGGCATGAGTTCACAAGGGGTCTCGCTGGACAAGGAACTTCTTCCGCATAAGTTCAACGCCACTGACATCCCTAAATTCAAGGCAACAAATAACCCTTATTTCCATTTAAGAGCTTTCAAAACCATAATGAGTATTTATGAGGGTATCGACAAGAAGGTTTTCCCCTCTCTGTTCTCACTATCTCTTGAGACCGTTTGCCAACAATGGTACTTTTCCCTTGACAAAGAGAAGACCTCTACCTGGGAATCTATAGTAAATGCTTTCATTGATAGGTACAAGTGCAATATTCAAGTTGATACCGACCATAGACAACTTGAGATGCTAAGACAAAAAGAGAATGAAGGCTTTACTTCTTTCTTTAATAAATGGAGGGAAACTTCCGCCAAGATGATTGAGGTCCCCACCGGAAAGGAGTCTGTGAGGATGTTTATCAAGAATCTCCAAGAAAAGTATTCGAAGCATTTAAAATATCAACACAATCTGAATACTTTCAAGGCCGTTTATGACATCGGAATCGAGATCGAAGACGACCTCGCAAAGCAAAAAGCTACTAACAATAGTAACCACGGTGGCTGGAAAGGAAAGAAGAACGACAATCCTTCTTCTTCCGAAAACGCCCACTCTAGTAATAATGTTAGTACCTTTGACCATAATGGTGTCTTAGCCATGGACAATCAAGGATCTAAAAGGAAACCCAGACGAGAGTTCATACCCATTGGAATGACCTACGATGCTGCTTTCGATCGTCTCTATGATCGAGGATTAATCAAACCTATTGGCCCTACCAAGGATCCAACACCAGAAACTCGGTCTTTGAGATGGAATCCAAACTCCTATTGCAAGTACCATCGAGGACGCGGTCATACCACTGACGAATGCTACAGGTTTCAAAATCTCATTCAAGATCTCATAGAAGCAAACAAGATCCCATTGCCTCTAGCTAGCGAGAAGACTGGGTGATGATGAGACGAAGGGCGCAAGACAAGAGGCGAGCTTCAACGACAAGATTTCGTGACCTCTTTTTTATATTTCTTTTTTATTTACTCTTTCCCCAATAAGTCTAGCATAGACACCTTTTCTCTTCCCTTTGATTAATTTTGTAGATTCTTTCTTTTCCGTACTCTAATAAAATGAGCATTTATTTTCTTGCATATGATCAGTTCATTATATTGCATCAAAAAAATAAAAAATAAAATATAAAAAATCCATGCACAAGGTATACCAATGATTTGAGGCACCCTTGTAGCCACATCATATCTCCTTTCACTTTTCAAATTTACAATCCTTTCTTCATAAACCACTTTGAGTCTCGTCAAACGATAGACTCTTCTTTTTTCAACCTACATCTACCTAACCTTGGGATGGGATGGTGGGAAACTTATGAAATTCTAAAAAAGGCTTGAGTGATTCAAAAAATTAAATTAGCAAAAAAAATAAAAGTAAAAATAATCATAAAAGGGTACAAAAGGGTAAGTGTTCCAATGTCTTTGATATGAAAATATCTTTGATAAGAACACGTCTCAGATTGCGTCTCTTATCGAGTGTTCGGTACCGTGCCTGAGAAACAAGAATGCCAAGTGAGTGATAGACCGCATGATTGGGATTGCCCACACTCATAAAAATAAAGATACTAATGCAAAAAGAAAGAGCTAAAAAAGAGTTGAAAACCTCAAGCATGAAAATACAAATATTCAAAAGCAAGGTTGCACACCTTGGGGGCTTATCTAGGGTCTTGAGCCTTTATTCCCTTCTTCTTCAAACCTTTAGCCTAACCACGTTACAATCCTTAAAAAAGACCTTTGTGAGGTATACACACTTGTGCAAGGTTCGGCTAGAGCTACGTTCGGCCTGATTCCTAACGGATATGTAGGCAACCTCACATCGAGGTGCGGCCGAAATAAACATGCATTCATATTCACATTCACACACTTGCACCATGATCATATCAAGGGATCTCCAATGCTCATCCCTATTCACTTAAAGCTAAACTTGGGGGCTTGATCCTTATATCATTAGCTTACCTAGCCTAAGAGTCACCATTATTTGACTCTTCTAATAATAATACTTTTCCACACACTCAGCCTTGTGGCCTAACTTTAGTGTCACTTTCACACACTGCACAGATACATGACAAAAATGACGGAAAATTTTTGTTTTTTTTGCATTTTCGAGTCGCACGATCACATTACAGTGCACACACAAGTCATGTACACATTGAGTCATGTCGTGTCATATCACTTTGATTTAAGTCTAACACATGTGTCATTTCACTTCGAATCGAGTCAACCTCGAGTCAGTCGATCACAGCGAGTCAAGTTTATACCTTGAGTTGTGTCAAGTCAATGAGTCAAGTGACGCTAAACCTTAGGTCAACCCTAAGATGATTAAAGAGATTGGCAAAGTTCTATAGTCAAAATAAATACATGCGCAGCAGAATAGGGAAGACCCTACACCAATTCCTGGCGCCAGAAATATCTCAGCAACGACAGAGCTCGAAGCCTTTCAGAAAGGTGATTTCGACTTCATGCAGCAATTTCGGGTTCCTTGGTACGCCAGTTAGCTCCTATAAGCAATTTGACATGATTAGTAATCGGCTCGATTAAAATCGTAGTAAGTGATTGACTTGAGAAAAAATCGTCTCACTTAGCTTAAGCGCCTAAAACACTGGCTCGTTATAATCGGTTCAAAAGAAAGCACTTAAACGACAATATTTCCAAATATGGATTGTCGCGCATTCTTATTAAACGACAAAGTTTTCCAAAAATTGGATTGTCATCCCCAACTGACAATATTTGCAAAAATGGATTGTCGTGCATCTTCTTCAACGACAATTATTTCAAGATTGGATTATCATCTCTGGCAAAGTTTCCAAGCGTGGATTGTCGTGCTCCTTCTTTGTTTGGCAAGTTTTTCCAAGTTCGGATTTTCATACATTCATAGATCGCTGGCAAGTTTTCCGAGATTGGATTGTCATACACCCAGTTCCCTATGGCAAAATTTCCTAAAGGATTGTCGTAGGTCTCTAATCATCATAAATTTCGGCAAAAGTTCCTCAACGTGGATTTTCGTAGGTCTCTACTCATCATAAATTTCGGAAAAAGTTCTTCAACGTGGATTGTCTTCAGCAAGTGGCAAATTTTTCTTGTCGGTCGACTCTTTTTTGCAAATGTTCCAAGATGCGGATTGTCAATCGTGGCAATATTTTCCTAAAAGGATTATCGCATAGCATTGGAAAGTTTCCAAGGTGGATTTCTTTCAAGAGTTATATTCCAAGATGTGGATTGTCGATCGTAGCAAAGTTCTTATGAAAGATTGTTACGAAGCATTGGCAACTTTTCCAAAAATTGGATTTTGGCAAATTTTCCGAGATACGGATTGTCGCTTCATCGTGGCAATATTTCCAAGGATGGATTGTTACGTGGCATTGATAAATTTCCCTAAATCGGATTGTCATACATCATACAAGTGTTGTGTTGTAAACTATTCCCAAATACAAGAGGATTGTCGACTTACTGGTTCACAAGCAGCAAAGCGCCGACGTACTGGTATGGCAGCATTAAGGATTAAAAAGCAGTGATCTTTTCGAAGACTATCACAGCGAAAATTTGAGTCATATAAAAAAGAAGCTCTTTGTTCAGATACGCGTGAACATATCTCTTTGTTCAGAGACGAGTGAACATCGAAACAGCAAGGTGGCGTTCCCTAGATTGTGGAGATTTGTCACAAACAATTGAGGATTGTTTCAAGAGAAGCAATCTTCAATAGTATTTCCTTGGATGTGGAATATTATCAATGCAGAGGAGGATCGTTTCAGGCGAAGCAATCTTCCAAATTTGGAAGCAGTTACAGGCATATCGGTTTTCAAGCGGGATGGCGTTCTCTAGCTTGCAGGAGGTCATCAAAACAAATCGGTTACTTTCAGAGACGTGTGCTCGACGGTGCAAGATACGTGTTTCTTAACTCTTTTATCTGTTTAACTAACGATAGTTTTGCAGGTATTGGCGTTACAAGAATGATTTAGGATCGCAGAACGTTCTGAATCATTCTCCGTCCCTATCGCTACTTTGACTTTTGTTTTTCGAAACTTGCATTTCTCCAAACTCAATCAAAGTGGGGGCTTCTGTGGACACACATTTGTGTCTCCCCAAAACCAAACCCAGTGATGAGTACCTTTTACATTGAATCATAATCGAATGAAGCGAAAGTGTGGAAAGTCTAGTGCTGCGGATAGTTATAATTTCTTTTCTCTTCTTTCTATTTTTGAAAACTTATTTTAAGAAAACATCCAATCAAGTTTGGTTGGTCCATGATATGGGTCCAATAATAGTGTAGTTGGATGGGTGTTGAAAAGAGCTTTCCAACGATATAATATAAGCCCAATTCCGATGAATATTGAGGAAGTTATGGCCAATTTAGTAAACTGGGCCCGGTTTGAGCCTTATGTGCGGCCCAATGATCTAGGGGAGGGCCTAATATGATTTATCATTCCTAATGCAATTAGGAATGGTTTTAGTCTTCTAGATTCTTCTAGAAGGTTCTTTTCATTCCTAATTCAATTAGCATTGATAAATTGACTTTTGTTGACTTTTCAGAGTTTTAATTAAAAGCAAATAGCATTTTCGAGGAAATTATATGATTTTATCCTCCGGTACGACAAACTTATCTGATTTTCGAAAACGCGATAAAAACAGGATTGGCGCCTAACTCCAGGCATTGGCGCCTGGAACCAGGCCTGGCGCTAGCCATTGGCGGCTGGCGCTAGTGTTGGTGCTTGGCGCCAGTTAGCCAGGGTTGGCGCCAACTCTGTTTTTTGTGCGTTATACTCTGTTTTGTTTATTTTATCTTTTTGGCTGATTTTATCTATAAATAACGTATTAAAAACTCCGTTTTCATTCAGGGATTCTCATCAACATTCACAAATTCTCTTTATTCACCAATTATCATCAACAATCAGTTTTAATTAGCATTCACCTACAATCAGTTTTCATTCTCTTAATCATTCATCAATTCTTTCTTTCTCTAAACTTTGTTTTCATATACAAAATTCCGCTTTTACAAGATCCAGAAACACCTAGCCATATTCGAAGTTTTCTTCGCCCTAGACGTGAAAGGTTTTTATTTCTTACGGTTTGGTCCCAAATCTCTATTTCAATTATTTAATTTGATTGTTTTGTTTTATTATTTTACTTGAAGTTACTAACGTATGTATTTTGTTATTAGAAAGAGGTACGAGGTATCAAAGTACTTTAATGGTTTTTATTGATGTTATGATGTAGAAATCATGTTTAGATCGTTATTATGATATTTCTAGTATCATGTCTAGGATAATTTTAATATTAAATATGATTGTTTAGATGCTTCCTATATTCTTCCTAATATTTGTGATTGTTAGTATCAAGTTAGGGTTAAAGATTTGATTTTTATTGCTTAGTGACATGCTAGGGTTTGTTATTAATCTTGTTAGTATCATGCCTAGGATCTTGCTATTATTATTATTCTTTAATGTTAACATGAACATGATTATGATTATAATTGTTATAATGATTATGAATATTATTATTATTATTTTGGTTATGATTATCTTGATGATGATTATAACTTTATTTTCATGATATTGATTATTTATTATGTTGCTTGATGATATTTATATTTATTGCTTTTTCAAACCTTTTATTACATGTTTAAGGGAATTGATGGTTGTAATCACGCTTAATAAGATAATTAATAATCTTGGTTAGGGTTAATATGATTATAAATTCAAGTGATCGCCAATAGTAGTTTATTTGTGCATTAATATTCAACCAATATAGATAAAAATGTTTAGGGTTAATCCAATTGATTGCATGTTAATTGAAAAGCGCACATGAATACGATCAGAATAAAGTAGAGGCCTATTATTAGGGCAGGTTCACTTTTAGGTTGGATATGTACCTTTATCCCCGAACCCTTATTTGGTTCTAGACCTTATGGAGGATACGATCTCTTGGATCATTAAGGGGTGTAACCTTCATCCTGTGAATGGTTTACAAGTTCCTAAAAAACTTGTTGGCGACTCTTTTGCTCTATCTTCTTCCCTTTTGGACGCCAGCGTACTTTAGTGTATGATCACAGTGGGATTCAAGCTAGGGGTTAACGCTTGAAATTTATTCCCCACACTAGGAATGAGCTAACATGTTCCGTAATGGTAACAAGACCACATTACTATTTGGACTTATACAATGTCCTGAGTAATTACAATATATAATTAACAATTAAGCAAATAATCCCTGACTCCATATATATATTTTTTTGATTAAAATTTAGCTATCACATTATCATTTATCGGGTTTATTTATTTCCTCTAAAAACATGAATTATGACATGATTTAGTACTCTATGTTATATACGAGTATTAAAGATGTAAGTGATTATTTTTTTATTTTTATTTTTTTTAATATAAGTTGATATATTGAATATTGATCTCTCCTATCATGCTCGTTCATGAGCCTTGCCATTAAGGCAGCCAGGTTCCCTTGTAGATTGGCGTTGATCTCGGCCAACCTCTCTTGACTAGCAATGGATCGATTAAGAGCTTCCAAAGCTGTCCTCAAGTCTTGATTTTCTCCCATGGTATGTAGGTATTCGACCCCTTTGGAAGAATTTAAGAAAACTCTCCCCCTACCTGACGCGCCAAATGATGTGTAAGCAAGGTGAGAAACTTGTTTACAAACGGTCTGGAATGCGTGTTGTGTTTAGTTTAATTTAGAAGTATCAATGTGGAGTAACTAAGAGGGATTAGGGGAACTCTCACCCTTAACCTTGAGGATATAACAATGAGGAACACTCACTCACTTGTTTGGGCGTAGTAGTGATCAGGGAACTCTCACCTATTCGACAACTACCAGTTTAAGTTTTAGGAACACTCACTAAAACACAAACTCTTCAAATTGAGGTAACTCTCAAATTTGGAAAATAAACCTGACTAGCACAAATCAAATTTAGATCATACACTCGTGTGTTTTTTGCAAATTTTCTGGAATGCCTTTCATTGATCATTAGCATGCTATTTATAGCTTTTAGTACATCATTTAATCGCCACCACACTTAGCTAAAACAAACAACAAATCAGAAATATCAAAGCTGAAAATAAGGGTAGATTAAGTGGCTCATAACCGTCCAACCTAATCCCCATTACAACTAATTATTACTCTAATTAAGAAAGCTTATCGCAAGGGAAACATAGCTAAAAATAAGGGAAGAACGTTCAGCAAATTGACTCCAAACTGCTGTTCAAATTCTTCCTTCAAAGTAGCCTTGAAATGCGCCTTTGTAACCTCCCAATTAAGCCTTCATTCAAGCTCCTTTATTACGAAATTAAACCAGCTTGAAACTCTCCTTAAAGTATGCATTAAATCAGCCTACATTCCCCCATTATTGAGGTAATTAGTCACGCTCAATATGGTGCAACCATTTGAGGAATTATATGGACCGTGCATGCCAAAATCCATAGGAGTAGCATCGAAGAAAGACTTGGACAAAATCAATTCCCTAACGTTCAACTCTTGGACTGGAATATTCGAACCTTGACCACTTTGGTCATCCTCCCCTTCTTCAAAGGGAATTGCCCTCAATTCTTCATCATTATAGTACGGTGCTAGATCTCCAACATTGAATGTGCTTGAGACGCCATACTTTCCTCCCAAATCTACCTTGTAGGCATTGTCATTGATCTTTTCCACTATCTCAAATGGACCCTCGGCTCGTGGCATGAGCTTGTTCTTCCTTTGATTGGGAAACCTTTCCTTCCTCATGTAGATCCACACTAAGTCACCAACTTCAAAACTTCTCACGTTTTTGACTCTCTTGTTGGCTTGCTTCTTATAGATTTCATTAGCCTTCTCGATGTTCTTCCTTACTTCCTTGTGGATTTTCACCATGAACTCGGCTTTTTCCTTGGCAACTCCATGCACGAACTTGTCTCGAGGCAACGCTATGAGATCAATTGGAACATAAGGATTAGAACCATAGACTACTTCAAAAGGAGAATACTTTGTAGTAGCGCTAGGAGTTCTATTGTAAGCAAACTCGGCATGAGCGAGTTTGACATCCCAATCTTTGGTGCTCTTACTAACCAAGGTCCTAAGCAAAGAACCTAGTACCCTATTCACCACCTCGGTTTGGCCATCGGTTTGGGGGTGATGTGAGGTAGAAAACAACAACTTGGTTCCCATAAGACGCCACAAGGACTTCCAAAAATGACTTTGGAACTTTGTATCTCGATCTGAAACAATGGTGTGTGGGATTCCATGGAAACGAACAACCCCATCAAAATATAATTTCGCCACCTTCGTAGCATCCTCGGTTTTATGACAAGGGACAAAGTGAGCTATTTTTGAAAAACGATCAACTACCACCATGATTGAGTCCTTAGTCTTTTGAAGAAGCTCCATAGTCTTTTGAACTCCGAAATGGCCGGCTAGACCTCCTCAACGCGCTTCATGAATCAACAAGCTTTGAATTGGACATTTAGGAATGCATAACCTATTTCCCTTAAAAAGAAAAACATTTTGTAAGGAAAATAATTCATAACTACCATTCACGCATTTCTCCAAAATGACCTTGAAATCATCATCTTCCTTGTAGTATTCCTTGATTAATTCGAACCCAAGGACTTTCGCCTCAACGACTCCAAGTAAAGTATGCCTTCGAGATAAGGCATCCGCAACAACATTCGCCTTTCCACTCTTGTACTTTGATGAAAAGTTAAATGTTTGCAAGAATTCCACCCATTTTGCATGTCTCGAATTCAACTTCTTTTGGCCATGGATGAACCTCAAAGATTCATGGTCAGAATGAAGTATGAAGGGTTGTGGTCTCAAGTAGTGCGACCAATGATTCAAAGCTCGCACCATTGCATAGAAATCCTTATCATAGGTGGAATAATTCAGCTTGCCTTGGCTCAATTTCTCACTAAAGTAGGCAATAGGACGCCCTTCTTGAATCAACACGGCACCAATCCCCTTTCCGCTTGCATCACACTCAACTTCAAATGGTTTTGAAAAATCTGGAAGTGCTAGGATGGGTGTATTGCACATTTTTTCTTTGATCACTTCAAATGCCTTTTGAGCTTGAGGAGTCCACTCAAATGAGCCCTTCTTTGTGCACTCGGTGATAGGGGTCATGAGAGTGCTTAAATTACGAATGAACCTCCTATAAAAGGAAGCTAATCCATGGAAAGAACGGACCTCCGTGAGTGTCTTTGGACTAGGCCATGATTGAATAGCCTCAATCTTGCTAGGATCAACTTTCACTCCTTCTCCTGAAACAATGTAACCAAGAAAAGTGACCTCATATAGCATAAAATTACATTTTTCAAGTTTTCCATACAATTTTTGTTCTCTCAAAACCGTGAAAACTTTAAATAAATGTATCAAATGTTCGTCCCCATTTTTGCTATAAATGAGGATATCATCAAGGTACACCACCACAAATTTTTCAAGGAAAGGCCGCAACACCTCGTTCATCAACCTCATGAAAGTGCTAGGTGCGTTGGTGAGTCCAAATGGCATCACGAGCCACTCATACAAGCCGTGCTTGGTTTTGAAGGCGGTCTTCCATTCATCTCCTTTTCTCATCCGAATTTGATGATAACCACTCCTCAAATCCACTTTTGAAAACCACTTCGAGCCACTCAGTTCATCAAGCATGTCATCTAGTCTTGGAATTGGAAACCTATACTTGATAGTAATATTGTTAACAACCCTACTATCAATACACATACGCCATGTACCATCCTTTTTAGGGAACAAAAGAGCAGGAACAGCACACGGACTCATAGACTCACGTACATACCCCATACTCATCAACTCCTCAATTTGTCGTTGCAATTCCTTAGTTTCCAAGGGATTACACCTATAGGCAGGTTTGTTAGGCAAAGGAGCACCGGGAATGAGGTCAATTTGATGTTCAATTCCCCTCAAAGGTGGTAACTCTTTCGGTAACTCATCGGGAAAAACATCCTCAAAATCCTTAATCAACTGAGCTAATTTGGGATTTTGACTCGCAAAATTTTCGTGGATCTCTTTAGAGTAAAACAAGTATAATTCCTCCTCACCATCAATTTCCCTTTCAAATTCCTTAAGGGTAAGCAATGACACCTCCTTTGATTGTTTAGGATTTTGTGAAAACCGCGGGGGTGGTAAGGGGTGCAATTTTTTTTGTTTTCCTTGGTGAGTTATAGTGTAAGTGTTATGGTACCCATCATGTTGAGATTTTCGATCAGTTTGCCAAGGTCTACCAAGCAAAATGTGACAAGCATCCATAGACACAACATCACACAGTTGAGTATCATGATAAGACCCAATAGAAAAACTAACCATGCATTGTTTCCTAACCCCCGTGCTAGAATTAGAGTCCAACCAACTCAACTTATAAGGATGTGGGTGATTTGTCGTTGTAAGACCAAGTCTAGATATCAAGGTTTTGGAAACTGTGTTTGCCTCACTACCACCATCAACAATTAAATCACATACCTCGCCTTTAATCTTGCACTTGGTAATGAAAATATGTTGCCTTTGCGGTGCTAAGGGTTCGTCAACGCGAGCTTGCAACGCCCTTCTCACAACCAAATTTGTTTTGGTCTCTTCTTCGGGGAAACATTGCTCTTCCTCCCCGTCCCCTTCAGTAGAATTCACGTCCTCCACTTCTTCATCCTCAAAATCCTCCCAATTGATAGTTTGGTTAGCACTAAGCTTTACCTCTTGTATGGTCAAAGCTCTGGAATTTGGACAATCCTTCTTAAAATGACCCCTTCCTCCGCACTTGTAACAAACAATGTCACTCATTTTGAAATCTTTCTTGTCCTTCTTAGGTGGATCGTTGGCTTTGACAAAAGAAGAACCATCCTTGACAGGGAAGGTTGGTCTTCGTGCCGCTTGAGGGGTGACAATCGACTTCTTCTTCTTCCTTTTTGAATCAAACTTGATCACAAATTTGCAAGCTTCAGTAAAGGTTAAATTGGTGTACCCTTCAAGTTTGTCTTGCAACTCTTGATCCAACCCAGCCACGAAACGTCCCATCTTGAGTTCTTCATTCTCCGTGATTTCACACACGATAGAAAGTCTGTTAAACTCTTTGATGTAGTCCTCAGCCGATTCTCCATTTTGTTGCAAAGTGCTCCACTTCACATATTGACTTTGCTTGAAATTGTGAGGAATAAAACGATCCCTCATCCTTTTCTTCAACTTGCTCCAGGTAGAAATGGACGCCTTACCCCTAAGAGTACGCCCCCTTTGCTCTCCTTGTAGCAAGTTATCTCCATAGCCTTTCAACTTCACCTTGGCTATCTTGTATTTTTGGAACTCCTCTTGAATGTCCTTGTAATCGAAATACCTCTCCAAGGATTTCTCCCATTCCAAGTACTTTTCTGGATCAAGTGTCCCATCAAAGGCAGGGACGTCCACTTTGAGACTCCTATCTTCCCTCCTAGGTGGAGGGTCTTCGCCTTGATCTCTCCTATCATGCTCGTTCATGAGCCTTGCCATTAAGGCAGCCAGGTTCCCTTGTAGATTGGCGTTGGTCTCGGCCAACCTCTCTTGACTAGCAATGGATCGATTAAGATCTTCCAAAGCTGTCCTCAAGTCTTGATTTTCTCCCATGGTATGTAGGTATTCGACCCCTTTGGAAGAATTTAAGAAAACTCTCCCCCTACCTGACGCGCCAAATGATGTGTAAGCAAGGTGAGAAACTTGTTTACAAACGGTCTGGAATGCGTGTTGTGTTTAGTTTAATTTAGAAGTATCAATGTGGAGTAACTAAGAGGGATTAGGGGAACTCTCACCCTTAACCTTGAGGATATAACAATGAGGAACACTCACTCACTTGTTTGGGCGTAGTAGTGATCAGGGAACTCTCACCTATTCGACAACTACCAGTTTAAGTTTTAGGAACACTCACTAAAACACAAACTCTTCAAATTGAGGTAACTCTCAAATTTGGAAAATAAACCTGACTAGCACAAATCAAATTTAGATCATACACTCGTGTGTTTTTTTGCAAATTTTCTGGAATGCCTTTCATTGATCATTAGCATGCTATTTATAGCTTTTAGTACATCATTTAATCGCCACCACACTTAGCTAAAACAAACAACAAATCAGAAATATCAAAGCTGAAAATAAGGGTAGATTAAGTGGCTCATAACCGTCCAACCTAATCCCCATTACAACTAATTATTACTCTAATTAAGAAAGCTTATCACAAGGGAAACATAGCTAAAAATAAGGGAAGAACGTTCAGCAAATTGACTCCAAACTGCTGTTCAAATTCTTCCTTCAAAGTAGCCTTGAAATGCGCCTTTGTAACCTCCCAATTAAGCCTTCATTCAAGCTCCTTTATTACGAAATTAAACCAGCTTGAAACTCTCCTTAAAGTATGCATTAAATCAGCCTACATTCCCCCATTATTGAGGTAATTAGTCACGCTCAATATGGTGCAACCATTTGAGGAATTATATGGACCGTGCATGCCAAAATCCATAGGAGTAGCATCGAAGAAAGACTTGGACAAAATCAATTCCCTAACGTTCAACTCTTGGACTAGAATATTCGAACCTTGACCACTTTGGGCAACATCACTTGAATTTTCTTTAAAACGCTTTTAATTGTAGCACACATCAAAATGAATTGTACTAATGCGTATTAAAATCAAAACACTTTAATTATATTGGAATGAGATAACAAACTTTAATGTAGTAGGTTACGGTGTTAATAACGTGTTACCCAATTGTTTTAAAATGAGATTTTAGCGGAATTATTTGTGGTCACACTCTATGCAACACGGTTTTTTCGTCTGTAATTTATCACAGTTTAATGAGACTAAGCAAAGTGATTATGAAATTGCGCACAACAAATGGAGGCCTGCTAAAACAAAGGAATAAAGAAGGTGAGAAGTGTATATACCTTGCATGGAGAGTTGTGATTAATAAAAGGAAAAGATACGAAAGAGTTACTTAACACCCTAATTTAATCATCAATCCTCCTCAAGATTAATACGTTATTATTAAATTTTAATCAATTATGATATGGTGAGATTGGAAGGGACTTAACCTAGCTAATTTCGTCCTTACAATAAGCCAAACAATAAAAGCTAAGCCATTATATATGATGTTATTTATAAGCTCAAGCTAATGACAAATTAAACAGTACTCTTTAATGAATTTGAAATTTTTTTAATTAACAACAAAATTTTAACACACCTTAAACCTATTTTTTTTTTAAGTAGGCAGTGGCCCAACTAGCAGAGGTAGAGGCACGTTAGTACGTAAGTACGTAACTGTGTCCTAAATGTCTTACATTAGCAACAATTGTTTATATGCCACATGGCACAATAAAATAACTACCCATTAACCAATCATGTAATTTACCTATCCTTTTTCATGTGATATTTGATTAAATATTTTATCAGCAAGCCCCAATTTATAACCTAGATAAATAAATGATATTCATCAAATGTCATTTTCGTAAATAATTACATTGAAAATTGTGTTTTTTGATTGAAAAATAAATATTTTATTATTTGTGGGTCATTATGATAAGTTGGACAGATTTTCAAAGTTAACACCGTTAACTCTCTGTTTGCTACTATTCATCATCTTCTTCCTCCCACCTTCTTTTTCTGCATTTTCATCTTCTTCCTCTTGTTCATATTTTTTCTTCCCACCACCTTAATCTGCTCCCTCCAATATCTGCACACTTCCACCTTCTCTTTCAAGTCTGTTCGACTCCATTTCCAAATTAAATGAAAACCCTAATAACAAACAGCGGCAGAGCTAGGGGGCTGGCGGAGGCCTTGGCCTCCCCCTTGGCTCAAGATAATAATTAAATTTGTTCTTAATTGTTATGAATTTGGGTGTAGAGGAGTTGGTTTTTTCCATGTGATAGTATGCAAGTTGTCAAGGGATCAAATCTTGTAGCTAACAAAATTATTTTATTTATTTTATTTATTTTTTAAAGTAAATGTAATGCGTAGGTATAATCTTGGCCCCTCTCACTTAGAAATTTCGGCTTAGCCACTGATAACAAAAAGAGAAATTAATGGCATGGTTATCCCTAAAGGGTAGCTGAGTTTTCCTTCCTCCATTAAATTCGACTTCGCACCACCATTTCCAGCGATATGGTTAACTCTAAAGGTTAGATAAGCTTTTCTCTGTCCATTGGTTTCGACTTGTTCGACGTCATATAGTGAAAAAATCACTAGTAGAAAAAACGCATTAGGCAGCGGTTCAAACCCGGTCTAAGGCACCGGTTTGAACCGCTGCCTATTTGAGGGGTGCCAAAAACCCCCTATTTGGCACCGGTTCAAAACCGGTGCCATAGGGTTTAATAGGCACCGGTTAACCGGTGCCTAATACTGCTCTCCTGCATTTTTTTTTTGGGTGGTGGATAGTTTAGGCACCGGTTCCTGCCTAACCGGTGCCTTTTGTATAATTTTTTTTTTTCGTTTTTTTTTTCCATCGTGCAATAATATTTTTTAAAAAAAACCTGCAATAATAATACCCTGTAATTCCAGCAATTATATTAAATATAATAATTAATAATTTTATTATTATAATAACTAATAATAATATTATTAATTATTATATACAAAAATAATATTAGATACAAGAATTCAATTATATATATATATAGATATAAATATTCCGAAACGCAATACAAAAAAAAAAAAAGTTGCTTACATATACAAATAATAGTAATTACACATATACAATGAATAATAAGTTATATATAGTTCAAAAGTTAACATAAATAATTTACAATTACAATGCATGCCATTTACATGTTGAAGGTGATGAAAGACGCCAACATGTCACGAACTTCATTAAGCTCCTTGATTGTCAACGGATCATCCTTTTGGACCTTGCAAAACTTGAAATACAAAAACATTATTTTAAAAATAATTAATTAGGCAAAAAATATGTATTTTATCAAATATTACTTATACGACTTCTATATAGCCCATTTACTACATTACTGATCAAATGAACTATTTCTTTCTCATAACATTTCAATATTGGATAGTTGTATGTGTGTAAGCCCTTAAATTGTATAGGAGAGCATTTTATTAAGGTTTATGACGGGTTTTACCCAAAATGGCCCGAATATGGCCTATATGACCTTACTTTGCCAATTTCCTACGTTTCTTATTAAATGTACTTTATTTATCTCATAACATGTCAATATTATCTAGTTATAGGTGTATAAGGAAAGAAATCACATCAAAAGAGCATATTAACACAAAATGGCCCTAATATGACCCATATGACTTCTATTCAACCCATTTTCTACCTTTCTTGTGAAATAGCCTTTTTGTTTCTCATAACATGTCATTGTTGGATAATATTAGGTGTCTAAGGCTATAAATCACATCAATATAGAATTTCAAGAAGTTTAACAACGCATTTTACTCAACATGGCCCAAATAGGGCTTATATGACTTCTATGTAGCCCGTTTTCTACATTACTTATCAAATGAACTATTTCTTTCTCATAACATGTCAATGTTGGGTAGTTGTATGTGTGTAAGCCCTAAAATTGTATAGGAGAGCATTTGATTAAGGTTTACGACGCTTTTTACTCAAAATGGTCCGAATATGGCCTATATGACCTTACTTTGCCCATTTCTTACATTTCTTATTAAATGAACTTTATTTATCTCATAACATGTCAATATTATCTAGTTATATGTGTATAAGGAAAGAAATCACATCAAAAGAGCATATTAACACAAAATGGCCCTAACATGGCCCATATGACTTCTATTCAGCCCATTTTATACCTTTCTTGTGAAATAGCTTTTTTGTTTCTCATAACATGCCATTGTTGGGTAATATTAAGTGTCTAAGGCGTGAAATCACATAAATATAGCATTTCAAGAAGTTTTAGGACTTACCTCATCAAGCAGTTGAGTGTCCGTACAATGAGTCACAATGTCAAGCATGAATCTCATCACATACAAAGCACAATCAAGTCCATTCTCTTGTTGTGCGCACTAGCATATGACAAACAAATCACATCAGTGAAACATGCAAAGGAAATGAGCAAATATTTACTACCAGATTTTCAAGATAATCACAATAATATCATGTAATTACCAACGGTGTCTTCCATGTTGGACCCTTTGGAGCACGACAATGTAGCTTCTTCATAACACTGTAGTATAAAAAAATAAATCAAATTTGATTAGTCGTATGATTACTTAATTAGTTATTATTAGCAATAATCATCACTATAGGTTGCTATATATATTTACTTTTGCAATATAGACTTCACGAGCCACTTCTCCGATGATCGAGCTGAATCAAGGTGATAAATTGTGTTAGTGGAATTACAAATCACCATGAGGCTCCAATGCTCCCTACATAAGTTCACAATAGACAAGGTAATTAATATTTAGGAGTCAACATATAATGAGGCCAAATCGATTGAATTTGACATGGTTAGTCATACTCTCTATAACATGGGGCGAATATGAACTTGTCTCCCGCACGCGTTGATTCCCTTATACTCTGTTCAACATAGTACAACACATCATGGGGGTTGCCTATGGGGGTTGTCTCCCGCAAGCCTTTGCCTCCCAGTGTGCGTTGATAAGCTAAAGCCCTCTCGCAAAACTCTTGAACCCCATTCCAAAATTCCAATGTATCGCGTCTACCATACATCCAACCAAGATCCTTCTCCATTTAGTAAATTGTCTCTAAACATATATATAACACCATATAATTATAATGTGTAAGTGCTACATATTTTATTTAAATCAAATTCAAGTACAAAACGTGAATATACCATTCATATAGTGAAAAAAATGCATGTTTCCAAAGGGTCCTTATTACTCCAACCTAACCCATCCTTGAATGTCTACTCTCACTAGTGAATGTATGTCAACTTTCCAATTTTAAGGAAAATCCGGCAGCATTTCCCCCTATTTCTCCAAGTACACGATGTAGATAATTAATTACCCTTATATGTACCCAAAGAACATAGTGAGGAAATGGTAAGCCGAGATGTTCCTTAAAATCGAAAAGAAAACATACATTCACCACCTAAGTGAGAGTACACATTCAAGAATAGTCCCAACAGGGGATTATTCAAGACTTTCTCCTAATGAGAAAGCCTTGAACGGGTATCTAGGCATATGATGATGCAATTCAAGTATTCTATATATTGTTGAATTTATTTGCAATTAAACAATACACAAGTTGCAATTTCATGAATAAACTTTTATTAAATGGATGAATAGATAGAAATATAGCTAAGTAAAGTTTAGTAGTCATACCAATATAGCAACTACCCACTTGATCTAAATATGTAGTCCTCAATTAAGCTAATTAAACTCTTGCTTCAATTCACATATGAATCTATTTATTAAAAAAACAAAAAAAAAAATTAGGTTAAATATTATGTATGTACTTCTCATAACATGTCAATTCACTAATTTATTTCTAAGCTAAAACACATCATTCATCGAACTAACAATTGCTAAACTATGTATTCACTACTTTAATTTGTTCAAAATTCATTTTTTTATTCAAAATTGCTAAACTAAAAAGGTTACTAATCTCTAATTTTTTCATTTTAATTATTCAAAATTGCTAAACTAAAATGGTTACTAATCTCTAACCATTATACCAAACCAAAATTCAACTAATTAAGTAACAAGGCTAATATTCTCTACTTTATTCAAAATTACACATCAAAACAAATTAAATTAACCATTAAAACATACTAATATCCAACTAAATGAGTAACAAAGTTACTAATTTCTAATATTTTCACAATTTCCCAATAAAAAAACCAATTATTGAAACAAATTGAAGTTAAATTATATTCTAAACTAAATTTTAATTTGCCTAACAATTCTTCAACATGCAAACAAATTAATATAAGTTCATAAATGGGAAATTATTGAGAATAAAAAAAAAAATTATACCTAAAAACACTCAAATTGAATTGAAGTGGTGCGGTGGTCAGTGGTGCGGGTGGTCAGTGGTGCGGTGGTGCGGCGGCAACCTTCAGCAGGGAGGTGGTGCAGTGGCAACCTACAACAGGGAGGTGGTGCGGCGGCAACCTTCAGCAAGGCGGTGGTGCGGCGTCGAACAGATGAGGTCGGCGTGGAGGGGGTTGGTCTGAGGGGAGAAACACCACGGCAGGGGAGAAGAGAATGGCAGGGGAGAAAGAGAAGGCCAGGGGTGGCGGCGGTGATGGTGGTCGGCGACTGTTGCGGCGGTGAGGTGAAGGGTTTCGTAGGTGAGGTGAGGGGTTTAGAGAATGGAACAGTGAAGAAGATAATTGAACAGCGAAAATGAAAAGAAGGAGAAAGAGAAGGAAGAATAATGAAGAAAGAAGACGCGCTTTTTTTTTTTTAAATGAGGCACCAGTTCATTTGGCACCGGTTCAAACCGGTGCCTTTTACATTTTTGGCACCGGTTTGAGTGGAACCGGTGCCTTTTCCCTTTGTTTAAAATCCCGCCCAATTTTGGGCCGGTTTTTGGCACCGGTTTGGACTGAACGGTGCCATATGGGGGGTGCCAAATGCAATTTTTCTACTAGTTAATGTATACTTTCCACCACTGAAATTGAAGGTTGAAGGAAGAGAGAGAAAACAACAAAATGTTGCAGAACCATTTCTGGCGATATAGTCAACTTTAAAGGTTAGATAAGCTTTTCTCGTTCCATTGATTTCGACTTGTTTGATATCATTAATGAAAAGATGTACTTTCCAGTTTCCACCACTGAAATTGAAGATTAAAGGAGGAGAGAGAAAACAACAAAATGTTTAAGGAGGAGAGAGAAAAATAAAAAAATACAAAAAAGTTGAAAGAGGAGAGAGAAAACAACAGTTAACCAAAATTAGATATAATTTACATATACACCTCTTGATAAGCAAAGTTAAACTTGTATTTTCTTATATTTAGTATCCTCTTTTTTCCGAGTTTATGAAAGAATTGTATTTCTTTGTAGACGATGTGGTTTGATTAGGGGTGCTAATTGAGTTGAGCAGCTCGCAAGCAACTCGTACTCGACTCGGTCAACGTTCGGTCAAAACTCGACTCGAGTTAGCTTGACTTGAATTCGACTCGACTTGAGATGTTAACGAGCACGAGTTAAGAAAGCTCTAACTCGACTCAATAAGTTTGTGAGCAACTCGATAATATATTATTAATATATAATTTTCAAATAAAGTTACTATCTTTAAACAAATTTGTCACTTATTAAGATTTAATTTATATTATTAAAAAAAGAATAAACTTATAATAATATCTATAAATAAATAGTTATAAATATTAATAAAGGATCATTTTGGGAAAATGGGGTTAAAAGGTGGGATTATTTCTGGAATTCAAAAAGGTGGGATTATTTTGAGCACATGGGCAAAAGATGGGATTATTCTTTTCAATTTTTCATTAACAAATTTTTGAATAAAAGATCTTTATTTAGACTTATATGAATAAACATATAATTCATCAACTAACCAATCATGTATGCATGTCATTTTATTTAAGAAAAATACACTTTAATAATCCCAACTATGGGCGATTTACCTACAATAATCTCAACTAACGTTTATTTTCTAATAATCCTAACTATGCCCTGAGTTTTCCTCCAGTAGTCCCAACTGGTCAACACAAAGTCAATGACCTGTTATAACAGGTACCATAACACGTATCAACACGTGATTGGTCAAATTTTTTTTTAAAAAAAAAAACCCAAAATCCCAGCCACTCTCTCCTCCACCCCAAACCTCGACGGAACCCTAACCACAACCTTCGATATCGCCAGAAATTGGCCGGCCAACCACCGAAAATGGTCGACCGGCCTCTATCACCCACCCCTACCCCTGAAACTGCCCAACAAGCCCTCCCCGATCCCCAAAACGAGAGCCCAACCTCAAATTCGACCACCTTAAAGGTCGTCAAAGGCGTGCATTGGGTCTGAGGTTGAAGATGTTCGTTGATGTTTGTGGGTAATTGTGGGTGTTCGGTGGGTAGTCGTGGATGTTTGTGTGTGGGTGTTCGTCAGCGTGGGGGTTCATGGGTGTTCGCAGCGGAGGAGAGAGAAAGACGCACGAGAAGGATAGAGAAGGGGGTTTCGTGGGTGTTCGTCAGGTGGGGTTGCGCTACCGCGGTTTGTCGCAGGGGGTAGGTGAATGGTTGAGGCGATGGTGGAGGCGGCGGAGCCGTGGTGTTGGGTGAAGAAATGGGTAGAGCCACCATGGCCTAGGGTGTCATGGTGGGTGTAAGGTGGCTGAAAGGAGGATAGGGGGTGGCTACTTGGCTGGGATGACTTTTGATTTTTTTTTTCTTTTTCTTTTATTTTTTTTATATTAAGCCAATCATGTTCTGACGTGTGGTGTTTTTTTTATTAAAAAAAAGAGTTTACCCTTCTAGCAGGTAGCCGGTTTTTGGGACTGCTGGAGGAAAACTCGGGTCATAGTTAGGATTATTAGAAAATAAACGTTAGTTGGAATTATTGTAGGTAAATCGCCAATAGTTGGGATTATTAAAGTGTATTTTTCATTTAATTTATTTATTTATTTTATTGTTTCACACATTTATTCATATAGTTATGTAAAAATCATAAGATATATACACTTAAAAATTATATGTATAAAATTCTATTTTATCTAAAAGTATTTTTTTTTTTTGAGAAAGATTATCTAAAAGTATATAGAATCCTTGGTTATTTTAAATTCATATATATATATATATATATATATATATATGCATAAATTTTGTCATAGTTTTTGTTAGGGATTATTTTTTTTTCAACTTATAGTTATTAGTAAAAGTTCTATTAGATTCATATTTTAAGGTGGTGTATTCACATGTTTTTATTTCTCTGAACTTATTATACATCATTAAAACTTAATTTAGATGTAATTTGAGCTTACATAACCCTTATCATGACTTATTATTTCTTAATTGGACTTATTTGAACTTATTAGACTTAAAATCATTGAATATAAGGTAAACAAAACATAACCTAAATCTAACTTAGTTTGATTTTACTTTAGTGTTTAATATTCACAATTTGAATTACCCTATATTTAATATTAAATTACATTGAATATGTAGATAGTGTTTATATAAAGAGTAAGAAAGATATACATAAACTGTTGAAGTTAAATAAACAAAAAATAACAGGCCAATTCATTATAAACTATGAAAAAATATATATCATATTGAAGATGTAATTAAATCTCTACCTTATAAAAAGTACAACAAGATTACTCTTATGAATAGTGTGATGCTAATTATACCCTTCAAAAATGAGTAATGTATTATATATATTAATATATATATATATATGTGTGTGTGTGTGTGTGTGTGTGTACAAGTTTTTGTAATGAATATTGTTTAGACAATTATACCATACACATATTTATTTACTTGTAAATATATTTATTTATAAATTTCTTTCACTAATAAATTTGCCATTAACTTAGGGCCTGTTCACTTCAGCTTAATTTCAATTCAGTTCAGCTCCAATCAATATAGTTCAGTTCAGCTCGAATCAGTTTAGTTCAGTTCAGCTCTTAATTTCCTTCTCTCATATAAAATATTCAATTCAGTTTTATTTAGATCAGTTAAGCTCAATTCAATTCAGCTCAGTTCAGTTCGGTATATGTGAACCGACCCTTAATTTGTGATGTAACCCCCAATCGAATGAGATTTTGGATAAGGCTAGCTTAGCTATGCCCTAGCTAGTATGTAGGAAAATAAGGAGTATTAAAATTAATTAAAATAAATTTTAATATAAATAAATATCTACACACTTTCATTGCTTATAAATTGATGACATAAATTAAGACAATCAAAATCAATAATTTATATTTTCAAATCAATATAGTTTATATAATAGAAACTACCAAAAATAGTATGCAATAAATATGTCAAATTTTCATAAATACAATGTTAAAGATATAAAACAAGTGAATCATAAGAGACAGTTGTCAGCTTCAAATTGATTCAAATTGATTGTACACATTTTTCAATGAAACACTTTGATAAAAAATAATATTGATTCAAATTGATTGTACACATTTTTCAATGAAACACTTTGATAAAAAATAATATCGTTAGTTACTTATTAGTGAAGATGTAAGAATTGAATATTAATAATTTATGGGTAATGATATATGTATCCCTTAGGGTTATGTATAAGCATTAAATAAATTTCTCAAAATGGAATTAATTTGGGAATTCATGATAAAAACACGTGCAGATAGATGTTATTAATGTTAAATTATCCTCAATTCTTCCTTTTTAAGCTTTTTATACATAAACCTAAGGGCTATATTTATCATTTTTCATAATTTATTTATTGAGATGACTCAAATAAGACCCAACATGACTAAGTTATGTCCTATATATCAAGAGTAATTTTGAAGAATCTCTCACCTTATGAATACTACGTGTCAAATTTACAAATGGAAAAATAAAATGGAGACGAAGGGAATAATATATTGATTGATTGTTAGGTTAACTCTTTAATAAACTTGGTTCACGCTAATTTATTGTGAACTACTAATATTAAGATCACTATATTTAAATGTTGTTATTTAAATCTAAAGGGTTTAATATCAATAAAATGGTTACTATGGTAAAATAAAGGTGATTATATGTTAAAATAAAAGTCAATGTATTATAATAAAGGTCATAAGAGATTAATATATATTAGGAAATTTTGAGTTTTACCACCAAAAAATTTCAACAAATTGTTTTTTACCACCTACTATTTTCAAACTTTTATTCTACCACCAAATAAAAAAATTAAAGTTGTTTTTTACCACCTTTACCCAATTCCGGTGACTGAAAAGTGTTGTGGGGCCCACCCTTTTTAATTTTCCTCCAATTTTATTTACACCCACCCCGATTTATTTCTTCTGTTGATTAACCCCAACCAACTTCATTTAATTCCTCTAACTTTCTCACCTTCCTCTCATTTAGTACTCTGAATTTCACTCCTCTTCTCACTCTTCTGACCCTAAATTTTTTTTCCCAATTGAATTTTGTTGTTTCTGTTGGAGTAACGAAGAGGTGGCACCACAGAAACCCTACAACTCAGCTTCAATTCGTCACTTTCAACAAGGGGGGACCTAAAGTGTTGGACTTTACTGACATAGATTCGAGATTCTGACAAAGCAAGGTACTTTTAGCATCTTTTAGCATCTTTACTGTAGTTAGTGTGTGTGATTGTGGTGTAATTGTTGATTTTATATGCTAAATATGGGGTGTTGTGGACTTTGTGTTGATTAACCCTAAAATTCGAATCTTAGACATGTGTGGATGCATTATGCTGTGATTACTGTATAATTAAAAATTAGGGTTATATATTGTTGGTATGTGGATTTACCATTGAGTTTGTAGTCAAGCTTTGACCTGATTGATAAATTAAGTGTTTAAAGACTTGTTTGCATTGAAAACTGTGTAAAGTATCAGTTACATTAATTAATGAATTATTTGGGACTAAATTGAGTTATGTTATGTTTATGTGTTGTGTGTGTAGCAGAATGAACAAAGTCCAACTTAAACTGACATTGGGTGGTGCTTTTATACCTTCTTTAATTGGGAAAAAAAAAGAAAAAGAGGCTATTAAGCTGGGATGGGGGATGGGTATACTGGAAGAAAAATGTGAATCCCTCCAAGATTGATGTGCATTTTATAAGAGAAGCTGCTGTCCATGGGTTTGTGTCTGTTAATGTACAAGTCCCTACTAAGTTTAGTTGCTGGTATAGACAAAAGGGGAGGACATTTACAACTGGTAAAAGGGAGTTGGTGAACAGTGAAGAGATAAAAGGATTGTTAGATACAGTGAACAGGGAGGGAGTTATTGAGGTGTTTGTCACAAGTGGGGAACCAATCCAGGCCACTCCCATTACACCTTTTCATATTTATGATGGGAATTCTTTGAGTGCAAAAGAAAGAAATAAGTTGAGTAAAGATCCATTTGTGCCTAAATTAAAGCCCAACCCAGTTACTTCCAGCCCAACAATAAAGGCCCTTACTGAAGAACCACTTAGGAGAAGCCCTAGATTATCTGTTAAAGGTAGGGATAAGGTTGATGCTGATGATGCAGAAACTAAGAGGTTTAGTGCTACAGATAAGGGGAAGGGAAAACTAGTTGAAGAGGAGGTGGAAGGTAGTGAGAGGAATACAGTAAGTAGGGAGTTGTTTAAGGATGGTGAAGGGGACTATAATCTTTCAGATTTGTCTGATAGTGAGCTTAGTGACCCTGATGTAGATTGGAGTGAAGGAGAAGAAGAGTTTTATGATTTTGTTGATGATGATGAGTGGGTGAGACAGAATACAGAGTTGGTGAACAGGGAAGTGATTAGGTGTTTCAGTGAAGAGAAACAAGCTGGTGTAGGAACTGAGATTGAAAGGCATTTGAGGGAGATTGATATCAGTTTCCAGCAGGAGCAGGAAGAGGATTCTGATGAACTTAGGAGTGTTCATAGTGATTCTGATGTTGAGGAGTGCACAGGCCCATGGTTTAATGGGGAGACTGATTTTGGCAAGCCCATTCAGCTTGTGTAAGGGCTGAGGTTCAACAATGTGTATGTACTCAGGAAAGCTTTGAGAGTTCATGCTATAGAAAATAGGTATGAGTACTATTTTCTTCATAATGACACCAAGAGGCTGACTATACATTGCAAGAGGAGGTGCAACTGTGTGTATAACAAGAAAACTTGTAGGCTGCCTAAGTGTGTGTTTAGGAAGAGTGTTAAATGTCCATTTAAGGTGTATGCTGCAAGATTGGTGAAGTCAGAAACTTGGCAAATCAAGTCAGTGAGATTGAAGCATCTTTGTATGAGAACAAAGATGAATAAGAAAGTTACAGCTGAGTTCTTAGCTGATAGATACTTGGAGGAGTTTAGAAGCAATCCAACTTGGAAGATTAGACAAATACAGGAGAGAGCTTTGACTGATTTGGGAATTAAAGTGAGCTACTTTAAAGCTTGGTTGGCTAGGTGTAGGGCAAAGCTAATTATTTTTGGCTCTTCAGCTGAGCAGTATGCAAAGGTATGGGACTATGCTAAGGCATTAGTGGTGCACAACCCTGGGACTAGTTGTGTGGTAATTGTAGATGGGATAGAGCATCCTGAACCCCCTCTTTTTTTGAGAATGTTTGTGTGTCTTGCACCATTAAGGGATGGTTTTGTTAGTGGATGCAGACCAATTATTGGAGTAGATGGCTGCCATCTTAAGGGTGCTTACCCTGGCCAAATTTTAGTTACTGTAGATAAGGATGGTAATAACCACATATTTCCACTAGCATGGGCAACTGTGGAAATTGAGAACAAGGACACATGGTCATGGTTCCTTGAGGCATTGGTAGATAGCATTGGAGGTCAAGATGAAGGTGAAGGGTTGACTTTTATGTCTGACAGGCAGAAAGTAAGTTGATAAATTTCCAGTTTGTAATCTCCATTATGTTTTTTTAGTTTGAGATCGGTGTAGCATACTAATTATTGTGTAACTTTTTTTGTGTAAATGCAGGGCCTGCTAGAAGCATTTGAGAATGTTGTACCTAAGGCTGAGACTAGGTACTGGGTTAGACACATCTGGTCTAACTTCAAACAACAATTCCAAGGATCTCTATTCAAAGAGCTATTTTGGAATGCAACTAGGGCTTACACTCAGGTATAATAGTTAAATCCTCCTAGTTTTTTTTATTGTGAGTTTCTGGTTTTGGTTAGTTCCATTTGATTTTTACTGTGTGTGTCTTAATTTAGTATTATAATGCATATGGTCAGACTGATTTTGAAGTGGCTATGGAGTCTATAAACTTTTATCTGAAGAAGCATATGATTACCTAGCAAATATCCCCCCCAACATTGGTCCAGACATGCATTCTCCCCAACATGTAAGTCAAACATGTTGTTAAACAATTTGTGTGAGACTTTTAACGCTGTTATAAGGGATGCTAGGGATAAGCCAATCTTAACACAAATGGAATGGCTTAGAAGATACATGATGAAGAGGACCAATGATAAATGGATGGCAGCCACTGAATGGGAAGGGTTGTATTTTCCTTATGTGAAAAAGGTGTTTGATGGGTTGGAAAAGTATGCAAGGACATGCACTGTCCAGTCAGGTAGGGGTGAGCTTTATGAAGTGGAGTATAAGGATGATACATGTGTTGTTAACCTTGAAGCAAGGACATGTACTTGTTACAGATGGGATTTGACAGGATTGCCCTGTGTCCATGCTTTTGCTGCTTTGCTGGACAAAAGGGTTGATCCAGAGCTTTATGTCCACCCATACTACCACATATAGACTTACCTGGCTGCCTATGAGACTCCCATTCAGCCCATGCCTAGAGCCAAGCATTGGGATAAGGTGCATATGAGAGAGCCTATGCCTCCAGCTTTTAAGGTCCAACCTGGGAGACCAAAAGCTAAAAAGAGGAAGCTTGAACAAGGGGAGGGGAGTTATGCACCTAATTCAGAGAACAAGAAAGTGAAGAGAAGGAATCAATGCAAGAATTGTGGGGGTTTTGGCCATTATGCCAAAACTTGTTCTCTAGATCCTGCCCCTACACCAGTTCAAGTTCAGAACACAGCACCATCAGGAGGTAGGCCAGCATTGGACAACCCTTGGATGAAGGAACAGAGGAGGAAGAGTGAATTGAGAGCTATGAAAAAGGTAAATTCACTTACACTATTTTTGATACTTAGATTGTCATGTGTACTGTACCTATTTACTGATTATGAATGTATGTATACAGAGTGCAGCATTAGGAGCTACTGCAGGACCCAATAGCATTGGAAACAAGAAGTTTCCTCAAGAATTGGCAAAAGAAAAAGCAGCTGAGGCATCTTCTGCTTGTAATGCATCTCATCCAACTGAGCAAGTGCAGCCTTCTGCAATGGAAGCATCAGCAAGTCAGCCCATGACTAGGAGCAGAACAAAGCTTACTGAAGCTTCCCACACCTCAACCTCTCAGCCTCTTCCCAGACAGCAGAATACCAGGCACAAGTTATCAGTATCAAAGGGTTTACATCAGCATCAGTTCATGCACAAGGATGATATGTGGGAACTTGGCCATGATATGTAATTTACTGCCTTAAATTTGGTTTACTGTAGACAGACAAGTGTTTTTTTTTTATTAGTTTGCTTAAGTATTTGAACAACTAAGGGTGGCAAGTCCATCATTTTGTGCACATAACTATTTGGAATGAATAATATTAACTAGGGCAGGAACCCTGATTTTGTAGTATGTTGAACCACTTCTAAAATATAATCTGATCAGCACCTGTTTATAACATTTGCATATGTAATTGGATTCGATTATTTTCATTTCAGTGCATAACCAAATTTTCATTTCATTTCATAACCAATACAACAATAACACAACATCCTTATAACAATTTCACAATCAATTGTTCCATTCCTTACTTCCTAATAAGCATACCTAAAACTAAACCAACACAACAAATAACAACAAACACAACAAACAGATTCATAGATGATGTCTTCCTGCCTTCAACCTCCTGTGTCATCTTTTTCCTATCAGAGCTAAGGGCCTTGCATTTCAATTTCAAGCTATCAATCTCATTCTGCAAGCATCTTATTTGTCCACAAAAATCATCAACTTCTCTCTTTAAGTCAGCATGCTCACCCTTCATCAACTTCTTATCCAATAGCAAGTTGTTAATTACTTCAGTTTGCCAACTTGTGTCATCTGGTTGATCAATCCACTCAAATGATTTACAGCCCCTTGATTCAGTCACTGGATCATAGAATTTGCAAGATCTAAACTTCCTCCCAGGATTTTCCCTAGTCCAAGAAGTTAACCTTGCAAAGGGTACTCCACATTGGCATTTCCTCTCTTTTGAAGGAGAAAAACTTAAGGAAGACATTCCTTCTGCAAAATGACACTTAGCAACTTCAATAGTAGTACATAATCACCTTAATTAGCTTTCCATACACCTAATTTCTATTAACAATCAGTAACTCATAAAACCCCCAATTTCAAATTTAATATGAACCCTAATTTAATAAAAACTGAATGTGGGTTTCAATTGCTAACTTGTTTTAACCAAATTCTGGATTAATAACCTCTACATGAACGAATGAACAAATTAATTGAATCAATCCTATTATTTAATCAGCTAATTAAACTTGTGCATGACATACCTTAACTGCTTCAATTCCCACTGCTAAAGCAAATTCGTTTTCAAATCTTTAGATAACTGATGATTTATGGCTGATTGCTTGATGTTATTGCAGTACATTGAGAGAATTGGCATAAATTGAATTTTTGGAACAACAAATAATGAACTAGGGGTTTTATAGGATAGAAGATCGTGATTGAAAAGGGTAAAAATCAAAAAGTATCCGTTATAGTGGGCCCCACAGCACTTTTCAGTCACCGGAATTGGGTAAAGGTGGTAAAAAAACAACTTTAATTTTTTTTATTTGGTGGTAAAATAAAAGTTTGAAAATAGTAGGTGGTAAAAAATAATTTGTTGAAATTTTTTGGTGGTAAAACTCAAAATTTCCTATATATTATAATGAAAATTTTAATGTATGGGTCAATATGAATACTAAAGGTCACTATGTTAATTTAGAGTTACTATGTTCAAATTAATCTCACCGACACATCTATACTTATACTTCCTCTGTTCTTTTATTATTGCACCACTTGCCTTTTTAGGAAGTTTTACAAATATTGCACCATTTCCTCTTTAGGAAAAAAATTATTTGTGTTCACACTACAAATACCCAACATACCCTTGCTTTTGCACACTTACTTTTTAGTTTATCAATATGTCACATGGGAAATTTTGTATTTTTATCTTTCTCTCTCTTACTTTTTTCCACTGCCAAAATATTTGTACCCAACCCCTATGGTGCAATAATAAAAAAACGGATGAAGTATATTAAAAAGCGTTTCTAAAAACGTTTATGTGTCACGTGGCACCCTCGTCATATCATCTTTCAACTATGAGCATATTCTAATAAAATTGTTTATCATGAGATTCGAACTCACAACCACAAAAATATGCATTACATGTCTTACCATCTCATCCATATATTAATCATGTTTTAATACTCGACTCATACATATATAAGTATTGGCCATTGGATGGAAATCTGAACATTTAATAATTGCTATTTTTTTTTAAAAAAATGATCCTATTATTTGTTAATTATGATCATCGAGATAATATATACAAGCAAGAAAAATGCTGTTGTTATAAATTTTAGTTATTTTTAATTATTTTGATAATAATTATGTCTTTTATATTATAAATTATATACTACCTCCGATTTTTTTTTAGTTGCAACTTTGAAATATTTTATATCTCTCAAATAATATCCCAAAGTTGCAACTTACAAAAATCGGAAGTAGTACAAAGGATATGTCTACAATTTTTTTTTTTCTACAAGAACATGTTTATAATTTGTTAAGAAAAATAGCCCGGAGCATCGCTCGGGCCACACACTAGTTTGAACCTCAAACCAGGCTCAAACAAATTTTAATAATGGTTAATATGTTAAAATTAGGATCACTAAAATAAAATTAAGGTCACTATTTTCAACATGTCAATTGTTGTCATGCTTAGACATCGGCTCCACAATATTATGGACCAGGTCCACACAAGAGTTTTTGTGATTGTTATTATTATATATATTTAATTTGTTTTCGAAGTACTTTGTATTATTTTACTGGCTTTGTTGTTTTGCTATTTACACCCATTACTTCGACATATTTTCATTTTAATCCTGTAATAGCTTAATTAATGAGCTACAATTATTTGTCAAATTACTTTTTGTCCTCTTAACTACTCCATCTCTCTTACCTCAAAATCTTAGCAATAAGCGAGTTTTTAGAAAAATAAAGATAAAATCACTAATAACTATATACTTATTTTAGAAAAATTGATTATAATAATCCCACTTTTAGCAAGTTCGAGAATAATAATATCATATATCAATTATTATTTAATAATCCTAGTGGGGGTGGGGGGGAATTTTTTCGAGGGCGCACCAGTTTATATATTTGATAAACTTACTATGTTTATATAGTCCTTGTTGGCGTCTGATTCACCTCTGACTCGTCTAAACTTCGAACATGGTGGAGTTTGGTTGTTGTGTGTACTTCCACATAGGTTAAAATGGGACATATCTCTGGCGCTCCAAAATCACGACGTTAAAGTAACGCCTACTCTGACAAATATGTCATTTAAAGCTTTTTGTTGGTGGTTGATGAGTGTCTGCACCTTAAAAGCCGCCTATGAACAATTTTCCTTGTCTTTGAAGCTGGAAGTGAAGATTCCGGGAGCATTGACATCTGTTTTTGATCGGCGAGGCAATCTCCGCAATATGCAATACCAGACAACAAAAATTTACTATATTCAGGATTCGAATTACCTGATGAGAGCCGAATTCCGCAATACGCTCTTCGATTCGTGCAGCAGCAAAACCCTTATCAACAATATCGTTCAACCTCAAACTCCAATTTTTATTTTTTATTTTTTACTTTTACTTAAGCTCCTACTGCAATTAAAATTGCCCCAATTTCTTTACTTTGAATGCCCTAACGTCGTCTACTTCTCCGTTAATTTGTCAAACGGGTTGACTCTATCAATGATAGCGACAGCAGACCACCTCAACTAGCATACGTGTATCAAATATTTTAACGTGGCTCTAATTCCTAGTCACCCCTCTGTTCTATTACGATACTACCCCCACATTACTGATGTAAATGACTCAAATACCCCTATATAAATGCCAGTTTCGTTTATTAAATATATAAACTTGTATTTTGCGCATTTTTTCTATTGGTCGTATGACCTCGATTATCCCAAAGAAGGGGTTATATTTAAAAAAAAAGGAAAAAAAATGGAAACTATAATCCCACCTTTGCTAATTCTGCTCAAAATAATCCCACATTTTCTAAATCTAGAAACAATCCTATCTTTACCTCTCATCTGCTCAAAATAGACCTTTAACTGGAAGATTAAGTTGGTAACCTGAAAAAGAAGGTCATTTGCCACGTGTAATCTTTTGATTGTTCTATTTTATTTTTTAATTTTTTTTAAAGATAAAAGTCCATTCTCTTCCCTTTCCCTTCCCTAGCCCCCTTCCTACCGAAGCCGGAGCAGCCCCTCTCCCCTCCCCTTTCTCGTACTTCCCAAACAGCAACTCGATCATAAGCTCTAGCAGCCTCTTCGACCGTCTCGAATGTTCCGGTGTGGGTCCCCTAATATGAGAGGCCCACTTTCCCCAAGGCCTCTGCCGTACTCCCCTGTAGTCCTTTACTGGTTTCCGTTGTATTTTCTTTATTGAACATGAATGAATTTAATATCTAACTATAATAGTGATACATTTAGAATCCTTTATCAAACATAAATGAATTTTAAATCTGATATAATTTTGATTTTTTTTTTTTAATAAGGAATTTCTCTTATTGAAATGTTAAACATAGAATTAGAATAATGTTGGGCATTTTTGTATTATTGTGAGTGAATTATCTATTTTGTTAGATGCAACATTGCGTGGTGTTTCAATCCGACGGAGAAGCAAGGGCAATGGGGAGGGTTTTGTGGGTGGCTGCCTGACTCGGGTGTCGGGTTTAAGGGGTTTTAGTGTTGGTGGGTAGTTGGATTTAGGGGGTTTTATGGTGGTCCGGTTGAGAGCTTAGAGTGTAAGTCTGGTGAGTTTGAGGTTTTAGGTGGGGTGGGGGTGGTGGTGGTGGTTATGGTGGGATCACCATTAAAGGGTTTGTAGAGGTGAGAGGTAGGAGGAGAGAAACAAGAAATGAATTGCTATTCGTCGCTCCTATTTTACCGGTAACGCTCCTATTTTGACTTGAATGGACAACTATGCCCTTTATACAATTTGTGTTATAAAAAAAACTTTGTTCCCCATTTAGACACATTATATGAATCGGTCCCCTCACATTACGACCTTGCTATCCCGAGCCTCCCAAAATCGGTCCCCACGACCTTAAAACCAAATCGGTCCCCACGACCACCTTAATTTCTTTTATTTTAAAAAAAAATTAATCGTGAAATTTTCCGACGGGTCTTGGGCCATGGACGGCAAGTGAAACATTCGGTCCCCACGACCACCTTAATTTCTTTTATTTTAAAAAAAAAATTAATAGTAAAATTTTCCGACGGGTCTTGGGCCATGGACGGCGAGTGGAACATTCGTACGCCGGAGAATGCGTCGGAACATTCTGTAAGTTTTCTGTTTTTTTTTTATTATTTTCTGGAAATAAGACATCCGCCTAAAATTTCCGGATGTCCTAGGTAGATCCGCCTAAAATTTCCAGATGTACCATGGAACATCCGGAAATTTCAAGCGGAAGTAGGGATCCGCCTGAAAAACCCGGATCTTCCTTGGTAGATCCGGAAATTTAAGGTGGATCTACCTAGGACATCCGGATATTTTAGGCGGATGTCCCTTTTAATTTTTTTTTTTTAAAAATGTTAAGTACGTTAATTTATTTTTTTTAATGTTAATTAAGTTTGTTTTTTTTTTGTTTTTTTTTTCGTGGTCTTGTGATTGTTGTTGTGATTAAGTATTTGATAATTAATGTAATTATTTTTGTATTAATATGATTATTTTTTGTTACATTATTATTTTTATTGAAAATATTATTATTATTATTATTATTATTATTATTATTATTATTATTACTAGTTTTGTGCCCGTGCGATGCCCGGGTTGTTTATTGAATTTTAAAATATATTTTTAATCTATATATCAAATTTTAAAACATATCATTGATACAAAATTAGTTAGGAATTGATGTGTTTTTGTGACTATTTAAACTTGTAGACATGTAATGACTAATAATAATAATATTGATGAAAATATTTCTTGACCCGTAACCCTGCCTGAAATGGTCGGTGACCCGACCTGATTTACAGGTCTACACACAGTAATAAAATTATATTAGATTGTGAAGTATATTATTTTAAATGATAAAAATATATTATAAACAATGGATGTGGTACATTTTGAACTAATTCCTTCACTCCAGAAAAATATTATGATACAGAAAATAAATTTATATGATAATTTTTGAGAGTTATTATCTAATTATTTTTTGAATAAAATTATAATTCAATTTGTACCTATGAAATATTGGTACTTTATCAAAAATAAAACTCTAAATCAACAATTTTATCCTAAAATTCTATCCAAATTTGATTGAAAATAAAATTCTAAACTAACTTTTTTATTCTACCAATTGAATTCGATATAACTCTATCTTACGTGGCACGACACTTGGCGAAAAGTTGGAACGCCAAGTGTCGCTGCCTCATCGCCTCGCTAAAAGTTTAGCTTTATATATTAGTTATATGATTATTATTATTATTATTATCACTATAGTTGTTGTTGTTGTTATTATTATTGTTGTTGTTGTAGTTGTTATTATTATTGTTCTTGTTGTTGTCGATATTCTTATTATTAATTAGTAGAAATATAATTTTATAAATATTATTATTATTATTATATTATTATTATTATTATTATTATTATTATTATTTAGTAATTAATGTTATGGTATTATTGTTTTGTATTTGTTTTTATAATTGTTTATTGTTATTTTTAATATTATTATTAATATTGTTATTGTTTTGTTATTATTATTATTATTATTATTATTATTATTATTATTATTAGTATTGTTATTATTATTATTATTAGTATTGTTATTATTATTATTATTATTATTGTTATTATTATTATTATTGTTATTATTATTATTATTATTTTGACATAAACCATGTTTTGTTTAATTTGTATAGGATATGGAATCTGAGGAAGGCGACGACGGTGTGAATTATAGTGGGAATTTTGTCACGGATACGTTTTTTCCAACATTTGACGATGCAGTTACATGGGCTGATGGTGTTTCCATAAAATTGGGATTTATATTGGTGAAATCGTCTTACAGCAAAACCAAAGATGGTCGGCCGTATCGGTATTTGCGATGTGATCGGTCACGAAGGAGCAAGCCGAGAGATTTGGAGAACGCGATACGGAAGGACACCAAAACCAAAGCTAATGGTTGTCCATTCTACATCAAGATATATTATGAAGTCAGCACCGACAGTTGGAAGATCATTGCGAAAAATGATCACACCGAGACACATAACCACCCAATGATTGTGTACCAAGAGGGTCACCGTAAAGTGAGCGGATTGAGTCCCGGGGCAAAACAGGTTGTGGGGGACATGACAAAGTCCAAGGTTGTTCCCCGTAACATCATGTCCACTATTGCCGAGCAATTTCCTGATGATCATCCAAACATCCAACACATTTACAATTGCCGGAATGACTTCAGGATGGAGATGTCCGAAGGCAGAGGAGTTATTCAGCAATTTCTTCATCTAGCGAGAGAGAGTAAATACATTTACTAGGTCACGAACGATAATTACAACGTTTTGCAACATGCATTTATGGTGCATCCGATCATGGTCAACATACTCCGCACATACCCACATGTCATAGGTATGGATTCTACTTACAAGACCAATCGATATAACATGCCTTTCTTTGAGGTAGTAGGTGTGACACCGACAAACCAGAATTTTCTAGTTGGATATGTTTTCATGCGCGACGAGTGCACGGCTAGCTATCGGTGGGTGTTGCAGATATTAAGGGAGTTGATTGGGTTTGATAAAGAGCCATCTGTATTTATTTCAGACCGTGATCTTGGGCTATGTGCGGCTTTGAGAGAAGTCTTTCCAGGGACATCACATTTACTCTGTCTATGGCACATCAACAGAGATGTGGAGGCTAAGGTGACAAAGATGTTCGGAAACAAGAAGGTTGGTGTCAGTTTTAGAAATGGCAAATGGTTCAAAATCGTGAATGCAACAACACAGGCGGAGTATGATCATGCTCTAGCTACCATGCAAGTGAGGTGGGGAAAATATCCGGCAGTGATTCAGTATGTTCAGAGAACATGGCTTTGTCATAAGGAGAAATTTGTGAAATTTTGGACGAACCAGGTTCTTCACTTTGGTAACACCACCAACTGCAGAGTTGAGAGCCAACATTCAACAGTGAAAACTTGGTTTGAATCATCCACAGGTTAGTTGTATTATTTTATTAGTTGTTCTCGTTGTTATGTAATTATAATTATAATAAAAAAATTAAAATGTATTTACTAATTTGAATCATTGGCAGGTTCTTTGGATACCGTATGGGCCCGAGTCCATTATCATATCGGTAATCGAATCATACAAATTCGTAATGAGTTGGAGGCATCAAGGTCTAAAATTGGTCAGATGTACAGACAGTTGCCACTGTCACGTATAAATGGCAAAGTGCCTCAACATTGCTTGAAAGAACTGGATAACGAGACGAAAAGGATGCGGGATTTGAGTTACCAGGTCCATGAACGGTGTGGATGTGCTATGCGTGTGACCCATGGTCTTCCACGTGCAGATACATGATTCGATAGTTGCACAGACATGATTGTATAGCATCCAAATTCATTCTTTCTGGAAGACACTGGTTATTGGTGATGGTGTTAACTTTCCTGAAGTGGTCAATAATTCGACCGAGGAGGCTACACATTTTCGGTCCCTAATTTATGAAGTCATGGAAAGTGACCCGACCGTACATCAAAATGTAACGCGAATCATTGAAGAGGAGCTACATCCGGATCATACACACCTTGAAGAACCACATGTCAACCTCAACACTCGTGGTCGACCGAGGAACAATGAAACCAGGCGTGATCGTAGTTATTTCGAGCATATGAACCGTCAACACACTCAACGTAGTGGTGACCCAGAACCAGGTAATATTAAAATTCTATATGTAATATTAATATATGTAAACTTAATACTTGTAGCTTTACTAATAATTTATCTTTTAATTTTGTGTTGTAGATCCGAGTTACATTAGTCAATGCAGGTATTTGAACTTGCTTCCAGGCCCAATGTTGCCGTACAATTCGTCTTGGAAGGATGTCATTGGTGATGGGAACTGTGGCTTTCGTTGTGTCGCCGACTTCTTCTTTGGCGATCAGGCGCTGTGCTTTGATGCTCGGGAAACAATAGCGAACGAGATCGCTGGTCATCCTGATTTGTACGAACGGATTTACGGGCTTGGGCGACTTTGGATGAACGTAGAGCGTATTTGATGGGATGGTGGGGCTGTCGGGGAGCAGCATTGGATGGTTACAATTCAAGATTGATTTGTCTCAGGGTAGGCCTAGTACCAACTTGCTACTACCCACGCATCACAGTCTTACCGCTGAGGGCACGCAACGGGGTTCGGTCACCGACTCGAGAGTTTGTGATTGCTACAGTTGGTGGATCACATTTCATCCGTATTGACCTTGTACTTGATTCACCTCTCCCGCCGATCGCCGGTTGGTGGACTGAACACCACGAGGATAGTGTTAATGGATGGGATTAACAATATCAATTAATAAGGGACATGTTGGATGCATTAGTTAGGTAGTTTGTAATGTACATTCACTAACTTTGAACATTTGTAAGTAAATTAGAATTATGAAATTAATTTTAAATGTACTTGCTTTTAATCTAACATGGTATGCAACAAAACATAAAATATAAAAATAAATAAGTGTCCAGTTCATACATTACATTTTAAAAAAAATAAATAAATAATTTCATAACATAATTAAAACCACTAACACAACTTCTAATCAAAATAATCTAAAGTCCCATTTTTGACTTCCAATCAAATACAAGCTGCTCAGTCATTGTCCGAGTCTCACTCGACATTTCAGGATACTCAGCCAGTGCTCTTTGGTGAATCTCCATGGACCGACCCATCTACTGCAAATCAAACAATAACATATTATAAACACAAAAATTCATAGAAGTCATTGTTAATATTATAATAAGCATAAATACTTACATAATCAGTGTTAGTCCGCTCAGGTAGGTTGCTTGTAACTCCTGCACCTGGAGATACCCGCGGGTGAGAAAACCTGTACAGCCACTGCATGTAACCAGATGCAACCGAAGGAGCTACAACACTAAGCCTGGTGACGGCACCTAAAACTACACTCTGAGATACCCCAGGGACAAACCTCTTCCACATCACATCTGTCATCTCAGTCGGGAAGTCTACCCGATACATCTTCAAGTTAGTCGGCCTCTTGGCCTTCTCTGGCCTGATGATCTTGCGGGGAATGCCTTGCACGAAACCAAGCTGTCGCACCACTCTATCAGGCATGTACGGCTCAATGATGTTACGGTACTGGATACAACCAATGAATAAAGTGGGGGGCACTCGTAATGCAAGATTAGCTCCGTACGGTAGCCATTTCACCTCACGGTCAGTAAGCACATCAATTCTAGTACGAAAAGATAACAGGCACTCCAGGTTCTTGCTAGGACATCCCGCTCCAACATCACAAGCAGAAGCACGAGGCATTTGAAGGTCCCGGGTCAAGGTATCCTGCTTTGGTCGAAAGCACGGAAAGTACTCGTAAATCCACGCTTGCAGAAGCGTGAGACAACCAGCAATCGAATCAGCACCTTTCCGTGATGCCGTGCCCAGTTGCCGATACAAGTAGGCCAGTGCAGCTGTTCCCCAAGCATACTCGTTAATAGGGACATCCATGTAACATAGCTCGTGGAGGAAGGAAGGATGCGTACGGTTACCACTCTTGTCTACAAATAGTGTACCTCCAAGCACTAACCACAAGTATCCATTAAGCTGATCACTAAACTCCCGGTCAACCGCCAATGTCGACTCAAAAATCTTATCAGTCGACACCCCACTACCCTGCCAAATGGTCTTTGTGCCGCAAATCTCAGACAAATCATCTGGAGTCATATCCATGGTGATCGAGCACGCGTCCCGTAACATGTCCGTGATAGGAGTAGTGGTGACCATATTGCCTGCGACACGTAACCCAAGTATGTTATACACGTCATGCAACAAGATCGTAATCTCCCCAAATGGCATGTGAAAGGTGTTCGTATCTAGCTGCCATCTCTCAACAAAAGCAGAAATCAACGGCCAATCAAGTCTTTTAAACATCAGGCCGGGCAAGTGAGACAACCAACTAGCATCCATCGCCCCGAGGTCCTCCACAGATTGACGACCTTGCCAAGTGAACAAGTCAGAACATAACTTTGTCCTACTCAAACAGCGTAAAACACTACGCTCCTGCTCGATCCAGATATACCGTGCCAAGTGACCGTCAAAACTAGGGATAACAGTCCCATCCTCAGGACCACCCGACATCGGTTCCTGCACTAACCATGCCTCTGCAGAGCTGGTAGTAGACTGACTCGATCCACTACCAACAAATCTCCCAAACTGACCCCTATATACCATATGGTAATCCTGAGGGTCCGGTTCTTCATCCCGGTCACCAGCATGACTAGCCGAGCATTCGTCTTCATCGTCAGATATGGGTGCTCCACTTGCAGAGTACAAGGGCCGACTACTACCAGACTGTGGGTCTCCTGACCAACCACTAGTAGACCCATATTGTTGTTGCTCGGGCTGAAGCGGTGCTGAACGAGATGACTGTCTCCTAACAGACGCATTCAGACGTCGTGATATTGCATGTCGAGCACCAGAACCCTCGATCTGCATAAAATAAGTACAAAATCCGATTTTAGTAATAATAATAATAATAATAATAATAATAATAATAATAATAATAATAATAATAATAATAATAATAATAATAATAATAATAATAATAATAATAATAATAATAATAATAATAATCAAAACAACAACACCAACAATCATAATCGTAATAACAACAACAAAAAAAATTAAAATTAACAACAACAACAATAACCATAATAACAATAATAACAACAACAACAACAACAACAACAACAACAAATAAAATTAACAACAACAACAATAACCATAATAACAATAATAATAACACTAATATCAAAAACAATAATACTAATCATAATTAAAAATATTAATAATAGTACTACTAATAACAATAATAATAATATTATTATAACAACAACAACAACAACAACAACAAAAAATAAATTTAACATCAACAATAACGATAATAACAATAATAATAAAAACCCTAATATCAACAATAATAATAATACTAATCATATTTTTAAAAATTATAATAGTACTACTAATAACACTACAAAATATGCTTCAAAAAAAAAAAAAAACACTACAAAATTAACAACAACAACAATAACCATAATAACAATAATAATAAAAACCCTAATATTAACAAAATAATAATACTAATCATATTTTTAAAAATAATAACACTACAAAATATGCTAACCATAATAATAACAATAATAATAATAATAATATCAACAATAATAATAACAATAATAATAACAATAATAATAATAATACTAACCATAACACTTCAAAATAACAACAAAAATAACAAAATCCAAAAAAAAAAAAAAAATTAACAATAAAAAATTAAAAAACCATAGTATTAACGGAAAAAAAAAAAAATCGGAACTTCCGCCCAAAAAATCCAGAAGTTCTAAGGAGGATCCGGAAATTCCAGGCGGAACCTCCTTGGAACTTCCGGATTTTTTGGGCGGAAGTTCCAGGTTCCGTATTTAAAAAAAAAAAATCACCTGCTCGCCGTCGTCGCCGCCGCTGCCTCCACCGCTGCCAAAACTCCTCCCTCCGAATGTCAGCCTTATTCGCCTCGAATCACCCATCCTTTTTTGTGTTTTTGATGATTGTTGTTTTTTTTTAAAAATGAACAAAAAAATTTGGAAGATTTTTTTTTTTTCAGATTTAGAGTGTTTTAGAGAGTTAGAGAGAGAGGTAAGAAAGTGAGAAATGTGAGTCGTATAGTGGAAAAAGCCGTATTTAAATGTTAGGGGTAAAATTGGAACTTCAAGTCAAAATGGGAGCGTTACCCGGTAAAATGGGAGCGACGAATAACAACCCCCAAAGAAGAAATAGAATTAGAAACAAAATTAAAATTATAAAATAAAAATAATTTACTTATTAAACAAGAAGTAGGTCAAAAAGATCATTTTGAGCAGATGAGGGGTAAAGTTGAGATTGTTTCCAGATTTCGAAAAGGTGGGATTATTTTGAGCAGAATTAGCAAAGGTGGGATTATTAGTTTTCATTTTTCTAAAAAAAATTATCCTAACTACGTACGACGCTATTTTGATTACTCAATTTGGTTCATTTTTCTTGACTCCTCGCATAATAAAAAATCTTCCAAGAGATATTTATGGTATTTACAATAAATTAAACATGGTGTTTTTTTTTTGGAGCCAATTAAACGTGGTGTTTACATATCAATAATACATCTTTACATTACAAACAATGTTCCTTTATCATTAAGATGAATATTATAACTAAATATAAAAATAAAAAAAATATATGATCAATTTTATAGAGAATTTTGTAAAACAAAACGATTGAAATAAAATAATCTGGAAACTAATAATTTGAGAATGAAATATAAAATTTTGAATTTTTGAAATTTGAAAAGGAAACCTTGAATTATTTTAGCTGAAAATAATTTTAGATAAAGAAATTCTAGCAACTAAATATGTTTGAATGATTTGATATTAAATGCGTGATAAAAATCAATTATTAATTATCTTTTATGTACCTTTTTACAAATTATTTCTTAGAAATAAAATGCGTTCTTTAAATTGTAATGTTGTCTATGTTCGATCTTTATAAATATAACCCATGTTCTTTCTACTTATTTGGGTGTAGCATGACTATGGCACACCTCAGTGCACAAACACTGATTGGTGATGCAGGTTCAATGAACATATGTGATAGTCGAGGAGATATCATGTGTCATCATATGGAGAATCTTTAATCATATGTGTCATCAACTCTCGGATTTAATTAACCATCTATAAGCTTGAGTAATATCCTTTTATTTGCTTGGATTAAAGAACCAAGGATATGATGTTGTGAGTGATCAAGGATAATAGTTCGTTTAAGAACAAGAGGTTTTTTTTGGCTAAGGCAACCGTGCGAGAAGAGAGTGAATTTGAGCAATTGAACTACTACCAACGCGGCTAAGCGCAAGGGTGGAGCAACTCTCACCAGTGCATGTTCATCGCCAGGCGCCAACCCAAAAAAATAAAAAAAATGCAGTTCATTTTTTTAAAACAAACAATAGATGCTAGTATTCAATCCTGTTGCCCTCTTTTTTTTTTTTTTTTTTTTTTCTCTCTCTTATTGCTTTCTTTTTAATTAAAAGAGGACGGTTGTTAAAAAAATTAGATTACACAATCAGTATCTAAGGTCATTTTACCTTTTTTTCCCCTACTATGAATAGTAATGAGTGTGTACTATTTGTTTGTTATATGTTATTTGTAGTACTTTCGGCTTATATAATGGATTTTTATAAGTATTATTTAGTTGCAATATAGATTTTTGTGTCCTATTTATAGATTGAAATCAATTTGGTTGTAATATAAATTTTTTTAACATAATTTTTGGATTGAAATCAATTGTGAATTAGACCTAACTTTTATTTTATACTTTCATATATGATCAATAATTGATAGTGACCTACCATATCGAAAATCCTAGATCAACCACTGCCTTGTCTGCTTAGGCGACATTTATCCTAAGTCGACATATAAAAGGTTTATGTCTAGCACCGTACCCTAGCCTTCAAAATGTTCTTAACCCTTTCCATTTAGGAAAAATTAGAAATAATAATCCCAACTTTCATGAATTTTGCTAGAATAATCCCAACTTAGGATTATTCTGGAATAATCCGAACTTTATGGGTCATTCTTTTTCTTCAATCCCTAATCGGTCAACCAAAGTCAATGACCTATTATATCAGGTCACTTGACACGTGTCAAGTCCTAATTGGTCCAAAAAAACAAAAAAATTTAAAAAATAATTTTTTTTAAAAGATAAACCCGGCCACCAGCCTCCCCTCCCCACCGTTCCACCATAACCGACCTCCACCACCACAGAAACCCGCCGCCTCACCATCACCGGAAAGTCATCGTTCTTTCCCAGTGGACCGCGTTCTTCCCTCGGCGTTTTCCCCCTTTCCCGAAATCCCGTTCAACCCCCCCCCCCTCACGCAACCACCAAATAAAGCAACCCCTTTCCCACTCTTGAAAAACCCCAATTACTCCTCCTCCACCTCGAAACCCTAGCGGCTAGGGTTTTCGATGGTGGGGAAGGGGTTTTTGGTGGTTTTCGACGGTGGGAAAGGTGGTTTAGAGGGATTTTTCGAGAGTAGGGCTACTGGTTTTTGGGGTTTTCGGGAGTAAGGCTAGTGGTTTTTGGGGTTTGGCTGGTGGCGTGGGAGTTTCGGGGAGGGGATGGTGGCTTTGCTCAAAGTGGCAACTCTAGTGGTGGTTGGGCCGACGAGGGGGATGGTGGGGGAGAGACGGCCAGCCGACGAGGGAGGTGGCTGGCTGGCGGGTAGCCGGATTTTTAGGGCGGTTAGGGTTTTTGCTGGGTGGTTTTTTCTTTTTTAATTTTGGTTTTTTTTTTATTCTTTTTTATATTTTTTAACCAATTAATTTTTGACACGTTTCACTTTAACAAAAAAAAAAAATCCCATTCAACCGGTAACCGGTATTTGGGATTGAAGAAAAAGAATACCCCCCAAAGTTCGGATTATTTCAGAATAAATGAAAGTTGGGATTATTCTACCAAAATTGAAGAAAGTTGGGATTATTTTTTTCTAATTTTTCCTTCCATTTATTCATTTCCTATAATTCTTAATATTTCCCTTCAAAAGGTTTATGTCTAACACCGTCTACACCGACCGTATCCCATTTTTAGTAAACTTTTATTAATCCTTATAATTAACTTGCTAGTTTATTATCCCTCTTACTTCACACAATTGATGCACTTTTCCACTCACTCTCTCGTACATTATCCACCATTTTATTTACAACCCACCTTTTCCCTTGAACAACAACCCACATTGTCTAATTAGAGTACTGAGTTGTTGCCAATATCTTTTGAGTCTTGCTTGCTGGATACGAAACTTGATTTACAGTAAGAACTACATTATTCATTATTCATTTTTTTTTTACAAGAACTACATTATTCATCAACAAAGCTACTTCAGTATATCTTGACAATAATGTTATTGCATTATATCACTTCAATTTTCTTGAAAAAACATTGGCACAAAATATACTACCTCCATCACACATTATTTGCTACTTTTAAAGTTTTTCATCTTATAAATAATACCCAAAAATTCCATATAATATGTAACGAAGGTATATGAGTACTAAAATAATCAGGGTCGTCCCAAGCTTTTTGGAGGCCCTGTGCAAGAATGAAGTGTATAATTTGGTACTACATACAAATTTGTCTACTCGGGTTTTTTATACTAGAAAACAAAATCACTATTTTTCCCACCCTTAAAAAAATAAATACTACCTCCATTTCATATTATTTGCAACGATTTTACATAAAGTAGAGAGAAAAAATGTCTAATTGTTGTAAGTAATATAAAACGAAGGTAGTATATAAATGTTTTAATTATCAAAAATGAAATATAAAGGATATTGTCACTTACATTTTGCTAAAAATATTGAAAAATAAGGCTTTTAGATGGAATGCTTTGGAAAAAGAATGCTTTGGAATAAAAGGAAAAAGAAAAAAAGAAAAAAAAGGGATGCTGGCGGGATTCGATCTGCTGTCTCCAACAATACACTTGTGATCATTAACCAATGGGCCACAATTAGCATACACTAGTAGAAAATAGCAATTCCCCATCGGTTCAAAACCCCCCGGTTTTGAACCGCTGGGCATTTGGGGGGTGGCAATAATCTTGAAAAGCCACCGGTTCAAAACCGGTGGCAAAAAAAAGGCCACCGGTTTGAATTGAACCGGTGGGGAAAATGGCCACCCCTCAAAATCCCACCTATTTCCCCCTATTTTCCCCACCGGTTTTAAAGAACCGGTGGCCTTACCTCGGTGCCAATCTCCTTTTTTCACCTAGTGGCATATATTTATATTTAATGTAGCATATATTATTTAATCATTTTATCACTTGAGGCTCCAACTAAATTTGGGCCCTATGCAGCCGCACTGGCTACACACGGCCAGGGCCGGACTTGAAAATAATAAACACCTATTTTGTGCGTGAAAAAGTGCATAAAGAGATGTTGTTAGGAAATAAGGGTGTATTTGTCTTTGAATACTACAAAACAAGCCAATGAAAAATAAGAACGAGAAAATAAACAAAAAAAATACAATGATCTACATGATTCGGTCAACTTGCACCTATTACATCTGCGAGTGGGGGATTCGAGAGCTTCTTTACTATGATGGAGAAAGAATAAGAGAATAATGCACGGAGTCCTAAATCGAATGGCACAAAAGGTATGATCTAATTGATCAACTAAAGGTGCATTTTATAACACAAGGAAACACTAATAATTAAAACTCTAAATTGTTCCCTAAGTACACTCATATAGCCGTCATAGGGAAGATATAATTTTAGGAAATATTCCATGCATAAACATGTAAGCTTATAACGGACCCAAGTAAACGCCCTACTCATCCAGGCAAGGACGTGCCCTCTTTTGCCTCCGACGTGCTAGGTCGGGCACTTCGTTAGCAATGTTGTTTCAGCTTCGTCAGGTCTTCATGAAATAGTCATAACACTCTAGTCTCTTATTGAAATTGAGCATATGACCTACCGTTGGAAAGCTCTTGAAAGAAGCTATTACCTCAAAATAACTTGGTAGTTTGTGAGATATTTGCATTAAAAGTCAACTCTACTAGATTTCGAGTCACAATTTAATAGATATGTTTATCTTTCACGTTCCGGCTAGTTACCAAATAACCCGATCCAAATCCGATCCATTTACCCGAATTGACAACTCTAATTTAGGTGTGTAAATTAAATTAAATTATGACTAATATGGGTGAATACATAAAAAAAAAATCAAATCTTTATATTTCATTCTTCTCATAAAGGAACTTAATTTGATTTCATTTCTTGCAACTTTATATCAATTATAATGTTCTTCTCCTACAAATAATGATGCAGCAAGAAAAATAGTGAGACAACGCATTCAATTCACCCAAACCACAAATACATACATTTTTTTATTTTATTTTATTTTATTATTATTTTTTTTACGCTTTAACTGTGTTAGAAAATCATTTTATATATGTGTGGTGCCATAATCGAGTACGTAGTGGAGAGAGTGTTAAGTCCAACCGACCAACAAAGAGATCAAAAGAACTAAGAAAAATTAAACTAATTAATAATAATGGGTCTACTAATAATTAGAGGAATATATATTTATAATATAGTTAGTCAAAATGGTAGGCGTCTAAAGTCATCCGACTTCCACTAACCCTAATAAAGTACGAGTATGTTCAATTATATTTTAAGCTAAGTTATCCTTAGTTCTAATTTCTTCATTTTGTATGTAATTATTTAAATTGTTTTTGTTTAGCTTGATTTTGTTACAGTACTTAATTGTTTTGAAAGTTATTGAGATGGTTGTTGTAGATTTAAGAATAGTTCGTTCCTTTGTTTGTATTTGTACTTCCCGAGGAAGATTTTACAAAAATGAATATTATAAAATTATATAAAAAATATTAATAAAAATAAAATAGTAACACATCAGAGATATTATATGAGTTGCATTTTCTGGAACTATAAGGCCCCGTTCTCTTCACCTTAATTTTGCTGAACTGAAATTATTTTTTCTGGAACTATAAGGCCCCATTCTTTTCACCTTAATTTTGCTGAACTGAAATTATTTTTACTGAACTGAAATTATTTTTGCTAAATTTAAATTATTTTTACTGAACTTAAATTATATTTGCTGAACTGAAATTATTTTTACTGAATTGAAATTATTTTTGCTAAATTTCAATTATTTTTACTAAACTTAAATTATATTTGCTGATTTTCTATTATAATTCTTCTTTAATAAAACTGAATTTTGCTGAACTGAACTTATTTTTGCTGAACTGAACTTATTTTTACTGAAATGAAATTAATTTTACTGAACTGAAATTAATTTTACAGAACTGAACTTATTTTTACTGAACAGAAATTATTTTTACTTAATATTATTTTTTTAAGGTGAAGAGAACAAGGCCTAAATATATCAATTTAAATTTAGAACTTCAAATGTCATACATTTTTCTTGTATGGTTACTTAAAATATTACTCCGTAATTAACATCATTTCTAGCAATTTTAATCATTAACAATTTCATGTACTTTATACTAAATTAAAATTTGAAACTGTAGTAAAATACATAAAAAAAAGGGGAAATTAAATTAAATATTCTCAAAAAATACATGATCTAAAAAACTCTAATTAATGAAACAAAAGTTTATAAGCTAAAATGATTTTGAAAACTAAAAACATTAGATTAAGTGTAAAATCGTCGAGGTGATTTGGCAACTGAGCAATTGCCTTTTAAATCTTTTTGTATTCACGTAACATCGGTTAATATTTCAATTCTCCGTTTTCATAAAAATTAGGTGAGGAATATCAACTTTGTAATACAAATTATAATTAATATAAGTATATAACACACAAGAGGTTCAAATATGATTTTAAAATGTGTGAAACTCCAATTGTTACAATCATTGGAGAATATGGATGACAATGGATCCAGGTTCCAACCAATCAGGCCATATAATCTTAAATTATGGGTATTGGCTTTTTTTTTAACCATATGAATCTGGGTAGGGTATGGGTCCAGGTGGCGTCAAGTAGGATACTGGTCCAGGTATAAAGTTTCTAAACCCTATTAAGAGTTTGACTCATACATAAACCCGCATAATATATTAAGAATAAAAAATAGTTCAAAATCTATCTATATTTATACATTTATCCATAGTATTTTAAAATACAAAACATCATTCCCATCATGCCACATGCAAACTTTATTTTTTTTACCAATGTCACATGTCACCTCCCATCATTAAGTAATCTCCTTTCTTATATTAATTTTTTTTTAAAAAAACCTACCTTTAATTCAATACATGTATGAATGTTATTTGATTCATTTTCCCCAAATTAATATCTTCTACAATTACATTTAATTTTCATCCCTTCTCCTTTTTAAACTATTCATTTTCCAATTAAAACATATAAAATTTTATATTGTACACTTATAAACATATCATGCGGCGTTGCACGGGCTAGAAATCTAGTATAACTTAAACTACCTTAAGGATATTGATTTGTAAGTTTATTTTATTAGTATTTTTTTTTAAGAAATGAATTGTAGGATCATGGATTCATGGTTATGAAATTGAGCATTGATACTGAAGACGACTACTAATTTATTAAATAGAAGCTTAATTATTAACTTTGTTGTTGTGCTCTTAATTTTGCAAGACTTTGAATAGTAATGTGTTTTAAGGACAACATTATTTTGTTGAGCTATCATTCTATTATGTACTATGGGGTACTTTAATACATGTGTGTAATTGTTTTGCAATTTATCAATTAAACGATCATATTCTCATGCATTAATTTATGTTTTTGCACACTACAATAATCATACACTACATAAATAGGCGATTAAAAATTGAAATTAAAAATAAAAGACCCTAATTGAACCGCGGACCCTACTGAGATCTTGCAAGATTCATAGGGTCCTGGTAAAGATCTTAAAATATTAGATCATGAGTTCGGTTAGGGTATGAATAATTGATTATAAATAAAAAAAATTCCGAGTTTAGATACGAATATTATTAAATCCTAATCAGACCTTACTCAGTATCCACTATCATATCCCTATTTAAGAATGGATGAATTATATATGAGCGCAATATCCATTTAGTAGGTGTAAGAATTTCCAAAAATAATGCATCTACTATCAATTTTTAAAATAGAGGCAACTAGTTGAAAATGTTAGTCAAAAGGAGGCGTATCTTGTATCTAGTCTTGCAATTTCCACTGAAAATAAACAAAAAAAAAAGGGGGAGCATAAAAGTCAACAAATAGGAAAAACTTATGTAGTTAGTCAAAATGGTGGCGTTGTTGGTGTATTATGTGTAATACAATACAACCCTAACAAAAGAAAAACAACACAAGACTTTGGGAGAGGGAAGAGGGGTCGTCTACTATTGACTCGCACTTTTCTCACCAACCTTAAGGCTGACTACGTGGGATGTTTGACTCTCACCAACCCTTTTATTTTCTTGACTACGTGCTTCTTTTCTTTCTACTCCCTTATTTTAACATGCTTCTAATTTTCAACTCGTGCATTTATTTTTTTGCAACCATTTTTAGAAGGTGGAGCTACCCCCGAAGCTACATAGAAAAGGCGACCGTTGTTAGGCGGCCACTTTCCTCTCGTGTCGATGTCGATGTTGAGGACAACCAGTTCTTAGGGTTTATTCATCATCTAATCTGATATAATCTGACTTAATTATTTTATTTGACTATAGTTTAACATTGTTTCAACATCTTATTTGACGATTACATTATTGTTAAAATAATGTTAAACTATGGTTAAATAAACATGTATAGTATGTGTTCTAGCTTAATATAATTATCTTTGTACTAAAAAAGTATTCTAATTAAAGTTGAAATATACAATACATAATTTATGTTATCATGTTCAAACCTGATAAAATTGACCCATATGCTTGATTGACAAATTTGAATATTGTTAAAATCAATTAATACTGAGAAGGTATTGGGTGCGACAAGCAGCACCAAATAATTCATGCGTCAAGTATATATGATATGTAGTATTTGATCAAGATATGTATTATTTGATAGAGGATATATACAACTTGTTGGATGATATGTGTTATTTAATATAGGATAATACTGTTTTGTTGTAGGATATGTATTGTTTGTTATATGATATGCAATATTTGATAGAGGATATGTACAATAAGAGCCTATTGCGTGCAGACGTCCTCAGATCACGAAATAATTCTTGCGGACAGGCTACAAACAGAAGCCTAGAATGAGCGCGGATTTTAAGCTCGGTAGCTGGTCCAGATCGCCCAATCTCGAAACAAAAAGCTCAGAATTAGGTTACGCAAAATACTCCGTAAGAACAAGATCGAGAAATTTCGAAATTTTGTTATGCAAAAACAAAAAAGAAAAAGAAGAACACAATCGTGTGATTTCGAAATATACAATAATGGAGGAAGAAAAATCGAAAAGATAAATCAATAAATCATCAAAATGAAGAACTTGATCAGCACAATGAACAAATTATCAATAATTTGATTTAAATTGCGAAAAAGAGAATTCAAATTCACCTAATTCATCTACAATCACGTCAGTAATTTTTTTTTTACTCTATTACTGTCGTCGATTTTTAAATAGTTAAAAATGATTTGATTATATGTATTTTTGTAATGTAGAAGAAAAAAAATCAGAAACAAACACAAAAAATTATGATAAAGAAGCTGATAATGGTGAGTAAATTTATGTTTCATAATTAAATTTAAGTTAATGAAAATGTATGGAAAAATTAATAATAGCTTATATAATAATATTGACGATTGATATTGAACAATTGGTTTGTATAACATAATATTTTGGTTTTATTTCATATATGTTTTCGTTTTTGGCTTATATCAATAATTTGTAAGGTTTTATAAATTATCAGTTGGCTTATATAATGATTTTTTGTTGTTTTTTTAGTATTAATATCTGATATGTTTTTGTTGTTGGCTTATTTTTTTTTTTATTTTTATTTTTTTTTCATGTGTTTTTGTTGTAAGTTGATGTAAAAATTTATTTTATTGTAGGCTGTTGTAAGTTTGTAACTCCACATTTGGCTAATGTATTTCCTTTTTTTTTTTTGAAGGAGGCTAATGTATTTCCTTTATTATCTTATATGTTTTTTTTTTATTTATATAATTTTTTTTATTATCTCACAAGTATTTTTTGTTGGCTTATTTAAGCATTATCATAATTTATAAGTAATTTTTGTTAGCTGGTATAAATCATTATGTGGCTTATCTCAATAATTTGTTGATTCATATAAAAAGTTATTTTGTACATATTATCTAATACATGTATTATATTCTTTTTGTTGTTGGCTTATATATTTGTTTTATAATCTTATATGTTTATGTTGTTAGCTTATGTAAAAATTTATTTTATTTCGACTATTGTAATTCAACATCTGGCTTATGTATTTCCTTTATTATCATATATGTTTTTCTTGTTTATTTATATATTTCTTTTATTCTCTCACAAGTATTTTCAATTAGCTTATATGAGCATTAAAATGATTAATAAGTGTTTTTTGTTAGGCGATATAAATCATTATGTGGCTTATATCAATAATTTGTTGACTCGTATAAAATAGTTATAGTGTGCATATTATCTAATACACGTATTGTATCCTTTTTTTTTCTTGTAGTTGGCTCATATATATATATATATATATATATATATATATATATATATATATATATATATAATCTTATATGTTTATGTTGTTAGCTGATATAAAAATTTATTTTATTGTGACTGTTGTAACTCAACATTTGGCTTATGTATTTCCTTTATTATCTTATATGTTTTTCTTGTTTATTATATTCTTTATACATTACATATCTTACAGATTACATATACTTTATTGCATATTTGGATTATTTCAAGTGTGATGGTGATAAATATATAAATTTATCTTTGATGGGAATAATTGTTGAAAGTCATCAAGATGCATATTGTTTATACAAAGCTCATTATAGAACAATGAGATTTAGTGTAAGAAAAAGTATACTAAAAAGAAATAATGGTATACCATCTGATTTTTACTTTTGCTGCTCAAAGCAGGGATTTACAAATGAAAAAAGGCTGAAAAAGAAAAAAGAAATTATATTTGTTGGTGAAATGCCTTAAGAAATAGAAGGACAATCAATAAAGAGGTAAAAAGATGTGCCAATGAAACTAGAATTGGTTGTAAAGCCAGTATCAGATTCAAGGTAAAAGAAAATGGAGTATATTGTGTTATTCAACATCACACAGAACACAATCATGATTTTGTTCCAACAACAGAAAGACATCATATGAAATTAGAAAGAAATATAACGGAAGAAATAGGAAAAGTGATTGAAAAAATGATTGAAAGTGGTATAAAGCCAATGGATATATATCAATTTCTATCAAATGAGGCTGGATCAAAAGAGGCTTAAGGACACACAAAGAAAGATCTGTTAAATTATATTACAAGATATAAAGCATAAATGGTTGAAGGTGGTGATATGTAAAGTGTTTTGGATACACTACAAGAAAGAACAGATCCAGATTGCTCATTCTTCTATCATTTGAAATTTGGTGATTGTGATCAAATTGTAAGTTTTTTTTGGCGTGATTCAATGATGCTAGAAGATATTACAAAGCCTTTGATGTAGTTGTATTTGATACAACTTATAGGACATATAAATATGGTTTAATCTGTGCACCAATAGTTAGGGTAAAAAATCATTGGTGAACAACTTGTTTGGTTGTGCATTTATCAGTTATCACTATCTAATGAGACAACTACTGACTTTGAATATTTTTGCCCTCACTTTTGCTATGAAATTTGCCTTTGTTTTTCTTATCAACTAAAAAATTCCAAAAATCTTGAATTGATAAACGCATCACCTTCATAATGTATGTACACCAATCATATTCCTTAATCTCTTTTGAACATCGGACAAACACTTAACATCATTCAAGTTCAGAGATTTGTCGATGAAAGGTGTAAGAAAATTCGTAAGGGCAAACTGAACAAAAATCCTCTTAAATTCATCTCCACCATTTGTGAATTCCATAAGCTTTTCCTTCCATACCTCAAGAGAAACATTCTTTGTTTTACTCACAGATTAACCTATTAAATAAGAAAAAAATTTAGGATATCATCCAAGCAAGATAACAAATAGCGTATATCAACAAATAAACACAAAACATAACAACCAACAAAGAGGACATTTCAGCTTATAGCATTTGAGATTTCAACAAACTTAAAAAAACATGTAACCCAACAAATTAAACATATAAGATAACTAAGATAACAAATAAGCCAATCATATAAGCTAACTAAGAAAAAAAATAAGCCAACTTGTAGGCGTCGTTCGAAGTGCGCATATGTTAAACCATGTTATGAATATGCTTGGCACTCATAGGAAGTGGGAATTGATATTACGATTAGGGATAACGATTAGGGAAAAAAAAAAGTAGGGAGTCGCTAACAAGTTTTTAAGGAACTTGTAAACCGTTCACGGATCATAAAAGACAATCACGATAAAGGGACAACGATAGGCAACAACAATTGACCCGTGAAGGTTACACCCCATTCATAATCCATGAGATTACTAACTCCATATGGTTAAGAACCACGAAAGGAGGATCGGAGATGATGGTACGAAGTGAGTCATGGAGTCACATTCGCCCGTATTGGCCTCTACTCGATTCTTATAGTGAAAAATGATTCCTGCGATCTCAAAGGCATGCAAACAAAGATTCAATTTGCTCCAAACTATTAGTAGATTAAATTGGTTTAATATTAATGCAACACTGTTGGGAATAAATTTTAAGCGTTAAACCCCTAGATTGAGCCCCATTGTGATCATACACTAAAGTACACTGGCGTCCAAAAGGGAAGAAAATAGAGCAAAAGAGTCGCCAACAAGTTTTAGGAACTTGTAAACCGTTCACAGGGTGAAGGTTACACCCCTTAACGATCCAAGAGATTGTCAACTCCATAAGCTCTTGAACCAAATAAGGGTTCGGGGATGAAGGTACAAATCCAACCTAAAAGAGATTGAACGTGCCCTAATAATAGGCCTCTACTTTATTCTGATCGTATTCATGTGCGCTTTTTGACTAACATGCAATCATTAGGATTAACCCTAAACCTGTTTATCTATGTTGGTTGAATATTAATGCACAAATAAACTATTATTGGCGATCACTTGAATTATAATCACAATTAACCCTAAACAAGATTATTAATTATTTTATTAAGCGTGATTACAAGTACCAAATTCCCTTTAAACATGCATAAAGGCGTGATCAAGCAATAACAATAAATATCAAGCAACATAATAAATAATAATAATAATCATGATAATAAAATTATAATCATCATCAAGATAATAATAATAATAATATTCATAATCATCATAAATTATAACAATTATAATCATAATCATGTTCATGTTAAAGCACAATAATAGCAAGATCATGTTCATGTTAAAGCAGAATAATAGCAAGATCCTAGGCATGATACTAACAAGATTAATAGCAAATCCTAGCATGTCACTAAGCAATAAAAATCAAATTTTTAACCCTACCATGATACTAACAATCATAAATATTAGGAACAACATAAGAAGCATCGTACTTTTAATCATACTTGATATTAAAATTACCCTAGACATGATACTAGGAATATCATAATAACAATTTAAACATGATTTCTACATCATAACATCAATAAAAAACCATTAAAGTACTTACTTTTATGCCTCGTACCTCTTTCTAATAACAAAATACACACGTTAGTAACTTCAAGGAAAATAAAACAAAACAATTAAATTAAATAATTGAAAGAGAGATTTGGGACCAAATCCTCAGAAATTAAACCTTTCACGTCTAGGGCAAAGGCAACTTCGAATATGGCTAGGTGTTTTTAGATCTTGCGAATGTGGAATTTTGTATGTAAAAGCGAGTTTAGAAAAGAGAGATGAATGAAGGATGAAGGAAATCTTGATGAGAATTAGCGAATGATTAAAGAGAATGAGAGAGAATTGAAAATTGGTTGTAGGTGAATATAATTGAAAACTGGTTGTTGATGAATGAAGGATGAAGGAAATATTGATGAGAATTAGCAAATGATTAAAGAGAATGAGAGAGAATTGAAAACTGGTTGTAGGTGAATATAATTGAAAACTGGTTGTTGATGAATGAAAACCGAGTTTTTACGTCATTATTTATAGAGAAATCAGCCAAAAAGATAATTTACAAAATAGAGTATTGTCCCACGTGAAACAGAACTGGCGCAGCTAAAACAGAGCTGGCGCCAATGCTGGCTGATTGGCGCCAGGCGCCAACACTAGCGCCAGGCGCCAATAGCTGGCGCCAGGCGCCAGGTCTAGCTCCAGGCGCTAATGCCTGGCGTCAGGCGCTAGTCCTGTTTTTGACGCATTTTCGAAAATCAGATAAGTTTTGCCGTACAGAAGGATAAAATCGTATATTTTCCTCAAAAATGCTCTTTGATTTTAATTAAAACTCTGAAAAGTCAACAAAAGTCAATTTATCAATGCTAATTGAGTTAGGAATGAAAAGAACCTTCTAGAAGAATCTAGAAGACTAAAACCATTCCTAATTGCATTAGGAATGATAAATCATATTAGGCCCTCCTCTAGATCATTGGGCCGCATATAAGGCTCAAACCGGGCCCAGTTTAGTAAATTGGCCATAACTTCCTCAATATTCATCGGAATTGGGCTTATAATATATCGTTGGAAAGCTCTTGTCAAGCCCCATCTAACTACACTACTATTGGACCCATATCATGGACCAACCAAACTGGCTTGGCTGTTTTTTTAAAATAAATTTTCAAAAACAGAGAGAAGAGAAAATAAATTAAAACTTTCCGCAATACTAAACTTTCCATACTGTCGCTTCATTCGATTATGATTCGACGCGAAATGTACTCATCACTAGGTTTGGTTTTGGGGAGACACAAATGGGTGTCTACAAACACATTATTCTAAAATATTAATGATCACTTCGATTAATAACAAGATCAAAAAGGAACCTAAAGTGGTTGTCCAAATTATCTTATTAGGCGTGATTTTCAATTACAAATTCCTTTTAAAATGCAATATGGTGATCAATAAATAAAATGAACATCAATATTGGAAGCAATTCAACAATAATAGCAATAGTCAAATCAAATATAAAATAACCTAATCATGATACTAGCAATAAGAAAATAAAAATAAGAGTAATTAAATTAAATAATTACTCACATTCCGCGCGTTCCTTGAAATTGCTACATCATAAATAAATTGTTGGTAACTTCAATAAAAAAATATAAATAAAATGGAAATTAAATTAAATAAATGTAGATTTGATTTGGTCCAACCCCTCAGTTATTGGTACCTTTCACGCTTTGGTTTAAGGACGGAACCTCGGGTGTTGTATGAACTCCTTGGAGTGCTTAAGGGAAGATTGATGTAATTAGAAATATAGGTTTGAGGCTTAGAATATGAGAGAAAGGGAAGAGAATGATTTTTGGTGTAAAAAAGATAAAGAGAGAAGGATTTGATGCCCCGAACTGCAGAAAGGAGGGGGTATTTATAGGGAAAATGAGTAGAGGGAACACACGGAACCCTAAAAAGATAAAAACCCTAAAAAATAACACCGCGACACAGCAGAGAACACCGTGCACAGTGCCAGGCACCGTCAGAGGGGGAAAATCCCGTGATGCGATGGACAACTGGAGTGACGCAGGAAATATTTGACCCACGGGAAGTGAAAACGCGTGAAGGGTTTACGCGGAAAAGACACGAGAAAATTCCGTGACTGATGTGTCTAATTTATATAGTGTTTTACCCCGTCCCTTGGTCATAATTAGTAGTGTTTTTGGATCTTTATCAGCCACTTTTATTACTAATTGGTGTTTTCTAGTGTTTTCGTAGATTTAGTTGACTTTTGTAGGGATTTGCACTTTTGGAGCATTTTCTCGAGATATTATTGAGTATCTACGAGCACTGGAGGAGCACGACCATTTGTTGTAGCCCAAGGCCGGTTAGAGTCATCGAACCGGTGATTAAGGGCTTAGCATTCGAGATTTCGAGGCATTTGGACCGAGTATTCAAGACCCGAAGAGGAAATCCGGATTGGGCCGAAGAATCGGAGCCCAATCGAAGTCCAAAACGTGCCCAAATGCCCGGGCCCGGCCATGTATGCTCCCGCTCGAAGGTGCGCCCGACCGGGCTGGGAAGAGAGTCCGCACTCGAGTTCGCGCCCGGCCGGGCGCTAGAGAAGCTAACATTGAAGAAAAGGCGGGCCCGATCGGGCGGCCTTTCGCCCGATCGGGCGCGAGATTTTAGAGTTGATTCCGGCAATTTGTTTTTGTTTTAATTAGGAGTAATTGTTTTAGATATAAATACGATTTTAATGCTTTTGATTAGTACTTCTTCTCTTAGACTTTCTCTCTCTACTTAGCTTTAGATTAGTTTCTCTCTCTCTACAACTTTGTTCTTAATTCAACTTCTTAATTCTGATTACTTTGGTAACGATTTCTTCTACTTTAATCTCAATTATTTTACTTTAATTCTTTCATCATGTCTCCTTTAATAGCTTTGTTTAGTTTATATTTACTTATGTCTAGGTAGTTTCCTTTCTAGGGTTTATGGGAATCCATAAATAATATGAAGGGGTAATTTATTGTTGTTGATTATCAATGCTAGATTAATTTCCTATTGATTGATTTAATGCTCTGTGACTAGATTAAGCCTGATCTTTTATGCATGAGTTTGACAATATTGATTCGAGATTCGAGAGGTGAGAGTTGGTGTTTAGGTCTAGTTTCAATAGGCAAGTTAATTTATAAATGGTTAAGTCGAGATTCGAGAGATGAGATTTAATATTGGTAAATTAATTATGTGATTGTAATACGTGGCGAAAGCCCTTTATGATCTGATTAATTGATGCATTGATGATTGATTATTATGTTTTACCCTAGAATGTTATTTATTGGTGAACCTATGCCCTAGGTCTTTTATTCATTGATTTTCTCTATTCTTATTCTTGTCTACTTTTATTCTTAGTAGTTTAGTTTCCTTTCACCAATATATTATTTTGTTACTTAATAATTTATATTTCTTTAATTAATTAGGAATAGAAAGACTAGTTTCCCTGTGGATTCGGCCCTATTTCCCTATCTGCATTAGTTAGAGGATTTAGGCATTACTTTTGATTGGGTGATATGACTTTGGCCTGTCAAAATTTGGCGCCATTGCCAGGAAAACGGTTTTATTTTTATTTTTGATTGTTTTCTGTAATCTAGGTTATTTCTTCTTGTCTCATATTTGCTTTTAGTTCTTTGTTCATGCACAGGTGTTCCAGATCAGGCTATATCCCATTCAATCCTGAGATCGAACGATCTTTCCATAGACAAAAGAATCTTTATAGGAAAATCCTGGCGGGTTCTGGTGATAACAATAATCGCCGAGACCCTCTAACTGATACTAGCAATTCAAAGGTATCTTCAGATCCAGAATCAGAGATGGCGGTACCTAAGAAGCCTAGTGATTATTCACAGCCAAAGCTTACGGATTTTCCACATCTTACTCTCGCTCCGGCTCTTGATGGGGTACAATTCGAGGTTAAACCCCAATTTATCACGAAAATAGAAAGGAAGCAATTCAGTGGAGCTAAGGGTGAAGACCCAAATCTTCATATTGCAGATTATTGTCAATATTGTAATTCCATCAGGCAAGCTGGGGTCACACAAGACCAAATAAGGGAGATTCTCTTTCCTTTCTCTTTTTGTGGTAAAGCCAAATTATGGTATAATAGATTGAATAGAACTGCACTTGCTATGACAGACTAAAGACTCTTGTTTTAATTTTTTATAATAAATATTATCCAGCAGAGAGAACAGATGTACTAAGGAGTGTTATTCAGAACTTTTCCCAAGAGGACAATGAATATCTATATGAGGCTTGGAAAAGGTTTAAGGATCTACAGAGAGAATGCCCCCACCATAATCTGGCACAATGGCAGTTGATTCAAGCCTTTTACAATGGGATTGGAAATTCATCTAGAATAATATTGGATTCTGCAGCTAATGGGAGGTTTATGAACCTTAATGTTGATGATGCAGATCAAGTTATTGAAGATATGTCAAAACATAATTCCCAATATGGGAATCCTAGAGGCTTTTCTTGTTGAGGTTTGGTAAGTCCAACTTACCGCGGAAATGACCCCGAACCAAAGAACCACTTGCAATTAATAAAACCATAAAGAAAAAACATAAAGCATAAGAAATAAACATAAAAGGGTGGAATCGTAATTTTAACTTTGACGCGTGCTTCGCCCTCAAAGACGGGATCTTACTTGAAAGCTTTAGACCCTCTCACACGAGAGCCTCCAATGGTATCCACCCACAAAGGACGAACACCGACTTTTTAGGTCCGCTACCTTGGGGTTAGCAAGGTCCGACCAAAACCGGAGTGATTAAATGAGTTCAAAGGTTTTCACAATGGTGATGCCTTTTCAACTCTCACTAAAGCGATTTTCCCAATACCCCAACTTGGGTAAGAGAGTGAAAAATCTCTCCCACCAAAGGGAGAATTTGATTTTTCCATTTTATTTAAAAGCTAAAATAAAATAAATAATCAAACTAGTAATAAATCAATAAGTGGCAAGCTCATGAGAGAGGTTAGGTGAGGACCATTTAAAGGAGGGGGGGGACCAAAATTGTTCCCTACTCCCTCTCTAAAAACCGCCACCTCATGCCTTAAGCTACCCCTCACAACGCTCCACATGGCACCACACTTGGGCACCAAGGAAACCCAAGGTAGGCTGCCATGTGCGGCTGCCAGCAGGCCCATCACAAGCGTGTGGGCTGCTTGGCGCTGCTGGCCTAGCACGCCCAGCACTTGCTTGTGCAGGCTTCTTGGCGCTGCTGGCCTAGCACGCCCAACACTTGCTTTGTGCGGGTTGCTTGGCGCACTCAGCCAGCAAGCCGCACATAAATGATGCGGGCTGCTAGCTGAGTGCCTTGCACTTTGCGCGCGTTAGCCCAACATAGCTAGCATGATGTGTTAGCACGCACCAGCCAGCCTAGGATCGATTTGGTGCGCATGCTAGCCACCATGCTATACCAAATGCCCCTAGCATTCGGTTTGCTCGGGGCATTCCGATGCTAGGGGTATTTTGGTCTTGTTGATTTATTATTTTCATGTCTCGTCTTTTATTATTTTGACTCGACTTCCGACGCTCGGTTTCGACGCTCTAAGCTTGAATTTGCGACGTCTTAATATTTAATACTCAGGCGACGAATTAATTTCTTCCGAATTAATTCGTCGAGTCGGTTCGTATATTTTCTAGGGTGTGACATGAAGGGTTCAGTCAAGATTAAGTTGTAATATTAATTATACATTAATATTACTGATCGGAAGCGGCCTCCACCCAAGCATTCCGATCACTTGACCTTGCTGAATATGTTATCTTTCTAATAATTCTAAACCCGCTATTAGAATAATACACTTTTTCGAAGGACACCATTCCTTTCAATCTCCTAATTGTCCTTCCAGACAAGTGCGCATTTAGTGTACAATCTTTTTCCTATGTCTCTTAATGTCTCTCATGAACTATACGTTAAGATTATTATGTCATCCTTATTACGTCCAGAAGTGTTTCTCGATTCTAAGTCCGACCGTCAATAAAAAGATGATTTCTAAAATCCATCCGAGCACGGCCATGCATTTTACAGTCTCGCTCTACGAGAGACCTTGTATACAACAAAGACATCTTCCCTATTTTAGTAGGGGGACATTCCCAGTCTTGTAATGTAGCTCCTCTTACTGAGAGTACCTAGCCGCCCGAGTGTTGCCGTTATAATCTCCTATTACGGCAGACGATTGACAACATCAAAACGGACTAGTACTCAAACAAGAGAACTCACGATACTCATGGTTAAGGAAATAGGTTTCGATAGCCATAATGAGAAGTATACTTATGACGATTTTCAATCTCTTAATGTATTCTCATAGGTCAATCCAGTATGGTTCTAAACCAATACATGTGCAAATTATTTATGACAATCATGTCATCGTAGCACAAGCAACAGTGTTATAAATCAAACTACACACTAATCTCAATTGGTCATTAATCGTCCATCGTTTAAATGACCTCGATTAGGGACTATTTTCGATTATAATATTCAATGTTCACTTAATAGGTGTTTCCTTATCAAGACTGGTCTTGATACTCTATTTTGAATATTTCAAGAATCGAATGGACTCATTATTTAATCCTAAACCACAATTAAATAGCAAAAGGAGTAATAAAATATTGCATGAAATTTATATTACTTCAAAACTTGAATGATTTTTCTTAGTGTCTTACATTAAGAGTTCAAAATTTAACTAAAACACTGAACAGGGAAATCAAAGCCAGTCTCCTACATGCCTGATTCCCATTGCCTCAATGTGCTTGTTGTGCTTCACTTGAGGCAAAGGTTTAATAAGTGGATTGGCTACGTTGTCATCCTTTCCAACTTTGCAAATTCTAATTTCACTTTCTGATTTCCATTCTGGAATCATGTGAAACCGCCGTTTGACATGTTTGACTTTCTGATGTTCCCTTGGCTCTCTAGCCTGAGCAATAGCTCCGTTGTTGTCACAATAGAGAGCTATTAGACCCTTTATGGAGGGTACAACATCAAGTTCACCAATGAACTTACGAACCCAAACAACCTCCTTAGCCGCTTCAGCAGCTACTAAGTACTCGGCTTCAGTCATAGAATCTGCAGTTGTACTCTGCTTGGCACTTTTTCAATTGAACGCTCCTTCATTCAGACAGAACACATATCCAGGTTGCGATTTGAAATCCTCTATGTATGTCTGAAAGCTTGTGTCGGTATAACCTTCAACAATTAATTCTTCTGAACCACCATATACCAGAAATTTATCCTTGTTCCTTTTCAGGTACTTTAGGATATTCTTGGCCGCAGTCCAATGGGCCTCTCTTAGATCTGATTGGTAACGGCTCGTAGCACTCAAGGCATACGATACACTGGCCTAGTAAATATCATGGCATACATGATTGATCCAATAAGCAAAGCATATGGAATCAGATTCATTTTTTCCCGCTCATCAGTTGTCTGTGGACACTACTTCTTGCTCAGGGTTATGCATGTGACATTGGCAAGTGACCTCTTTTGGCCCCTTCCATGCCAAATCGAGCAAGTACCTTATCAATATAAGTACATTGACTTAATTCAATCATCCTTTTTTATCTATCCCTATAGATCTTGATGCCTAGTATGTACTGAACCTCTCCTAAGTCTTTCATTGTGAAGCATTTTCCAAGCCAGGCCTTTACAGACTCTAACAACAAAATGCTGTTTCTAATGAGCAATATGTCATCGACATATAAGACTAAGAAGGCGATGTCACTCCCACAGACCTTCTTGTAAACACAAGATTCATCTGGATTTTTGATAAAACCAAACTTACCAATGGCTTCATTGAATCTCATATTCCAACTTATGCTAGCTTGTTTTAGTCCATAAATAGACTTCTTAAGCTTACAAACCTTCCCAGCATTGTCTTGGTCGACAAAACCTTCTGGCTGTGTCATGTACACAGTTTCTTCCAAAATACCATTTAAGAAGGCGGTTTTGATGTCCATATGCCATATTTCATAGTTGTAATATGTAGCAATCTCTAGGAGGATCCGAACGGATTTAAGCATTGCGACTGGTGAAAAGGTTTCATCGTAATCAATACCATGAACTTGTCTATAACCTTTTGCCACCAATCTAGCTTTGTAAATGAATACATTTCCATCTTTGTCGGTTTTCATCTTAAAAATTCATTTGCATCCGATAGGTGTATAACCTTCGGGTAAGTCAACCAAGTCCCATACTTGATTTTCAAACATGGAATCCATTTTAGATCTCATGGCCTCATGCCATTTAGCAGATTCGGTGCTTGCCATCGCTAGCTTGTAGGTTGCCGGTTCATCTCCATCCATAATCAGGATGTCCTCTGATATCCCGGTTAACACTAAACCAAGATATCTATCTGGTTGAGATCTCCGCCTCTGAGACCTACGTAGGGTAATGGATTGAGAATTTTCATTGTCAGTTTGACTTTGCACATTTTGATCATTTTGACCTGCGTCAACAGATGCTGTTTGAGCACTTTGACTGTCATTCTTATTTTGTTGCTCATCCTCATGAACTTTGTTGAGTTCGATTTTCCTCCCACTTGTCATTTTGGACAGGTGTTCCTTCTCCAAAAAGACACCATCCCGAGCAACAAACACTTTGTTCTCCGATTTGTTGTAGAAGTAATACCCTTTGGTTTCTTTTGGGTAGCCCATAAAGTAAACCTTGTCAGATTTGGGATGAAGTTTGTCAAAGATCAATTTCTTGACATATGCTTTGCATCCCCATATCTTTAGAAAAGACAACCTAGGAGGTTTCTTTGTCCATAATTCAAATGGAGTCTTTTCTACAGCTTTTGATGGTGCATGGTTCAGTGTTAGTGCCGCAGTTAGAAGTTCCTGTCCCCAGAAAGAGATAGGAAGATCACTAAGACCCATTGTTGATCGTACCATGTCCAACAAGGTTCGATTTCTCCTTTTGGATACTCCTTTCCATTGAAGAGTTCTCGGAGGTGTTAATTCTGAAAGTATACCTTTTTATTTCAGATGGTCATCGAATTCTTGGCTCAAGTATTCACCACCTCGATCCGATCGAAGGGCTTTAATTTTCTTGCCAAGTTGATTTTCAACTTCACTCTGAAATTATTTGAACTTTTCAAATGATTCAGATTTATGTGACATTAGGTAGACATAACAATATCCACTATAGTCATCTGTGAAGGTGATAAAATATCGGTGTCCATTTCTTGTGGTTGAGCTCATTGGTCCACACACATCAGTGTGTATTAGACCTAATAAGTCTCCGGCCCTTTCTCGTAGCTTGGAGAATGGATGTTTAATCATCTTGCCTAATAAACATCCCTCGCAATTCTCTAACGATTTTAAATCGAATGAGTTAAGAACACCTTCTTGTAGAAGTCTTTTGATGCGTTTGATGTTAATGTGGCCAAGACGACAATGCCACAAGTAAGTTTTGCTTGACTCCATGGTCTTAGCTCTTTTGGTATTATTATTCACATTATAAACTTATTTGTCCTGATCAAGCACATAATGACCATTTTCAGAATGTGCAATACCATATAAAACATTATCGAGATAAAACGAACATTCATTGCCTTTTACTTGAAATTCAAAACCCTTGGCGTCCAACGCCGAAATTGAAATGGTGTTTTTGGTAATGTTGGGAACATAATAAACATTATCTAGTTCCAAAACAAGCCCAGTGGGCAAAGAAAAATTGAGAGTTCCTACGGATACGACACTAATTTTAGCTCTATTGCCGACCCGGAGTTCAAACTCTCCTTTCTCTAGCCTTCTAGTGTTCCTTAGTCCCTGAGAATTGGAACAAAGGTGTGAGACACATCCGGTATCTAATACCCATGATGCTAAGCTAGTGAAGTTAAAGTCTATAACGAATATACCTGATTCAGATGCAACGGTTCCGTTCTTCTTATCTTCCTTAAACTTGAAGCAATCTCTATTCCAATGTCCCTTCTTCTTACATTAGAAGCATTCGGAATCAGATTTAGAAGATGCTACCTTCTTCCTCTCTTTGTTATCCATGGTAGCTTTAGGCTAGGCGGAAAGGTTTTCTTCTTGCCCTTCCCCTTCAAGCATTTCTTCTTTTTGCCTGAGAATTTGAACGGCTTGCCCTTTTTGATCATGAGCATATCATGCTTCCCCTCATCCTTGAGCGTTTTCTCTGCTTTCTTTAACATACCATGAAGCTCGGTGAGGGTTTTCTCCATGCTGTTCATGTTATAGTTCATCTTGAACTGATCATAGCCCTTGTGCAGCAAGTGGAGAATGATGTCAATTGCCATATCGGTTGAATACCCTGCATCAAGCCTTCCCATGTTCTCAAACAATCCTATCATTTTGAGTACACGTGGGATGACTGGATCTCCTTTCTTGAGATTTCTCTCAAGGATCTGCCTGTGAGTTTCAAACCTTTCGGTTCGGGCCTGCTCTTGAAACATATTTTGCAATTCAGAAATGATCTCAAAAGCTCTCTCCTTCTCAAAGAAAGTCTTTTGAAGCTCTAGAGACATTGTGGCCAACATGATGCATTTGACATCTCGATTGGCACTTTGCCATCGATTTAGGGAAGCCTGAGTCACCTCCTCATTGGGAGCCTCGGGCATTTCCTTATCAAGGACATATTCCTTTTTCTCTTGCATGTGAACAATTCTCAAGTTCCTTTTCCAATCAAGAAAATTTGTTCCACTCAACTTCTCCTTGTCGAGAATTGAGCATAATGAGAATTGGTTGTTTGAGTTATTTGAAGACTTGATTCTACAATTGAAAGAATTTTAATGAAAAACCATTCATGAAATTTATATAAGATTGAATTCATGCATTTTAATCAAACTTATTTAAAATGTCGTATTCACACATTTAAAGTTGTCCCCAATTTGGTGAGAATAAGTCAATTCCAAGATCCGCCCAATATTGAAAAACATAAATATAGATGCATTTGGAAACTAGCATGACCCCTTGAGATCTTCAAATCTTCAGAAGGTCTTCATTTGCAACTTCATGGCTATGTCTTCCAAGAAACTCCATCTTCAAGACTTGACCATAATTAAATGCAACTACTAGTATCTACGATTAGGACTAATCTAAGTATTAAGGTACATAAATACTCAACGGTACGCAGACCATATTTAGATTTACAAAAAATACATTACGGATCGCAGTCCGTATTTTCTATTCTAATCGGGCCCCACTATTTTCCATTTCATAAAACCTGTGAGAGAATATACATTGCATTCATCCATTCACTATTTGTGAATGGCCCATGCATTTTACAACGGTAAACAAGTAACAATGCAAAAACACGCGTGAACTAGTAACTAATCTAGGTGGTTAATCCAATTAACACGCCTAATTAAAACTAGTCAAAGTTGTTTTAACCGGTTATGTAAATAAGCGCATTTTGATATTTGAAGCTCCCACTAAATTCCGCATCTAACTTAATTAATCCAATTAATTAAGCCGGTAATTCCCAAAAAATTGTCAAAATATATTTTGCCAGTGCCTCTCAAAACCGAGGCCTAGCCTCCAAAATTTATTAAAATAATTGAAACAAATTGGATTAATAAAATAATTAAAACGACAATTTTTAAGCAAAATTACGTAGTCCAAAGTGTATAAGTGCCTAACACTAAGACACGTAGTGCTCACATTATGCACAACCGTTAGATGCTCAATGAACGTGGGAGTGGGCCCGATGTCGCTAAGCGTTACACCGTCCGCATCAGCGAACTTTCACACATAAAAAACGTGGCCCTTGATGGCCATGTTGAACGAATTCATTGCAGTACATTACTTCGCGAGTAACGTCTACGCATACCCCTAAATACATAATACATGCACCAAGTTTAAACGATGAACCATGTGCTCGTGCCCCGCATCACCGTGCCACAACAGCCCCAAGTGCATGCAACACAGCACACACGTACGCACATGGCAGCGTGTTGTTGTGCTGCTTGTGCTGCTGCTGCTATGCGGCCGCGCGCACCAGCCACACAATGGCTGCACGCATAGGGCATTGCAGCCCCTTGGCAGCCACATGCGGGCTGCTATGCAGCCCGGCTAGCCAAGGGTATTCATGCCTTGTTTTGCGTGCCATTAGCATCAGGATTTGATCCCCAAAAAAGATTTTTTTGCGTGACTTTCGAAATTAATTCTAAATTAATTTTAGTACTAATTTTAATGAGCAAAATTAAAATTTAAATAAGTCTAACTCAAATAAAATTTTTAAAGTACATGCAACCAAAATAATTGCCAAGAACCATTCTTTAATTAAATTGGTTTAACTTGGTGCAATAAAAATAATAGGGCAAATACTCACTATTAATTTAATTAATTTAAATTAACTTTGAGTTTTGACAAAATAAAAGAAATTTGGAAAAATTAACATAAACTCAATAAAGATTCAAACTTTAATACTTGTGAATCCTTGAAAAATTATATCTTCCAAAATGAAGATAAACAATTTTTCTATAACAAAGTTTCAAACTTTATGATTCCAATCATCTAAAAAATGATTAAATCAATAAAGTTTAACACAAAATTCATGGAATTTAGTAATCTAAAGTTTCAATCACTTAACATAATTAAAGATTGAATCTTTAATACTTGGAAGCCTCAAAGAACAACGATTTCACGCTTAATGCAATTAGTTTGCAATTATGTGAAAAATAAAATCAAGCATTCAAGCACAAATTACTACAAAGTAACCATGCTTAAAGAGGTTTAAAATTGCATATAAAATATGTATCGAACCAATTACATTACCACCATAAATATGCAATTACTTTTCAAGGTTAGAAAGACTTCAATTATTTCGTAAAAAACGAAAAAACCCTCGAAAATAGCATTTCTGGTCGTTTTTTGGCTAAAAACCGCATCCTAGATGGATAAAACCATTTCTAGAACACATTTCCACCCAAAATTCACTATTTTTGAGTCGAAATCTGGGTTCGGGGCTGAAGGTAGCTTAAATACGAGGTTAAAATAGATAATACGAGCTGCTAATCTAATTAGCAACTTAAACCAGAAAAATAAGCCATAAAAATCACCTAGAAAAAATATTATGATTTAAAAAATAAACGAGCGTGGCTCCAATACCGCTGTTGGGGTTTGGTAAGTCCTACTTACCGTGGAAACGACCCCAACCCAAAGAACCACTCGCAATTAATAAAACCATAAAGTAAAAACATAAAGCATTACAAATAAACATAAAAGGGTAGAATCGTAATTTTACCTTTGACGCGTGCTTCGCCCTCAAAGACGGGCTCTTACTTGAAAGCTTTAGCCCCGCTCACACGAGAATCTCCAACGGTATCCAACCACAAAGGACGAACACCGACTTTTTAGGTCTGCTACCTTGGGGTTAGCAAGGTCCGACCAAAACCCGAGTGATTAAGTGAGTTCAAAGGTTTTAATAATGGTGATGCCTTTTTCAACTCTCACTCAAGTGATTTTCTCAATACCCCAACTTGGGTATTTACAGGGAAATCAAGAGAGTGAAAAAGCTCTCCCACCAATGTGGGAGAATTTGATTTTTCCATTTTATTTTAAAGCTAAAATAAAATAAATAATCAAACTAGTAATAAATCAACAAGTGGCACGCTCATGAGAGAGGTTAGGTGAGGACCATTTGGAGGAGGGGGGACCAAACTTGCTCCCCACTCCCTCTCCAAAAACTGCCACCTCATGCCTCAAGCTACCCCTCACAACGCTCCACATGGCACCACACTTGGGCACCAAGGCAACCCAAGGTGGGCTGCCATGTGAGGCTGCCAGCAGACCCAGCACAAGCGTGTGGGCTGTTTGGCGCTGCTGGCCTAACACGCCCAGCACTTGCTTGTGCGAGCTGCTTAGCGCACTGAACCAGCAAGCCGCGCATCAATGATGCGGGCTGCTAGCTGAGTGACTTGCACCTTGCGCGCGTTGGCCCAGCATAGCTAGCATGCTGTGCTAGCATTGGTGCGCTAGCACGCACCTGCCAGCCTAGGCTCGGCTTGGTGCGCATGCTAGCCACCATGCTACACCAAATGCCCCTAGCATTCGGTTTGCTCGAGGCATTCCGATGCTAGGGGTATTTTGGTCTTGTTGATTTATTATTTTCGTGTCTCGTCTTTTATTATTTTGACTCGACTTCCGACGCTCGGTTTCGACGCTTTAAGCTCGAATTTTCGATGTCTAAATATTTAATACTCAGGCGACGAATTTATTTCTTTCGATTTCATTCGTCGAGTCGGTTCGTATATTTGCTAGGGTGTGACCCGAAGGGTTCAGTCAAGATTAAGTTGTAATATTAATTATACATTAATATTACTGGTCAGAAGCGGCCTCCACCCAGGCATTCCGATCACTTGACCTTGCTGAATATATTAGCTTGCTAATAATTTTGAACCCGCTATCAAAATAATACACTTGTTCGAAGGACACCATTCTTTTCATTTCTAATAAAGGGAAACATAGTGTCGACTCTGTATCCTTTTTACAAGCTCAATTAACCTCTATTTGCCAGAAATAAGATAATCTTAGTACTGCAAATGGAGCTAATGTTTTTGCAATTAATAATAATGCTAATGAGGCTTTCTGTGAAAATTGTGGAATTGTAGGTCATTGGGAGTAAGATTGCAGGAGTTTTGTGGAACAAATCAATGCCTTTAAAGCTTATAGATAGAATGATCCATACTCCAATATCTACAATCCTGGGTACCAGAATCATCCATATCTTTCCTACCGGAGCACCAATGTTCAAAATCCTCCACCTCCACAAGAATCACAGGCGCCACAACAAACTCAACAGAAATATTACCACCCCAATGCTGGCTAGAAGAACCAACCACAACAACCCTCCTCATCTTCCGACCCTACTTTGGCATAAATTAGAGCGATGCTGGCTAGTATTCAGAAGCACATAGAGAGTAGAGATGCCCAAATTGATTCGATCATAGCACATAAAAAATTGTAGATAATCAAATTGCGCAGATTTCTGCTACTCCACAAGCCCGTCAATAGGGGGCCCTGCCAGCACAGCCAACCAGGCCTGCGGATCAAGCTTATGCAATTACTCTAAGGAGTGGTTCATACTATGAAGGGCCCCCTATGCCCAGAGATGATGAACCTGTTTTAATGAATAATGCTAATCTTGATTCTATTAAACCTGACAATGTGGCTAATAGCCCTGAAAGGCTAAAGAGTAGTACTAATATTTCCGATAATACATTGCAAGGTACGACCTCATGGAAGGCAACAGCTCCAGATAAGAGAAGTAATGCTCCAAAGCCAGTTATCAAACTTCCATTCCCCAATCGTCAATTTAAAACAAATTTGGATAATTAGTTTGGTAAGTTTCTGGAGATGGTTAAAGATTTGCAGGTAACAGTTCCCTTCACTGAATTAATTACACAAATTCCTGCATATGCGAAATTCATGAAGGAAATATTAACTAGAAAAAGGTCTATTAGTGAGGTAGAGACAGTCGCTTTCACTGCAGAATGTAGTGCCGTTCTACAAAATAAATCTCCACCTAAATTGAAAGATCCGGGTAGTTTTTCTATCCCTTGTCATATTGGAAATCTAATGATTGATAATGCATTATGTGATTTGGGTGCTAGTGTTAGTTTTATGCCATTGTCTGTGTGTCCCAAGCTAAATATGAGTAAATTAAAAGCTACTAATATTACTCTACAAATGGCCGATCGTTCTTTTAAATACCCCTTAGGTGTTTTAGAGGATGTTCCTGTTAGAGCAGGTAAATTTTATATACCTGTTGATTTTGTTGTTCTTGATATGGCTGAGGATATGAAAACCCCAATTTTTTTATGTAGACCGTTCCTTAATACTGCAAGAGTAATTATAGATGTGAAATGTGGCAAATTGACACTATCCATAGGGGACGATAAAATTACTTTTAATATGAATAATACCCCTAAAAGTCCAATGACAGAGGAGAAGTGTTTTAGTGTTAATGTGGTTCATAATTATTCTAACAAGCCCTAAGCTCTTGTAAAAGATCCCTTAGAGGCGGTATCTTGTGTTGCATCTTCTACAGATGAGATAGACAAATGGCAACATGAAGTTGATGCAATAGAAAGAGCCCTCTACACTGTCGGTCCTGGCTTTGAAGATGAGAAAGTGGAAATAAACAAGCAAGTTGTAGAAATTGAGCCTACAGTAAGTGTTCCGCCAGATCGAGTTGCAATTGCTCAATCTAGTGATAATTTGAAGCAACCACCGATCGAAAAGGGTAATATTGGTAAATTAATTATGTGATTGTAATACGTGGCGAAAGCCCTTTATGATCTGAATAATTGATGCATTGATGATTGATTATTATGTTTTACCCTAGAATGTTATTTATTGGTGAACCTATGCCCTAGGTCTTTTATTCATTGATTTTCTCTATTCTTATTCTTGTCTACTTTTATTCTTAGTAGTTTAGTTTCCTTTCACCAATATATTATTTTGTTACTTAATAATTTATATTTCTTTAATTAATTAGGAATAGAAAGACTAGTTTCCCTGTGGATTCGACCCTATTTCCTTATCTTCATTAGTTAGAGGATTTAGGCATTACTTTTGATTGGGTGATATGACTTTGGCCTGTATAAATTTGGCGCCATTGCCAGGAAAACGGTTTTATTTTTATTTTTGATTGTTTTCTGTAATCTAGGTTATTTCTTCTTGTCTCATATTTGCTTTTAGTTCTTTGTTCATGCACAGGTGTTCCAGATCAGGCTATATCCCATTCAATCCTGAGATCGAACGATCTTTCCATAGACAAAAGAATCTTTATAGGAAAATCCTGGCGGGTTCTGGTGATAACAATAATCGCCGAGACCCTCTAACTGATACTAGCAATTCAAAGGTATCTTCAGATCCAGAATCAGAGATGGCGGTACCTAAGAAGCCTAGTGATTATTCACAGCCAAAGCTTACGGATTTTCCACATCTTACTCTCGCTCCGGCTCTTGATGGGGTACAATTCGAGGTTAAACCCCAATTTATCACGATAATAGAAAGGAAGCAATTCAGTGGAGCTAAGGGTGAAGACCCAAATCTTCATATTGCAGATTATTGTCAATATTGTAATTCCATCAGGCAAGCTGGGGTCACACAAGACCAAATAAGGGAGATTCTCTTTCCTTTCTCTTTTTGTGGTAAAGCCAAATTATGGTATAATAGATTGAATAGAACTGCACTTGCTATGACAGACTAAAGACTCTTGTTTTAATTTTTTATAATAAATATTATCCAGCAGAGAGAACAGATGTACTAAGGAGTGTTATTCAGAACTTTTCCCAAGAGGACAATGAATATCTATATGAGGCTTGGAAAAGGTTTAAGGATCTACAGAGAGAATGCCCCCACCATAATCTGGCACAATGGCAGTTGATTCAAGCCTTTTACAATGGGATTGGAAATTCATCTAGAATAATATTGGATTCTGCAGCTAATGGGAGGTTTATGAACCTTAATGTTGATGATGCAGATCAAGTTATTGAAGATATGTCAAAACATAATTCCCAATATGGGAATCCTAGAGGCTTTTCTTGTTGAGGTTTGGTAAGTCCAACTTACCGCGGAAATGACCCCGAACCAAAGAACCACTTGCAATTAATAAAACCATAAAGAAAAAACATAAAGCATAAGAAATAAACATAAAAGGGTGGAATCGTAATTTTAACTTTGACGCGTGCTTCGCCCTCAAAGACGGGATCTTACTTGAAAGCTTTAGACCCTCTCACACGAGAGCCTCCAATGGTATCCACCCACAAAGGACGAACACCGACTTTTTAGGTCCGCTACCTTGGGGTTAGCAAGGTCCGACCAAAACCGGAGTGATTAAATGAGTTCAAAGGTTTTCACAATGGTGATGCCTTTTCAACTCTCACTAAAGCGATTTTCCCAATACCCCAACTTGGGTAAGAGAGTGAAAAATCTCTCCCACCAAAGGGAGAATTTGATTTTTCCATTTTATTTAAAAGCTAAAATAAAATAAATAATCAAACTAGTAATAAATCAATAAGTGGCAAGCTCATGAGAGAGGTTAGGTGAGGACCATTTAAAGGAGGGGGGGGGACCAAAATTGTTCCCTACTCCCTCTCTAAAAACCGCCACCTCATGCCTTAAGCTACCCCTCACAACGCTCCACATGGCACCACACTTGGGCACCAAGGAAACCCAAGGTAGGCTGCCATGTGCGGCTGCCAGCAGGCCCATCACAAGCGTGTGGGCTGCTTGGCGCTGCTGGCCTAGCACGCCCAGCACTTGCTTGTGCAGGCTTCTTGGCGCTGCTGGCCTAGCACGCCCAACACTTGCTTTGTGCGGGTTGCTTGGCGCACTCAGCCAGCAAGCCGCACATAAATGATGCGGGCTGCTAGCTGAGTGCCTTGCACTTTGCGCGCGTTAGCCCAACATAGCTAGCATGATGTGTTAGCACGCACCAGCCAGCCTAGGATCGATTTGGTGCGCATGCTAGCCACCATGCTATACCAAATGCCCCTAGCATTCGGTTTGCTCGGGGCATTCCGATGCTAGGGGTATTTTGGTCTTGTTGATTTATTATTTTCATGTCTCGTCTTTTATTATTTTGACTCGACTTCCGACGCTCGGTTTTGACGCTCTAAGCTTGAATTTGCGACGTCTTAATATTTAATACTCAGGCGACGAATTAATTTCTTCCGAATTAATTCGTCGAGTCGGTTCGTATATTTTCTAGGGTGTGACATGAAGGGTTCAGTCAAGATTAAGTTGTAATATTAATTATACATTAATATTACTGATCGGAAGCGGCCTCCACCCAAGCATTCCGATCACTTGACCTTGCTGAATATGTTATCTTTCTAATAATTCTAAACCCGCTATTAGAATAATACACTTTTTCGAAGGACACCATTCCTTTCAATCTCCTAATTGTCCTTCCAGACAAGTGCGCATTTAGTGTACAATCTTTTTCCTATGTCTCTTAATGTCTCTCATGAACTATACGTTAAGATTATTATGTCATCCTTATTACGTCCAGAAGTGTTTCTCGATTCTAAGTCCGACCGTCAATAAAAAGATGATTTCTAAAATCCATCCGAGCACGGCCATGCATTTTACAGTCTCGCTCTACGAGAGACCTTGTATACAACAAAGACATCTTCCCTATTTTAGTAGGGGGACATTCCCAGTCTTGTAATGTAGCTCCTCTTACTGAGAGTACCTAGCCGCCCGAGTGTTGCCGTTATAATCTCCTATTACGGCAGACGATTGACAACATCAAAACGGACTAGTACTCAAACAAGAGAACTCACGATACTCATGGTTAAGGAAATAGGTTTCGATAGCCATAATGAGAAGTATACTTATGACGATTTTCAATCTCTTAATGTATTCTCATAGGTCAATCCAGTATGGTTCTAAACCAATACATGTGCAAATTATTTATGACAATCATGTCATCGTAGCACAAGCAACAGTGTTATAAATCAAACTACACACTAATCTCAATTGGTCATTAATCGTCCATCGTTTAAATGACCTCGATTAGGGACTATTTTCGATTATAATATTCAATGTTCACTTAATAGGTGTTTCCTTATCAAGACTGGTCTTGATACTCTATTTTGAATATTTCAAGAATCGAATGGACTCATTATTTAATCCTAAACCACAATTAAATAGCAAAAGGAGTAATAAAATATTGCATGAAATTTATATTACTTCAAAACTTGAATGATTTTTCTTAGTGTCTTACATTAAGAGTTCAAAATTTAACTAAAACACTGAACAGGGAAATCAAAGCCAGTCTCCTACATGCCTGATTCCCATTGCCTCAATGTGCTTGTTGTGCTTCACTTGAGGCAAAGGTTTAATAAGTGGATTGGCTACGTTGTCATCCTTTCCAACTTTGCAAATTCTAATTTCACTTTCTGATTTCCATTCTGGAATCATGTGAAACCGCCGTTTGACATGTTTGACTTTCTGATGTTCCCTTGGCTCTCTGGCCTGAGCAATAGCTCCGTTGTTGTCACAATAGAGAGCTATTAGACCCTTTATGGAGGGTACAACATCAAGTTCACCAATGAACTTACGAACCCAAACAACCTCCTTAGCCGCTTCAGCAGCTACTAAGTACTCGGCTTCAGTCATAGAATCTGCAGTTGTACTCTGCTTGGCACTTTTTCAATTGAACGCTCCTTCATTCAGACAGAACACATATCCAGATTGCGATTTGAAATCCTCTATGTATGTCTGAAAGCTTGTGTCGGTATAACCTTCAACAATTAATTCTTCTGAACCACCATATACCAGAAATTTATCCTTGTTCCTTTTCAGGTACTTTAGGATATTCTTGGCCGCAGTCCAATGGGCCTCTCCTAGATCTGATTGGTAACGGCTCGTAGCACTCAAGGCATACGATACACTGGCCTAGTAAATATCATGGCATACATGATTGATCCAATAAGCAAAGCATATGGAATCAGATTCATTTTTTCCCGCTCATCAGTTGTCTGTGGACACTACTTCTTGCTCAGGGTTATGCATGTGACATTGGCAAGTGACCTCTTTTGGCCCCTTCCATGCCAAATCGAGCAAGTACCTTATCAATATAAGTACATTGACTTAATTCAATCATCCTTTTTTATCTATCCCTATAGATCTTGATGCCTAGTATGTACTGAACCTCTCCTAAGTCTTTCATTGTGAAGCATTTTCCAAGCCAGGCCTTTACAGACTCTAACAACAAAATGCTGTTTCTAATGAGCAATATGTCATCGACATATAAGACTAAGAAGGCGATGTCACTCCCACAGACCTTCTTGTAAACACAAGATTCATCTGGATTTTTGATAAAACCAAACTTACCAATGGCTTCATTGAATCTCATATTCCAACTTATGCTAGCTTGTTTTAGTCCATAAATAGACTTCTTAAGCTTACAAACCTTCCCAGCATTGTCTTGGTCGACAAAACCTTCTGGCTGTGTCATGTACACAGTTTCTTCCAAAATACCATTTAAGAAGGCGGTTTTGATGTCCATATGCCATATTTCATAGTTGTAATATGTAGCAATCTCTAGGAGGATCCGAACGGATTTAAGCATTGCGACTGGTGAAAAGGTTTCATCGTAATCAATACCATGAACTTGTCTATAACCTTTTGCCACCAATCTAGCTTTGTAAATGAATACATTTCCATCTTTGTCGGTTTTCATCTTAAAAATTCATTTGCATCCGATAGGTGTATAACCTTCGGGTAAGTCAACCAAGTCCCATACTTGATTTTCAAACATGGAATCCATTTTAGATCTCATGGCCTCATGCCATTTAGCAGATTCGGTGCTTGCCATCGCTAGCTTGTAGGTTGCCGGTTCATCTCCATCCATAATCAGGATGTCCTCTGATATCCCGGTTAACACTAAACCAAGATATCTATCTGGTTGAGATCTCCGCCTCTGAGACCTACGTAGGGTAATGGATTGAGAATTTTCATTGTCAGTTTGACTTTGCACATTTTGATCATTTTGACCTGCGTCAACAGATGCTGTTTGAGCACTTTGACTGTCATTCTTATTTTGTTGCTCATCCTCACGAACTTTGTTGAGTTCGATTTTCCTCCCACTTGTCATTTTGGAAAGGTGTTCCTTCTCCAAAAAGACACTATCCCGAGCAACAAACACTTTGTTCTCCGATTTGTTGTAGAAGTAATACCCTTTGGTTTCTTTTGGGTAGCCCATAAAGTAAACCTTGTCAGATTTGGGATGAAGTTTGTCAAAGATCACTTTCTTGACATATGCTTTGCATCCCCATATCTTTAGAAAAGACAACCTAGGAGGTTTCTTTGTCCATAATTCAAATGGAGTCTTTTCTACAGCTTTTGATGGTGCATGGTTCAGTGTTAGTGTCGCAGTTAGAAGTTCCTGTCCCCAGAAAGAAATAGGAAGATCACTAAGACCCATTGTTGATCGTACCATGTCCAACAAGGTTCGATTTCTCCTTTCGGATACTCCTTTCCATTGAAGAGTTCTCGGAGGTGTTAATTCTGAAAGTATACCTTTTTATTTCAGATGGTCATCGAATTCTTGGCTCAAGTATTCACCACCTCGATCCGATCGAAGGGCTTTAATTTTCTTGCCAAGTTGATTTTCAACTTCACTCTGAAATTATTTGAACTTTTCAAATGATTCAGATTTATGTGACATTAGGTAGACATAACAATATCCACTATAGTCATCTGTGAAGGTGATAAAATATCGGTGTCCATTTCTTGTGGTTGAGCTCATTGGTCCACACACATCAGTGTGTATTAGACCTAATAAGTCTCCGGCCCTTTCTCGTAGCTTGGAGAATGGATGTTTAATCATCTTGCCTAATAAACATCCCTCGCAATTCTCTAACGATTTTAAATCGAATGAGTTAAGAACACCTTCTTGTAGAAGTCTTTTGATGCGTTTGATGTTAATGTGGCCAAGACGACAATGCCACAAGTAAGTTTTGCTTGACTCCATGGTCTTAGCTCTTTTGGTATTATTATTCACATTATAAACTTATTTGTCCTGATCAAGCACATAATGACCATTTTCAGAATGTGCAATACCATATAAAACATTATCGAGATAAAACGAACATTCATTGCCTTTTACTTGAAATTCAAAACCCTTGGCGTCCAACGCCGAAATTGAAATGGTGTTTTTGGTAATGTTGGGAACATAATAAACATTATCTAGTTCCAAAACAAGCCCAGTGGGCAAAGAAAAATTGAGAGTTCCTACGGATACGACACTAATTTTAGCTCTATTGCCGACCCGGAGTTCAAACTCTCCTTTCTCTAGCCTTCTAGTGTTCCTTAGTCCCTGAGAATTGGAACAAAGGTGTGAGACACATCCGGTATCTAATACCCATGATGCTAAGCTAGTGAAGTTAAAGTCTATAACGAATATACCTGATTCAGATGCAACGGTTCCGTTCTTCTTATCTTCCTTAAACTTGAAGCAATCTCTATTCCAATGTCCCTTCTTCTTACATTAGAAGCATTCGGAATCAGATTTAGAAGATGCTACCTTCTTCCTCTCTTTGTTATCCATGGTAGCTTTAGGCTAGGAGGAAAGGTTTTCTTCTTGCCCTTCCCCTTCAAGCATTTCTTCTTTTTGCCTGAGAATTTGAACAGCTTGCCCTTTTTGATCATGAGCATATCATGCTTCCCCTCATCCTTGAGCGTTTTCTCTGCTTTCTTTAACATACCATGAAGCTCGGTGAGGGTTTTCTCCATGCTGTTCATGTTATAGTTCATCTTGAACTGATCATAGCCTTTGTGCAGCGAGTGGGGAATGATGTCAATTGCCATATCGGTTGAATACCCTGCATCAAGCCTTCCCATGTTCTCAAACAATCCTATCATTTTGAGTACACGTGGGATGACTGGATCTCCTTTCTTGAGATTTCTCTCAAGGATCTGCCTGTGAGTTTCAAACCTTTCGGTTCGGGCCTGCTCTTGAAACATATTTTGCAATTCAGAAATGATCTCAAAAGCTCTCTCCTTCTCAAAGAAAGTCTTTTGAAGCTCTAGAGACATTGTGGCCAACATGATGCATTTGACATCTCGATTGGCACTTTGCCATCGATTTAGGGAAGCCTGAGTCACCTCCTCATTGGGAGCCTCGGGAATTTCCTTATCAAGGACATATTCCTTTTGCTCTTGCATGTGAACAATACTCAAGTTCCTTTTCCAATCAAGAAAATTTGTTCCACTCAACTTCTCCTTGTCGAGAATTGAGCATAATGAGAATTGGTTGTTTGAGTTATTTGAAGACTTGATTCTACAATTGAAAGAATTTTAATGAAAAACCATTCATGAAATTTATATAAGATTGAATTCATGCATTTTAATCAAACTTATTTAAAACGTCGTATTCACACATTTATAGTTGTCCCCAATTTGGTGAGAATAAGTCAATTCCAAGATCCTCCCAATATTGAAAAACATAAATATAGATGCATTTGGAAACTAGCATGACCCCTTGAGATCTTCAAATCTTCAGAAGGTCTTCATTTGCAACTTCATGGCTATGTCTTCCAAGAAACTCCATCTTCAAGACTTGACCATAATTAAATGCAACTACTAGTATCTACGATTAGGACTAATCTAAGTATTAAGGTACATAAATACTCAACGGTACGCAGACCATATTTAGATTTACAAAAAATACATTACGGATCGCAGTCCGTATTTTCTATTCTAATCGGGCCCCACTAGTTTCCATTTCATAAAACCTGTGAGAGAATATACATTGCATTCATCCATTCACTATTTGTGAATGGCCCATGCATTTTACAACGGTAAACAAGTAACAATGCAAAAACACGCGTGAACTAGTAACTAATCTAGGTGGTTAATCCAATTAACACGCCTAATTAAAACTAGTCAAAGTTGTTTTAACCGGTTATGTAAATAAGCGCATTTTAATATTTGAAGCTCCCACTAAATTCCGCATCTAACTTAATTAATCCAATTAATTAAGCCGGTAATTCCCAAAAAATTGTCAAAATATATTTTTCCAATGCCGCTCAAAACCGAGGCCTAGCCTCCAAAATTTATTAAAATAATTGAAACAAATTAGATTAATAAAATAATTAAAACGACAATTTTTAAGCAAAATTACGTAGTCCAAAGTGTATAAGTGCCTAGCACTAAGACACGTAGTGCTCACATTATGCACAACCGTTAGATGCTCAATGAACGTGGGAGTGGGCCCGATGTCGCTAAGCGTTACACCGTCCGCATCAGCGAACTTTCACACATAAAAAACGTGGCCCTTGATGGCCATGTTGAACGAATTCATTGCAGTACATTACTTCGCGAGTAACGTCTACGCATACCCCTAAATACATAATACATGCACCAAGTTTAAACGATGAACCATGTGCTCGTGCCCCGCATCACCGCGCCACAACAGCCCCAAGTGCATGCAACACAGCACACACGCACGCACATGGCATCGTGTTGCTGTGCTGCTTGTGCTGCTGCTGCTATGCGGCCGCGCGCACCAGCCACACAATGGCTGCACGCATAGGGCATTGTAGCCCCTTGGCAGCCACATGCGGGCTGCTATGCAGCCCGGCTAGCCAAGGGTATTCATGCCTTGTTTTGCGTGCCATTAGCATCAGGATTTGATCCCCAAAAAAGATTTTTTTGCGTGACTTTCGAAATTAATTCTAAATTAATTTTAGTACTAATTTTAATGAGCAAAATTAAAATTTAAATAAGTCTAACTCAAATAAAATTTTTAAAGTACATGCAACCAAAATAATTGCCAAGAACCATTCTTTAATTAAATTGGTTTAACTTGGTGCAATAAAAATAATAGGGCAAATACTCACTATTAATTTAATTAATTTAAATTAACTTTGAGTTTTGACAAAATAAAAGAAATTTGGAAAAATTAACATAAACCCAATAAAGATTCAAACTTTAATACTTGTGAATCCTTGAAAAATTATATCTTCCAAAATGAAGATAAACAATTTTTCTATAACAAAGTTTCAAACTTTATGATTCCAATCATCTAAAAAATGATTAAATCAATAAAGTTTAACACAAAATTCATGGAATTTAGTAATCTAAAGTTTCAATCACTTAACATAATTAAAGATTGAATCTTTAATACTTGGAAGCCTCAAAGAACAACGATTTCACGCTTAATGCAATTAGTTTGCAATTATGTGAAAAATAAAATCAAGCATTCAAGCACAAATTACTACAAAGTAACCATGCTTAAAGAGGTTTAAAATTGCATATAAAATATGTATCGAACCAATTACATTACCACCATAAATATGCAATTACTTTTCAAGGTTAGAAAGACTTCAATTATTTCGTAAAAAACGAAAAAAACCCTCGAAAATAGCATTTCTGGTCGTTTTTTGGCTAACAACCGCATCCTAGATGGATAAAACCATTTCTAGAACACATTTCCACCCAAAATTCACTATTTTTGAGTCGAAATCTGGGTTCGGGGCTGAAGGTAGCTTAAATACGAGGTTAAAATAGATAATACGAGCTGCTAATCTCATTAGCAACTTAAACCAGAAAAATAAGCCATAAAAATCACCAAGAAAAAATATTATGATTTAAAAAATAAACGAGCGTGGCTCCGATACCGCTGTTGGGGTTTGGTAAGTCCTACTTACCGTGGAAACGACCCCGACCCAAAGAACCACTCGCAATTAATAACACCATAAAGTAAAAACATAAAGCATTACAAATAAACATAAAAGGGTAGAATCGTAATTTTACCTTTGACGCGTGCTTCGCCCTCAAAGACGGGCTCTTACTTGAAAGCTTTAGCCCCGCTCACACGAGAATCTCCAACGGTATCCAACCACAAAGGACGAACACCGACTTTTTAGGTCTGCTACCTTGGGGTTAGCAAGGTCCGACCAAAACCCGAGTGATTAAGTGAGTTCAAAGGTTTTAATAATGGTGATGCCTTTTTCAACTCTCACTCAAGTGATTTTCTCAATACCCCAACTTGGGTATTTACAGGGAAATCAAGAGAGTGAAAAAGCTCTCCCACCAATGTGGGAGAATTTGATTTTTCCATTTTATTTTAAAGCTAAAATAAAATAAATAATCAAACTAGTAATAAATCAACAAGTGGCACGCTCATGAGAGAGGTTAGGTGAGGACCATTTGGAGGAGGGGGGACCAAACTTGCTCCCCACTCCCTCTCAAAAAACTGCCACCTCATGCCTCAAGCTACCCCTCACAACGCTCCACATGGCACCGCACTTGGGCACCAAGGCAACCCAAGGTGGGCTGCCATGTGCGGCTGCCAGCAGACCCAGCACAAGCGTGTGGGCTGTTTGGCGCTGCTGGCCTAACACGCCCAGCACTTGCTTGTGCGAGCTGCTTAGCGCACTGAACCAGCAAGCCGCGCATCAATGATGCGGGCTGCTAGCTGAGTGACTTGCACCTTGCGCGCGTTGGCCCAGCATAGCTAGCATGCTGTGCTAGCACGGTGCGCTAGCACGCACCTGCCAGCCTAGGCTCGGCTTGGTGCGCATGCTAGCCACCATGCTACACCAAATGCCCCTAGCATTCGGTTTGCTCGAGGCATTCCGATGCTAGGGGTATTTTGGTCTTGTTGATTTATTATTTTCGTGTCTCGTCTTTTATTATTTTGACTCGACTTCCGACGCTCGGTTTCGACGCTTTAAGCTCGAATTTTTGATGTCTAAATATTTAATACTCAGGCGACGAATTTATTTCTTTCGATTTCATTCGTCGAGTCGGTTCGTATATTTGCTAGGGTGTGACCCGAAGGGTTCAGTCAAGATTAAGTTGTAATATTAATTATACATTAATATTACTGGTCGGAAGCGGCCTCCACCCAGGCATTCCGATCACTTGACCTTGCTGAATATATTAGCTTGCTAATAATTTTGAACCCGCTATCAAAATAATACACTTGTTCGAAGGACACCATTCCTTTCATTTCTAATAAAGGGAAACATAGTGTCGACTCTGTATCCTTTTTACAAGCTCAATTAACCTCTATTTGCCAGAAATAAGATAATCTTAGTACTGCAAATGGAGCTAATGTTTTTGCAATTAATAATAATGCTAATGAGGCTTTCTGTGAAAATTGTGGAATTGTAGGTCATTGGGAGTAAGATTGCAGGAGTTTTGTGGAACAAATCAATGCCTTTCAAGCTTATATATAGAATGATCCATACTCCAATATCTACAATCCTGGGTACCGGAATCATCCATATCTTTCCTACCGGAGCACCAATGTTCAAAATCCTCCACCTCCACAAGAATCACAGGCGCCACAACAAACTCAACAGAAATATTACCACCCCAATGTTGGCCAGAAGAACCAACCACAACAACCCTCCTCATCTTCCGACCCTACTTTGGCATAAATTAGAGCGATGCTGGCTAGTATGCAGAAGCACATAGAGAGTAGAGATGCCAAAATTGATTCGATCATAGCACATAAAAAATTGTAGATAATCAAATTGCGCAGATTTCTGCTACTCCACAAGCCCGTCAATAGGGGGCCCTGCCAGCACAGCCAACCAGGCCTACGGATCAAGCTTATGCAATTACTCTAAGGAGTGGTTCATACTATGAAGGGCCCCCTATGCCCAGAGATGATGAACCTGTTTTAATGAATAATGCTAATCTTGATTCTTTTAAACCTGACAATGTGGCTAATAGCCCTGCAAGGCTAAAGAGTAGTACTAATATTTCCGATAATACATTGCAAGGTACGACCTCATGGAAGGCAACAACTCCAGATAAGAGAAGTAATGCTCCAAAGCCAGTTATCAAACTTCCATTCCCCAATCGTCAATTTAAAACAAATTTGGATAATTAGTTTGGTAAGTTTCTGGAGATGGTTAAAGATTTGCAGGTAACAGTTCCCTTCACTGAATTAATTACACAAATTCCTGCATATGCGAAATTCATGAAGGAAATATTAACTAGAAAAAGGTCTATTAGTGAGGTAGAGACAGTCGCTTTCACTGCAGAATGTAGTGCCGTTCTACAAAATAAATCTCCACCTAAATTGAAAGATCCGGGTAGTTTTTCTATCCCTTGTCATATTGGAAATCTAATGATTGATAATGCATTATGTGATTTGAGTGCTAGAGTTAGTTTTATGCCATTGTCTGTGTGTCCAAGCTAAATATGAGTAAATTAAAAGCTACTAATATTACTCTACAAATGGCCGATCGTTCTTTTAAATACCCCTTAGGTGTTTTAGAGGATGTTCCTGTTAGAGCAGGTAAATTTTATATACCTGTTGATTTTGTTGTTCTTGATATGGCTGAGGATATGAAAACCCCAATTTTTTTATGTAGACCGTTCCTTAATACTGCAAGAGTAATTATAGATGTGAAATGTGGCAAATTGACACTATCAGTAGGGGACGATAAAATTACTTTTAATCTGAATAATACCCCTAAAAGTCCAATGACAGAGGAGAAGTGTTTTAGTGTTAATGTGGTTCATAATTATTCTAACAAGCCCTAAGCTCTTGTAAAAGATCCCTTAGAGGCGGTATCTTGTGTTGCATCTTCTACAGATGAGATAGACAAATGGCAACATGAAGTTGATGCAATAGAAAGAGCCCTCTACACTGTCGGTCCTGGCTTTGAAGATGAGAAAGTGGAAATAAACAAGCAAGTTGTAGAAATTGAGCCTACAGTAAGTGTTCCGCCAGATCGAGTTGCAATTGCTCAATCTAGTGATAATTTGAAGCAACCACCGATCGAAAAGGGGTCTTTAGTGTGTCGTATTAAAGAACCCCCAGTCCAACTAAAGGAGGATCCACCAGATAAGGTGAATTGGCGTTGCACAAGGTATGTCAGGAAGCCGCGTCATGGCCTAGACACCTCTCGACCAGTTGAGAAACCACCCGGCCAAACGTTAGGCCAAGGGTCCTAGTTTTTATACTTGGTAAGAAGGTTGTGCGGGACCTAGATAAACCAGCGGTTTGCAGGAGGCAACCCGTATTTTCTTGCTTTCTAGACTAGTTTTTCTTTCATTTTCATGTGAGAGGAGACAAGAGGGAGTTTAATGAGTTTTTGTACAGGTTAAAGGAAAAGAGTTGGTTAAAATTTTAAGAAAAGAGGAAAAATACTCCCGTACTAAAGTTGTCTGAGGCCCGACCGGGCAAAGCACCACCCGATCGGGCGCGAGACTAAGTGTTCAAATTCAAGAATTTTCGCCGATCGGGCGATGGGCGCCCGACCGGGCGCGAGAATTGACAAATCATGGAGTTTTTTACCGCCCGATCGGGCGACGAGCGCCCGACCAGGCGCGAGAGTTAAAGAAAAATTGAACGAGTTTCCGCCCGATCAGGCGAACCGCGCCCGAGTGGGCGCTGTAGACACCTAAAATTTTCTCCCCAAAACCAAACCCGATGATGAATAACCTTTCACCGCCATTATTGGTCGGGTTGAGTATTTAATCTTTGAGTGCTTAAATCCATATTTCCATTTCATAAACCAATCTAAATTCTAGCCCATTTCCCCAAACCATAACTTATTTTCCTCTTTTCGTGCCTTTTAACCCAAAATAATTCATTTCGTGCTCCTTTAAAATTATTCATTTCATGTCCTTTTTATAAAAACGTTTAATCCTTTTTATTTTGGTCCATAATCTAGGTCTAATGATTTAATAATTAGATGGGTTTTGAAAAGAACTTTCTAACGATATATTATAAGCCCAAATCCGAGTTATAACGAATAAGTTATGGCCAAAATATTAAATTGAGTGCAAACCGAACCTAAGCCCACCTTACCTACGACCCAATGATCATGTGGAGGGTCCAAAGGATTTATCAAATTCCTAAACCAATTAGGATTAATTGGAAGCTTCTATAAGTTTCCAAAATATTTTAATTATTGTTTTTGAAAAGATAAGATTAAAAAGTTTTAAATTGAATAAAACTCCTCTTTTTTAAAGTCCTAATTCTATTCAAATTGAAAGATGTTCAAACATAGTCAGATATTATTTTCGTGCCTCATAGTTTTTATCCAAATTTTATATGGTTATATAACCCTTGAAATTATCTTTCCAATGATATTATTATAATATCAATTCCGAGCTACAACGGAAAAGATATGAATAAAATATCAAACTTTATCCAAAACTAAAGTCGTCTCACTATTTTGTCCATATCTTTTATTCTACAAAATATTTTAATCTGATTCTAATTGAGTTAAAAATTATACTTGAAGAGCTTTCCAAAGATATCTTATTTATCTTATTCCGATTTCTAGATCAAAAGATATGATAAAATCAAAAACTGCAAACACTGCTGTCTATTGAGTTTTATTCCGATTTAATTCAGATCTTATCTTGTTTTTTCGACCCTTCTTTTTTCTCTATATATAGAGGTCATATCTCCTCTTTTCAATCATGAACAAGCTATATCATCAAATAATTCTCTTCTCTCCCTTTAGCCTAAACACTAGCCACCTTATTCTTCCACTATTCCTTCCTTTAAGCACTCTAAGGAGTCCATACAATGCCTGAAGTTCTATACTTTAACCAAGGCGTGAAATGTATAAATAACTGAGGGTTTGGAACAAATCAACTCTACATTTATTTAATTTAATTTTAATTTTCTTTATAATTTTTAATTGAAGTTACTAACAGTTTATTCATGATGTAGCAATCTAAAGGAACATACGGAATGTGAGTAATTAATCAATTTAATTACTCTTATTTTATTTTAATATTTCTAGTATCATGATTAGGATTTTTATTTGATTTGGCTAACACTATTATTGTTGAATTGCTTCCAATATTAATGTTTGTTCTATTATTTATTATTATGATCACCATATCGCATGTTTAAAGGGAATATGTAATTGAAAATCACGCCTAATAAGATAATTTGGACGATCGGTTTAGGTTTCTTTTTAATCTTGTTGTTTAATCAAGTGATCACGATATTTTAGAATTATGTGTTGCATTAATATTCAACCAATTTAGCTTAATAATAGTTTGGAGCAAGTTGAATATTTTGTCTGTATGCCTTTGAGATTGCAGGAATCACTTTTCACTATAAGAATCGAGTTGAGGCCAAATACGGGCGAATGTGACTCCATGACTCACTTCGTACCATCATCCCTGATCCTCCTTTCGTGGTTCCGAACCATTAGGAGTTAGTAATCTCATGGATTATGAATGGGGTGTAACCTTCACGGGTTAATCGTTGTTGCCTATCATTGTCCCTTATTCGTGGTTGCCTTTTATGATACGTGAACGGTTAACAAGTTCCTTAAAAATTTGTTGGCGGCTCCCTACTTTGCTTTGTCCCTAATCGTAATGTAAATTCCCACTTCCTATGATTGCCAAGCATATTCACACATGCTTTAACGTAGTCGCACTGCGAGCGACGCCTACAATTTGGCGACTCCATTGGGGAGGATTCTTGGTTATTTATCGATTTGAGTGATCGGTATTTAATTGAGGTGAGTGGATGAGACTTGAAAGATTCTTGAATTGTATTCCTACGATTTAATTAGCATTGTCACATATGCATATGCTTTTTAGGCTACCTATTTTGCCACAATAGTATGTGTTCTACTTATGTGGCTAGTCAGGGGAATTTATGCTCTATCAAACCGAAAACGCTCATGTCAATAAGGGTTCATCCGAGTTTTTAAATCCACCTGAACCATGGTTTCGAGTTCGATTTGATCACGAACTCGCGAAGCCGCCCGTTGGCATACACCCTCAAGGGAGGCTTCCTTGCTAACGCGTCCAAACTCTTAACCATGGTACCCTTTGACACCCAAAAGCTTGACCATAGTGGAATATCTTTAGGTTGCAAACTTTATTGCATCATGCTTGACGATGTGTTTATATGTACATTTTTTTATTGACTTTTTTTTAATTTTTTTTTCTCTTATCAAACCCTTTTTATATTTTTTTAAGATTCAAATCATAGATTTTTTTTTTAAAAAAAAATTTAAGTCAACCCGGATTTTTATCCTCGTATCCTGTACAAGAGTCAACTTGTTTTGGTCATATACGGAGTTCTAGAAAGAGTTACGTGTCGTGAAACCTATGGATCTGTAGCCCCGGTTTTATCTTTCATTTGGAGTTGGTTCCGTCTCAATCAGAGTCACAGATCAAAAGGTATAACCGATATACTACAGCCTGTCCAGTTTAGGTGTCTTTTTAGCGTCAACTTTCTTCTTCTTTTTATTTATTTATTTATTTTTTATATTTTTATATCTTTTTGTGTCAAGCTAGTTTTAGCCAAGTCCTTTAATCCGTGCCTACTCATATAATTTAGGATTATATATTTTTTTAATTTATTTTTTTTATACCCATGAGTCTTAACTCTTCTAGAATTCTAGTCCTCTCCCTAGTTTCTTGTGATCGATTTTTGAGCTAACCTTAACATGTGTTCTTTGTCTTTGATTGTGGTTGATCTTATTTATGACTAACGATTTCCAATGGACCGTTTTCACCTAGTAAATAGCATAAACATTAAAATTGGACAAAATTAATCAAGTTAGTTTGTCTTTTAGTCTTCCGTGCTATTTGGTCATTGGGTCTTTTATTTTTCACAACGTCCTCATGTCTAGTCATGAGATCATACCACGAGTCTTAATAAACTCACCTAATCACACATGTTGAGTCATTGCACACACTTTGTCTTCGAGTAATGCACTATATTGTTTATGATCGTATATTAGGACCTTGCATACGTCGTTTCCATTGTAATAGGAATGAGTGGAGTCTTTCCCATCAGTTTTTAAAATTCTTTCATACACTCTTCCTTTCTAATCCGAGTACCAAGCGGCAAGAAATAATTCATAAGAAACCATGAAGACGAGGCACAAGACAAGTTCCCATATAAGATTTCATGCTTTTTTTCCTTTCGTTTCAACCCTTTTCCCTCAATAAGTCTAGCATAGGTTCTCCTTATCCTTATGTATATATGTCATGTTCCATCAATGAGCATTTCTTTTCTTTGCATTCTATCATGTCATACGCCAAAAAAAAAAGAAAAAAAATAATTGCCGAACTAAACACAAGGTACGCCAATGATTTGAGGCACCTTTCCAACCCTATCATTGATTCAAAAGAATGAAAAAAAAAACAAAAAGCAAAAAAAAAAAAAAGAAATGAAAATAAACTTCAAAATTTTCAAATTCACAATTACACATCTTGGGGATTCTCTCGGGTCTTGAGCCTTGTACCCTTTTCTTCTTTAAACTATCAACTTAACCATATTACAACCCTTCAAAGACCTCTTTGAGGTGTACATATACTTAACGGATACGTAGGCAACCTCACATCGAGGTGCAACCACATTCATGTTCATATTTATATTCATATGCATGTTTGATCGAGTTAAAGAATATCCCATGCTTACCCCTTTCCATCTACAGCTAGACTTGCAGACTTGAACCCATATCATTTAGCCTACCCAGCCTAAAGAGTCATCATCTTTGACTATTTTCACATATATTTCTATCAACATAACCTTTGCAGCCAGCCTTAGTATCACATTCACACACTTCACTCACACATCCATATCCATATCATCCTTCCCTTTAAGAGCCCTTTTTCATGAAATCTTGTTTCAACACTGTGCATGCTTCATCATCTTTCAAGACAACATTCATTGTATACTTTCTTAGCTTCCTAACGTGAGCAAAATTCATTGTTTCATGCATCGCATATCGTACTTAGCTCCTTGACCTAAGCAACATTCATTATGTAATACTCAATAATCACTTCATGTATATACGTGCTTAGCTTCCAAACCTAAGTGATGTTCAAGATCGTTTCTTTACACCATATATGATTATTAACTCCATGACCTAAGTTTATTCATCTATCGTTTCACATGATGTGATTGTCTTTAGCCTCCTAGCCTAAGGACATGCATCATGCATACATTATTTTCAAGACAAGCAATTCAATCTGTACGATTTATTTCTTCTTTCTCAGCAAGGAAGTTAAAAAATTCTTCCCTTTTTCATGTCTTTTCTTTTAAGGAAGTTCAAAAAACTTTTTCAAAATTTTCTCATCGAGGGAAGTTCGAAAACAAAACTTCATTTTTCACGTCTTTCTTTTTCGGGAGAAAGTCGGTACCCTCCACTAGTATCATGACAAAAATGATGGAAAATTTTTGTTTTTGCATTTTCGGTTGCTTGTGTCTGCACACACACACTCAAACTATACACACACAATCACAAGTCATACTCATGTCATGTCATGTCGTGTCAAGTCAAACTTGGTAAATTCAGTTGGTTAAGTCAATCATAGTCTATACGAGTCCCTTGGCAAATTTTATTTTGCAGGTCTCTATTACAGCCTACGTTCGAGGAAAAGCGGACCATCTACAATCCACGTCCTGGGACAAGCGAACCATCTACAACCCACATCCGGGGACAATCGGACCATCTACATCCTACGTCCGGGGACAAGCGGGCCATTTACAGCCCACGTTCGGGGACAAGCGAACCAACTACAACCCACATTCGGGGACAATCGAACCACCATCATTTCATGACACGAGGTTCTCGATACACAAACACTTGCAATCTCATCATCTGTCAACTTTCCTCAAGCATGGAAAGTATTATCCGGTGGATTCCTTCAAGCATAGAAAATCGCCAAATTCATATGTCGACTTTCCTCAAGCATGGAAAATATCATCCGGTAGATTTCTTCAAGCATAGAAAGCTACCAAACTCGTCAGTTGGCTTTCCTTAGGCATGAAAAGCATTTCAAAAAACGTCATCCGATGGATTCCTTCAATCATAGGAAGCTACCAAACTCATTTGTCACCGATACACTAGTGTCAGATACGCGTTCTATCCCTTTACTCGATATTTTATCTGTGGAATTAACATTTTTCTGCAGGTATCGGCGTACAAAGAGTGATTTAGGATCGTAGCACGTCTTAAATCATTCTCTATACCTATCAAATACTTTGACTATCATTTTCAAAACTGACGTTTCTGCAAACTCATTCAAAGTGGGGGCTTCTATAGACACCTAAAAATGTCTCCCCAAACAAAACCCGATGATGAACAACCTTCCGCTTCAATCCATATTTCCATTTCATAAACCAACCAAACTTCTAGCCCATTTCCCCAAACCATAACTTATTTTCCTCTTTTCGTGCCTTTAAACCCAAAATAATTCATTTCGTGTCCTTTAAAATCATTCATTTTGTGTCCTTTTTATAAAAATGTTTAATCCAGTTTATTTTGGTCCATAATATGGGTCAAATGATTTAATAAATGGATGGGGTTTGAAAATATATTTCCAACGATATATTATAAGCCCAAATCCGAGTTATAACGAATAAGTTATGGCCAAAATATTAAATTGAGCCCAAACCGAACCTAAGCCCACCTTACCTACAACCCAATGATCATGTGGAGGGTCCAAATGATTTAATCCAATTCCTAAACCAATTAGGATTAATTGGAAGATTCTATAAGTTTCCAAAATATCTTAATCATCGTTTTCGAAAAGATAAGATTAAAGAGTTTGAAATTGAATAAAACTCCTCTTTTTAATGTCCTAATTATATTCAAATTGAAAGATGTTCAAAGATAGTCAGATATTATTATCGTGACTCATAGTTTTTTTCAGAAATTTTATATGGTTGGATAGCCCTCTAAATTATCTTTCCAAAATATATTATAATATCAATTCCGAGCTATAACGAAAAAGATATGAATAAAATATAAAATTGTATCCAAAACTAAACTCGTCTCACTATTTCGTCCATATCTTTTATTCTAAAAAATATTTTAATCTGATTCTAATTGAGTTAAAAACAATACTTGAAGAGATTTCCAACGACATCTTATTTATCTAATTCCGATTTCTGGATCAAAAGATATGATAAAAATCAAAACTGCAAAAACTGCTATCTATCGAGTTTTATTCCGATTTAATTCAGATCTTATCTTGTTTTTTCGACCCTTCTTTTTTCTCTATAAATAGAGGTCATATCTCCTCTGTTTCAATCATGAACAAGATTGATCATCAAATAATTCTCTTCTCCCTCTTTAGCCTAAACACTAGCCACCTTATTCTTCCACTATTCCTTCCTTTAAGCACTCCAAGGAGCCCATACAATACCTGAAGTTCTATACTTTAACCAAGGTGTGAAAGGTATAAATAACCGTGGATTCAGACCAAATAAACTCTACATTTATTTAATTTAATTTTCATTTGCTTTATATTTTTTAATTGAAGTTACTAATAGTTTATTCATGATGTAGCAATCTAAAGGAATGTGCGGAATGTGAGTAATTAATCAATTTAATTACTCTCATTTTTTTTAATATTGCTAGTATCATGATTAGGATTTTTATTTGATTTGACTAACAATATTATTGTTGAATTGCTTCCTACATTAATGTTTGTTCTATTATTTATTATTATGATCACCATATCGCATGTTTAAAGGGAATATGTAATTGAAAATCACGCCTAATAAGATAATTTGGACGACCGGTGAAGGTTCCTTTTTAATCTTGTTGGTCAATCAAGTGATCACGATATTTTAGAATTATGTGTTGCATTAATATTCAACCAATTTAGCTTAATAATAGTTTGGAGCAAATTGAATATTTCGTTTGTATGCCTTTGAGATTGTAGAAAACACTTTTCACTATAAGAATCGAGTAAAGGCCAATACGGACGAATGTGACTCCATGAATCACTTCGTACCATCATCCCCGATCCTCCTTTCGTGGTTCCGAACCATATGGAGTTAGTAATCTCATGGATTATGAATGAGGTGTAACCTTCTTGGGTCAATCGTTGTTGCCTATCGTTATCCCTCATTCGTGGTTGCCTTTTATGATCCGTGAACGGTTTACAAGTTCCTTAAAAACTTGTTGGCGGCTCCCTACTTTTCTTTGTCCCTAATCGTAATGTCAATTTCCACTTTCTATGATTGCTAAGAATATTCACACATGCTTTAACGTAGGCGCACTTTGAATAACGCCTACTGGCGGGAGAGGAGTTTAATTTCTTGAATTTAGATCACCTGACCGGGCGCAGATACCTGCACCCGTGTTTTCTTCTTATTCCTTCCTTCTTTTCTCATTTCTTTCTCTTTCTAAAACCTTAAACTCTCTAACTTCTCTCTAAGATCTCTCCTCCATTCCTCATCCAAATTCAATAATTTTTACATATTTGTAACCCTCTCTTCATCCTCTACATTCCCATACCAAAATCCCCAAATTCTAATCAGGAAAAAATCTTACCCATTTTTGAAATATGGCATCAAAGAGGTTGAGGTCAATTCTAGGGAGGAGTTCTAGCTTAAGTTAACAATACGATCCGGTGTTGCAACTTCCACAATGGCCGACCATAAGAATTGCTACCCCGGAGCAAAGAGAACGAGTAGAGCAACTCTACGGGCGTGAGGTAATCCCTTCCCGGTGGTTACACCGCCCTACTCTTGAATCATATGGTTTGTTTGATTATTTGAAACGTTTTTTGAACAATTTAGGGATGAGAAAATTTGTAGATATGCACTTACCTAATTATCGTGAATTAGCATGTGAATTCCTGTCTTCTTTGTCAGTTGCAAATAGCAAAAATGGTCCGAAATTAATGTTTAGGTTAAATCTTGAATTACCCTACCAATGGCATGAGAATTATAAAATGGAAGATATTTATCATGTTTTGACTGGTTTTCCAGCGCCTAGCGCCCAACATGCTACTGCCAGACCCATCCATCACCCTGTACCTAAAATCTGGCAAAGGTTTGCAGGTGTTTGATTTTTGGGTAGGAATGAGCCGCACAATGCCCAAACCAATGAATTAGCCGTAATTGGACACTATGTATTTGGGTACGGTAAGCTAAACATTACTAGATACATCATCTTCCACCTCAGTAGACATGCCTCGGCTAGTGACCATGCTAGTACCCCGATTCGTCTAGGAGGCCTCATCACCAGAATAACAATTAAGAAGGCCGGGTTTGTTGAGAGTGGACCTCACGGTCTCACTAATTGTGGACTAGATACCTACATGACTGCTAGGTACCTAGAGGAATTGAGTTGGGTACGGTTGGATAGCCAGAGAGTCCCCCATGGGTGCATTAGGACAGGGACGGAACAACCATTGCCTTTCTTTCCCCTGCCTAATCCTGAGTTGACCGCTTTTCCCCCAAGACAAGAGTCTTACACGTATGAACTATTAGTTTCCCTCGCTAGGGGGCAAGCACCACTAGTCCCATCACCTGTTCCACTACCCCAGCCTGAGCCCAAGGTAGTTCTTTCACCACCTCGCATGTCTCATGCAGCACCACCTCCTCCTCATAGCGACTCTGAGACAGTTTGGGATCATCAGAGTATAGGTCAGGCCATAGGATGTATAGAGCATTCACATGGCGACCTTAGGAGGATGGTGTAAGGAGGGAGATCCCATCGTAAGGGGTACCCTCCTTAAATGCCCTTGGCCACTTAAAAGCCTAGGACATTACACTTGTTAGGGTGTACTAGGATTTGAATTCCTGACTATTTGGGGGACCTTGAATTAGAATTGATTCTATCATCACGATTTTTTTTGTAAGAATCAAGTAGGAGTCGCCAATGAGTTTTAGGAAAAACTCATAAACCTCGTTCATGTCTTTCTTCCATGTGGAGTTCATGGAATAATTAGCACAAATCATAAGTTTACCAATGCCCAAATTGGTCTATAAACTGGAAATGAGTTCGGTAGCGAGGGTACTAAGATAACGTTCCTTTTAGAGGGGAATCTTCATCCTAGCCCTAGTACGGCCTCTACTAGCTCTTCCTTTATCACAATTTCATCACCAAACAATATGTGCAACGCGATACCTTAAACTATTTTAGTTGATTTTATTTACAAACATTAATTCACGTAGGAATTACATTGCAAAGTCATTATTCTTATTTAATTAAATTCGTGGAATAACAATAAATAAACAAGATTCGCCTTGGCTTAGGTGATCAACCAACAATTATTTAATTCAATTCTAGTCTTTATTTAACGCAAGATACTATGTGGAATTGATTAATTAATTATTTTAAAGGTGATCAACCAACACTAATTAATTAATTAAAGTCCTTTTAAACAAGAAAATAAAGGTGATTTAACTAAGTGCTCGGGAATTTACCACTTCTCTTTGCTAGATCTCCGTTTAGAACACTTATGGACACCTTCTTATTGGGGAACCTCCACCGTAGAAACAAAGTATGGAAAGGGTGAGTGTTTAGGACAAGAGGGCTAGGTTGCACAAGTTATTTCGCCAGAGTTTTTAGGTTAAGTTTTTGTCTGTTAAAGTCTCGGTTTAAGCTCGTTTTTATAGAGAATGATTAGGTTTTAGGGTTTCGAGCAATCTACCGCATCAGGTGTTTTAATTGATTTATTGATATTATGATATAGAAATCATGTTTAGATTGTTATTTTGATTCCTAAGTATCATGTTAGGATGCTTGATGTGTTGAATGACAATAATGATTCCTAGTATCATGTTTAGGGAAAACGTTATAATATCAAATATGCTTATTATGATTCCTGCGATGCTTCCTATGTTCTTTTCTAATATTCATCTTAGTATCATGCTAGGGCTAAAGATTTAATCTTTGTTGTTTAGTGACATGCTAGGGTTTGTTATTAATCTTGTTTGCATCATGCCTAGGATCTTGCTATTGCTATTATGCTTTAACATGATTAATATATTATGATGATTATTATTATGTTGCTTGTTATTGTTATTGCTTGATCACGCCTTTTATGATTGTTTAAAGGGAATTTGGTACTTGTTATCACGCTTAATAAGATAATTAATAATCTTGTTTAGGGTTAATTTGATTATAATTCAAGTGATCGCCAATAAAAGTTTTATGTGTGCATTAATATTCAACCAACATAGATAATCAGGTTTAGGGTAATCCTATTGATTGCATATTAGTCAGAAAGCGCACATAAATACGATCAGAATAAAGTAGAGGCCTATTATTAGGGCAGGTTCAATCTCTTTTAGGTTGGATTTGTACCTTCATCCCCGAACTACCAGTCATGTTTCCAAACCTATTGGAGTTGACGATTTCCTGGATCTTTAAGGGGTGCTACCTTCACCTCGTGAACGGTTTACAAGTTCCTTAAACTTATTGGCGATTCTTTTGCTCTATCTTCTTTCCCTTTGGACGCCACCGTATTTTAGTGTATGATCACAGTGGGTTCAAGCTAGGGGTAATGCTTGAAATATTCCCTATAGTGTTTGGCGACTCTACTGGGGAGGATTTCTATTTTAATTCATGAAGTTTATATCGGCAATGATTTAGAATGAGTGGATGAGATTCGAAAAGTTCTAAATATTTCTTGTGCGTAATTTTGATTAACATTTTTGTCATATGCATAAAAGAAATTTCATTAAAAAGAACATCAGTAATGAGTTAAAACATAGGATTTTTACACATAGGAAATTTGAGGAATATCTTTCACAACTAGGATCGAAATCATGTTGCGCGAAACTGGAAAATTTTATCGAGTACAGAAAGCTGCTGAGGCATTTAGGAACTAGCTTCAGAAAACAGAGTCTAGAGCCGATGATTTGACTCTGGCGCCAGGCGACATCTTCTGTCGCCAGGCGCCAGAGCCAAATCGCAGTGCCTACCTTTATTCGTTGGCGCCAAGTTCTTCCAATACCAAGCCGAATATGCGTTCTAATTTTGACCAGTTTTTAGCACTGTTTGCTCGATCCTACTTCCTGATTGAGTTTTTCTCACTTTTCTAAAACCCATATGTGTTCTACATATGGACATAACCCTGTGTTCCATCTACATGATTGAACTCTCTGTGCAACAAAGGGTACATCCGAGAATGTTGAATTCACCAAACCATGAAAGCGAGTTTTTCTTAACTCGCGGTGTCCCATCCACTCGCGCTAACCCTTCAAGGTTAGGCTTCCGAATGGTGCATCCGGACAATTAACCATGGACCCTCTTTGACTAACCCATATCCCGAACTTTAGAGAACTAGAGCCATGGTTAGGTTGCAAACTCATTGCATCATACTATGCCTACTTGACTAATTGTGCATTATTTGTTGTGCATACTCTTTGTGTCTTTCCTAACCGTTTGTTTGACTTGTGTTTAAGATTAAATAAACTGCTTAATGGCTAAAAGGATTTTGATTAATTAATTAATTAATTTTGAGTAATTAAGGTCTAATAATTTAATCCGAATTGACCTAGTACGACTTTAGGCATACCCTGTAGAGTAATAATACCGAAAGCAGTCCCAGATCAACGTTCCAGCAATGGCGCCAAGATTTGGACTGCAGCGCCACTCTGTGGAGTGCAGCGCCTGGCGATAGTTCTGCCGTCTGGCGCTACACTACAAAGAGAGGCGCCAGTCCTGTCGTTTTGACGACAGTTCGATATGTTGCTCGAGTCATCCACTTTGTGTCTAATTGAACAGTTTGCTAATCAATTCGATTAATTTTTTTATTAATAATAATGCCTCTTTGAGTCCTTAATTGAGTCTAGTCACATAGTCTAACCACGTGGTCTTACACAAGAGTCTTAATATGTCACCTACACTCATTACACTCATTAGTCTTAGCACATACATTGAGCATATGTCACCATGACCATGTCTTAAGTTCATGCATGAGTCAGTTTTTTCCGTCATTTGAGTTGGGGGTACAGTCTATTCCTAATTTCTTCTTATCTCTCCATCTACATCATCTTTCTTCACATCACAACATTCATTCTTTCTACCTTCTTACATCCATTGCATGTTGAATAGAGTTTGAGTAAAATAATTAACAGTCGATATCCCTAATTTTCCTTTCCGCATTACTTGGTCAAGGAGAGAAGGGCGATTAATCAAGGACAACCTCTTTGTTCAAGTCTTACTTTTTAATAAAACGATTCGTCAAAAGAGGAAAGCTAAGAAGATAATGGCAAGTCAAGAAGAAGTCAATGAACTTAGGAATAATTTGACTAATGTAACTAAGACATTGAAGGCTCTAACCTTCAAAATCAATGACCCTGTGAAGCATCAACAAATGGACCTTATGCAAGAAAGCTTGAGCAAGCTATATAATGATTACAAGTTTAAGGGCATTAGTTCGCAAGGGTTCTTTGTGGACAAGGAGCTTCTTCCACAGACGTTCAATGCTAATGACATCCCAAATTTCAAGGCAACAGATAATCCTTATCTTCACTTAAGAGCCTTTGAAACTATAATGAACATTAAGGGGATTTAGAGGAAATTCTTTCATTCCTTGTTTTCCTTGTATCTTGAAACCGTTAGCCAACAATGGTTCTTCTCCCTTGACAAAGAAAAAACCTCTACCTGGGAATCGATAGTAAAAGCTTTCATTGATAGTTACAAGTGTAATATTCAAGTCGAAATCGATTATAGACAACTCGAGATGCTAAGAGAAAAAGAGAATGAAGGCTTTACTTCTTTCTTCAATAAGTGGAGGGAAACTTCCGCTAAGATGATTAAGGTGCCCTCCGAAAAAGAATATGTGACGATGTTCATCAAAAACTTACAAGAAAAGTATTCAAAGCATATAAAATATCAATACAACTTGAATACTTTCAAAGCTCTTTATGACATCGGAATCGAGATATAAGACAACCTCGCAAAGAAAAAAGCTACTAAGAATAGTAACCACGGTGGTTGGAAGGGAAAGAAGAACGACAATCCTTCTTCTTCCGAAAATGCCCACTCTAGTAACAATGTTAGTACCCATGATCTCAATGAAGTTTTAGCCATGGATAACCAAGGACCTAAGAAGCAACTAAGGAAAGACTTCATCCCCATTGTGATGAGCTACGATACTGCCTTCGATCGACTCCATGCTAAGGGACTCCTTACTCCTACTGGACCTATTCAAGATCCCGCACCTGAAAAGAGATTGCCTAGTTGGAATCCAGATGCACACTGCAAGTACCATCAAGGTAGGGGTCATGCTACTGAGAGCTGTTGGAAGGTAAAGGAGGCTATCCAACATTTGATCGATAATAAAAAACTTCCCATACCTCCAGCTAACAAGGAGAGCGAATGATGATAAAGCAAACAACACAAGACAAGAGGCGAGCTTCAACGACAAGATTTCGTGACCTCCTCCTTTTCTGTTTCTTCTATTTACCCTTTCCCCAATAAGTCTAGCATATGCACCTTTCTTTTCCCTTAGATTAATTTTTTAGATTCTTTCTTTTTCTCTTTTAATAAAATGAGCATTTATTTCCTTACATATGATCATTGACATGAACATGTCTTCGATATGAACACATCTCAGATTGCGTCTCTTGTCGAGTGCTCGGTACCGTGCCTGAGAAACATGAATGCCAAGTGAGTGACAGATCGCATGATCGGGATTGCCCACACTTATAAAAAAATAAAATAAATAAAGAGTTGAAAAAGAGTAGAAAGCCTCAAGCATAAAAATATAAAGATTCAAAAGCAAGGTTGCACACCTTGGGGGCTTACCTAGGGTCTTGAGCCTTTTATCCCCTTATTCTTCAACCTTTAGCCTAACCATGTTACAACCCTTAAAAAAATACCTTTTTGAGGTATACACACACTTGTGCGAGGTTTGGCTAGAGCTACGTTCGGCCTGATTCCTAACGGATACGTAGGCAACCTCACATCAAGGTGCGGTCGTAATAAAAATGCATTCATATTCACATTCACACACCCACACCATGATAATATAAAGGGATCCCCTATGCTCATTCCTATCAACTTAGAGCTAGACTTGGGGGCTTGATCCTTATATCATTAGCATACCCAGCCTAAGAGTCACCACCATTTGACTCTTCTTGAAATAATATTTTCCCACACACTTAGCCTTTACGGCCTAACTTTAGTGTCACTATCACACACATCACGAATACATGACCAAATATACTTCCCTTAGGAACCCTTTGTCATGAAATCTTAACACAACGTTGAAGCATGCCTTGTCACTCATCAATCATGATCATCATTGCATTGAAGTATGAAGTGCTTAGCCTCCGTGCCTAAGTTACCTACATACTTTCATTATTGAGTCAACTAGGATAGCCTAGGATGAATTAACCTTTGCACCTTGGGAGACAACATTAAACGCATATACTTTACTAAGCTCATTCATCATGCACCTTCAAAAACTTCGCTTCTTTCTTTTTTTGGAGAAAGTCGGTACCCTCCACAAAAATGACGGAAATTTTTTTTTTTTTTGCATTTTCGAGTCGCACGATCACATTACGAGTCATGTACACATCGAGTGATGTCGTGTCATATTACCTTGATTTGAGTCTAACACATGTGTCAAACACTTCGAGTCGGGTCAACCTCGAGTCAATCACATCGAGTCAAGTTTATACCTTGAGTCATGTCAAGTCAATGAGTCAAGCAACACTAAACCTTAGGTCAACCCTAAGATAATTAAAGAGATGAGCAAAGTCTTATAGTTAAAGATATAAATGCTGGTACATCCCAGCAAGCAAGAATGCTCTCGGATTTTGTTTGAAAAACCGCGAATACGCTACATGAGATTCTTCCAAGATAAGAGAAGTTACCTAGATTACTAAATTAGAGAAGAGGAGCTTTAATTTACAAAAGATTTAAGCGGATTTGGTTGAAAGGAAATCACCAAATTGAAAGTTCGAAGCGAAACCGAGCAACGGCGGCGGCAAGAGCTGAATAGGGAAGTCCCGATTCCAGCGCTAGACTACAACATCTAGGGTCTGGCAATATATTTCAGCGCCTGGCGCTAGATCCCAGCGTCTGGCGATAGAGCCAATTCTTGGCGCTAGAGATATTTCAGCAGCGACAGAGCTCTCAGCCACTCATAATGGTTATTTCGATCTCATACAACAATTTTGGGTTCCTTGGTACGCCAGTTAGCCCATATAAGGAATTTGACATGATTTAGTAATCGGCTTGATTACAATTGCATAAAGTGATCGACTTGATGAAAGATCGTCTCACTTAGCTTAAAGCGCCTAAACATTGGCTCATTGCAAAGACACCAACATAATGGTTCATACAAGGCATATGCACCAACATACTGGTTTCAGAAGCACCGACATACAGGTTCACAATTCAAAGCACCGACATACTGGTTTACAAGTGGTAGAAGCGCCGACGCACTAGCTAAAGGAAAATTCAAGCAGCATTAAGGATCGACAAGCGTTGGTCTTCGGTAGTTTTCTTTGGAATATTATCCCAACAACTGAGGATGACTTCAAGAGAGGTTATCATCGACGAAATTTGCTAAGATTGTGGAAGTTGTCACCAAGATTTGAGAAGATAGCATGAGATGGGCAGTCTTCGACGACATTCGCTAAGATTGTGGACGTTGTCACCAAGATTTGAGAAGATAGCACGAGATGGGCGGTTTTCGATTACATTCGCTAAGATTCTAGAGGTTGTCACCAAGATTTGAGAAGATAGCACGAGATGGGCGGTCTTTGACGAAATTCGCTAAGATTTGGAGGTTGTCACCAAGATTTGAGAAGATAGCACGAGATGGGCGGTCTTCGACGACATTCGCTAAGATTGTGGAGGCTATCACCAAGATTTAAAAAGATAGCACGAGATGGGCGGTCTTCAACGGCATTCACTAAGATTGTGGAGGTTGTCACCACGATTTAAGAAGGTAGCACGAGATGGGAGGTCTTCGACGACATTCGCTAAGATTGTGGAGGTTGTCACCAAGATTTGAGAAGATAGCACGAGATGGGCGGTCTTCGACAATATTCGCTAAGATTTTGGAGGTTGTCACCAAGATTTGAGAAGATAGCACGAGATGGGCGCTCTTTGACGGCATTCGCCAAGATTTTGGAGATTGTAACCAAGATTTAAGAAGATAGCACGAGATGGGCGGTCTTCGATGGCATTCGCCAAGATTGTGGAGGTTGTAACCAAGATTTTCTATGATAGGGAAGGTTGTCACTATGATTCAAGAAAAGGCACGAGATGTAGCAGCATTGATCGACGTCGTTCCCCAGATTGCGGAGATCGTCAAAACAAACAACAAGATGGCGTTCCCTAGATTGTGGAGGGTTGTCACAAACAAATACAACAATGCAACAACAACAAATCGATTACTTTCAGAGACTTGTGCTCGATGGTGCAAGATACGCGTTTTTGTACTCTTTTATCTGTTTAACTAAAGCTAGTTTTACAGGTATTGGCGTTACAAGAGTAGTTTAGGATCGTAGAAAGTTCTGAATCATTCTCTGTCCCTATCGATACTTTGACTTTTGTTTTTGAAACTTGCGTTTCTCCAAACTCAGTCAAAGTGGGGGCTTTTGTAGACACCCATTTGTGTCTCTCAAAAAACCAAACCCGGTGATGAATGCCTTTCACGTTGAATCATAATCGAATGAAGTAAAAGTGTGGAAAGTCTAGTGTTGCGGCTAGTTTTTAATTCTTTTCTTTCTCTCTGTTTTTGAAAACCTATTTTAAGAAAACAGCCAATCCCGTTTGGTTTAATCCATAGAAATGTTCCAATAATGGTTTAGTTGGGTTGGGTTCGAAAAAAGCTTTCTAACGATATATTATAAGCCCAATTTCGATGAATAATGATGAAGTTATGGCCAAATTACTAAACTGGACCCGGTTTGATATGTATGTGCGGCCCAATGATCTAGAGGAGGGCCTAATATTGATTTATCATTCCTAATGCAATTAGAATTGGTTTTAGTCTTCTAGATTCTTCTAGAAGGTTGTTTTCATTCCTAATTTAATTAGCATTGATTAATTAACTTTGGTAGACTTTTTAGAGTTTTAATAAGAATAAAAGAAGTGTTTTTAAGGAAAATACGATTTTACCTTTCTGTATGCCTAAATTTTATCAAAATTAAGACAACGCGTGAAGCTGGTTTCTAGCACCTGACGGCATGATTAGCTGTTTCTAGCGCCTGGCGCTAATGTCTGGCGACTAGTGCCAATAGTGTTTTATTCTCTTCGAAACTTTGATTCGTTTTTCTATCCATTTGGCTGATTTTCTCTATAAACAGCCTCCTAAAACTCTCTAGTTTTCAATCACCAACTCTCATCAAGAATCTCTTGATTACTCTCTCTCTCTCTTTTCTAAACTAGCCTTCTCTCATACAAAATTCCGCATTCACAAGATCTAGAAACACCAAGCCAAGTTCGAAGTTGCCTTTGCCCTAGACGTGAAAGGTTTTAATTTATGAGGGTTTGGTCCCAAATCTCTATTTCAATTTTTTAATTTAATTGTTTGATTTTATTATTTTTCTTAAAGTTACTAACGCGTGTATTTTGTTATTAGAAAGAGGTACGAGGCATCCAAGTAAGTGCTTTAATTGATTTATTGATATTATGATAAAGAAATCATGTTTAGATTGTTATTTTGATTCCTAGTATCATGTTAGGATGCGTGATGTTTTGAATGACAATAATGATTCCTAGTATCATGTTTAGGGAAAAGGTTATATGATCAAATATGCTTATTATGATTCCTGCGATGCTTCCTATGTTCTTTCCTAATATTCATGTTAGTATCATGTTAGGGCTAAAGCTTTAATCTTTGTTGTTTAGTGACATGCTAGGAGTTGTTATTAATCTTGTTAGTATCATTCTTAGGATCTTGCTATTGCTATTATGCTTTAACATGATTAATTTATTATGATGATTATTATTATGTTGCTTGATATTTATTGTTATTGCTTAATCACGCCTTTTATGCCTGTTTAAAGGGAATTTGGTACTTATAATCACGCTTAATAAGATAATTAATAATCTTGTTTAGGGTTAATTTGATTATAATTCAAGTGATTGCCAATAATAGTTTTATTGTGCATTTATATTCAACCAACATAGATAAACAGGTTTAGGGTAATCCTATTGATTGCATGTTAGTCAGAAAGCGCACATGAATACGATCAGAATAAAGTAGAGGCCTATTATTAATTTATTAGGGAAGGTTCAATCTCTTTTAGGTTGGATTTGTACCTTCATCCCCGAACTACCAGTCATGGTTCCAGACCTATTGGAGTTGACGATCTCCTGGATCATTAAGGGGAGTAACCTTCACCCTGTGAATGGTTTACAAGTTCCTAAAACTTGTTGGTGACTCTTTTTCTCTAGCTTCCTTCCCTTTGGACGCCACCATGCTTAAGCCGTCATTTTAATCATGATTATATTAATTATTATTATTATGATAATTATTATTATGATAATTATTATTATGATAATTATTATAATGATGATTATTATTTTGATTTATTACGTTGCTTGATTTTTATTGTTATTGCTTGATCACGCCTTTTATGCATGTTTAAAGGGAATTTGTACTTGTAATCAAGCTTAATAAGATAATTAATAATCTTGTTTATGGTTAATTTGATTATAATTCAAGTGATCGCCAATAATAGATTTATTTATGAAATAATATTCAACCAACATAGATAAACAGGTTTAGGGTAAACCTAATGATTGTATGTTAGTAAGAATGCGCACATGAAGACAATCAGAATAAAGTAGAGGCCTATTATTAGGGCAGGTTCAATCTCTTTTAGGTTGGATTTGTACCTTCATCCCCGAACTACCAGTCATGGTTCCAGACCTTTTGGAGTTTACGATCTCCTGGATTGTTAAGGGGTGTAACCTTCACCTCGTGAACGGTTTACAAGTTCCTAAAACATGTTGGCGACTCTTTTGCTCTATCTTCTTTCCCTTTGGACGCCACTGTACTTACGTGTATGATCACAATGGGGATTAAGCTAGGGGTAATGCTTGAAATATTCCCTACATTGGGCTGAGTGAAATTTTACGCAACACCTACGCCGTACGATACGCTATTTGCATTTTTACGCTGCATGAAAACACCTTCCTTTTTGCTTCGGACGTGAAAAAAGAAGAAAACCCGGACATTTGTAACGTCAGTATAGTAAAATGACAAACCTGTCTAAGGGTGCTTTTACATAAAGCACCTCCACGGAACGTCTTAAGGCACTCTTACGAAAACGTTCAAAACGTATGCTTAGGGAAGGCACAAAGCACGGTGTGCATGCAAGAATGATGTAAAAAACTAACAAAGAAGAAAACAAACTACAATATGCAAAGCAATTTAAAAAGATTTTGATAAGTTGGGCGCCATTACGTCTAATAACGAGCAAAAACCATTAAAAGAATGATCAAACGGATTAAAATCTGGATACCGGTTATTTTAGTGACCATTATCCGCGTGCAACTCAGTAGGTCGCGCTGGCCAGACACGCGCATCTTTCTGAGTTGCGCTGGTCTTTCACACGCAACTAATTTAGTTGCGTGCGACATTTTAAGTCAGCAAAAAGAGAATCGCTGAGCGCGATTTTTTATTCGCTTTCTCTCTCCTTCCTTCACGATTTTCGCTTCTTTCTCTTTCTAAAGAGCTCGGATTTTCTTGTTTTTCAAAGCTAAAGGAAGTAGATCTCATCCCTTATTTATATTTGCCATAATTCGTTCATTCTTGGCTGAATTTGGGCTATTTTCGAACCGTTAAACCCTAAATTTTGAATTTGGGGGTTTTTGGTTCGACTAGTTTTCATGAATTTGTTTCTTTGTTGTTGTAACATGTTTAAGAAATATATTGCAACAAATTTCATGTGAAGTGATAAAGTATTGATCTTGTATGAGCATGTCAAGCATATATGTGTTTTTTTTTTGTTCTAATTTTGACTTTGTGCTTGAACTTTATTTCTCTTTTGTTTTGCTCACATGGATTATACTTGTTAATTTTAATGTAAATTGAAGTGATGTTTCAAAAAAAAAATGTAAATTGAAGTGTTTAGAACAACAATTATGCATTATAATTATAAATGAAATTTTGAACTTTTATAATAGCATGAATTTGTTCTTGCGACTCATGTTTATTTTTTCATGCGTAAGTTTCAAAATTGGTTTTATCAAGGATAAAAATAACCGACGGTTATTATTATTCACTTATAAAATTATGATCTCAAGATTTGCACAAAACTAGTTAGTTTAGGGAATTCTTGAAAACATCATCGAACTAGAGTAGTTTGGCTATACTTCAGGATTTTGAGCCCCCATTTTATGTTATCGATTATTGTAGCCCCCAATGTTGGGTGACTTCGATGACTTTTTTGTTTTTAATAATTAGACCTTTTTATGTTGCTTCAAATGGGTCTAGAAATCCTGTGTTTCGTCTTATTATGATAACAACTAGGATCTTGGAAACGATTAAACTAGTGTGTTTAAATCGTTTTTTGACCAATCATAGTTTTAACAAAGAAATTTGTTAAGTCTAATAATATTGGTCATTCATTAGAACAAGTAAGAGGAAAAAATGAAATGTTGTTCAAATTTTTTCGTCTATTCTTGCTACTTTTGAATTCTTTCTTTTGAAATCGAATTTCTTTCACTATTTTGAAGCTCGAGAAAGTAGATGTTATCCCCCTTGCGAAATCTAATGCGTGGAACAACGGATAATAATGAAGAATCCTTAATTTAGAATTTAGGAGTCTTTGTTTACATTCTGACACATGAAATAATGTGTCTTGATACAATTTTCATGATGAATGATTGAGTTATAAACTTTTCGTATGAGAAAGTGTGTTTTATGTATCATGATTTTGTTTCTTTTGCTCTATACCAGTCATACTCTCTAACCTCTAGAGTAAATTGAAGTATTGGAACAACAATTATGCACTAAGAATAGTTTCTGAAGTTGAACTTGAAAATGGCTTGAGTATGTAACATACTTAATGGCCAAGTTTAGTTGCAAACTTAGTTTTCAAAGGAACAACATGATTATTAAAACATTGTGATACGTTTGAAAATTGTAAGGCTCGAGATCTACGTAAACCCTTTATAGTTAGGCGATTCTCGAAAGTAGCTCGAATGGAATGAATATCTTATTTTAATTTTTTGTTCATATTGGAGCCCCTATGTGTCGGGTTATGTGCATTCTTGCTATTTCACAAGTCTTGGAGCCCCCAATTTGGGGTAGTTCTAATGACTTGCTATCATTTAGGTCATTCATATGATACTGAGATGGACCTATGTATATGTCCTATTTTGTTTTGAGATATTTAGGACAATGACATGGCTTTCACATTTTAGTTAAAGTCATGTTCAAGAAAGCAAGTTAGTTCTTTGCTTGTTTATAAACCAAAATAATTGTATTTAAGGTTTAGTATATCATACCTAATGTCTAAATGTTTATAAAAATCATTGTGGTGATTTTATTTTCAAAGTTGATTTAGAACATCAAATATTTTCTTTGTTCTTATCAATCTTTGATTTTGGTCTAGTAGGTGGTTTGTTTACCATCCCTTAGCCAATGTTCGCAGGAGAACTAAGCGAGAATAAGTTCGAGTCATGAAGAAGTCGAATTTTAATTCATTCCTTTTGGAAAAATACACGTATTATCCAAACAATTATAGAGAATATGAACATTACTTATTTGAGTTAACAAAAATTCAGAAAGGAAATTTTGAATACTATTTTTTATTAGAAACATGTTGTTTCGAACTAGGATTCAAAATTGGAAAAGGGATCCAATAATTATATTATTTTCAAAACTGGACCCAAAATGGAAAGAAAAGTCTAGCTCGTAATTGTGTGTGACTTTTTTGTCCAAGATTGATGAAGGTAAGTTGTAATTTGCAACTTATTTCAACAAAGATGTGAAAATGTGAGCAAAATTTTGTATATCCAATTTTGTCATCTCTCCCTTTTTTAGTGTTTGTCATCATTGTCATACTTTGATAATTGAAAGTGAAGTTCTTCCAATTAAAAAGTATCGTAGTTTGAAAATGAATATTTACCCAACTTAGGTTTGATGGAGTGTTAGAATAATTTATAAAATCATTCGAATCACTTTCCAAAATATGGTCTTATTTCAAAATGAAAGTTGAGATGAGACCTATATTTTTGTAGCCCCCAAGTGTAACCTTAGGTGGATTTTGAAATTGATGTATACACATGCTAGGGGATGTTTCTCATGTTTATCTGAAGCCCCAAGGTTTGTATTTTTAATTTGTTGAATATTGCATATGTTTATCATGAATTGTTTTATCAAGTATCATAATTAATTATCTTAGTCAAATAATAGGAGGTGGTATCTTCCCTTTGTCATTTAAAGTTATTAAGATGGTCCGTAATAAGCTTTACATGACATTGATTTCGCAGCATAAATAGCATGTTCAAATCTGTAAGAAGTGGGGATGTCCTGGCTTTTTTTAAGCCCCCAATTTGAGGCAAAGAGCGAAAAAAAATATACTGTTTTAGTATTTTAGATGCCAAATGGGAGGGATCATCCCGACTTACCCCCTTAAAAAATAAATGAATAAAAAAGGCGGATTTATATAAAAAAGAAGGGGAATCCAACTTTCCCATAGAAGAATAAAGAAAGACAATTAGACATGTTTTCAAAAAGTAAGGATTATTGACATAATATTTGAATCATCGTGATGACTTGGCAGTGAGGTATACGTGTGATAGCGATAACGATCATTTTTTTTCATGTAGCGATCATGTTCAATCAATATTCCTCGCTTAGAGAAGATGGAGATATCCCACGTAAGCGGAAATTTTAGTTGCTCATGACAAGTGAAAAGACCAATTCTCAAGAGTTGTAAAAGACATCTAAAGTTGAATCGAGGCTGTCGACATATCAAATCAATTTTTTGTATTAACTCTTTTTCTTTATAGGCAATGTATATAGAACCTGAATTATCTTGGTAATAAATAGCCCTATTATTTAAAGAAAATAAGATGATTGTTTGTTTTTTTAAAGTGATAACCATCTCATTTTTCTCTGGCAAAAGATATGGAAAACATCGAATTTAGTTTGATTCGATTGCTTTACTAACATGATGTCATCAAGCCAATGGCTATCAAATCATCCAAATCATTTGATTTTTTTTAATTTTTTTAATTTTTTTTATGATTTTGTAATCATAACTCAACACTTCATGCATTTTATACATGGGCATGACTACTCAATAGTAGGTCCATATGTGCAAAGGCCTAAGGTTTGCCATATTTTCATGGAATGATGATTTTGGTACATGGTTATGGTCTACCTTAAGGAGGGCCTTTCCAAGGTTGTAACGTGGCTAGGCTTGGGGTTATGAAGAATGGATAGGCTCAAGTATACTCCCAAAATCCCTTACTTTTGGTGCTTATTAAATTAAAACATTTTTGCTTTGTGTGGCAATGTCCTACATTAGGTGCCTTTTCCTTGTCCTCTCTTTTTTTTTCTTTCTCTTTTTTTTTTTTTTTTTTACAAGTTTTGTTTTGGGTTTAGAACGATTTCTTTCTTTCCTTTGCATTGGATCTTTCCTTTTGGGTTTAGACTAACTTTGTGCCCCCCTCTTATGTTTCGTTCCCCCAATTTCCTATTTGTATCTCTTTGCACCATTTCCATCCAAAGGTTCAGAGTAATGTAGGTTGAATAATTAAGGCTCAATTGACGAGGCTCAAAAGGAGTGCCAAAATATGGATTTTTTTCTAAGGTTAAGAACATGGGATTATCTTTGTGGAGTTTCAAGTTTCCTCCTGTGTTGGTGAAATCATCATATCCTTTCTTTGTGGGCCAAAGATGGGCCTCTTTTCATTCGATAGATCTATTAAGCCAAAGCTTATCAAGATTCTTAGAGTTTTGAGTATGTATGCCTTTTGATATTGCCTATTTGTATTTATACATTTAATTCGAGCCAATAACAATAAAAAGATTGAAAAGAGCACAAGATAGACGTACTTGAAAATATATTTTTTATCCATTAATTAATGAGAGTACAAAATAAGTAGATTCGACAGCATGAATCTCTTATATTAGTCTTAAAAAGGAAAGAAACAAAACAAGACCTAGGGTGCTACATCTTAAATTGTTGACAATTTCTTGAGATCGCGTCTTCGAGCTTTGCCTGTTTCCGACGTAGGTGAAATCCTCTCTAAAAATCAAGTCCATCTATATGATTCATGGTTTAATTTATCAAAACCCTTTCAATTAATATTCCCACAGCATAGACTTTTTGAAATGTGTCTAAACCAAGGTATTGTAAATGGCACTTGTATGGTGGAGACAAATTGTCTATGAACTTTGGGAAGTTCATGATCCGGAGGTCTTTGTGGAATAAGAGCAACCTTTGATCGCCACCTGGAAAAGAAGTCAATGAAGCCTTCTTCTTCCCTTAGCTTAAGAAATTTGAGATCGCGCAAGGTAGTTGTGAGCTCGATGTTATTTCCATATTAGGTTAAAAACGCTTTTACAACGTCACTCCAAATGGAATTTTGTTTTGCATCGAAGTTATAAAACCATTATCTAGCAGTTAGGTCCAACGAAAGAGGAAAAGTACATGGATATAGGCTTGGCTCAACCCCTTTCATTGCCATAATTCCAATAAAGCTCATTAAGTGAGTCCTAGGATTGTCTGTAACCTTAAAGGTTGGCAAATCCGTAGTCAAGAACTTTTCTGGGGAGGTCTTGCCACTAGGTTGTGGTGCAAGCTCATAATTGATGTACTTTTTTCCTTTGTTAGCTCGAAGGACAAGTTTCTCCGAGGCCTCTACTCTTTTGGCTCTTGCTTTTTCTTGCAGAATGTTTTCTTTTTCTTTTTCAGCTTTTATTTAGCCTTTTCTGCTTTTTTTTATGAGCCTTCATTTGGGCTTCTTCTTCTCGTAGGGCCTTTAGGTTTTAGAGTTCTTCTCTAAGTTTCTCCAATGCTGCTTTTGTCACCCATGATTGGACTAGTATGCGAATGTGGAAGATGATCTAGTAATGTGTGTCATGAGAAATTGACCGTGTTCACTTAAACCTTTTCTGCCAAGCATTCAAACAATGAGTCAAAGTCAAAATGATCGTTTTATTTCTCACCTTTTTTTTTTTTTTTTTTTTTTTTTTTTTTTTATAATCCTTGTAATACGAATTCACTTTAAGCAAGTCAAAATGTCAAGATGATTTGTGTTGACTTCAACAAAGTAATCATCTAAGGATTTTACTTTAAATGAATGGTTTTCGAAAAAGGTAGAAGAGAAAGTCAAGAAAGTTGGTTGACAATGCACATCAAATTTTAGGAATATTAATCAACCCAAACATACTCCTTTAAATGATCAAATATACTATGGTATTTGTTGATCACTTAGATTGCAATAGAGATCTATATCATTCTTTAAAGGATAATATTTTACTATTTGCTTAAGAAGAGTGATGGCCTCCGAATGTAAAATCCAAGAAATGATTAAATCATTTTCTCAGTTTTATCATTCATTTTTTTTTCTCTTTTTTTTTTTGAGAATAATATTTTTTTTTTGTATCATACTCTTTTTTTTATTATTATTATTTTTAAGAACGACATTTCTTTTTTTTTCGTTCTATTTCTCTCTCTTTTTTTTGTGTGAGGCAATCATCCCAAGTAAAGTTCTCGGGATTTTCTTTTTAAACTATAGAAGAGGTAAATAAATTATACTCTTAAATCAAGGTTGACCAATTACAACTAAAAAAATGATGAACACGGAAATAGGCACGTTTAAGAATAAACATATTGATGACGTCCTATTAAGAGATGCAAACTTCTAATGGCGAATCTCATAAGAAGTAATGTCATTAGCTTGATTATAAAGTACGTAAACGAATCATCATAATAAAAAATAGTATCGAGCGCAATTTTCCGTCTTGCACTATGGTGGAAAGTGCAACTTCAAGAGTAGCATCTGCCACATGCGTTTTTTGTTTTTTTTTTTCGAAAACGCAAAAGGAACGGTAAAAAAAAACAATTTTTTTTTTTCAAAAACTCAAAAGGAACGATAAAAAACATTTTTTTTTTTCGAATTTTTTTTTTTTGAAAAAAAAAACGAAAACGACGATCAAAGTAAAGGTAACTAAGTTAGATAATGTTGTTAGCCAAAGAGATATTTTTAGCACCTACTTAACGATTAACCTTGAAGTGGTAATATCGTTTTCTCCGTATGATATTGCTCGTAATGAGTCAAAGTCAACGTTGAACAGTGGGCGCTCGCATGACACAGAGTTGCGCGGAGGTGCCGCGCGCAACTTCAGAACTTGCGCCTGGAGGCCAGGGCGCACGCAACTTTGACAGTTGCACGTGCCACCTGGTAGGTTCGACATTTTTTTTTTTTTGCCAAAACGCAAAAAGAACAATAATTTTTATTTTATTTTATTTTTTGTTTATTTTTTTTTTTGCGAAAATGCAAAAAAGAACGATAATTTTATATTTTTTTTTTATTTTTTTTGTCGATCCATAATGTTTGCGAAGTTTTTTATTACATCTCTAGGTAACAAGTTGGAATTAGTTAGATTAGACACGAAGCACATATTCATGTAGTCACATAAGCACATAAAAGGAACCGTCAAAGCATACAATGTCATTCTAAGGACAAGGCTTGGGTGTCCAAAGGTACCATACCTTAAGAAACGACGCATAAATCAGTCACTCAACGTGTTGACCTATTATATCGCCCTCCCAACATTTTGTTGGTGATATGGGTGGGATGATTGTTATTGATTTTGGGATAGATGCCTTGTGTTGGCGACCCCTAGTCAATGAGCAAATCCCCAATGGTTTAAGTGTGTTATGTTTATGCATGATGCAATGTTGCTTGTTCGGTTTTTACTCTTGTGCAAAAGGAAGATATTATGCGTTCAAGTCTCGCTCTCTAATTAGAGATTATCCAAGTTAATTCTCGTTACAACCCATAGGAAGCCTAGTGTTGGACACCTTGGACCTTAACTACGAATTAATCATGTAACCTCTAAGTGCCCAGTTGAGTTGCCACTGTAAGGAGTGTGATCCCATCGTAAGGGGTACTCTCCTTAAATGCCCTTGGCCACTTAAAAGCCTAGGACTTTACACTTGTTAGGGTGTAGTAGGATTTCAATTCCTGACTGTTTGGAGGACCGTGAATTAGAATTGATTATATCATCACGCTTTTTTGTAAGAAACAAGTAGGAGTCGCCAATGAGTTATAGGAAAAACTCATAAACCTCGTTCATGTCTTTCTTCCATGTGGAGTTCATGGAATAATTAGCACAAATCATAAGTTTACCCATGCCCAAATTGGTCTATAAACCAGAAATGAGTTCGGGAGCGAGGGTACTAAGATAACGTTCCTTTTAGAGGGGAATCATCATCCTAGCTCTAGTACAACCTCTACTAGCTCTTCCTTTTTCACAATTTCATCACCAAACAATATATGCAACGCGATACCCAAAACTATTTTAGTTGATTTTATTTACAAACATTAATTCACGTAGGAATTACATTGCAAAGTCATTATTCTTATTTAATTAAATTCGTGGAAGAACAATAAATAAACAAGATTCGCATTGGCTTAAGTGATCAACCAACAATTATTTAATTCAATTCTAGTGTTTATTTAACGCAAGATACTATGTGGAATTGATTAATTAATTATTTTAAAGGTGATCAAACAGCACTAATTAATTAATTAAAGTCCTTTTAAAAAGAAAATAAAGGTGATTTAACTAAGTGCTCGGGAATTTACCACTTCTCTTTGCTGGATCTCAGTTTAGAACACTTATGGACACCTTCTTGTTGGGGAACCTCCACCGTAGTAACAAAGTATTGAAAGGGTGAGTGTTTAGGACAAGAGGGCTAGGTTGCACAAGTTATTTCGCCAGAGTTTTTAGGTTAATTTTCAGTATGTTGAAGCCTCGATTTAAGCTCGTATTTATAGAGAATGATTAGGTGTTCGAGCAATCTTCCGCAGCAGGTGTCGCGCGCAACAGATGAAGTTGTGCGCGGCAACCCAGCGCAAGTTATAGAGTTGCGCTGCTATGTGCAGCGCATTTATTGGTCTTGCGCGCGGCTTTATGGTAAGATTCGATTTTATATTTTCCGTATAATTTTCGAATAATTACAAATCTTCCGCAGCGCAACTCTGAAAGTTGCGCTGGGTATCGCGCGCAACTGTAATAGTAGCGCACGACAGCCCAACACTACTTTGTGAGATGCGTGCGGCTTTTTCTGCGGCGGCACTAAGTTTTAACCTACGCGCTTTTAAATCAGTCATTATTAGGGTTTAAGCATGGGCTTAAGCTAATTATGATCGGGTTTAGTTAATTGAACCTTTGTTTTGGCTTTTTTCTTTAATTTGGGCTAGTCTTTTGTGTTTTCTGGCTTAACCAGTTATCCATAAGTATTCTTCACTTTGATCCAACACGAAGATGGCTTTATTTATCGTCATTGCACTTCCTGTCGGGACAAGAGGCCAAAAGTAGATGTCTACAAATGGTAAGCTCCCTTGACCAGCGATTAGGATACCTTGAGAGAAACTAGAGTAGAGCCTTGTATCCTATGTATGATGATTATGCTCGTCGGGGCAATATTCCCGACGATGCTATTTACCCTGATTGGTTACAGCCCCCACCCCAGGGGGACGATAGAGATCCCATCACCCGTGGTATTTATACTGACTATTCATCTTTCTACGGGTACGGCCTGGACATACCTTTTGGGGGACTGGGTGGGGGGGGTTTCAGCCTAACTATTTTGGTGGTAGCTCTTCTAGTGCAGGTGGTAGCGGTGGAGGTTTCGGCTCCATGGATGAGGATGATGAGGATTAGCCAGCTAGGCTAGTTCCCGAGCTAATGAGGACATTGTCCAATTCTGGCTTGGGGGAGATTTTGGATTAGGTATCTTTCTTTTTTCCCTTTCTTTTGTTTTTGGTGTGTTTTCTTAGATTAGATTTATTGCTTTCTAGGATAGTTTTATTGCTTTCTTATTTGAAAAATACAAAAAAATTGAAAAATAAAAAAAAATCCAAAAATACGTTCCAATGAATTGTAAATCATGCTTCCCTGTGCCCCTAAATCATGCTTCCCTGTACCCCATGTTTGAAAAATATTATTTTGTTTCTTGGTATATGATGATAAGTAATGTGGATTTGTTGATCACGATTTGAAGTTTGATTGCTTAGATGTCCTAACATGCGTCAATTTTGCCCAACTGCTTGTGAATAGAGTGCTTGACTAGTTGATTTGGTTAGGAATTGTGTGATAGTTCCTGGTATGTTTATGAATTTGAGTATTTGTTTGCAACTATTAGTAATGTTTATATGACTCATTATTATGCACATTGTGGAGGACGTAGGCATTTGTTCTTTTAGGTAGCCTTCAGATGATTTTAGAAATATTTGTTCCCTTCTTGCTACCTGTAGGGAATAATTTCAAGCTTTAAATCCCACTAGCTTGAACCCCACTGTGATCATACACTAAAGTACGGTGGCGTCCAAAAGGGAAGAAGATGGAGCAAAAGAGTCGCCAACAAGTTTTAGGAACTTGTAAACCGTTCATAGGATGAAGGTTACACCCCTTAACGATCCAAGAGATCGTCAACTCCATAAGGTCTAGAACCAAATAAGGGTTAAGGTTTAAGGAACAAATCCAACCTAAAAGAGATCGAACCTACCCTAATAATAGGCCTCTACTTTATTCTGATCGTATTAATGTGCGCTTTTTAATTAACACGCAATCAATAGGATTACCCTAAACCTGTTTATCTATGTTGGTTGAATATTAATGCACAAACAAACCTATTATTGGCGATCACTTGAATTATAATCACATTAACCCTAACAAGATTATTAAATATCTTATTAAGCGTGATTACAAGTACAAATTCCCTTTAAACAGGCAATGAAGGTGATCAAGCAATAAATATAAATCAAGCAACAAAGAATAAATAATCATAACAATAATTATAATCGTTATAATAATAATAATATTCATAATCATCGTAAATTATAACAGTTATAATCATAATCATGTTCATGTTAATATTAAAGCATAATAAATATAGCAAGATCCTAGGCATGATACTAACAAGATTAATAACAAACCCTAACATGTCACTAAGCAATAAAAATCAAATCTTTAACCCTAACATGATACTAAAAATCATAAACATTAGGAAAAGAATAGGAAGCATCATAACAATCATATTTAATATTAAAATTAACCTAGACATGACACTAGGAATCATAATAACAATTTAAACATGATTTCTACATCATAATATCAATAAATCAATTAAAGTACTTACTTTGATGCTTCGTACCTCTTTCTAAAAACAAAATACACACTTTAGTAACTTCAAGGAAAAATAATAATCAAACAATTAAATTAAATAATTGAAAGAGAGATTTGGGACCAAACCCTCAGAAATTAAAACCTTTCATGTCTAGGGCCAATTTCGAATATGGCTAGGTGTTTCTAGATCTAATGAATGCGGAATTTTGTATGAAAACAAAGTAAGAAGAAAGAATTGAATGAAAGAATGCTAAAGAATTAATGATTGTTGATGAAAGCTTGCGAATGAATTCAATTCGTCCATGAAAACGGAGTTTTTGATACGATATTTATAGAGAAAATCAGCCAAAAAAGATAATTTAACAAAACAGAGTCTGATGCTCAGGAAACAAGGTTGGCGCCAACCTTGGCTAGCTGACGCCAGGCACCAATGGCTAGCGTCTGGCGCCAAGCCTGGTTCCTGGCGCCAAGGCGTGGGGTTGGACGCCAGGCTTGATTTTAATACGTTTTCGAAAATCCGATAAATTTACCGTACTGGAGGATAAAATAATATAATTCCTTCGAAAATGCTATTTGATTTTGATTAAAACTCTAAAAAGTCAACAAAGTCAACTTATCAATGCTAATTGAATTAGGAATGAAAAGAACATTCTAGAAGATTCTAGAAGACTAAAACCTTTCCTAATTGCATTAGGAATGATAAATCATATTAGGCCCTCCCCTAGATCATTGGGCCGCACATAAGGCTTAAACCGGGCCCAGTTTGGTAAATTGGCCATAACTTCCTCAATATTCATCGGAATTGGACTTATAATATATCATTGGAAAGGTCTTTGCAAGCCCCATCCAACTACACTACTATTAGACCCATATCATGGACCAACCAAACTGGATTGGCTGTTTTCTAAAAATAAAGTTTTAAAAACAGAGAGAAGAGAAAAGAAATTAAAACTTTCCGCAACACTAGACCTTTCCACACTTTCGTTTCATTCGATTATGATTCGACGTGAAAGGTACTCATCACTGGGTTGGTTTTGGGGAGACACAAATGGGTGTCTACAGAAGCCCCCACTATGACTGAGTTTGGAGAAACGCAAGTTTCGAAAACAAAAGTCAAAGTATCGATAGGGACGGAGAATGATTCAGAACGTTCTGCGATTCTAAATCAATTTTGTAACGCCGATACCTGCAAAACTAGCGTTTGTTAAACAAATAGAAGAGTTAAGAAACGCATATCTTCCACATTCGAGCACACGTCTCTGAAAGTAACCGATTATTTTGATGACCTCCTGCAAGCTAGAGAATGTCATCTCGCTTGAAAACTGCTACGCCGGTAACTGCTTCCAAATTAGAAGATTTATTCGCCTGAAACGATCCTCCTCTGCATTGATAATATTCCACGTCCAAGGGAATATCATCGAAGATTATTTCTCTCGAAATAATCCCCATCCGCATTGATAATATTCCACGTCCAAGGGAGTACTATCGAAGATTATTTCTCTTGAAACAATCCTCATTCGCAATATGATCATGTTCCATGCCTAAGGGAATATGATCGAAGACAACTTCACCCGAAATTACCTTCAGTTGTTTGTGACAACTTTCCGCAAGCTAGGGAATGCCACTTTGCTGCTTTGACGTTCTGAACAAAGAGCTTCTTTTTTCCGCTGTGATAGTCTTCGAAAAGATCACTACTTTTTAATATTTTCTATGCCAGTAAGTCGTCGCTTTGCTGCTTGTGAACCAGTATGTCGGTGCTTTTGCTGTGATGACAATCCTCTTTTCTTTGGGAATAGTTGCCAACACAACTTTTGTACGATGTATGACAATCCGATTTAGGGAAAGTTGTCAATGCCACGTAACAATCCATCCTTGGAAATGTTTCCACGATGAAGCGACAATCCGTATCTCAGAAAATTTTCCAAAATCCAATTCTTGGGAAAAGTTTCCAATGCTTCGTAAGAATCTTTCATAAGAACTTTGCTACGATCGACAATCCACATCTTGGAATATAACTCTTGAAAGAAATCCATCTTGGAAATTTGCCAACGCTTATGTGACAATCCTTTTAGGAAATTATTGCCACAATTGACAATCTGCGTCTTGGAACATTTGCAAAAAAGAGTCGACCGACAATCCACTTCGGGAAAATTTGCCACTTACTAAAATGAATGACAATCCACGTTGAGGAACCTTTTCCGAAATTTATGATGAATAGAGACCTACAACAATCCTTTGGGAAATATTTCCATAGGGAATTGGGTGTATGACAATCCAATCTTGGAAAACTTGCCAACGAGCCGATGAATGTATGACAATCCGAACTTGGAAAAACTTGCCAATAAAGAAGGAGCACGACAATCCATGCTTGGAAACTTTTCCAGAGATGACAATCCTATCTTGGAAAAATTGTCGTTTAAGAAGAATGCGCGACAATCCATATTTGGAAATATTGTCGTTTAAGTGCTTGCTTTTGAACCGATTGTAATGAGCCAGTGTTTTAGGCGCTTAAGCTAAGTGAGACGACTTTTTGTCAGGTCAATCACTTACTACGATTGTAATCGAGCCGACTACTAATCATGTCAAATTTCTTATAGGGGCTAACTGGCGTACCAAGGAACCCGAAATTGCTGCATGAGGTCGAAATCACCTTTTTGAGAGGCTTCGAGCTCTGTCGCTGCTGAAATATCTCTAAAGCCAATAATTGGAGTAGAGTCTTCCCTATTCTGCTGCACGTGTATTTATTTTAGACTATAGAACTTTGCCAATCTTTTTAATTTTCTTAGGGTTGACCTAAGGCTTAATGTTGCTTGACTCATCGACTTGACACGACTCAAGATATAAACTTGACTCGATATGTTTGACTGACTCGAGGTTGACTCGACTCGAAGTGTAATGACACATGTGTTAGACTCAAATCAATGTGATATGGCACGACATGACTCAATGTGTACATGACTCGTGTGTGCATTGTAATGTGATCTTGCGACTCGAAAAAATGCAAAAAAGCAAAAATTTTCCGTCAATTTTGTGGAGGGTACCGACTTTCTCCCGAAAAAGAAAGACGTGAAAAAGAAAATCAAAATTTTGAAGATGCATGTTGAATGAGCTTAATCAAATGTTTTTTTGATACTATCTCTCATGGTTCAAGGATTAATCCATCCTAGGCTATCTCAACTGTTGACTCAATGATGAAAGCATTTAGGTAACTTAGGCACGGAGACTAAGCACTTCATACTTCTATGTAATGACAACTATGATTGATGAGTGATGTTGATATGACAAAGCATGCTTCAACGTTGTGATTTCATGACAAAGGGTTCCTAGGGGAAGTATTTGGTCATGTATCTGTGTGATAGTGACACTAAAGCTAGGCCGCAAGAGCTAAGTCTGTGAAAAGATATTATTTGTTAACAGAGTCAAATGGTGGTGACTCTTAGGCAAGGTAAGCTAATGATGTAGGGATCAAGCCCCCAAGTCTAGCTCTAAATGAATAGGGATGAGCATAGGGAATCCCTTGATATGATCATGGTGTGAGTGTGTTAATGTGAATGTAAATGGATGTTTATTACGGCCACACCTCGATGTGAGGTTGCCTATGTATCCGTTAGGAATCAGGCCGAACGTAGCTCTAGCCGAACCTTGCACAAGTGTGTATACCTCAAAAAGGTCTTTTAAGGGTTGTAACTTGGTTAGGCTAAAGGTTATAGAAAAAAGGGATAAAGGCTCAAGACCCTAGATAAGCCCCCAAGGTGTGCAACCTTGCTTTTGAATATTTGTATTTTCATGCTTGAGGTTTTCTACTCTTTTTTAGCTCTTTCTTTTGCTTTAGCATTTATTTCATATTTATAATTGTGAGCAATCTCGATCATGCGGTCTATCACTCACTTGGCATTCATGTTTCTCAGGCACGGTACCGAGCACTCGATAAGAGACGCAATCTGAGACGTGTTCTTATCGAAGATATTTTCATATCAAAAACATTGGAACACTTGCCCTTTTGTACACTTTTATTTATTTTTTTGCTTTTGCTTATTTTTTCTATTTATTTTGATCTTTTTTAAATCACTCAAGCTTTTTAGAATTGCATACGTTGCACACCATCCCATCCCAAGGTTAGGTAGATGTAGGTTGAAAAAAGAAGGGTCTATCGTTAGACGAGGCTCAAAGTGGTTTATGAAAAAAGGATCGCATATTTGAAGGGTGAAAGGTGACATGATGTGGCTACAAGGGGTGCCTCAAATCATTGGTATACCTTGTGCCTAGCTCGACATGGATTTTTTTTTTATTTATTTTTTATTTTTTTTGCAATGCAATGTGATGATCATATGCAAGGAAATAAATGCTCATTTTTATTAAAAGAAAATAAATAAAGCATCTACAAAAACTAATCTAAGGGAAAATAAAGGTGCCTATGCTAGACTTATTAGGGAAAGGAAAAAATGAAAAAGAAATAGAAAAAAAGGTCATGAAATCTTGTCATTGCATTTCGCCTCTTGTCTTGTGTTGTTCGCTTCATCATCACCCGGTCTTCTCGATAGCTAGAGGCAATGGGATCTTGTTTGCTTCTATGAGATCTTGAATGAGGTTTTGAAACCTGTAGCATTCATCAGTGGTATGACCGTTTCCTCGATGGTACTTGCAATAGGAATTTGGATTCCATCTTGAAGATCGATTTTTTGGTGTTGGATCCTCGGTAGGGCCAATAGGTTTGATTAATCCTCGATCATAGAGACGATCGAAAGCAGCATTGTAGGTCATTCCAATGGGTGTGAACTCTCGGTTGGGTTTCCTTTTAGATCTTTGATTGTCTACGGCTAAGACATCATTATGGTAAAAGGTACTAACATTATTACTAGAGTGGGCGTTTTCGGAAGAAGAAGGATTGTCGCTCGTCTTTCCTTTCTAGCCACCATGGTTACTATTGTTAGTAGATTTTTTCTTTGCGAGGTCATCTTCGATTTCAATTCCGATGTCATAAACGGCCTTGAAAGTATTCAAGTTGTGTTGATATTTTAAATGCTTTGAATACTTCTCTTGAAGGTTCTTAATAAACATCCTCACAGACTCCTTTTCGGTGGGGACCTCAATCATCTTAGCGGAAGTTTCCCTCCATTTATTAAAGAAAGAAGTAAAGCCTTCATTCTCTTTTTGTCTTAGCATCTCAAGTTGTCTATGCTCGGTTTCAACTTGGATATTGCACTTGTACTTATCAACGAAAGCGTTTACTATCGATTCCGAGGTAGAGGTTTTCTCCTTGTCAAGGGAGAAGTACCATTGTTGGCAAACGATTTCAAGAGATAGTGAGAACAGAGAGGGAAAAACCTTCTTATCGATACCCTTAATACTCATTATGGTTTCAAAAGCTCTTAGATGAAAGTAAGGATTATCTATTGCCTTGAATTTTGGGATGTCAGTGGCGTTGAACTTATATGGAAGAAGTTCCATGTCCAGCGAGACCCCTTGCGAACTTGTTCCCTGAAATTTATAGTCACTAGATAGCTTGCTTAGACTCTCTTGCATGAGGTTCATCTGTTGTTGCTTCACGGGGTCATCAACCCTAAGTGCGAGAAGTTTCAGTGTCCTAGTCACGGTAGCCAGTTGGTTCTTAAGATCATTGACTTCTTCTTGAGTTGCCATTATCTTCTTAGCCTTCCTCTTTTGACGAATCGGTTTATCAAAAAGCGAGACCTGAATAAAGAGGTTGTCCTTGATTAATCACCCTTCTCTCCTTGACCAAGTACTGTGGAAAAGGAATTTGGGGATAATTATTGTTAATTATTTGACTCAAACTCTATTCAATCATGCAATGGATGGAGGAAGTAAAGAAAGATTGGAATAGAACGTACCCCCAACTCAAATGACGGAAAGACCAACTCATGCATGAACCTAAGACACGGTGACACATACTTAAAGTGTGTGCTAAGACTTTTGAGTGTAGGTGACATGTTGAGACTCGTGTTATGACCATGTGGCTAGACTATGTGACTAAGACTCGATTAATGACTCGACAAGGTGTTATTAACAGCGAAAATTAACCGAATTAATTAGCAAAATGGTTAATTAGACACTAGGTGATGACTCGACCAATAATCCGAACTGTCGGCCAAGCGACAGGACTGGCGTCACACTGTGGATCTTGGCGCCAGACGACAGAGGTGTTGTTAGGCGCTACACTCCATCATGTGGCGCTACAGCTCAGACCTTGGCGCCAGTATTGGAGCTTCGGTCTGGGACTGTTTTCGGTATTATTAGTCAACTGGGGTTAGCCTAAAGTCGTACTAGGTCAATTCCGATTAAGATATTAGACTTTATTGACTTAAATTAAATAATTAATGAATTAATTAATTAATTAGGCAAAGTTCATTAAGTTATTAATTTCTTTATTCTTAACACAAATCAACAAACAGTTAAGAGAAACATAGAATATATATGCAAAACAAATAATGCACAATTAGTCAAGTAGGCACAATATGATGCAATGCGTTCGCAACCTAACCATGGCTCTAGTTCACTAAAGTTCGGGATATAGTTAAGTCAATAGAGGGTCCATGGTTAATTGTCCGGATGCACAGCGCGGAAGCCTAACCGTGAAGGGTTGGCGCGAGTGGATGGGACACCGCGAGTTTTAGAAAAAACTCGCTTCCATGGTTTGGTGAATTCAACAATCTAGGATGTACCCTTTGTTGCACGGAACGTTCAATCGGGTAGATGGAGCATGAATTCCCATAGGGTTATGTCCATATGTAGAACACATATGGGTTTCAGAAAAGTGAGAAAAAAATTCAATCAGGAAGTAGAATTGAGCAAACAATACGAAAAACCGGTCGAAATTAGAACGCATATTTCTGGCTCGGTATTGGGGGAAATTGGCGCCAACAATCAGTGACTGGCGCCAAATTTTAACTGTAGCGCCTGGCGCCAATGCTGGCGTCTGGCGCTACGGCTAAATGTCTGGCGCCAAGCTCTGGCCCCTGACGCTACTTCCCACATGCCTCAGCAGCTTTCTGTGCTCGATAAAATCTTACAGTTTCGCGTGGTGTTATTTCAGTCCTAGTTGTGAAAGACATTCCTCAAATTTCCTACATGTAAAATCCTATGTTTTTGACTCATTACGGATGGTCTTTCCAATGAGATCCTTTTTATGCATATGACAATAATGTTAATCAAAATTACGCACATGAAATACTTATAACTTTTCGAGTCTCATCCACTCATTCTAAATCATTGTCGAAACAAATTCAGGAATTAAAATAGAAATCCTCCCCAGCGGAGTCGCCAAAAACTGTAGGGAATAATTTAAAGCTTTAAATCCCACTAGCTTGAACCCCACTGTGATCATACACTAAAGTACGGTGGCGTCCAAAAGGGAAGAAGATAGAGCAAAAGAGTCGCCAACAAGTTTTAGGAACTTGTAAACCCTTCATAGGATGAAGGTTACACCCCTTAACGATCCAAGAGATCGTCAACTCCATAAGGTCTAGAACCAAATAAGGGTTCGGGGATGAAGGTACAAATACAACCTAAAAGAGATCGAACCTGCCCTAATAATAGGCCTCTACTTTATTCTGATCGTATTAATGTGCGCTTTTTAATTAACATGCAATCAATAGGATTACCCTAAACCTGTTTATCTATGTTGGTTGAATATTAATTCACAAACAAACCTATTATTGGTGATCACTTGAATTATAATCACATTAACCCTAACAAGATTATTAAATATCTTATTAAGCGTGATTACAAGTACAAATTCCCTTTAAACAGGCAATGAAGGTGATCAAGCAATAAATATAAATCAAGCAACACAGAATAAACAATCATAACAATAATTATAATCGTTATAATAATAATTAATATTCATAATCATCATAAATTATAACAATTATAATCATAATCATGTTCATGTTAATATTAAAGCATAATAAAGATAGCAAGATCCTAGGCATGATACTAACAAGATTAATAACAAACCCTAGCATGTCACTAAGCAATAAAAATCAAATCTTTAACCCTAACATGATACTAACAATCATAAACATTAGGAAGAGAATAGGAAGCATCCTAACAATCATATTTAATATTAAAATTAACCTAGACATGACACTAGGAATCATAATAACAATTTAAACATGATTTCTACATCATAATATCAATAAATCAATTAAAGTACTTACTTTGATGCTTCGTACCTCTTTCTAATAACAAATACACACGTTAGTAACTTCAAGGAAAAATAATAATCAAACAATTAAATTAAATAATTGAAAGAGAGATTTGGGACAAAACTCTCAGAAAATAAAACCTTTCACGTCTAGGGCGAAGGCAACTTCGAATATGGCTAGGTGTTTCTTGATCTAATGAATGCGGAATTTTGTATGAAAACAAAGTAAGAAGAAAGAATTGAATGAAAGAATGCTAAAGAATTAATGATTTTTGAAGAAAGCTTGCGAATGAATTCAATTCGTCCATGAAAACGGAGTTTTTGATACGATATTTATAGAGAAAATCAGCCAAAAAAGATAATTTAACAAAACAGAGTTTGACGCTCAGGAAACAAGTTCCATGAAAAACAGAGTCTGATATTTATAGAGAAAATCAGCCAAAAAAGATAATTTGTCCATGAAAATGGCTAGCGTCTGGCGCCAAGCCTGGTTCCTGGCGCCAAGGCCTGGGGTTGGACGCCAGTCTTGATTTTAACGCGTTTTAAAAAATCCGATAAATTTACCGTACTGGAGGATAAAATAATATTATTCCTTCGAAAATGCTATTTGATTTTTATTAAAACTCTGAAAAGTCAACAAAGTCAACTTATCAATGCTAATTGAATTAGGAATGAAAAGAACCTTCTAGATATTCTAGAAAACTAAAACCATTCCTAATTGCATTAGGAATGATAAATCATATTAGGCCCTCCCCTAGATCATTGGGCCGCACATAAGGCTCAAATCGGGCCTAGTTTGGTAAATAGGCCATAACTTCCTCAATATTTATCAGAATATCATTGGAAAGGTCTTTGCAAGCCCTATCCAACTACACTACTATTGAACCCATATCATGGACCAACCAAACTGGATGGGCTGTTTTCTAAAATTAAAGTTTTAAAAACAGAGAGAAGAGAAAAGAAATTAAAACTTTCCGCAACACTAGACCTTTCCACACTTTTGTTTCATTCGATTATGGTTCGACGTGAAAGGTACTCATCACTGGATTTGGTTTTGGGGAGATACAAATGGATGTCTACACTACCCATGTTGTTGCCTTGACTTTTTGTTGTTTATTAGCCACGTTACAAGCCATATTTGCCCCATTGGTTACTAGTCCTAAGCTTGGCTTGGGGGAGCTATTAGTGAGTGAGGCGAGGGAGTTTATAGTGTTCTTTTTATTTGCACAATTTGGGTGGGCTTTGGGAAGTTATGATGTTCTTGATCATAGTTTATTTTTGATGAGTTTGAAATTAAGTTGATTTTTCTTGAAAAAATAAAGTATGATGGTATGAAAAAAAGGAGAAGTTTGAAAAAAAAAGTCAAAAAAATAAGTGAACTTCAATGAAAAAATAAAGTTCAAGTGTTCTATGTGAAGGTTGGCCAAAAGAAAGAAAGACAAAAATAGAGTTTCAATGAAAAAAATCAAGTTTGAAGAGTTAAAGTTTGTTATTCGCTCAAGTGTTACATTTTTATATCTTCATGAGTAAAATTTGTAAGTGTTGGATTTTTGTTTATGTTGTATTTTGTGAACATTTGTTGGAGTTGAGTATGTTGGAGATGATTGGTCATCATTTATTTTTGACCTTAGTGTTATTAGGATTTGCTCCCTTGAGCATTGTTTTTCTCTCACATTTTCCCAAATATGTCCTACCCTTTACCTTAGCCTTACATTACAAGCTTTAAAGACCTTCCGACCGTTGTGCATAGAGTTGTATGAATGTGAAAGTGTTGTTTATCAATGCAAGTTATGATTTGACATATTTCAAGTCGACTAGTAGGTTGAGTGTATATCTTTTTAAACACACGATAGTGTGAGTTGGGAGGGCATTGTTCACGTTAAAGGGGTTGGTTGGAGAGCGATCAATTACATCTTTTACTCGCCACATAAATGAGAGTTGAGTGTGTAAGCACTAGTCTTGAATTCTATATGCTCTTGTGGTTTGCTCTATTTGACAATTGTTAGGGAGGAAGAATAATTAGATGGATGAGATTGGTTGATGTTGAAGCATGTTTATTAGATTTACCTTGAATTGTTTGTGCTTGATTTTTACTTTTTGGGGTGAAGCATATTTATTTATTCATTGATGATATCTTTGCTTAAGGACAAGCAAAGGTTTGGCTTGAGGGAGTTTGATGTGTCTAATTTATATAGTGTTTTTCCCCCATCCCTTGGTCATAATTAGTAGTGTTTTTGGATCTTTATGAGCCACTTTTATTACTAATTGGTGTTTTCTAGTGTTTTTTGTAGATTTGGTTGACTTTTGTAGGGATTTTCACTTTTGGAGAATTTTCCCGAGATATTATGGAGTATCTACGAGCATTGGAGGAGCACGACCAGTTTTTGTAGCCCAAGGCCGGTTAGAGTCATTGAACCGGTGATTAAGGGCTTAACACTCGAAATTCTAAGGCATTTGGACAGAGTATTCAAGACCCGAAGAGGAAATTTGGATTGGGCCGAAGAATCGAAGTCCAAAATGTGCCTGTAGACACCCATTTATGTCTCCCCAAAACCAAACCCAATGATGAGTACCTTTAGCGTCGAATCATAATCGAATGAAGTGAAAGTGTGGAAAGTAAAGTGTTGCGGATAGTTTTTATTTCTTTTCTTTCTCTTTGTTTTTGAAAACCTATTTTAAGAAAACAGCCAATCTTGTTTAGTTTGTTCCATAACAAGGGTCCAATAATGGTGTAGTTGGATGGGGCTTGAAAAGAGCTTTCCAACGATATATAATAAGCCCAATTTCGATGAATAATGAGGAAGTTATGACCAAATTACTAAACTGGGCCCGGTTTAATATTTATATCCGGCCCAATGATCTAGAGGAGGACCTAATATGAATTTATCATTCCTAATGCAATTAGAATTGATTTTAGTCTTCTAGATTCTTCAAGAAGGTTCTTTTCATTCCTAATTCAATTAGCATTGATAAATTGACTTTGGTTGACTTTTTGGAGTTTTAATCAGAATAAAAGAGTGTTTTTAAGGAAAATATGATTTTTCCCTTTTGTACGGCTATATTTTATCAAAACTAAGAAAACGCGTGAAATTAAAGATTAGCGCCTGAGGACAGGGATTAGCGCCTGGCGCTAACCTGTTTTATTCTCGTCGAAACTTTGATTTGTTTTTCTATCCGTCCGGCTGATTTTATCTATAAATAGCCTCCTAAAATCTTCGTTTTCAATCATCAACTCTCTTGTTTTCTAATTCTCTCTCTTCAAGAATCTCTCTCTCTCTCTCTCTCTCTCTCTTTCTAAACCAACCCTTTTGCATACAAAATTCTACATCCACAAGACCAAGAAACACCTTGCCAAGTTCGAAGTTGCCTTCGTCCTAGACGTGAAAGGTTTTAATTTAGGAGAGTTTGGTCCCAAATCTCTCTTTTATTTATTTAATTTAATTGTTTATATTTTCCTTGAAGTTACTAACGCGTGTATTTTGTTATTAGAAAGAGGTACGAGGCCTCCAAGTAAGTGCTTTAATTGTTTTCATTGTTATTATGATACAGAAATCATGATTAGTTTGTTATTATGATTCCTAGTGTCATGTTATGGCGTTTTGATCTTCCTAGTATCATGTTTAGGGTAAAAGTTATAATATCATATATGCTTATTATGATTTCTGTGATGCTTGCTATGCTCTTCCTAATATTCATGTTAGTATCATGTTATGGTTAAAGCTTCGATTTTTATTGTTTAGTGATATGCTAGGGTGTGTTATTAATATTGTTAGTATCATGCCACTAACAAATTTAAAAATTCATCAAATGTCATCGCACTTTTCAGAATTCACCAAATGCCAATCACAAACAGTAAAATGTCATGTCGTGCCATTAATGAGGTCTGGACGTTAACAGTCTGTTACTAGGATTCTTAATTCACAAAAAGCCATTTACAAATTAGTAATTTTCATGAAATGTCATTACTTTTGTAAATTATTTCACAGTAACCCTCTAATCAAATGAGTACTAACGGCTAGTTTATTTGAACATTTTTGAAATATTGTTGGGGTAAAATAGCCGTTGCACCCACTTTGTTGTATAAATATGAGACTTAGAACACACATTGCATCCCTTTACATGCATAATCATGAGTTTGTTATCAAACACATTCTCCTCCACATACGAGTATGCATATGTAAGAGTTCCAAACAAGTTTTGCGGTTGTGGTCGGAAATACGCAATTAGAAGTTCGGAGTCAACATCAAATCCTCAAAGGCTTTATTACAAGTGCGACTCGTGTAATAGTTTCAAATGGTGTAAAGTCCTCAAGCCGAAAGAAGCTCAAAGTAGGGGAAATTGTTATGATAGGGATGGATCGGGACATAGCGATGTGTATGATGAATTGAAGCAATTGAAGAAGAAAGTGAGGCAGCAACAAAAAGTTCTCAATTCTATTATAAAAGTAGGAGTTGTTATCTGTGTAATAATTGTGATTGTAATGATGAAGTGAACAACAATGTAATTGCAATGAGAGTAAATAAAGTGTTAATTTAAACATTTCTATTATAATTATTCATGTTGCAATCATGTTCATCCAAAAAATTATGGCTACTGTTTTCTGTTCATCTCAAAATAAAATGCCCTTGCTGACATAATTCATAATTTTTCACAAAAAAGAAAACACTTAGGTACAACACACAGTGGAATATTAATGTTCAAAAATGTGGATTTCATTAACAAATATGATGTGCATTCAAAAGGGCAGGGATGTGGAGTTTATGTAGCTTTCTTTGATCTCTTCTCGGTCTTTGAAGTGCTTGCTTCAGCCTTTGCATTGTTGTTGATTGCTGCAGTTGTTGCTTCAGCCTGCTCAGTCTTGTTATTTTCTGCACTTGTTGTTTCAGCGGTTGCACTCTTTTTCTTTGCTGCAGATGTCTTCATGTCGTGGCTCAATTCTTTGCATAGGCAGCACTTGACTGTACTATGTCTCTTTCCCTTTCTTGCTTTATTTGCCCCTCTTATTCTCTGTTTCTTGGGTCTGCCTGCTGATATTTTCACTAAGGGTGGTAGTATGTCAGGGAGGTTGAATGAAGGCCACTGAGTATGGTCAGGCATTGGGTTCATATGCTCTCCATAAGTGTTTTTGTATGCCCTCCCTTTGAAATAAGGTGATACAAAATCTGTAGCCTGCAGCCTTTGGTGGTAAATCACCCTGAACACATGCTTACATGGGATCCCTGAATGTTTCCACTTCCCACAACCACAAGTTCCCGCCCCTAGTTTGATGGGATAGTACACATGTGCATCTCTCACCTCAAACTCATCACCCCCACATGCTGTAGCATAGCAGAACCTGGACTCATCTGATCTTGTTTGCAAGATCTTTGTTGCATACTCAGTGAGTTCCCCATCCCCCATTAAAGTTGCTTTACCAAACCTTGAAGCCATCCTTTTCATGCACCATTTCCTTATAGCTGCAAAATTAAAACCAGTTACACACAGCTAGGTTGAAATGGCATTTGCAAAGTGATAAAACATGAGAAAATGCTTGTTTAACCTTCAAGAAGCTTTAACACAGGTAGATCTCTGTATGGCTTGGTGCAAGAGTTGAATGATTCAACAAAATTTGTTGTGTTATGGTCACAATAGACAACTGGGTCAAACTTATGCCTTGATCAAACTTCAGTGGTACTCTCCAAATATAGAACATCATTTGGATTGTAGGGATGAATCTTCTCCATTGCTTTGTTGAAAACAAATGGACTGTAAGCATCATCAGCAACCTAAAACAGTTTGTGAAATGCTGTTTTACTAAAGCCTTTTGTTTTGCAGTTGCTGTACTAGTGTTGACAGCATATTCTTCAATTAGCTCTGGAAAATGTCTCCATAATTGCTGCATCAACTCCCTGCAAAACCATATATCAAGTGAGGAAACAGTACTGTAAAGTAATAAAAAAAAAGAAAAAAAGTGTATGTTAAAGAGACTGATTTACCTTCATCCTGTCAGAAAGAAATGTCCAATAATCTCTGTTGCATCCCTCTTTCTCAAAGAGGCACTTTAAATTCCTCATAAAATAACCCCAAGTCTCAACACTCTCTTTACTGACTATGCCATAAGCAAACGAAAACATCTCATTGTTCCCATCAATTCCAACAGCTGTTAGTGGTGTCCCTTTATAATATCCACTAAGATGGGCCCCATCAATGCCAATGATTGGCTTACAGCCTCTCAAAAAACCTCTAACTTGTGCAGCAAAAGAAAATAAGCATGATTTGTTCCTAGGTTGGACCTTTGCAGGTACTTGTGTCCATGTCACTAGTGCATAACTCCCTGGATTGGTCTGCTTGACCATTTCACCATATCTTGGAAAAAGATTGTAGGCCTCTCCAAATCCACCATGAATGAGCTCCTTGGCAATTGCTTTCACCTTGTAAAATAACCTTTTCTTCACTTGAATTTTGTACCTTTCCATACAGATTCTTTGCAGAGACTCAACTGGAATGTCTGGATTGGCTTGAATATCTGATTGCATAAGTCTGCAAAGCCAATCACAGCCAACAATTGGATTTATCTCAAGCCTGCCACAAGTTGCATGCTTCCCTGTCAATGTCTTGATTGCCCAGCTCACTTTGTCAGCCATGGTTGATGCATGGATTCTCCAGTTGCAACCATCTATAGCACATCTTGATATAAACCTGGTAGGGTCACTCTTTTAAACAAAAACTCCAAAACCTTCTTGTACACAAAAATCCTTAAACACTTCGTAGAATGACTCTTTATCTGCAAAAATCAACCATGGCTCCAGTTTAATGCTTCCAAATTCACAATCACTTCAAACCTTGCCATTCTTGTATGTCTTATCCATTGCTTGGGTCTCATCAAGGTAATCTTCAAATTTTTTGGGTGGGATGTCATCATACAGACATTGTACTTCTTCCTCATCTTCTATGAAGTCAGCAAGATCCAAATTATCATCATATTGTTTACTGCCAGATTGAATGTAATCTGAATCCTCACTGTCATCATCATCAGAGCTCTCATCCTCACTACTTTCAACCCCAACTGGTGGCTTTTTGTGTCTTTCAGATCTCCTTAAGCTCACACCTTCATCATTACTCCCCCCAGCAACCCTTTTCCACAGCTTTTTTTGGTTCTAAATCCCGGTGGCCTTGATCTACCAATTTTTTTAGGTTTCTCAGGCATAGTAGTAGCTGGTTCTGATGTTTGATTGACATTAGTTTGAGCTGGAACTGATTCTGCCTGAGGAACAGGTTCTGATCTTGTTTGTGGTGGAGGTCACTCTACTTGGTGAGCTGAAAGAGGTGGTGATCTTGGTTGTGGTCCAGGTGAATGTGGTGCTTCAGGTGAATGAGGTGGTGAGTCAGTTTGAAAATTTTTGTTGTCAGTTTGAGGTGGTGAGGTTGTTTGAGGCGGTGATGTTGTTTGAGGTGGTGAGGTGGTTTGAGGTGGTGAGGTGGTTTGAGGTGGTGAGGTGGTTTGAGGTGGTGGCTTTTTTTTGGGTGTTCTCTTCCTTTTCCTTGGGGTCATATTCTTCCTCACACCTGAGGTTTTGGGTTGGTTGAGAGGAGAAGTTGGTTGACAGTGTTTAGGTGGGGTAGATGGTTGAGTATTTTACTCAGGCCCAGGCTGAGATTTCCCAGGAAAAACCTCATCGGCTAATGGAGTCTCAAACACTCTTACATACTCATCCTCACCCCCATCCACATTAGCAACAGGAACCTCAACTGCAACTGTAAAAGGTTCCAGTTCCTCTAACTCTCTCTTAGCCTGGGCCTTTTCAGCTTCTAACCTAGCCTTCTCAGCCATGGCCTTAATAGATTAGGACTTTCTCAGCCAGCCAATTAGCCCCAGCATCCTTAAACACTAGACTCGGACTTTCTTTTTCCTCTAAATAGATTACTATTGTTTCCTTTTGTCCAAACCACTCCCACATTTTCAGCATATCCCTATCAGAACACAACTCCAACTTCCTATTAGTTCTAGGTGGTAGTACATACAAACTAAAGTACTTTGGAAGGATCACATTTTGCTTAACAGAGTCCTCAAACATAAACTCATACAAGTCCATTAAACTTGTCCTGTCAGTATCATCAACCAATACATCAAACCCTAGATCTCTATAATGGACATCAAGCCACACTTTATTCATCCTATAAACAACAAATTACAGACACATTACTATACTGAACATCAACATATATGATTCATATCAACACATATGATTCATATCAACAACCACATACCAAACCCTAACATACCATTACACAAAATTGCGAAATATGGAATTCAAAGACCTCACAATCACAAAACATAACAATGTCAAATCAATACCAACAAATAACAATTTTAATATGAAATTTAACATTAATTCACAAAGTCAATTCAAGTAATCACATTTAACATGAACGTTTCAAAAAACCCTAACCCTAACTCAATTTTCGCAAAAATTGCCAGATTCAAAACGCGGATGGAAAAGCGAAAGAGCAGTTATTACCTTGATTGCTATGTCGAACACCCCAAACTCAAATTCAAGAGCTTTTTGCTTCTACTTCCTCCCCTACTTGTCACAGGTCTACTGGTTCGCGCAACTTCAATCGCAAAAAAAGATTCAATTATTAGGAGTGTTTTGTTCAAGTGTTAACGAAAGCTTCTAGTTTGATATGGATTTGAAAGTTTGAATGAGGGTGAAAGTTTGAAGAACAGAGAAGAAGAATGATGAAGTTTTTTTTTATCTAAATTGAAGAAGTTAGAGAGTCAATGAGCATTCACGCGCCATTAACCCCAAATAAGGGTATAATGGTCATTACGCAATAACGGACTGTTAACGTCCAGACCTCATTAATGGCACGACATGACAATTTACTGTTTGTGAGTGGCATTTGGTGAATTCTGTAAAGTGCAATGGCATTTGATGAATTTTTAAATTTGTTAGTGGCATTTGGTGAAATAGCCGTTATTTTAATCATGATTATTTTAATTATTATTATTATGATAATTATTATTATGATAATTATTATTATGATGATTATTATTTTGATTTATTATGTTGCTTGATTTTTATTGTTATTGCTTGATCACGCCTTTTATGCATGTTTAAAAGGAATTTGTACTTGTAATCTCGCTTAATAAGATAATTAATAATCTTGTTTATGGTTAATTTGATTATAATTCAAGTGATCGCCAATAATAGATTTATTTGTGAATTAATATTCAACCAACATAGATAAACAGGTTTAGGGTAAACCTAATGATTATATGTTAGTCAGAATGCGCACATGAAGACGATCAGAATAAAGTAGAGGCCTATTGTTAGGGCAGGTTTAATCTCTTTTAGGTTGGATTTGTACTCTCATCCCCGAACTACCAGTCATGGTTCCAGACCTATTGGAGTTGACAATCTCCTGGATCGTTAAGGGGTGTAACCTTCATCTCGTGAACGGTTTACAAGTTCCTAAAACTTGTTGGTGAATCTTTTGCTCTATCTTCTTTCCCTTTGGACGCCACCATACTTTCTTGTATGATCACAGTGGGGTCAAGCTAGGGATAATGCTTGAAATATTCCCTACATTTTTTGGCGATAATATAGAATGAGTGGATGAGACTCGAAAAGTTCTAAGTATTTCATGTGCCTAATTTTGATTAACATTATTGTCATATGCATAAAAAAGATCTCATTGGAAAGACCTATGTAATGAGTTAAAACATAGGATATTTACACGTAGGAAATTTGAGGAATATCTTTCACAACTAGGATCTAAATAATGTTGTGCGAAACTAGAAAATTTTATCGAGCACAGAAAGCTGGTGAGGCATGTAGGAACTAGTGTCAGAAAATAGAGTCTAGCGCACTAATTTGACTCTGGCGCCAGGCGACAGCTTCAGTCGCTAGGCGCTAAAGCCAAATTGTGGCCCGGCCTCTGTTCGCTGGCGCCTAGTTCTTCCAATACCGAGCCAGAAATATGCGTTCTAATTTTCACTAGTTTTTAGCACTATTTGTTCGATCCTACTTCTTGATTGAGTTTTTCTCACTTTTTGGAAACCCATATGTGTTCTACATATGGACATAACCCTCTGGGAATTTATGCTCCATCTACCTGATTGAACGCTCCGAACAACAAAGGGTATATCAGAGAATGTTGAATTCACCAAACCATGGAAGCGAGTTTTTGTTTAAATTTGCGGTTTCCCATCCATTCGCGCCAACCCTTCACGGTTAGGCTTCTGCGCGGTGCATTAGGAAAATTAACCATGGACCCTCTTTGACTAACCCAAACTCATTGCATCATGTTGTGCATACTTGACTAATTGTGCATTATTTGTTGTGCTACTCTATGTGTTTTTCCTAACCGTTTGTTTGACTTGTGTTAAGACTAAAAAACTGATTAATGACTAAAAGAACTTTTCATAATTAATTAATTAATTAATTACTTTGAGTATTTAAAGTCTAATAATTTAATCAGTTGACTTAGTACGACTTTAGGCATACCCTGTAGAGTAATAATACCGAAAGAAGTTCCAGATCGATGTTCCATCAATGGCGCTGAGATTTAAACTGTAGCGCTACTCTGTGGATCGTAACGCTTGGCGACAGTCCTTTCGTCTGGCGCTACACTGCAAAGAGAGGCGCCAGTCTTGTCGTTTTGGCGACAGTTTGGTTTATTGTTCGAGTCATCACTTTGTGTTTAATTGAATAGTTTGCTAATTAATTCGATTAATTCTACTAATGATAATACCTTGTCAAGTCATTAATCGAGTCTACGCACTAAGTCCCATGGTCTTACACAAGAGTCAAAGCATGTCACTTGCACTCACTATATAAAGCACACACTAATATGTATACACACTTTAACTATATCTAAGAGAGTCTTGTATGCGCGTATTATCCGTCATTTTTTTAGGGGGGTAATTTGGATAGTAATCCTCCAATTAAACCGCTTGATTGAACCCTATACTTAATTCCCAAAAATATATCCCTTATTTTCGCCAAATATATTTTTGCTTTTTTCTTTTCCAAAACCCGTAAAGTCATAGTCAATTTGAGTCAAGTCAAAAAACACAATGGTTTAATTTACAGCGCGTGGTCAAGAAAGGAAGGGTGTTTGATCAAAGACAACCTTTTTATTCAAGTTCAACTACTCGAAAAACTAATCGCTCGAAAAAGAAAGCTAAGAAGATAATGGCAACTCAAGAGGAAGTTACTGAACTCAAGAACCAACTGATTACTGTGACTGAGGCGTTGAAGGTTTTAACCCTCAAAATCGATGATCCTGTGAAGCAACAACAGATGGACCTCATGCAAGAAAATTTGAGCAAGCTGTCTAGTGACTACAAGTTTCAAGGCATTAGCTCACAAGGGGTCTCGGTGGACAAGGATCTTCTTTCGCAGAAGTTCATTGCCAATGACATCCTGAAATTCAAAGCAACTGACAACCCTTACTTTCAATTAAGAGCTTTTGAAACAATAATGAGCATCAAGGGTATTGACAAGAAGGTATTTCCCTCTATGTTTTCTGTATCTCTTAAAACCGTTTGCCAACAATGGTTCTTCTCTCTTAAGAAAGAAATAGCCTCTACTTTGGAGTCCATAGTAAACACTTTCATTGATAGGTACTGTAGAGAATATTTCAAGCATTACCCCCAGCTTGAACCCCACTGTGATCATACACTAAAGTACGGTGGCGTCCAAAGGGAAAGAAGATAGAGAAAAAGAGTCGCCAACAAGTTGTAGGAACTTGTAAACCGTTCACGAGGTGAAGGTTACACCACTTAACGATCCAGGAGATCGTCAACTCCAATAGGTCTTGAACCATGACTGATGGTTCGGGGATGAAGGTACAAATCCAACCTAAAAGAGGTTGAACCTGCCCTTATAATAGGCCTGTACTTTATTCCGATCGTATTCATGTGCGCTTTCTGACTAACATGCAATCAATAGAATTAACCCTAAACATGTTTATCTATGTTGGTTGAATATTAATGCACAAACAAAACTATTATTGGAAATCACTTGGATTATAATCAAATTAACCCTAAACAAGATTATTAATTATCTTATTAAGCGTGATTACAAATACAAATTCCCTTCAAACATGCATAAAGGCGTGATCAAGCAATAACAATAAATATTATCAAGCAACATAATAAATAATCATAATAAATTATTATAAAAATTATAATCATCATGTTAAAGCATAATAATAACAAGATCTTAGGCATGATAAATAAGATTAATAACAAACCCTAGCACGTCACTAAACATTAAAACTCAAATCTTTTGACCTAACATGATAATAATAATCATAAATATTAGGAAGAACATAAAAGGCATCATACTTTTAATCATACTTGATATTAAAGTTACCGTAAACATGATACTAAGAAGATCAAAACGCCTTAACATAACATTAGGAATCATAATAACAATCTAAGCATGATTTCTACATAATAACATCAATAAAAACCATTAAAGTACTTACTTGGATGCCTCGTATCTCTTTCTAATAACAAAATACACACGTTAGTAACTTCATGGAAAATAATAAATAAAACAATTAAATTAAATAATTGAAATAAAGATTTGGAACCAAACCCTCATAAATTAAAACCTTTCACGTCTAGGGCGAAGGCAACTTCGAATATGGCTAGGTGTATCTAGGTCTTGTGAATGCGGAATTTTGTATTTGAGAAAAGGCTAGTTTAGAAAAGAGAGAGAAGTTTATATATCAAGAATTTCTTGATAAGAGTTGATGAAACGAGAGAATTGGTAAATGAAAACAAAATTTTTAGAAGGCTATTTATAGAGAAAATCGGCTAAAAAGATATAAAATCAAAACAGAGTTCTGACGTAAAAAACGAGGTTAGCGCTAGGCGCTGACATTAGAGCCAAGCGCTAACGCTAGCGCCGGGTGAAAGGAATGGTGTCTTTCGAACAAGTGTATTATTCTGATAGCGGGTTCAGAATTATTAGAAAGCTAATATATTCAGTAAGGTCAAGTGATCGGAATACCTGGGTGGAGGCCGCTTCCGATCAGTAATATTAATATAATTAATATTACAGCTTAATCTTGACTGAACCCTTTGGGTCACACCCAAGCAAAATATACGAACCAACTCGACGAATTAATTCGGAAGAAATTAATTCATCGCCCGAGTGTTAAACATTTAGACGTCGGAATTTTGAGTTTGGAGCGTCGAAATCGAGCGTCGGAGAATCTCAAGCGTCGGAGGATTTGGCGAGACGAGAAAATGCATCAAGTAACAAGTAAAATCCGAGCCACGCAAAAGGCTAAGAATAAATGCCCAATAGGAGCATGCCACGTGGCAGCACACATTGCCGCCACGTTGGGAGCCGCCAAGTGGCAGCAGCCACATTGGCAGCCACCTAGTGGCAGCCACCAAGTGGCAGCGTGCCACGTGGCAGCGCCATGGTGGTGGCGCGCCACGGTGGCAACACATGTGGCTATGGCCGTGGACCCGGGTTGATGGGTCATGGACACGGGCCAAAATAAAATGGGCCAACGGAACCCAACTTCGGGCTCAAGGTTGGGTGACACATGGTTAGTTCACATTGCATGTGAAATGCCTTGGGGACCAAGTGAGAAAGTGGTCCACACCTAACCATGTGACACTTGTCACTTGTTCCTTTGTTTATTTAACTAAGGGTTGAATTCCCCAATCTTTCCATGTGGTATCTTTTTGTGAAAAGTCCCACATTGAAACATGAGTGAAATTTACAAGGCATATTTCCTTATAAATAGTCATGGAATGACTTGAGAATTCTTTTCTTGAGTGAGAGTTAAAAAGAGCATTCCGTAATTTTGCGAAAACTCTTAAACTCATATAACACTCGGGTTTTGGTCGGACCTCGCTAACCCCCAGGTAGTAGACCTTAAAGTTGTGTTCGCCTTTTTGTGGGTGGATACCGTCGGAGGCGCGACGCTTGACGTGCTCGTAGCTTTCAAGTAAGAGCCCCGGTTTTTTGGCGAAGCTCGCTTCGAGGGTAAGATTCGTAATCTTTTCTTTGTGATTATTTATTTATACTTTATGATTTTAATTATTGCGAGTGGTTCCTCGGGTAGGGGTTTGTTTCCGCGGTGAGCCAGACTCACTAAACCCCAACAGCTATAAAGTTCTTAAAGATTTGCACAAATGACTAATGTTACACTAAACAATGTGTCGAAGCTAAGAAAGGACGCCATATTTAGTTATGGATAGAAATAACTTCTAAAAGTCTTTTCAAGTATATGTCTAAGGCTCTTAGTCTCAATGGGAGTTCACTAGCTCAGTGGGAGCAAAGTGGCTCAGTGGGAGCTAGGTGACTCAGTGGGAGCTGAATGGCTCAATAAAGACTAAGATAGCTCAAGTAGGAGCTAACTGTTTGTTTCACAACGAACTTTTACCCAAAGACAATATACATGTCTCTTTGTAAGCATTCAAGTGAGACTACGGGTATTACCTCCACATCCCAATTGAGAACAAAAAAAAAATTTGTTGCTCTAAGTCGTGTCTTTCTGGAAAGTAACATGTTTCCAAAACGACAAGTGGGAGGAAAATGAACTCGATGACCATCGATCTTAGCAACAAACTAGAACTGAGAATCTCGGAAGACCTTAAAGGACTTCGTGATAATGCTTGATCAAGAATACTCAAAAGGACTTTACAAGTGTCTTAAAAGAGAATTCATTACTCACAAAACATTAAAGATGTTGGAGTAAGATCAACATAATAAAAGGGCTTTGAAAGCGCCTTAAAACTCAGTGTTTGATGCCCCGTATAGGTATAGAATTCACCAAAGTCTTGGATTGAATCCTATAAACTTTTTATTAAGTTAGAAACAAACCTAAGACTTACAAGCATACTACTTACTATTAGATAGTAAAGGAATAATGTCTTGTAAGATAGCTACGACAAATCCAAATTCCGAATAATGGTTAAAAGCCATGAAAATCCGAAATAGACTCCATGGTTGAAAATCATGTTTGAAACTTGATTAATTTGCATGAAAGGTGAAAGACCCATCGATTGCAAATAAGTTTTCAAGGAGAAAACTAAAAAATGTGGAAATGTATATGCATACATAGCTAGATTGGTTGTAAAGGATATAATTAATATCAAGGAGTTGATTTTAAAATCCCATTCACCAATCGGAATGCTCAAGTCTTTTCGTGATTGATCTAGCAAAATTGCACATATGAAATATGGCAAAATAGATACAAAAACCGCCTACCCAAAATAGGATTTTGGAAGTGACTATGGAATAGTCGAAGGGTTTTGAAAATCTAAATAATGCTAGATTTGAAAGCAAACACATGGAATCCGTCATGGGATTAAAGGAAGCATTGCATGAAGGAATTGGAACGTGTTTTCTCATAAAGTTAATAAGAGGATTGACTTATGGAGAAACATAAAAAATTCTAATGAACAAGAAGTTTAGTGGGAGCAAAAGTAATGGTCCAACAAGAAGTTTACGAACTTTATTGTGAAACAACCATCAAATGCTAGATGTTTAGATTTGAAAGTATTTTCGACAATGGACCGAGCTAAGACGATACTTAGTACATGTTGGGAATTAAGTTCTATGGTATAGACTTAATTAAATGTTTAAATGAGTAAAAGAAATTACCATGTTAAACATGAAAGACTTTGAAAGGCTTTCGACCCATATGTATGAAGCTAAGTAAATGTTTGAACTAAGTATAAGCTAGGCTAAGTACTAAATCAAACAAGAAAGACTCGAGTAAGAGACTTTCAATCATATCATACAGCGAACAATTTGTCAAGACTCAGTGTAACTGTATGAGCTAAATGTCACATGGATGGAATAAAATTGAGAATCATTCTAGAATTAAATCCATCATGTAAGGCTATGATATGGAATCGTCAGATGACTTACATGCTTAGAGCATGCGAAGTACGTATATAATACCAATCGACATTAATCTAAGTATTAGATCATTAGATTATAGTCAAGAACATCCAAAGAACTTAGATAAGTAGTTGGATGAGTTCTTGACGCATGGAAACAAATATAATTTGAGTTTTGATGTTGCAAGCACAAACCTTAACAAGGATTAGATCCTTAGCAAGGAATCCATTTATAAGCACGAGGCAAGAAGTGTCGTGGCTTAAGAATGGTAACATGGATGTGCATCCATGTATAATGTGCGGGAATGTAAGGAAAATTTCCATGATCACAAGTGATTAGGGTATCCCAAATCGTTGTGAGTCGCTTGGAGTAAAATCCAAGCAAGGCATCATTGGGGAGTCTACTAAAATATATGTTGAGAATATTGTTGCCTTAAAGGCAATAATAAGATAGATGTTAAATGGAAAGGTTCGTTGTTGAACATTAATGATTGTAGGTTGTCAAGTAGAAGGTCTCAAATCATGAAAATGAGTGGGAGCCATTGCTTGGACAATAAATCCTGAATCACATGTAATCCATTAACACTCTCAAAATTTTATCATCTTATTATGGAAATGGTGGATAATGAAGTTGCTAAGGTTTGCAAAGTAATTTTAACTAAACCTTTGCAAAAAGTGAACGACAACATTCATAATTGCATGAAAGAAATCAAGCATATCAAATATGGGTGTGATTTCTATGAATGTTTTATGAAGAGTATTACTCTTTAAACATTTGGGAAAAACCATTTATCATAAGATGAAACATTGTGAAGTTTCATAGTGGAATAAAATATTTCTAAATATTCCACAAAACTATTTAATTGTGGTTTAGAATTAAATAATGAGTCCATTCGATTTTAATAAATATTCAAGATAGGGTATCAAGTCAATGGCTTGGATAAAGAAACACCTATTAAGTGAACATTGAATATTTTAATCGAAAATTATCCCTAATCAAGGTCATATTTATAGCACCGTTTCTTGTGCTATGAGGATATAAATCATTTGCACAAGTATTGGTTTAGAACCATACTTGATCGACCTATGAGGATACTTTAAGAGATTTAAAAATCGTCATAAGTATTTTCTCATTATTACTATCGGAACTCTTTTCCTTTGACCATGAGTAGTGGGAGATCTCTTGTTTGAGTACTTGTCCGCTTTGGTATCCGCCAAACGTCTGCCGTAACTGGAGATTATAAAGACAGATATTGGGTGGGTGAGTCCTCTTAGTAAGAGAAGCTACATTACAAGACTGGAAATGTCCCCCTACTAACAATAGGGAACATGTCTTGTTGTTTACAAGGCCTCTCGAAGAGCGAGACTGTGAAAAATGCATGGCCGTGCTCAGATGGATTTTAGAAATCATCTGCTTATTAACAGTCAAACTCGGATTTTGAGAAACACTTCTGGACGTAACAGAGATGACTAGTAATCTTACTCTGTAGTTTATGAAGAGACATGAAGAGACATAGGATAAGGGTTATACACTAAATGCACACTTGTCCGGAAGGACAAGTGGGAGATTGAAAGGAATGGTGTTCTTCAAACAAGTGTATTATTCTGATAGCGGGTTCAGAATTATTAGAAAGCTAATATATTCAGTAAGGTCAAGTGATCGGAATGCCTGGGTGGAGGCCGCTTCCAATCAGTAATATTAATATAATTAATATTAATATAATTAATATTACAGCTTAATCTTGACTGAACCCTTCGGGTCACAACCAAGAAAAATATACGAACCAACTCGACGAATTAATTCGGAAGAAATTAATTCATCGCCCGAGTGTTAAACATTTAGACGTCGGAATTTCGAGCTTGGAGAATCTCAAATGTCGAGCCAAAATTTAGGATTTGGCGTGACGGGAAAATGCATCAAGTAACAAGTAAAATCCTAGCTACGCAAAAGGCTAAGAATACATGCCCAATAGGAGCATGCCATGTGGAAGCACACATGGCAAATCGCCATGTGGCAGCAAACGTGGCCGTCACGTTGGCAGCCGCCAAGTGGCAGCAGCCACATTGGCAGCCACCTAGTGGCAGCCACCAAGTGGCAGCGTGCCACGTTGGCAGCGTGCCACGTGGCAGCGCCATGGTGGCGACGCACCACGGTGGCAACACATGTGGCTATGGCCATGGACCCGGGTTGATGGGTCATGGACACGGGCCAAAATAAAATGGGCCAACCGAACCCAACTTGGGGCTCAAGGTTGGGTGACACATGGTTAGTTCACATTGCATTTGAAATGCCTTGGGGACCAAGTGAGAAAGTGGTCCACACCTAACCATGTGACACTCGTCACTTGTTCCTTTGTTTATTTAACTAAGGGTTAAATTCCATAATCTTTCCATGTGGGATCTTTTTGTGAATAGTCCCACATTGAAAGATGAGTGAAATTCACAAGGCGTACTTCCTTATAAATAGTCATGGAATGACTTGAGTATTCTTTGCTTGAGTGGGAGTTAAAAAGAGCATTCCATAATTTTGGGAAAACTCTTAAACTCATATAACACTCGGGTTTTGGTCAGACCTCGCTAACCCCCAGGTAGTAGACCTTAAAGTTGTGTTCGCCTTTTTGTGGGTGGATACCGTCAGAGGCGCGGCGCTTGACGTGCTCGTAGCTTTCAAGTAAGAGCCCCGGTTTTTGGGCGAAGCTCGCTTCGAGGGTAAGATTCGTAATCTTTTCTTTGTGATTATTTATTTATACTTTATGATTTTAATTATTGCGAGTGGTTCCTCGGGTAGGGGTTTGTTTCCGCGGTGAGCCAGACTCACTAAACCCCAACACCAGGCGCCAAGCTTAGCGTCAGACGCTAATGCTAGCGTTTGGCGCTAACTAAATTATTGTCGCATTTTCTAAAATCAGACAGAAATTAACTGTACAGGAGGATAAAATTGTATTTTTCTTAAAACATGATTTTATTCTGATTAAAACTCTAAAAAGTCAACAAAAGTCAATTTATCAATGCTAATTGAATTAGGAATGAAAAGAACCTTCTAGAAGAATCTAGAAGACTAAAACAATTCCTAATTGCATTAGGAATGATAAATCTATATTAGGCCCTCCCCCAGATCATTGGGCCGCATATGAGGCTCAAACCAGGCCCAGTTCAGTAATTTGGCCATAACTTCCTCAATATTCATCGAAATTGGGCTTATAATATATCGTTGGAAAGCTCTTTTCAACCTTATCCAATTATACTACTATTGGACCCATATCATGAACCAACCAAAGTGGATTGGCTATTTTCTTAAAATAGGTTTTCAAAAAACAGAGATAGGAGAAAAGAAATTAAAACTATCCGCAACACTAAACTTTCCACACTTTCACTTCATTCGATTATGATTCGACTTGAAAGGTACTCATCACCGGGTTTGGTTTTGGGGAGACACAAATGGGTGTCTACAGAAGCCCTTACTTTAACCGAGTTAGGAGAAACACAAGTTTCGAAAACAAAAGTCAAAGTATCGATAGGGACGGAGAATGATTCAGAACGTTCTGCGATCCTAAATCACTCTTGTAACGCCGATACCTGCAAACTAGCGTTATTTTAACTGATAAAAGAGTTAAGAAACGCGTATCTTGCACCGTCAAGCACACGTCTATGAAGTAACCGATTTTTTGCTGTTTGTTGTTGTTTGTGACAACCTTCCACAATCTAGGAAACGCCATCTTGTTAATTTGATGTTCACTTGTCTCTGAAGAATGGAGTCTTATTGATATGTCCACGTGCCTCTGCACAAAGAGCTTCTTTTTAATATGTCCACGCGTCTCTGAAAAAAGAGCTTCTGAATGATATGTCCACGCGTCTCTTAACAAAGAGCTTTTGAATAATACGCCCACACGTCTCAGAGCAAAGAGCTTTGATGATATGTCCACGCGTCTCTGAACAAAAGAGCTTGAAATACATGTCCACGCGTCTGTGAACAAAAAAGCTTGATATACATGTCCACGCGTCTCTGAACAAAAGAGCTTGAAAATAGGATGCCCACGCGTCTCTGAGAAAAAGAGCTTGAAAGAAATTTCAACGCGTCTCTGAACAAAATAGCTTGAAAGAAATGTCCATGAGAATCTGAACAAAAGAGCTTCATTTTTTTTAGGATTGTTCACGCGTCTCTGAACAACAAAACCTTTTTGGAAATGTTCACGCGTCTCTGAACAATAGAGCTTTGAAAGGATATGTCCACGCAACTCTAAGCAAAAGAGCTTTGGTGTTATGTCCACGCGTCTCTGAACAAAGGAGCTTGAATGCTTGAATATTTGTCGCGATAATATTCCGAAGAAAAATTTTCGAAGACCAACGCTTGTCACCCTTTAAAGCTCGCTTAAATTTTGCTTCCCATATGCCAGTACGTTGGCGCTTTTGATGCTTTTGAACCATTATGTCGGTGCCTCTGCTGTTTATGAACCAGTATGTCGGTGTCTGCAATGAGCCATTGTTTTAGGCGCTTTAAGCTAAGTGAGACGATCTTTCGTCAAGTCGATAACTTATTGCGATTGTAATCAAGCCGACTACTTAATTATGTCAAATTGCTTATAGGGGCTAACTGGCGTACCAAGGAACCCGAAATTGCTGAAAGAGGTTGAAATATACTTCTGTAAGTGATTGAGCGTTCTTTCGCCGTTGAAAAGTTGATGGCGCCACAATTTGGATCTGTAGCAAGACGCTGAGATTTAGCGCAAGGCGCTAAAATCTGTTGCCAAACGCTAGATGTTTTCGTCTGGCGCTGAAGTAGGGTCTTCCCTATTCTGCTGCACCTGTATTTATGTTTGACTAAGTACTTTGCCAATTCCTTTAATTAATTTATGGTTGACCTAAGGTTTAATGTCGCTTGACTCATTGACTTGACACGACTCAAGGTATAAAATCGACTCGCTGTGATTGACTCGAGGTTCACTCGACTCAAAGTGAAATGACACGTGTGACTCATGACCCGTGTGTGCATTGTATTATGATTGTGGGACTCAAAAATGCAAATAAGCAAAAATTTTCCGTCATTTTTGTGGAGGGTACCGACTTTCTCCCAAAAAAGAAAGACGCGAAAAAAAGAAAGAAGCGAATTTTTTGAAGGTGCATATTGAATAAGCTTAATCCGTTAGCGTTGTCTCTCACAGTACAAGGATTGTAACATCTTAAACTATCCTAGTTGACTTGATAATGAAAGTATTTAGGTAACTTTGGCACGGAGGCTAAGCACTTCATACTTTGTGATGCAATGATGATTATTGAGCGATTTTGACATGACAAGGCATGCTTCAGCGTTATGTTAAGATTTCATGACAAAGAGTTCCTAAGGGAAAGTATATTTGGTCATGTATCTGTGCGATGTGTGAAAGTGATACTAAAGTTAGGCCGCAAGGGCTAAGGGCTAGGTAAGCTAATGATGATGTAAGGATCAAGCCCCTAGTTCTAGTTCTAAATGAAAAGGGATGAGCATTGGAAATTCCTAGATATGATCATAGTGTAAGTGTGTGAATGTGAATATGAATGCATTTTTATTATGGCCGCACCTCGATGTGAGGTTGCCTACGTATCCGTTAGGAATCAGGCCGAAATAGCTCTGGCCGAACCTCGCACAAGTTTGTGTATACCTCAAAAAGGTCTTTTTATGGGTTGTTATGTGGTTAGGCTAAAGGTTGAATAAGAAGGGGATAAAAGGATCAAGACCCTAGATTAGCCCCTAAGGTATGCAACTTTGCTTTTGAATCTTTATATTTTCATGCTTGAGGTTTCTTACTTTTGAGCTCTTTTCTTTTTTATTTTTGCTTTAGCATTTATTTTATTTTTATAACTTTGGGCAATCACGATCATGTGGTCTATCACTCACTTGGCATTCATGTTTCTCAGGCACGGTACCGAGCACTCGATAAGAGGCGCAATCTGAGACGTGTTCTTATCGAAGATATTTTCATATCAAAGACATTGGAACACTTACCCTTTTGTACACTTTATTATTATTATTATTATTATTATTATTATTATTATTATTATTATTATTAATTATTATTATTATTATTATTAATATTATTATTATTATTATTATTATTATTATTATTATTATTATTATTATTATTATTATTATTATTATTATTATTATTATTGCTTTATTATTTTTTTGAAATCACTCAAGCTTTTGAAGTTGCATATGTTACACACCATCCCATCCCTAGGTTAGGTAGATGTAGGTTGAAAACTAAAAGGTCTATCGTTAGACGAGATTCAAAGTGGTTTATGAAGAAAGGATTGCAAAGTTGAAGGGTGAAAGGAGATATAATGTGGCTAAAAAGAGTGAATCAAATCATTGGTATACCTCGTTCTTAGTTTGACATGGAATTTTCTTTTCTTGTTTTTTTTTTTTTTTTTTTTTTTTTTTTTTTTTTTTTTGCAATGCAACGCAATGATCATATGTAAGAAAATAAAATGCTCATTTTATTAAAGGAAAAGAAATAATGATCCTACAAAATAAATCTAAGGATAGAAAAGGTTCCTATGCTAGACTTATTAGGGAAAGGGTAAATAAATAAAAAAAATAGAAAAAATATCATGAAATCTTGTCGTTGAAGCTTGCCTCTTGTCCCTTGGCTTTCATCACTTGGTGTTCTTGCCGACTGGAGGTATTGGAAGCCCGTTATTGTCGATTTAATATTGGATTGCTTCCTTTAGCTTCCAACAGCTCTCAGTAGTATGACCTCTACCTTGATGGTACTTGCAGCGTACATTTGGGTTCCAACTAGGCAATCTCTTCTCAAGTGGGGGATCTTGAATGGGTCCAATAGGAGTAATAAGTCTCTTTGCATGGAGTCGATGGAAGGCAGTATCGTAGCTCATCTCAATGGGGGGTGAAGTCAGTCCTTAGTTGCTTCTTAGATCCTTGGTTATCCATGGCTAAAACTTCACTGAATATCAAAGGTACTAACATTGTCACTAGAGTGGGCGTTTTTGGATGAAGAAAGATTGTTGTTCTTTTTTCCTTTCCAGCCACCGTGGTTGTTATTGTTAGTAGCTTTTTGCTTTGCGAGGTCGTCTTCGATCTCGATACCTATGTCATAGACAGCTCTGAAAGTATTCAAGTTGTGTTGATATTTTAAGTGCTTCGAATACTTTTCTTGGAGGTTCTTGATAAACATCCTTATAGACTCTTTTTCGGTGGGGACCTTAATCATCTTATCGGAAGTTTCCCTCCACTTATTGAAGAAAGAAGTAAAGCCTTCATTCTCTTTTTGTCTTAGCATTTCAAGTTGTGTATAATCAGTTTCGACTTGGATATTGCATGTATACCTATCAATGAAAGCGTTTACCATCGATTTCCAGGTAGAGGTTTTCTCTTTGTCCACGGAGAAGAACCATTGTTGACAAACGATTTCAAGAGATAAGGAAAACAAGGAATGAAAGACTTTCTTATCAATATCCTTAATGTTCATCATAGTTTAAAAGGCTCTGAAGTGAAGATAAGGATTATTTGTCGCCTTGAATTTTGGGATGTCGTTGGCATTGAACTTATGCGGAAGAAGTTCTTTGTCCACTAAGACCCCTTGTGAACTAATGCCTTGAAATTTGTAATCACTAGATAGCTTGCTTAAGCTTTCTTGCATGAGGTCCATATGTTGTTTCTTCATAGGGTGATTGATTTTGAGGGTTAAAACCTTCAATGCCTCAGTCACGGTAGTCAATTGATTCTTGAGTTCGTTGACTTCTTCTTGAGTTGCCATTATCACTTTAGCTTTCCTCTTTTGACGAATCGGTTTTTCAAAAAGTAAGACTTGAATAAAGTGGTTCTTCTTGATTAATCGCCCTTCTCTCCTTGACCAAGTACTGTTGAAAAGGAATTTGGGGATATTCATTGTTAATTATTTGACTCAAACTCTATTCAACATGCAATGGATGTAGGAAGTGAAGAAAGATGATTTTGATGTGAAGAAAAATGATGTAGATGGAGAGATATGAAGAAATTAGGAATAGAATGTACACCCAACTCAAATGACGGAAAAAACTGACTCATGCATGAACCTAAGACATGGTCATGGTAACATATACTCAAAGTGTGTGCTAAGACTAGTGAGTGTAGGTGACATGTTAAGACTCTTGTCATGACCATGTGGCTAGACTATGTGACTAGACTCAAAAAAGGACTTAACGAGGCTTTATTATTAATAAAAATAATCGAATTGATTAGCAAACTATTCAATTAGACACAAAGTGATGACTCGAGCAATATGCTGAACTGTCACCAAAACGGCAGGACTGGCGCCACACTGTGTAGTGTAGCGCCAGACGACAGAGCTGTTGCTAGGCGCTACGCTCCACAGAGTGGCGTTGCAGTCCGAATCTCAGCGCCAATGCTGGAACGTTGATCTAGAACAGCTTTCGGTATTATTACTCTACAGGGTAAGCCCTAAGTCGTACTATGTCAACTCTAATTAAATTATTAGACTCTAATTACCATAATTAATTAATTAATTAATTAATTAAGCAAAGTATTTTTAGCCATTAAGAAATTTATTTTGTTTTAACACAAGTCAAACAAACGGTTAGGAAAAAACTCATAGAGAATGCACAACAAAAAATGCACAATTAGTCAAGTAGGCACAACATGATGCAATGAATTTGCAACCTAACCATGGCTCTACTTCTCTAAAGTTCGGGATATTGGTTAGTCAATAGAGGGTCCATGGTTAATTGTCCGGATGCACCGCGCGGAAGCCTAACCAAGAAGGGTTGGTGCGAATGGATGGGACACCGCGAATTAAGAAAACTCGCTTCCATGGTTCGGTGAATTCAACATTCTCGGATGTACCCTTTGTTGCTCAGAGCGTTCAATCAGTTAGATGGAGCATGAATTCCCAGAGGGTTATGTCCATATGTAGAACACATATGGGTTTCAGAAAAGTGAGAAAAACACAATCAGGAAGTAGGATTGAGCAAACACTGCAAAAAAGCTGGTCGAAATTAGAACGCATATTTCTGGCTCGGTATTAGAGGAACTTGGCGCCAGCAAACAGAGGCTGGCGCCATAATTTGGCTTTAGTGCCTTGCGGCAGAAGCTGTCGCCTGGCGCAAACGTCAAATAATTGGCGATAGATTTTGTTCCCTGACGCTAGTTCCTACATACCTCAGCAGCTTTCTGTGCTCGATAAAATTTTCCAGTTTCGCACAGCATAATTTGGATCCTTGTTGTGAAAGATATTCCTCAAATTTCCTATGTGTAAAAATCCTATGTTTTAACTCATTACGGATGGTCTTTCCGCTAAGATCTTTTTTTATGCATATGACAATAATGTTAATCAAAATTACGCACATAAAATACTTAGAACTTTTCGAGTCTCATCCACTCATTCTAAATCATTCCCGAAATAAATTCAGGAATTAAAATAGAAATCCTCCCTAGTGGAGTCGCTAAAAACTGTAGGGAATATTTCAAGCATTACCCCTAGCTTGAACCCCACTGTGATCATACACTAAAGTACGGTGGCATCCAAAAGGAAAGAAGATAAAGCAAAAGAGTCGCCAATAAGTTTTAGGAACTTGTAAACTGTTTACGAGGTGAAGGTTACACCACTTAACGATCCAGGAGATCGTCAACTCCAATAGGTCTTGAACCATGACTGGTAGTTCGGGGATGAAGGTACAAATCCAACCTAAAAGAGGTTGAACTTGCCCTAATAATAGGCCTCTACTTTATTCTGATCGTATTATGTACGCTTTCTGACTAACAAACAATTAATAGAATTAACCCTAAGCCTGTTTATCTATGTTGGTTGAATAATAATGCACAAACAAAACTATTATTGGCGATCACTTGAATTATAATCAAATTAACCCTGAACAAGATTATTAATTATCTTATTAAGTGTGATTACAAATACAAATTCACTTTAAACATGCATAAAGGCGTGATCAAGCAATAACAATAAATATTATCTAGCAAGATAATAAATAATCATAATAAATTATAATAACAATTATAATCATCATGTTAAAGCATAATAATAACAAGATCTTAGGCATGATAAATAAGATTAATAACAAACCCTAGCACGTCACTAAACATTAAAAATCAAAGCTTTAGCCCTAACATGATATTAACAATCTTAAATACTAGGAAGAACATAAAAGACATCATACTTTAATCATACTTGATATTAAAGTTACCCTAAACATGATACTAAGAAGATCAAAACGCCCTAACATAACATTAGGAATCATAATAACCACCTAAGCATGATTTTTACACAATAACATCAATAAAAACCATTAAAGTACTTACTTGGATGCCTCGTATCTCTTTCTAACAACAAAATACACACGTTAGTAACTTCAAGGAAAATAATAAATAAAACAATTAAATTAAATAATTGAAATAAAGATTTGGGACCAAACCCTCATAAATTAAAACCTTTCACGTCTAGGGCGAAGGCAACTTCGAATATGGCTAGGTGTATCTAGGTCTTGTGAATGCGAAATTTTATATTTGAGAAAAGGCTAGTTTAGAAAAGAGAGAGAAGTTTATATCAAGAATTTCTTGATAAGAGTTGATGGAAAGAGAGAATTGGTAAATGAAAATGGAGTTTTTGGAAGGCTATTTATACAGAAAATCAGCTAAAAAGATAAAAAATCGAAACACAATTCCGACGCGCAAAAACGAGGTTAGCGCCAGACGCTGACATTAGCGCCAAGTGCTAACGCTAGTGCGAGGCGCCAAGTTTAGCGTCAGGCGCTAATGCTGGCGTTTGGCGCTGACTAAATTATTGACGTGTTCTCTAAAATCAGATAAAAATTAACCGTACAGGAGGTTAAAATTGTATTTCCCTTAAAAACATTCTTTTATTCTGATTAAAACTCTAAAAAGTAAACAAAAGTCAATTTATCAATGCTAATTGAATTAGGAATGAAAAGAACCTTCTAGAAGAATCTAGAAGACTAAAACCATTCCTAATTGCATTAGGAATGATAAATCCATATTAGGCCCTCCCCTAGATCATTGGGCCGCATATAAAGCTGAAACCAGGCCCAATTCAGTAATTTGGCCATAACTTTCTCAATGCTCATCAGAATTGGGCTATAATATATCGTTGGAAAGCTCTTTTCTAGCCCTATCCAACTATACTACTATTGGACCCATATCATGAACCAACCAAACTGGATTGGCTGTTTTCTTAAAATAGGTTTTTTAAAACAAAGAGAGGAGAAAAGAAATTAAAACTATCCGCAACACTAAACTTTCCACACTTTCACTTCATTTGATTATGATTCGATGTGAAAGGTACTCATCACCTGGTTTAGTTTTGGGGAGACACAAATGGGTGTCTACAGAAGCCCCCACTTTGACTGAGTTTGGAGAAATGCATGTTTCAAAAACAAAAGTCAAAGTATCAATAAGGACAGAGAATGATTAAGAACGTTCTGCAATCCTAAATCACTCTTGTAACGCCGATAACTGCAAACTAGCGTTAGTTAAACAGATAAAAGAGTTAAGAAACACGTATCTTGCACCGTCGAGCACACGTCTCTAAAGTAACCGATTTGTTGTTGTTTGCTGTTGTTTGTGACAACCTTCCATAATCTATGGGAACGCCATCTTGTTGTTTTGATGTTCACTCGTCTCTGAACAATGGAGCCTTTTTGATATGTCCATGCGCCTCTGAACAAAGAGCTTCTTTTTAATATGTCCACGCATCTCTGAACAAAAAGCTTCTAAATGATATGTCCACGCGTCTATGAACAAAAAGCTTTTAAATAATACGCCCACGCATCTCTGAGCAAAGAGCTTTGATGATTTGTCCACACGTCTCCGAACAAAAGAGCTTGAAATACATGTCCATGCGTCTCTGAACAAAAGAGCTTTATATACATGTCCACGCGTCTCTGAAAAAAAGAGCTTGAAAATAGGATGCCCACGCATCTCTGAGCAAATGAGCTTGAAAATAGGTTACCCACGCGTCTCTGAGCAAAAGAGCTTGAAATAAATGTCTACGCGTCTCTGAACAAAATATCTTGAAAGAAATGTCTACGCATCTCTGAACAAAAGAGCATCTTTTTTTTTAGGATTGTTCACGCGTCTCTGAAGTATAGAGCTTGTTTGGAAATGTTCAAGCGTCTCTGAACAATAGAGCTTTGAAAGGATATGTCCACGCGTCTCTAAACAAAAGATCTTTGGTGATATGTCCACGCGTCTAGGAATAAAAGAGCTTGAATGCATGAATATTAGTTGCGATAATATTCCGAAGAAAAATTTTCGAAGACCAAAGCTTGTCGACCTTTAAAGCTCGCTTGAATTTTTCTTCCGCTATGTCAGTACGTTGGCGCTTTTGATGCTTGTGAACCATTATGTCGGTGCCTATGCTGTTTATAAACTAGTATGTCTGTGTCTCTGCGATGAGCCAATGTTTTAGGCGCTTTAAGCTAAGTGAGACGATCTTTTGTCAGGTCGATCACTTATTGCGATTGTAATTAAGCTGACTACTTAATTATGTCAAATTGCTTATAGGGGCTAACTGGCGTACCAAGGAACCCAAAATTGCTGAAAGAGGTTGAAATATACTACTCTAAGTGATTGAGTGTTCTGTCGACGTTGAAAAGTTGTTGGCGCCACGATTTGTCTTTGTCGCCAAACGCTGAGATTTAGCGCCAGGCGCTAAAATCTGTTGCCAGACGCTAGATGTTTTCGTCTGGCGCTGAAGTAGGGTCTTCCCTATTCTGCTGCACCTGTATTTATCTTTGACTATAGTACTTTGCCAATTCCTTTAATTATTTTAGGGTTGACCTAAGGTTTAATGTCGCTTGACTCATTGACTTGACACGACTCAAGGTATAAACTCGGCTCACTGTGATTGACTCGAGGTTGACTCGACTCAAAGTGAAATGACACGTGTGACTCTGACCCGTGTGTGCATTGTATTATGATTGTGCAACTCGAAAATGCAATAAAAAGCAAAAATTTTCTGTCATTTTTGTGGAGGGTACCGACTTTCTCCTAAAAAAGAAAGACGCAAAAAAAAAAATAAAGAAGCGAAGTTTTTTAAAGGTGCATGTTGAATAAGCTTAATCTGTTAACGTTGTCTCTCACAGTATAGGGATTATAACATCTTAAAATATATTAGTTGACCCGATAATGAAAGTATTTAGGTAACTTGGGCACGGAGGCTAAGTAGTTCATACTTTGTGATGCAATGATGATTAATGAGCGATTTTGACATGACAAGGCATGCTTCATCGTTATGTTAAGATTTCATGACAAAGGGTTCCTAAGGGAAAGTATATTTGGTCATGTATCTGTGCGATATGTGAAAGTGATACTAAAGTTAGGCCGTAAGGGCTAAGTGTGTGGGAAGATATTGTTTATTATAAGAGTTAAATAATGGTGACTCTTAGGCTAGATAAGCTAATGATGTAAGGATCACGCCCCCAATTCTAGTTCTAAATGAAAAGGGATGAGCATTAAAAATTTCTAGATATAATCATAGTGTAAGTGTGTGAATGTGAATATGAATACATTTTTATTATGGCCGCACCTCGATGTGAGGTTGCCTACGTACCAGTTAGGAATCAGGCCGAACGTAGGTCTAGCCGAACCTCGCACAAGTGTGTGTATACCTCAAAAAGGTATTTTTAAGGGTTTTTACGTGGTTAGGCTAAAGGTTAAAGAAGAAGGGGATAAAAGGATCAACACCCTAGATAAGCCCCCAAGGTATGCAACTTTGCTTTTGAATCTTTATATTTGAATTCTTGAGGTTTCTTACTTTTGAGCTTTTTTCTTTTTTATTTTTTCCATAGCATTTTTTTTTATTTTTATAAGTGTGGGCAATCCCGATCATGCGGTCTATTACTCACTTGGTATTCATGTTTCTTAGGCATGGTACCGAGCACTCGATAAGAGGCGCAATCTGAGACGTGTTCTTATCGAAGATATTTTCATATCAAAGACATTTGAACAATTTCCCTTTGTACACTTTTATTATTATTATTATTACGGATTTTTCACCAAATACCACTGAGTTCTTTCGTAATTCACCATATACCACACAAAATTTTCTAATACACCAAATACCACTGAGTTTTTGGTAAATGTCACAACATACCATTAATGACTAACGGACGTTAACACCGTTAGTCATTAAGGCTAATAATTCCACGTGGCAGCTTGTGATTGGTTCCTTTCTAAATTATTTAATTAATTATAAAAAAATAACAAAAATTAACAAAAATTAACAAAAAAAAAAAAAAAAAAAAAAACCTGCTGCCACCACCAAATACCAATCTCTCAACTTTCTTCCATCTCCATTTCTTGATTGTCCATTGCAGAATATCAAGCTCCAATTCCCAGAAAACCATCAAACTACAATGGTGCTATTTTCAATGGCATTCACCGGCGGCAGTTTCATCCTTCTCGGAGCTTGGGAATATCTCTCCTCTTCCTCCCAACCATTGCAACAACCACCGTTGATTCTCCACAATTACCCTTAACTCCGCCGCATCTCTCTCTCCTCTTCATCATCAACTCTCTTCTCTACTTTCTCATCTCCATTTGAAGGATTCTGATGGAATTGAGAATCGTTATTATGATTTAATGCTTGTTCCGATTGCAATTTGTGTGTTTTCTACTATGATTGAATTGGTTTCCCCAAATTCTGGAATCCCTAAATTAGGTCGTGGGTTAGGGTTAATCTTGAAGGGGACTTGGTTTGTACAAATGGGGTTTTTGTTTCTTTCGGATTTGATTGCGAATTGGTTTCCCCAAAATCTGGAATCCCTAAATGGGGTTTTCGTTTTTTTCGAACTTGGTTTGTGCAAATGGAGTGTATTCGTGTTTTGAAAGAAGGTTTGTTGCTGAGGGTAATTACTCGAGTTACCGGCTTTAATGGATTCTTCCGCCATGGATTTAGACGATGAACTAGAAGATCATCACCAGCACCAACAAGACGACATCTCCATTCATCAAATTCATCAATTACACAAGCTCCATGGGTGGGGTTTCAGTCGGGTTTTGGGTTTAAATGGGTGGGTAGGTCGCGACGGGAAAGAGGAGGGGAAGGGAATGGTCGCCGGCCGGCCGGGAAATGGACCAGGCGGCCAGCCGGGGGTAGAGGTCGGTGTTAGGCTGGTGGCAACAGTGGTTGAGTTGGAGGTGTTATTTTTTTTAATTTTTTTTTAAAGTTAGTTAATTAAATAAATAACATTAATAATCACCAATTACAAGCTTCCACGTGGCATAATTAACTTTAATGATTAACACCGTTAACGGAAATGGTATGTTGTGACATTTACCTAAAACTCAATGGTATTTGGTGTATTAGAAAATTTTGTGTGGTATATGGTGAATTACGAAAGAACTCAGTGGTATTTGGTGAAAAATCCGTTATTATTATTATTGCTTTATTATTTTTTTGAAATCACTCAAGCTTTTGAAGTTGCATATGTTACACACCATACCATCCTAAGGTTAGGTAGATGTAGGTTGAAAACTAAAAGGACTATCGTTAGACGAGGTTCAAAGTGGTTTATGAAGAAAGGATTGCAAATTTGAAGGGTGAAATGTGATATGATGTGGCTTCAAGGGGTGCCTCAAATCATTGGTATACCTTGTGCTTAGTTTGACATGGATTTTTTTTTTTTTTTTTTTTTTTTTGTGCAATGCAATGATCATATGTAAGGAAAAGAAATAATGATCCTACAAAATAAATCTAAGGATAGAAAAGGTTCCTATGCTAGACTTAATAAGGAAAGGGTAAATAAATAAAAAAAATAGAAAAAAATATCATGAAATCTTGTCGTTGAAGCTTGCCTCTTGTCCCTTGGCTTATCATCACCTGGTGTTCTTGCCGATGGAGGTATTGGAAGCCCGTTATTTTCGATTAAATATTGGATTGCTTCCTTTAGCTTCCAACAACTCTCAGTAGTATAACCCATACCTTGATGGTACTTGCAGCGTACATTTGGGTTCCAACTAGGAAATCTCTTGTCAAGTGGAGGATCTTGAATGGGTCCAATAGGAGTAATGAGTCTCTTTGCATGGAGTCGATGGAAGGCAGTATCGTAGCTCATCCCAATGGGGGTGAAGTCAGTCCTTATTTGCTTCTTAGATCCTTGGTTATCCATGGCTAAAACTTCACTAAGATCAAAGATACTAACATTGTTACTAGAGTGGGCGTTTTTGGAAGAAGAAGGATTGTCGTTCTTTTTTCCTTTCCAGCCACCGTGGTTGCTATTGTTAGTAGCTTTTTTCTTTGCGAGGTCGTCTTCGATCTAGATACCTATGTCATAGATGGAACTAAAAGTATTCAAGTTGTGTTGATATTTTAAGTGCTTCGAATAATTTTCTTGGAGGTCCTTGATAAGCATCCTCATAGACTCTTTTTCGGTGGGGACCTCAATCATCTTAGCGGAAGTTTCCCTCCACTTATTGAAGAAAGAAGGAAAGCCTTCATTCTCTTTTTGTCTTAGCATTTCAAGTTGTCTATAATCAGTTTCGACTTGGATATTGCATTTATACCTATCAATGAAAGCGTTTACCATCGATTCCCAAGTAGAGGTTTTCTCTTTGTCCAGGGAGAAAAACCATTGTTGACAAACGATTTCAAGAGATAAGGAAAACATGGAATGAAAGACTTTATTATCAATCCCCTTAATGTTCATCATAGTTGCAAAGGCTCTTAAGTGAAGATAAGGATTATCTGTTGCCTTGAATTTTGGGATGTCGTTGGCATTGAACTTATGCGGAAGAAGTTCTTTGTCCACCAAGACCCCTTGTGACATGATGCCTTGAAACTTGTAATCACTAGATAACTTGCTCAAGATTTCTTGCATGGGGTCCATCTGTTGTTGCTTCATTGGGTCATTGATTTTGAGGGTTAAAACCTTCAATGCCTTAGTCACGGTAGTCAATTGATTCTTGAGTTCGTTGACTTCTTCTTGAGTTGCCATTATCTTTTTAGCTTTCCTCTTTTGACGAATTGGTTTTTAAAAAAGTAAGACTTGAATAAAGAGGTTGTCCTTGATTAATCGCCCTTCTCTCCTTGACCAAGTACTGTGGTAAAGGAATTTGGGGATATTCATTGTTAATTATTTGACTCAAACTCTATTCAACATGCAATGGATGGAGGAAGTGAAGAAATATTATTGTTATATGAAGAAAAATGATGTAGATAGAGAGATATGAAGAAATATTATTGTTATTTGAATAGAATGTACCCCCAACTCAAATGACGGAAAAAACTGATTCATGCATAAACCTAAGACATGGTCTTGGTGACATATACTCAAAGTGTGTGCTAAGACTAGTAAGTGTAGGTGACATGTTAAGACTCTTGTCATGACCATGTGGCTAGACTATGTGACTAGACTCAAGCAAAGACTTAACGAGGCTTTATTATCAATAAAAATAATCGAATTGATTAGCAAACTATTCAATTAGACACAATGTGATGACTCGAGAAATATGTTGAATTGTCGCCAAAACGGCAGGACTGGCGCCGCACTTTGTAGTGTAGCGCCAGACGACAGAGCTGTCGCCAGGCACTACACTCCACAGAGTGGCGCTGCAGTCCGAATCTCGGCGCCAATGCTGGAACGTCGATCGTGAACTGCTTTCAGTATTATTACTCTACAGGGTATGCCCTAAGTGGTACTAAGTTAACTCTGATTAAATTATTAGACTCTAATTACCAAAATTAATTAATTGATTAATTAAGCAAAGTATTTTTAGCCATTAAGCAGTTTATTTTTTTTAACACAAGTCATCACTTTGTGTCTAGTTCTCACTAAGTTAACTCTGATTAAATTATTAGACTCTAATTACCAAAAAACACTTAGAGTTTGCAACATGATGCAATGAGTTTGCAACCTAACCATGGCTCTAGTTCTCTAAAGTTCGGGATATGGGTTAGTCAATAGAGGGTCCATGGTTAATTGTCCGGATGCACCGCGCGGAAGCCTAACCAAGAAGGGTTGGCGCGAGTGGATGGGACACCGCGAGTTAAGAAAACTCGCTTCCATGGTTTGGTGAATTCTACATTCTCGGATGTATCCTTTGTTGCTCAGAGCGTTAAATCAGGTAGATGGAGCATGAATTCCAAGAGGGTTATATCTTTATGAAGAACACATATGGATTACAGAAAAATGAGAAAAACTCAATCAGGAAGTAAGATCGAGCAAACAGTGCAAAATAAACTGGTCGAAATTAGAACGCATATTTCTGGCTCGGTATTGGAGGAACTTGGCGCCAGCAAACAGAGGCTAGCGCCATAATTTGTCTTTAGCGCCTGGCGACAGAAGTTGTCGCCTGGCGCTAACATCAAATAATTAGCGCTATACTTTGTTCCCTGATGCTAGTTTCTACATGCCTCAGCAGCTTTCTGTGCTCGATAAAATTTTCCAGTTTCGCGCAGCATAATTTCGATCCTTGTTGTGAAATATATTCCTCAAATTTCCTACGTGTAAAAATCCTATGTTTTAACTCATTACGGATGGTCTTTCCAATGAGATCTTTTTTTATGCATATGACAATAATGTTAATCAAAATTACGCACATGCAATACTTAGAACTTTTCGAGTCTCATCCACTCATTCTAAATCATTGCAAAAATAAATTCAGGAATTAAAATAGAAATCCTCCCCATTGGAGTCGCCAAAAACTGTAGGCAATATTTCAAGCATTACCCCTAGCTTGGACCCCACTGTGATCATACACTAAAGTACGTTGGCGTCCAAAGGGAAAGAAGATAGAGCAAAAGAGTCGCCAGCATGTTTTAGGAACTTGTAAACCGTTTACGAGGTGAAGGTTACACCACTTAACGATCCAAGAGATCGACAACTCCAATAGGTCTTGAACCATGACTGGTAGTTCGGGGATGAAGATACAAATTCAACCTAAAAGAGGTTGAACCTGCCCTAATAATAGGCCTCTACTTTATTCTGATCGTATTCATGTGCGCTTTTTGACTAACATGCAATCAATAGAATGAACCCTAAACCTGTATATCTATGTTGGTTGAATATTTCTTCAAAAAAAATATGTTGGTTAAATATTAATGCACAAACAAAACTGTTATTGGCGATCACTTTAATTATAATCAAATTAACCCTAAACAAGATTATTGATTATCTTATTAAGCGTGATTACAAATACAAATTCCCTTTAAACATGCATAAAGGCGTGATCAAGTAATAACAATAAATATTATCAAGCAACATAATAAATAATCATAATAAATTATTATAACAATTATAATCATCATGTTAAAGCATAATAATAACAAGATCCTAGGCATGATACTAATAAGATTAATAACAAACCCTAGCACGTCAATAAAAATTATAAATCAAAGCTTTAGCCCTAACATGATACTAACAATCATAAATATTAGGAAGAACATAAAAGGCATCATACTTTTAATCATACTTGATATTAAAGTTACCTAAACATGATACTAAGAAGATCAAAACGCCCCAACACAACACTAGGAATCATAATAACAACCTAAGCATGATTTCTACATAATAACATCAATAAAAACCATTAAAGTACTTACTTGGATGCCTCGTATCTCTTTCTAATAACAAAATACACACGTTAGTAACTTCAAGGAAAACAATAAATTAAACAATTAAATTAAATAATTGAAATAAAGATTTGGGACCAAACCCTCAGAAATTAAAACCTTTCACGTCTAGGGCGAAGGCAACTTCAAATATGGCTAGGTGTATCTAGGTCTTGTGAATGCAGAATTTTGTATTTGAGAAAAGGCTAGTTTAGAAAAGAGAGAGAAGTTTATATCAAGAATTTCTTGATGAGAGTTGATGAAAAGAGAGAATTGGTAAATGAAAACGGAGTTTTGAGAAAGCTATTTATAGAGAAAATCAGCCAAAAAGATAAAAAAATCTGAAACAGAGTTCTGACACGCATAAACGAGGTTAGCGCCAGACACTGACATTAGCGCCAAGCGCTAACGCTAGCGCCAGGCGCCAAGCTTAGCGTCAGTTGCTAATGCTGGCGTTTGGCGCTGACTAAATTATTGACGCGTTTTCTAAAATCAGATAGAAATTAACCGTACAGGAGGATAAAATCGTATTTTCCTTAAAAACATTCTTTTATTCTGATTAAAACTCTAAAAAGTCAGCAAAAGTCAATTTATCAATGCTAATTGAATTAGGAATGAAAAGAACCTTCTAGAAGAATCTAGAAGACCAAAACCATTCCTAATTGCATTAGGAATGATAAATCCATATTAGGCTCTCCCTTAGATCATTGGGCCGCATATAAGGCTCAAACTAGGCCCAGTTCAGTAATTTGGCCATAACTTCCTCAATATTCATCGGAATTGGGCTTATAATATATCGTTGAAAGCTCTTTCAATCCCTATCCACTTATATTACTATTGGACCCATATCATGAACCAACCAAACTAGATTGGTTGTTTTCTTAAAATAGGTTTTCAAAAACAGAGAGAGGAGAAAAGAAATAAATACTATCCGCAACACTAAACTTTCCACAATTTCACTTCATTCGATTATGATTCGACGTGAAAGGTACTCATCACCGGGTTTTAATCAGAATTACCATGAGCATAACGGCGGGAGCGATATAACAGGCTACTATATTTCAAGTGGTAGATATCAAAGCTTCATTCAACTTACTATTGGGACGCCCTTGGCTTCATGACCTAAAGGTCGTCCCTTCATCTCTCCACCAACAGGTAAAAGCCATAGTTAGAGGAATTCCCATCACGATCGATGCTTCACCTGTGAGGATTAAAGCTATAGAAAATCCAATCATTAATGTGGAGCACGATGAAGACTTGTAGGGCTTTAATGAAGAGGTCTCCTTAATCGAGGAGGATGAAAGGACCCCTCTCTGTCATGACCCCCACTCCAAATATGACAGTAAACGCTATTCTAAAGAAACAAGGACATTTTCCTAGAGTGAGTCTAGGAGAGAAGAAAGGAATAGCAAAATCGCTGGAATTACCTGGCCTCCCTAAGTTAGACACTTTTGGACTTGGTTTTGAACCGACTCGTGAAGATCTAAAGCGAGCCTAGGAAAGGTCTAAGGCGCGTAGGAACGCTCGCATCCAAAAGAAAGCAATCCCAATGGATCAGTATCCTCTTACTCTCAATGGACAATTCATAAAAGAAGGAGATGAATATCCATGTTACGAATTTCCCGAACCTTTTGTTGTAAATGGCATAAGGCATCAGGGATTCGAAATTTTCCTATATTGCTATTTTCTAGATTAAATCCCAACTCCCATCCTCAAGGAGAAAGCACCCCCATGCTTTGACTTTAATGTCATGGGATTAATATTTGTGCGAGAAAAAGATGAGCCGACGTACATAGAGGATAACTCCTTGCTCATCCAAACGGTCCTACAAAGCAAAAACTTTGACCCCTCGAAGCTCATTACTCCAGCAAAAGGATCATTACAAGGGTGGCGTAAGACAGTCAAGGTGACTACTCCAAGTGGAAGGAGAATCTCCATAACGACAGGGCAAGGATCGATGTTCGAAGAGTCGTCTGAGTCAGAGTCAGAGTCAGAGTCTTTTCCTGTATAGTCATCTAAGTCCTTATTTGTAGTACCCCCTTCTTCTATCTCTTCCCCTAGAATAGTTAGCAATCAAGTCCCTGAGGACATTTCTCTTTTCGGTGTAATGATTTATGAGTTTAATAATATGTCTTCTTCCGCTTACTCCTCATGCCTTTCTTTAACCCAAGATGACGAGAATTGCTTAACTAACAATGAAAATGACAAAGAACTTATTAAAGCAATGGAAACACATGAAAAGAAAACACTGATAATCGAGGAAACTGAGACGGTTGATATCTCAAAAGATTCAACCGTTAAAAGAGAAGTTAAAATTGGATTAACACTTAAAGAACAAGAAAGTACCGATTTAATCAATCTACGTAAAGAATTTATCAATGTATTTGCTTGGCCAACGTCGTCTTAGTTTCGAAAAAGGATGGAAGGGTAAGAATGTGTGTCGAATATCGAGATCTAAATAAGGCAAGTCCAAAGGATGACTTCCCTTTACCACACATCGATATTTTGGTAGATAATATAGCAAATCATGCACTTCTCTCGTTCATGGATGGATACGCGGGATACAATCAAATTCTCAAGGCAGAAAAAGACATGGAGAAAACAACCTTCATAACACCATGGGGTATTTACTGCTATACAGTAATGACATTCGGGTTGAGAAACGCGGGTGCTACTTACCAACGAGCAGCGACTACCTTGCTCCATGACATGATGCACAAGGAAGTTGAAGTACATGTGGACGATATGATTGTGAAGTTACAAGATCGCCCAAGCCATCAAGTAGCCTTGAGAAAATCCTTCGAAAGGCTAAGAAAATACAATATGAGGTTGAACCCATCCAAGTGTGCTTTTGGAGTCACCTCAGGCAAGCTTTTGGGTTACGTCACAAGCTCTAGAGGAATAGACATAGTCCCAACCAAGATCAAGGCAATCATGTCAATGCCACCGCCCAAAACCGAGAAGCAAATTCGAGGATTTATTGGCCGGTTGCAATACATAAGCAGGTTCATATCAAAATTGACAACAATATGTAAACCAATATTCAAGAAGCTTACAAAGAATGTACCAGTAATGTGGGATGATGAGTGTCAAAAAGCCTTTGAAAAGATCAAAGCCTATCTTGCAAATCCTCCCGTATTAGCACCAGCACTTCTAGGAATACCTCTTAGGTTGTACTTAACAATCACCAAAGAAACAATGGGAGCCATGCTTGCACAAGAAGTAGAAGGTAAAGAAAATGCAATCTACTATCTAAGTAAAAAGATGCTCGAGTATGAAGTACGCTATACACCACTTGAAAAATTGTGCCTCGCATTGGTGTGGGCCACAACTAAGTTAAGACATTACATGCTCGTGCATGCAGTCTTTGTAGTTTCCCGAATGGATCCAACTATCTAAGTATTTTTTCGAGAAATCTACACTCAATGGGCGCATATCAAGATGGATAGTCAACTTAGCTCAGTTTGATGTAAGATTCATTCCTCAAAAAGCTATCAAAGGATCTATGGTTTTAGATTTTCTAGCAGACTTTCCAATAGAAGATCCAACTCCAATACACGACAATGAATTTCCAGACGAAGACTTGATTGTCACAGAAGATGATACTTGGACCTTATACTTCGATGAAGCCTCAAACAAAAAGGGATTTGGCGTTGGAGTATTACTAGTATCACCTAAAGAAGAGCATGTTCCAATCTCCATAAAGCTATATTTCGACGTCACTAACAACGCTGCCGAATACGAAGCATGCTTAGTAGGCCTTGAAACAACCTTGGCATTGGGAGTGAAGAAATTACGAATATTCAGGGACTCTTCGTTGATCATCAACCATATTTCTATGAGATTGAATGTAAGGAGCAAAAGTAGAAAAGGTAAAAAACACGTATCTACCTAGAGAGGAAAATCAATTTGCTGATGTCTTGGCAAGACTAGCCTCAATGGTAAGGATTCCTACGGAAATCGAGCAAATGCCCCTAACTATAGAAAAAGGCATAAACCGGCTTATATTTAAGCTATAGAAGATGATGAAGTGATCCAAGATGAAGAAGAAGAAGAAGAACTGTGGTATACAGATATACTTAATTATGTCACCAAAGGAGAATACCCTTCTCATGCTGACAAAAGAGAAAAACGAGCATTAAGACTCTTGGCTTCCCAATACGTACTCATAGACAACGAGCACTACAAGAAAAATGTCTTTTTGTAGCGATTATTTTATAGCGATTGTACATTCGATACAATATGCAAGTATGTTTGTGAAATAATTAAGGAAGTCGTATCATTTTACAATCACCATGGTTTTCCCATATAAAATCGATACGGAAAACATAATAATACATATCCATACTATTTCTACACATTTATATAATTTTGAGAAATCGTATCATTTACAATTGCCACTAAATCCTTAAAATTGATACGAAAAGTCTTTTAAACACTAGATATATAATATTGTTTCACAAAGAATACGTAAAATATGTCATAGCTTATTGGTGAAACATTTAATATAAGAGTTTAAGGTTGCATGTTCGAATCTTGTAAATATCATACGCATGTTTTTTTTTTAAGAAAATGAGTTAAACATTTATAGTGATTGTAATCACTACAATAATCACCACGATTGGATGTAGTTTTTTGTATCGATTATTGAGGTCAACCCCAACGATATTTAAAACCACTACTAAAGGCTAACGCAACGAGGGATATTGTATCGAATGATCATTCGTTGGGAAAGTTTTTGTTGCAATTACAATTGATACTAAAGGTTAAAATAACCGCCACGAAAAGGTTATTTTCTTGTAGTGGAGTTCCATAAAAGGGTACCTAAGGGTCGAGCTCTCTTATGTGTAGGAAAAAAGGACGCTCAAAGAGCAATGAGAATAGTCCACGAAGGAATTTGTGGAACTCGCATTAATGGCAAAATGCTAGTCCAAAAGATAATGCAAGAAGGATACTATTGGACTACCATGAAAAAGGATTGTCATCAATATGTAAAAAGATGCCCTAAGTGCCAAATTTATGCCAATTTACAACATGTTCCTCCATCTCTACTCTACACCTACACTTCACCATGGCCATTCTCTACATGGAAAATTGACATTATTGGTAAAATTACTCCCCTAGGAACAGGAGGTCATGAATATATCCTAATAGCAATTGATTACTTCACATAGTGGGTTGAAGCACAATCATATGCTAAACTCACTGCAAAACATGTAGCACTCTTTATCGAAAGAAATATAATTTGACGATATGGAGTCCCACATGAAATGATAAGTGACAATGTAACTCACTTCTAAGCTGTGTGTGAAGAATTGTTACAAAAATATGGCATTCAACACCATCATTCTACTCCTTATAGACCTCAAGCAAACGGGGCAGTTGAAGCGACTAATAAAAATCTAAAGACTATCATGGAGAAAATAACAGTAAATTACAAGGATTGGCCTGAAAAACTCCATTTTGCACTGTGCGGTTATCGCACGTCAGTTCGCACATCAACAAGATATACGCCATTCTCCTTGGTTTATGGAATGGATGCCATACAACTTGTAGAGTTAGAGATATCATCTCTACGCATTGCATTAGAAAGCAAACTCGATGAAGCTGAATGGACTAGGGCGAGATATGAGGAGCTAATTCTACTTGATGAAAAACGACTAGAAGCTCTACATCATACTCAATGCTATCAAACTCGTATGGCTAGGCATTTTAATAAGAAGGTCAAGACAAGAAACATCAAAGCAGGAGACTTGGTGTTAAAAGCATTAAGGAAAAATGTTTTAGATCCAAGGGGCAAATTTAGGCCTAATTGGTCTGGACTCTATATTGTCTAAACAATCCTATCAGGAGGTGCAGCAAAATTAACTTATATGGATGGCAATGAGTTCTTGAACATGACAAATCTTGACCAACTTAAAAAAGTACTACCCATAATTACTTGAGTAGGATACTCAAGAGAGCTACGTTTGGCCTGATTCCTTAAGAAAGGATACAGAGGCAACCCTTTACGGGTGCGGCCACTTTACTTTTTGCAAACCTCGCACCCCTGATGTAAAAATAAAGTCGACATAAATTTAACGAAGCATCGACGTCACAGAAAAAGTTCCGTCGCCAGCCGACGACGTTCGTTGTCTGACGCCAGATTGCCGCAGCTGGCGCCAGTCGTAAAAAAGCGGCGCCATTTTTCTAGGAGTACCTGGGAATATTTTGGTGATTTTCAGAAAATTTTCGACTTCCGTACTCGAAAAAAATTTCTAGAAAATTAGATTTTCAGTTTTCATTGCTTTAATAAATTAAATTTAAAGGAGATGATTTAATTAAAATAGTTGAAATTTCATTAATAAAATACACTAACAAATTACATTATTTATGGAATTTAAATAAAGCTTAAATAAAACAAATTAACTTTAAATTTAAATCTAAGTCTAATAATTGAAAGTTAAGCAATGCTCTAATCTTTTCTCTTTCTTTGCTCTCTTCCCATTTTTGTCTGCATCCTCTTCATCATCCATGACTTTAGCTGATAGACATCCTTTAGAAGACCTACATTCAATTTTGGAGTAAATAGTTTCTCCCTTAGCTACGACTCCATGTTTCTTCTCTGCCCAAGCCTTCTTCTCTGAAGTCTTAGCTTTTCTTTTCCCTCATCCTTTGTAGAACTCTTCTTCTTAGGTATTGTAGGTATGTTGAATTCAACCTTTTCACCCAAGCGTTCCTTAACGGGAATGACTTTGTCACCTAGACGACTCTTCACATCAGTTTTACTCTGATATTTCTTCATGTCATTTGAAGGTTTCTTGAGAAGCCACCTCTTCACAACATTGGGCAAGGAAGGAGGAACCTTTTGGGTAATCATTTCCCATAGAGGTCTAGCGCTCCAATAAGTATCAAATTTTTCTACTTCTTGAGAAACGAGGAATTAATAGGGCGACGAAGATCCCTAGAAGGAATTGTTTGAATTAGGTCGTATTGTCTTTTTACCCTGCAGGAATAATAAAAAGTAATCTTGGTTAAGCTTGGAAGACGACAGAAGGGTTACTTGTTGACACCAACCATTTTTTCTATTTTCCACCAAGGGGTGATCCACTTGATGGAAAATTTGCAAGAAGCAAACACTTTCTTCCATTCGTGGCGCCCCATTTTAGAGAAGCGTTTCTTTCTACTCACGAAGCAATTTGGAGTATATTTTTCAACATTGTCAGGAGGACTAATTAATTCTAGTCTCTCCATTAGCCACATCTGCAAAAAAAATTCAATGCAAATAAATTAATATTACTATACAAAAATATGTTTTTGATTTCTGTAATTAAAAATATTATTTTTCTACCTGTAATAAAATTGGAGAGCCCCGAAAAGGTGCTTTTGGATTTCTCTTCAATTCATCAAGACTAAGCATAGTCTCTCCAACAATTAATGGAATTGGATTTCTCCCAGATTCAATTTGCTACAAAATAGTTGATATAATTGCTTGATCCTCATTAGTTCTACCACTAGTGAGAAGATATTGTTTAAGCATGCAAAAGAGAAAAGCCCTTCTTCTATAAACATGAAAAGACTCAGAATAAGGTCTATCAAAATAATGACGTGCAAATTCTTTCAAATTAACTATGCTACCATCTACTATATTTGTTAGATCTTTGTCTTTCAAATTAAAGAAGCGCTCAAAATCCTTATAATAATATTCATTTATTCTAGGGATTACTTCAAGATCTACTGCAGGGAAGCCTAAGATAGCACCGAATTCTTCCGGCAAAGGGTTAAATTCATCACACCCTAGTCTAAAACAATGAGTATCCACAACCTAATATTCTAAGGCGGTATGAATGAAATCTATATCAAGATCTTCCCCCATGACACCATAAATACCCCCCCATATGAAAAAAGTCTAATTCTTTTCTCTCCTTGGCAGTTGGAGACCGACACCATTCATGAGTGAAGTTGATAAAGCTCTTAGTAATTAAAGGCATGATTATTTATTCAAAAGCTAAACTATATTTAATCTGTTGAAATTATAAAGAAAATTGGCTGATCAGGAGGCTATTTATACACAACATCGACACAGTTTCAATCTGGGAAAGGATTCGGAGTCAGCGCTCATCTGCGCTAGACGACAGACTCTGGCGCCTAACGCCAGAGCTTGGCGCCAAGCGCTAAGCTGTAGCGTCTGGCGCCAACGCAAAACGCGTGACGCAAGGTGGCGCTGACGTGTCTTATCAAGCGAGCTTTTCAAAAACCGCGTTTTTCTGGCCGATTCGAGTCTAAACAATGGCTTTACGATTTTTTTATCCTAATTATATTAATTATATTTTTTGGATTTTATTTAGACTTAATTTTTAAGTTTTTTTTTCGTAAGTCCAATATTTTTATTTTTCATTTTTTTTCTTTTTTCGGGGAGAAAGTCGGATACCCTCCATCAATAATAAAAATGACGGAATTTTTGCACAAAATTATTAATTATCATAATTCTTTGCACGCACAAACATGCACATAAAAATGAAAAAATAAATGTTAAATAAACTCACAATGTGTATATACAAATATGTCTAATAAATTAGTCTATTAAAGGCAAAGTTCTATACAAGTCAAAATAAAAAAACACAGGCATAAACTACGGCGCCGGAGGACGCAGATGATGAGAGACGCCCATCATATCATAAAATTGCGCAGTACGTGGAGTAACCTCTCCACCAACTCTAGCTCCAGTCTCCTCGAAAGGTGGAAAACTCAGCTCAAGACCCGTCCACCTAAGATTGCCCTAAGGTTGTGGCTGCGGAGGCTGCTGTGATGACAAGCCGACCTCGTACATCCCACCACCTCTAAGAGCCGAGGTAGCCTCTCCCTGGCCTACCGCCCAGCACGTGCACCCTTAGATGAAGAGTCAGAGCCCTCCACCGCCTCGGTCCGAGCAGCCTCAGAACGACCACCCTGACCGCCAAAACTAGTACGGCGATGTCTCGAGCTAGATTGTGCCGGGTCTCTCCGGACCTCAGGTCTCGTCCGGGTACGAGAAGGAATGGGCTGACCCTACAAGAAGAAACTAAGTTAGAAACAATCAAAATAGAACCAACAATGCAGAAATAAGAAGGAAGGCCACCTCCTAAACGGCATCGTCGCGACGACACGTAGCCACATTCCTCATCCGAACGAGCTGGCTCTGGAAGGCATCTATACACCGTGCCATCGCCGTGACCACCTCGCGTGATAACTTTCAAAGAAATAAAGCCAATAACAATGCATAACATACATGAACAAAATTGCAAATAAATAAAGCTTACCTGAGTCTAGTGACGAGGAATCGACCGCTCCACGAAGCGCTCGTCCTTAGGAGCCGGAGGAATCATCTCCTGGATCGGCTCGTATGTCCCCTGATAATGGATGGACATACAAGGTGGCACGAACTCAGTGGGTCCAGCCTGACAAAAGCAAAATCAAAGTCAGTAAAATATCACTTGGGGGCTACTTAACCAAAAGTAAAAGATGAAAATCATACCGCCACCTCCTCAGCCATAATAGGGGCTGGAGCTAACAGCAGCAGAAGCTCCTCCTCATAGCACCGCCCAGGGATTGCATAAGATCGCCAAGGGGTGCTAGCCCTCTCTAACATGCTCACCAGCCTCGCGCCATTGAACATAAGACGCGGCGGAGGAGCAGAAACGACGAAAGTGTCTGAGGAATGCTAAATAGCAACCCTCTCTCAAAAATATGCAATCGCTCCATATGTCCCTAAGAAGTAGCGACGCTCAGCGGTGTACTGCGCAGCTAACCTAAGGACAACCAAGCCGATCCACAACCAATACTGCACGTCAGGCTCCTGCGAAGAATGCCTATGAGATAAAATTCTACTAAAGGTAATACGAAAGTATTCAACTATACAAAGAACCATACCGAGATGATCTGATCTCGGACATAAGCAGTAGACATCCCAGCGCAACACCCTCCCAACAGGCGCTCACTTGAAACCCGCGGTCGGCGAAACAGAAGGAAAGTACTCGTAGAACCAGATCTACAAAAGGAAAAAAGTATCAGCAAGTGTTAACAAAAGCTTAGAGATAAACTTTATGGGAGATAAAGTATACCTCTACTAATCTCCAGAAGCCAGACAGAGCGACGTTACCCGTGAAGGACCGGTGTCGACACAAGTCTCGCAACGCTCGGACAAAGTCAGCATAGGCCAAGCTGGCTAGTCGTAAGTCCCGATCAAGTGAAGATCACGGACCGCGGGTAGGTAGTAAAGCAGTAGTCTACTACCATTTTAAGGGGAAAACGTCCCTGACAGCAAGATAAGCACAAAGATACGCACTCGCTGCTCTCGTGTGGTCGCATCATCCTCGAAAGCTACCATCAGAGTCGATCGGCAAATGCATTTAGCGCTAAACTGAGTTGACTCTACCTCAGCATGAGCCCGAACAACAATTGGACCCAACATCTCCTCAACCTTAGGTGAGAAGACACTGATCTCGCTGTAGAACGGCAGTGCAGTAGAAATAAACTCCAGTCCCGTAATGAGACTGAAGTCGGTCGAGGTGACCATCATCTCACCTTAAGGGAAGTGGAAAGTTTTGGTGGTGTCCCAAAAGAACTCCACCAGGCGCGAGCCACGTGGTGACCCCCGTTAGAGACAATCATGGCCTCCAAGGTCTCGAAAAGCGCAGTCAATCCGCAAGACTCCCAGAGAAGTCTCACCTCTCCATCGACGCCGATGTGTATCTTATACAGGTCGCCCAGGGTATCGCAACCCGAGCTATGGTAGCGCTTCCTACCAACCGTGATCCCACGTCGCACCCTCTCAGAGATGTGGTGGATAGGGGAGAAGTACAGAGTCCGCGCATCCCCTTCTGGGAGGGGACCAAGAGAAGTAGACCTGTCGGCATCCTCCTCTACGGGCTCATGCTCCCATAGTGTGTCTTGGGACCGTGAACCCGAACCTCGCTATCTAGCCATACTACATTATGCAAAATAAACATAAATTAAGGTTCTATAATATCTAAGGTTCACCTAGCCGCATGATACTATGTTTGCAAAAAACAGAGTACGTAGTACTAAAACAGAGCACAATTTTAATTTGAGCATGCATGGAATTTTTCAAGCATCCAAACAATTTCTGGCAATACTATAGTAATTATCGTGACAAATTGGACAAGAATTGCTAGCAAAAACATCAAGAACAAGCCACATTGTATATCCGACCTTAAGCGGTCAAAAAATGGTGATTCGTTCGTTTTTTAACCAAATTGAGTTAAACAAGTCTCAAATTACTCCCAAGGAAATATATAAACATAATCAAGAAATTTCATGGCATAATATTTGACAAACAAACTGAATTAAGCATTATAAGTTTCAAATTTTTAAGAAATTCGTGAACAAACATGTGCAAAATTCATCAAAATCGGAGTGAGTTTGGAGAAAAATTACACAGATTGGGAAAGTAGATGAAAGAAGCTTTGATTGGCAAAAAACTTGAGCAAATTCGGTTGAGAAACAAGCAAGAACAAGTAAATTGAAGCTTAGCGGTGATTTCTCGAACAAAAATGAGCAGCAGCAGCGGAAATCCCAACTCTAGCGCCAAGCGACAGGCCTTGGCGCTAGAAGATAGAATTTAGCACCTGGCGCTAGAGCCAAATATGTGGCGCCAGTGATATTTCAGTGGCGACAGAATGCCCAGCCACTCAAAGCGGTTATTTCGACCTCTTACATCATTTTTTGGGTTCCTTGGTAAGCTAGTTAGCCCCTCTAAGCAATTTGACATGATTTAGTAATTGGCTTGATTACAATTTCATAAAGTGGTCGACTTGATGAATGATCTTCTCACTTAGCTTAAAGCGCCTAAGCACTGGTTCATACAGCAAAAGCACCGACATAATGGTTCATACAGCAAAGGCACTAATACAATGGTTCATATAGCAAAGGCACCGACATAATGGTTCATACAGCAGAGGCACCGACATACTGGTTCACAATTAAGAAAGCACCAACGTACAGGTTCAAAAGCAGCAAAAGCGCCGACGTACTGGCATAGCGGAAGCAAAGTTCAAGCGAGCTTTAAAGATCGACAAGCGTGGGTCTTCGGTAATTTTCCTCGGAATATTATCACAACAAATGATGATAGCTTTAGGCGAGGATATCTTTGACAGCATTCCCTAGCTTGCGGAGAGTTGTCACAAACAACTAGAGGTGATTTCAAGCGAAGTTATCTTCGATTGTGTTCCTTGGCTTGCGGAAGATGGTCATAAAGCGCTAGAAGGTGGTTTCAAGCAAAGCAATCTTCGATGTGGTTCTCTAGCTTGCAGAATTCTATCACAGCAGAATTGGAGGCAGTTACAAGTGTAGTTGTCTTCAGGCAGTATTCTCTAGCTTGTAGAAGATCGTCAAAACAAACAGCGGGATGGCGTTCCCTGGCTTGCGGAAGGTTATCAAAAATACAAATGCAGTAACAAATCGGTTAATTCCAGAGACGTGTGCTCGACGGTGCAAGATACGCGTTTCTTAACTCTTTTATCTGTTTAAATAACGCTAGTTTGCAGGTATCGGCGTTACAAGAGTGATTTAGGATTGCAAAATGTTCTGAATCATTCTCGGTCCCTATCGCTACTTTGACTTTTGTTATTGAAACTTGCGTTTCTCCAAACTCAGTCAAAGTGGGGGCTTCTATAGACACCCATTTGTGTCTCCCCAAAACTAAATCCAGTGATGAGTACCTTTCGCGTCGAATCATATTTGAATGAAGTGAAAGTATGGAAAGTCTAGTGTTGCGGATAATTTTTATTTATTTTCTTTCTCTCTGTTTTTGAAAATATATTTTAAGAAAACAGCCAATCCAGTTTAGTTTGGTCCATGAAAAGAGTCCAATAATGGTGTAGTTGGATGGGGCTTGAAAAGTGCTTTCCAACGATATATTATAAGCACAATTCCAATGAATAATCAGGAAGTCATGGCCAAATTACTAAATTGGGTCCGGTTTAATATTTATATGCGGCCCAAAGATCTAGAGGAGGGCCTAATATGGATTTATCATTCCTAATGCAATTAGAATTGATTTTAGTCTTCTAAATTCTTCTAGAAGGTTCTTTTCATTCCTAATTCAATTAACATTGATAAATTGACTTTGGTTAACTTTTTGGAGTTTTAATCAGAATAAAAGAGTGTTTTTAAGAAAATACGATTTTTCCCTTCTGTACGGCTAAATTTTATCAAAACTAAGAAAACGCGTGAAATTTTAGGGCCTGACGTTAGGGAGTAGCGTCAGGCGCTAATGGTTGGCGCCTGGCGCTAATATTCAACGTCTGGCGCTAGCCTGTTTTATTCTCGTCGAAATTCTGATTTGTTTTTCTATCTGTTTGGCTAATTTTCTTTATAAATAGCCTCTTAAAATCTCCGTTTTCAATCATCAACTCTCTAGTTTTCTAATTCTCTCTCTACAAGAATCTCTCCCTCTCTCTCTTTCTCTCTCTATTTCTAAACCAACCCTTTTGCATACAAAATTCCGCATTCACAAGATTAAGAAACACCTAGCCAAGTTCGAAGTTGCCTTCGCCCTAGATGTAAAAGGTTTTAATTCTTGAGGGTTTGGTCCCAAATATCTCTTTCAATTATTTAATTTAACTTTTTATATTTTCCTTGAAGTTACTAATGCGTGTATTTTGTTATTAGAAAGAGGTACGAGGCAGCAATTAAGTGCTTTAATTGTTTTCATTTATATTATGATATAGAAATCATGATTAGATTGTTATTATGATTCCTAGTGTCATGTTATGACGTTTTGATCTTCCTAGTATCATGTTTAGGGTAAAAGTTATAATATCATATATGCTTATTATGATTTCTGTGATGCGGCATCCTAATATTCATGTTAGTATCATGTTAGGGTTAAAGCTTTGATTTTTATTGTTTAGTGACATGGTAGGGTTTTTTATTAATCTTGTTAGTATCATGCCCAGGATCTTGCTGCTACTATGCTTTATTGTTAACATGATTATTTTAATCATGATTATTTTAATTATTATTATTATGATGATTGTTATTATGATTATTATTATTTTGATTTATTACGTTGCTTGATTTTTATTGTTATTGCTTGATCACACCTTTTATGCATGAATAAAGGGAATTTGTACATGTAATCACGCTTAATAAGATAATTAATAACATAGATAAACAGGTTTAGGGTAACCTAATGATTGTATATTAGCCAGAAAGCGCACATGAATACGATCAGAATAAAGTAGAGGCCTATTATTAGAGCAGGTTCAATCTCTTTTAGGTTGGATTTGTACCTTCATCCCCGAACTACCAGTCATGGTTCCAGACCTATTAGAGTTGACGATCTCCTGGATCATTAAGAGGTGTAACCTTCACCTCGTGAACGGTTTACAAGTGCCTAAAATTTGTTGGCGACTCTTTTTCTCTATCTTTTTTCCCTTTGGACGCCACCATACTTTAGTGTATGATCACAGTGGGGCTCGAGCTAGGGATAATGCTTGAAATATTCCCTACAGTGCCCAAGTGTCCGGCCCGACCATGTATGCTCCCGCCCAAAGGCGCGCTCGCCTGGGCGGGGAAGAGAGTTCGCGCCCGAGTTTGCACCCGGCCGGGCGCGAGAGAAGCTATCACTGAATAAAAGGCGAGCCCGATCAAGCGGCCCTTCGCCCGATCGGGAGCGAGATTTTTAGAGTTGATTCCGGCGATTTGTTTTTGTTTTAATTATGATTAATTGTTTTAGATATAAATACGATTTTAATGCTTTCGATTAGTACTTCTTCTCTTAGAATTTCTCTCTTTACTTAGCTTTAGTTTAGTTTCTCTTTCTCTACAACTTTGTTCTTAATTCAACTCCTTAATTCTGATTACTTTGGTAACGATTTCTTCTAATTTAATCTCAATTATTTTACTTTAATTATTTCATCATATCTCCTTTAATTGCCTTGTTTAGTTTATATTTAATTATGTCTGAGTAGTTTTTTTCTAGGGTTTATGGGAATCCATAAATAATATGAAAGGGGTAATTTATTGTTATTGATTATCAACGCTAGATTAATTTCCTATTGATTGATTTAATGCTCTGTGACTAGATTAGGCCTGATCTTTTATGCATGAGTTTGATAATATTGATTCGAGATTCGAGAGATGAGAATTGATGTTTAGGTCTAGTTTCAATAGGCAAGTTAATTTATAAATGGTTAAGTCGAGATTCAAGAGATGAGATTTAATGCCGGTAAATTAATTATGTTATTGTAATACGTAGGGAAAGCCCTTTATGATCTGATTAATTGATGCATTAATGATTGATTATTATGTTTTACCCTGGAATGTTATTTATTGGTGAACCTATGCCCTAGGTCTTTTATTCATTATTTTTCTCTATTCTTATTCTTCTCTACTTTTACTCTTAGTAGTTTAGTTTCCTTTCACCAATATATTATTTTTTTACATAATAATTTAGATTGCTTTAATTATTCAGGATTAGAAAGACCAGTTTCCCTGTGGATTCGACCCTACTTCCCTATCTGCATTAGTTAGAGGATTTAGGCATTACTTTTGATTGGGTAATACTATTTTAGTCTGTCAGTGAAACGAAACATGTACCATGACACGGCAGTGGGTCCACCGTGGCACGGTACAGTACAACGTGGCACAGTACAGTACACCGTATCACGGTATGGGAAAACGCAGAAATTACACGAAAAAAGCACCGTGACACAGTGTTCAGTACCGTGTCGCAGCACCAGGTACCGTGCCATGGTGGAATTTGACGCAAAAAAACTTTGAAAATAGCACCGTGACACGGTGCCAGGCACCGTCAGACGGGGCACACTCGCGTGACACGGTGCTTTTGCATTGTGTGCGGTGATTCCAGTTTTTTTACCTATTTTTAAAATCATCATAACTTTTGATCTGTAACTCGGAATAAGATATATAATATATCATAGGAAATATTATCAATTCTATTTTTTAATACAATTATAATCAGGTCAAAATGATATGTAGATTTAAAGATATAGCCGTTTTAGTGGAAGGGTGACGGTTTTGGGCCGAGTTTAGTGTTTTGCTCATAGCTTGGAATTGGGCTTATGATATATGGTTAGAAAGCTTTTTTCAAGGCCTATCCAAAAAAATAATAATTGGATAAAAATTATATACCCATAAAATCAGTTCAGCTCGGTTTTGTGACGTGGATACGAAAAGTGGAAAATATGTTATGGTTTAGGGAAATGAGCTAGAAATTGGATTGGTTTATGAAATATATTGGATAGAACATGGACTATTGAATTTGGTATTTTTCTAAGCTTAAAGAAACCTACCGGATGATACTTTCCATGCTTGAGGAAAGTCGACATATGATTTTGGCGCTTTTCAATGCTTGAAGAAATCTACAGGATAATACTTTCCATGCTTGAGGAAAGTCGACATATGATTAGATTGAAAGTCTCTGTGTATCGGGAACCTTGAGTCGTGAAATGATAGTGGTTTGATTGTCCCCGAACGTGGGCTATAGAAGGTCCGCTTGTCCCCGAACGTGGGCTGTAGATGGTATGCTTGTCCCCGGACGTGGGATGTAAATGGTCCTCTTGTCCCCGGACGTGGGCTATAGATGGTCCTCTTGTCCTCGGACGTAGGCTGTGATTGAGACCTGCAAAATAAAATTTGCGAAAGGACTCGTATAGACTATGATTTACTTGACCAACTGGCGTGACACGACATTACATGACATGAGTATAACTTTGTGATTGTGTGTGTATAGTTTGAGTGTGTGTGCACAGACATAAGCGGTCGAAAATGCAAAAAAAAAAAAAAAATGAAAAAAAAATTCCTTCACTTTTGTCATGAGATGAGTAGAGGGTACCGACTTTCTCTTGAAAAAGAAAGACGTGAAAAAAAAGTTTTATTTACGAATTTCCCTCGATGAGAAAATTTTAAAACATTTTTTAATTTCCTTAAAAGAAAAGTCATGAGAAAGAAAAAGAGTTTTGAACTTCTTCGTTGAGCAAGACGAAATGAATCGCATGGATTAAATTTCTTGTCTTGAAATAATTTATGCACGATGCACGTTCTTAGGCCAGGAGGCTAAGGACATGTACATCATGTGACACTATAGATGAATGAACTTAGGTCATGGAGCTAAGCATCATTTATGGTGTAAAGAAATGATCTTGAACTTCACTTAGGTCTTGAAGCTAAGCATGTATATAGATGAAGTGATTATTGCATAATGAACGTTGCGTAGGTCAAGGAGCTAAGAACGATATGCTTTGTATGATTACAAATCATTGATATATAAATGTTTCTCAGCACATTATGTGATGCATGAAACAATGAACATTGCTTAGGTCGGGAAGCTAAGCAAGTATACAATGTTTCTTTTAATGAATGTTGTCTTGAAAGATGATGAAGCATGCACAGTGTTAAAACAAGATTTTATCAAAAAGGGTTCTTAGAGGGAAGGATGATTGATATGGATATGGATGTGTGAGTGAAGTGTGTGAATGTGATACTAAGGCTAGCTGCAAGGGTTATGGTGATGGAAATAGATGTGAGAAAAGTCAAAGATGATGACTCTTTAGGCTGGGTAGGCTAAATGATGTGGGTTCAAGCCCCCAAGTCTAGCTCTAAATGGGTTGGGGTATGCATTGGATATTCTTTTACTCGATCATACATGGATATGAATGTGGAAATGAAAGTAGATATGAATGTGGCCCCACCTCGATGTGAGGTTGCCTACGTATCCATTAGGAATCAGGCCGAATGTAGCTCTAACCGAACTTTGCACAAGTGTATGTACACCTCAAATAGGTCTTTCAAGGGTTGTAATATGGTTTAGTTGATGGTTTAAAGAAGAAAAGAGTACAAGGCTCAAGACCCGAGAGAATCCCCAAGATGTGTAAATGTGAATTTCAAAATTTTGAATTTTGCTTTATTTATTTATTATTATTCTTTTGAATCAATGTAGGAAATTTCAGATCATGTGGTCCATCACTCACTTAGCATTCATGTTTCTCAGGCACGATACCAAGCACTCGATGAGAGACGCAATTTGAGACGTGTTCATATCAAAGACATTGCAACACTTGCCTTTAGACATTGTTTTATTGTTGCTTTGCTGCTTTTTTTTTTTTTACTTGCTTTTTGAATGTTATACAATTACACATCTTCCAATCCCAGGGTTAAGTGAATGTGGGTTGAAGAAATGAAGGCCAAACCTTAGACGAGACTCAGAGTGGTTGATGAAGAAATGGAATGTGATTGAACGGTTAACAGGGAATGACAGGGTTACAAAGGTGCCTCAAGTCATTAGTGTACCTTGTGTTTAGTTCGGTGATTGATTTTTTTTAAGAATGAGTGAATGAAAAATGCTATGATCAAGATGTAAAAGAAATTGCTCACATGAAACATATAAAAATTTGAAATGGAAAATCTATGCTAGATATGAATGGGGGAATGGAGATGAATGATAAAAAAAAAGGAAATAATGAAATATTGCACAAAGGATATGTTCTGCGCCTTGTGTTTATTACTTCTTGCCGCCTGGAGGGACACCAAGTCTTGAATGACGTCCTTCAAATTCCAACATTGATTTGTAGTGTGGCCCCTTCCTTGATGGTACTTGCAATGGGCATTGGGATTCCATTTGGCGCTCCTTTCTTCAAGTTTTGGATCTGGAAAGAGCCCAATAGGTGTGATCAATCCTTGACTGCAAAGGCAATCAAAGGCCGCATCATAAGTCATTCCTAAAGAAGTGTAAGTTCTTTTCTTCTTGGGCAATGGAGCATCAAGAGTTAACACTTCATTGAGATCAATTTGGCTTATATTGTTGGTAGTATTTTCGTGACGAAGAAGAAGGATGGTCGTTCTTCTTGTTTTTCCAAGTGTTATTATAGTTACTACCAGCAGTCTTTATTAGATCATCCTCGATATTGATGCCAATGAAATATACAGCTTCAAAAATGTTCAAAGGAAGAAATTTGAGATGTTGCTTGTACTTGTGAGTCAAATTTTGGATGAAGAGGCAAAGCATCACTTTTTCTTTGGGAGGATCTACTAAGAGTGCAGCTGTTTCCCTCCACCTGTTCAGATAAGCAGTGAAGCCTTCATTCTCTTTCTGTTTGAGAATGGAGAGTTAATATCAGAGTTTTTACTTTGAATTTTACACTTGTAACGGTTCATGAAAATGTCGGTTACATCTTGCCAAGTCGCAGTACGCTTGGCATCTAGGGAATAAAACCATTGTTGACAAGCATGTTCTAAGGAGAGAGGGAACACCGTAGGGAAGAGTGTTACGTCCATTCCCTTAAGAGCCATGGTTGCAGAGAACGCCTTTAAATGGAATATTGGATTGTTAGTAGGCTTGAACTTTGGAATATCAGTAGTGGAAAACTTTTCAGGTAGTCTATCCTTCACATCCAAAGGAGTGGAAGGTCGTTCCACATAGGTGAAATCCTCATAAATCTTGCTCATTTGCTCTTTGATCTTGTCCATTGCAGCTGCAGTAACATTATTTTTCTCTACTGTGTTGACTCTGGTAGTGAGTGCTTGTAACATGTTAGGCATTGTCTCAATGGACTTGTTAATGTTCTCAATATCTTCCTTAATGGCCATTGGGACAAACTGAAAGTAGTTTGAAGGTGATGATTGACGTGGAGATAGAAAAGTTCTCTTTAAACGCCTCTTAGGTCTAAGAGATTGATGTAGTAATGACTCGAACCGTACCAATCTACCCCTGCTCCTTGACCAAGTGTTGTGAAATAAAACAAACGCACTTAATTGTTTGATACATTGCTCAAGATAGGAAAAAAAGTCAATTTAAAATAGGTGAGATTAACTCCGATCCACTCATCTTTTATTAAGACGGAAATGGGGGTGCATGAACCTAGTAAACGATCATAAACGACATGGTGTATGACTCGAGTAAAAACAAATAAAGAAAGTGTGTGGACTATACTTGATTCATGAGTGATTAAGTGATGTTATAAGACTCATGGTATGATCGTATGGCTAGACATGTGAACAGTAACCAAAATGACTGACGCGAGGACCAAATTAACACAGAAGACTAAAAAAAAAAGCTGACTAGACTTATTTCCTAGACACCGTGACACGGAAAACTATACCGTGTCATGGTACAAGCTGCCGTGACGCGGTGATCTTTTTTTTTGGAAATCCACCGTACCATGGTAAACGTTCCCGCGGCGCGGTGGATACTGACATGGCACGATAAATTTTTTTTTTTAAATTTTTTTTTTGGCTGGAATTCCACTGTGCCACGGAGGAAACTGCCATGACACGGTGAACTTTCCCGTGGCACGGTGGATGCTGACGTGGCACGAAATTTTTGTTTTTAGTTTGCGCTAATTACAAAGTGAGTACAGTCCATTGGCAATCGTTAGTCATAAAATAATCCACCATAGTCAAAGAAAGATCATTAAGGTTAGGATCAAAACGACCAAACATAAAACACGGAGGCACAATGATGCAAAGAAATTGTTCGCAACCTAGGGTCAAGTTCTATATTCGACTATGGTTAGGTTTATTTGGTGTCAATAGGGTACCATGGTTATGAGTTTGGACGCATTAGCAAGGTAGCCTCCCTTGAGAGTGTATGCCAACGGGCGGCTCTGCGAGTTCGTGATGAAATCGAACTCGTCTCCACGGTTTAGGTTGCTTTGAAAACTGGGATGAACCCTTATTGCCAGGAGTGTTTTTGGGCTGATAGAGCTTAAACCCCCCAGGGCTAAGATGTATGTAGAACACACACGTTTTTTTCAGAAAAATCGAAGGAAGCTGACTGTGAGAAGAGAAAATAAGCAACCGAACTGATTTAAGAACTGCCGTGACACGACAGAGAGCACCGTGTCATGATACAGCACACCGTGTGATGGTGCACTGCACCGTGACACGGCGGAATTTGTCGTGGCGCGACAGTCAGAAAATTTGACTGCTGCCCTGTTTTCCTTCGTACGCAATTATGTTATTCAATTTTTCCTACGGGATAGGCCTAAATGCGACGTTAAAACGTTTATGCTTATGCAAAAATACCAAATTAATCACAGCAATATTTTTCAAGAATCTTTCAAGTCTCATCTACTCATCTTAATTAAATACCGATCACTCAAATCGATAAATAACCAAGAATCCTCCCAGTGGAGTCGCCAATTTGTAGGCGTGTTCGAAGTGCGCCTACGTTAAAGCATGTTGTGAATATGCTTGGCACTCATAGGAACTGGGAATTGACATTACGATTAGGGACAACAATTAGGGACAAAGCAAAGTAGGGAGCCGCCAACAAGTTTTTAAGGAACTTGTAAACCGTTCACAGATCATAAAAGGCAACAACGATTAAGGGAAAACAAAAGGCAACAACGATTGACCCGTGAAGGTTACACCCCATTCATAATCCATGAGATTACTAACTCCATATGGTTCGAAACCACAAAAGGAGAATCAGGGATGATGGTACGAAGTGAGTCACGGAGTCACATTCTCCCGTATTGGCCTCTACTCGATTCTTATAGTGAAAAATGATTCCTTCGATCTCAAAGGCATGCAAACAAAGATTCAATTTGCTCCAAACTATTATCAGGTTAAATTGGTTTAATATTAATGCAACACATTATTCTAAAATATTAATGATCACTTCGATTAATAACAAGATTAAAAAGGAACCTAAACCGGTTGTCCAAATTATCTTATTAGGCGTGATTTTTAATTACATATTCCTTTTAACATGCAATATGGTGATCAATAAATAAAATAAACATCAATATTGGAAGCAATTCAACAGTAATAGCAATAGTCAAATCAAATATAAAATAACCTAATCATGATACTAGCAATGAGAAAATAAAATAAGTTATTAAATTAATTAATTACTCACATTCCGTGTGTTCCTTTAAATTGCTACATCATGAATAAATTGTTAGTAACTTCAATAAAAAAATATAAATCAAATGGAAATTAAATTAAATAAATGTAGATTTGATTTAGTCCAAACCCTCAGTTATTGGTACCTTTCACGCCTTGGTTTAAGGATGGAACCTCGGGTGTTGTATGGACTCCTTGGAGTGCTTATGGGAAGAATAATGTAATTAGGAATATAGGTTTGAGGCTTAGAATATGAGAGAAAGAGAAGAGAATGATTTTTAGTGTAAAAGAGAGAAAGAGAGAAGGATTTGATGCCCCGAACTGCAAAAAAGGAGGGGGGTATTAATAAGGAAAATGAGTAGAGGGAACACACGGAACCCTAAAAAGATAAAAACCCTAAAAAATAACACTGCAACATGGAAGAGAACATAGTTCATGGTGCCAAGCACCGTCAGACGGGGGAAGGCACCGTCAGAAGGGGGAAATCCTGTGACGCGGTGGAAAACTGGAGTTACACGGGAAATATTTGACCAACGGGAAGTGAAAACGCATGAAGGGTTTACGCGGAAAAGACACGAGAAAATTCTGTGACACGGCACACGTACTGTGACACGGCAGTGTCCACTGTGGCACGGTACAGTACACCGTGTCACGGTAGGGGAAAGCGCGGAAATTACACAGAAAAAGAACCGTGACACGGTGTTCAATACCGTGTCACGGCACCAGGTACCGTGTCATGGCAAATGTTTCCTTGCAATAGTGGAATTTGACGCGAAAAAACTTTGAAAATAGCACTGTGAAACGATGTTCAGTGCCGTGACACTATGCCAGGCACCGTCAGACGGGGCACACTCTCGTGACACGGTGCTTTTGCACTGTGCGCGGTGATTCCTGTTTTTTACCCGTTTTTAAAACCATCATAACTTTTGATCCGTAACTTGAAATAAGACATATAATATATCATTGGAAATAATATCAAGTCTATTTCCCAACCCAATTAAAGTCAAGTTAAAATAATTTGTTTATTTTAATATATAGCCGTTTTAGTGGAAGGGTGTCAGTTTTGGGCCGAGTTTAGTGTTTTACTCATATCTTTTTCGTTATAGCTCGAAATTGGGCTTATGACATATGGTTGGAAAACGTATTTCAAGGCCTATCCAAACAAATAATAATTGTATCAAAATTATGTAGCCATAAAATCAGTTCATCTCGGTTTTTTAATGTGGATACAAAAAGTGGAAAATATGTTATGGTTTAGGGAAATGAGAGAGAAATTGGATTGGTTTATGAAATATATTGCATAGAACATGGAGATAAGCACTCCAAATATTAAATACTCAACCCGACCAATAACGGCGGTGAAAGGTGTTCATAATCGGGTTTGGTTTTGGGGAGATATTTTTAGGTGTCTACACAACTTAAAAAACATATAAGATAAAAAATAGAGTATATCAGCAAATGAAACAGAACATATCAATCAACATAGAGAATATTTCAGCTTATAGCATTTGATATTTTACCCAACTCAAAAAACATTTAGACCAAGAAATAAACATATAATCTAACTAAGATAACAAATAAGCCAATCATATAAGCTAACTAAGATAACACATAAGCCAACTCAAAAACATGTAAGATAAAATATAGAGTATATCAGCAAATGAACAGAACATATCATCCAACAAAGAGCACATTTAAGCTTATAGCATTTGAGATTTCAACCAGCTTAAATAACATGTAAGCCACTTGTAGGCGTCGTTTGAAGCGCGCCTGCGTTAAGCATGTGTGAATATGCTTGACACTCTTAGGAAGTGGGAATTAACATCACGATTAGGGACACGATTAGGGACAAAGAAAAGTAGGGAGCCGCCAACAAGTTTTTTAGGAACTTGTAAACCGTTCACGGATCATAAAATGCAACCACGATTAAGGGACAATGATAGACAACAACGATTGACCCGTGAAGGTTACACCTCATTCATAATACATGAGATTACTAGCTCCATATGGTTTTGAACCACGAATGGAGGATCGGGGATGATGCTACAAAGTGAGTCATGGAGTTACATTCTCCCGTATTGGCCTCTACTCTATTCTTATAATGAAAAGTAAATCCTGCGATATCTAAGGCATGCAACAAAGATTCAATTTGCTCCAAACTAAAATTAGGCTCAATTGGTTTAATATTAATGCAACACAGTACATATATTTCTAAAACATCGTGATCACTTCGATTTATAACCAGATTAAAGGAACCTAAACCGGTTGTCCAAATTATCTTTTTAGTCATGATTTTCAATCGGCATAATCATTTCTTGACTATGCAAGCGATCAAAAGCAGCATCATAAGTCATTCCCAAAGGCATGTAAACCCTCCTTTGCCTTTGGAATATTTGAGAGGGAGCATTAAGAGCCAACACATCATTGATATTGACATTGTTGGTAGCATTATTGGGCTTGGAAAACAAAGAAGAAGGAATGTCGTTCTTCTTGTTTTTCCAAGTGTTGTTGTTATTATTGTTGCTTCCACCATTCTTCATTAGTTCATCTTCAATATTGATTTCCAGAATCTCGACTAGAGAACAGAACTGCTAGCTATGACCCCACTGCTCATTAAAAATTTTGTCAAGGCAAGGGTCATACTACTAAGAAGTGTTGGAGGTTGAAGGATGCGATCCAAGACCTGATTGATGCTAATCAACTTCCTATCCCTCCAGGGGGCAAGAAGCCTAACATTCAAACATGTCCTCTTTCTGATGCTTTGGCTATCATGGGAGATGAATTCTCCTTTGATCCATCAACACTCATTCAATCTGCGATTGAACCTCTGCCGGAAGTTGTATTTGTCTTGAATTATGAACAAGTAAATGGAATTTGGGATAGTGACGATGAAGACGTCTATCTCAAAGATAAAGCCTGTTCATCTCTTGGCATAAGTAAAGATGTTTGGGGAGACCTTAAGGTCAAGGTTCTCACCAGAAGTGGACGGTTGCAACACCCTAGTCCACCTCCACCACAATCACAACCAATAGTTGATCTCATCAACCCTGTGAACAATGATGTGGTCAAACAATTACAAAAGACCAAGGTGGAAATGAATGTATGGAAGCTACGAGAAACTGTTAGATCTATGTTGATTAGTAAATTGCGAGAGCCAGTTAATCATGTTATTTATGCAATGTTGATTGTTGATTGCCATGTTTTATCCCAGAATATTTATTATTGGTGAACCTATGACCCTAGACTTCTTTATTATTGAATTTTCCCTATCCTTAATCTTCGTAATTTAATTCTCCTTTCATATTAAATATTTTGGTTACTTAATAGTTTATATTATAATATTTAATTAGGAATAAATTGACTTGTTTCCCTGTGGTTCAACCGTACTTCCCTATCTAATTTAGTTAGAGGACTTAGGTAATTTTTTTGATTAGGTGATACGACTTTAGCCTATCAGCTTATATGTTCTATTTGTTGGTGTAGACACCTAAAAATGTCTCCCCAAAACCAAACTCGATGATGAACAACCTTTCACTATCATTATTGGTCGGGTTGAGTATTTAATCTTTAGAGTGCTTAATCCATATTTCCATTCAATACATTTCATAAATTAATCCAATTCTTAGCCCATTTCCCTAAACCATAATTTACTTTCCACTTTTCGTGTCCACCTCACAAAACCGAGAGAAAATGATTTCGTGGCCCTATATTTTTTTTATCCAAATATTATTTGGTTGGATAGGCCTTTCAATAACCTTTCAAATGATATACATAATCCCAATTCCGATATGAGCAAAACACTAACCTCGGCCCAAAATAGACACCCTTTCACTAAAACGGCTATATCTTTAAATCTACAAATAATTTTGACTTGTACCTAATTAGGTTGAAAATTAGACTTGATAAGCTTCCAACTATAAAAATTATATGCCTTATTACAATTAACGGATCAAAAGTTATCATAGTTTTAAAAACGCGTACGAAACTGGAATTACCTCGCAGTAGCTAAAATGCTGCGTCACGGCATATGCTACTATCATGATTAGATTTATTTATATTTGATTTGACTAACAATATTATTGTTGAATTGCTTATATTAATGTTGATTTTTACTATATTTTATGATCATCATATTGCATATTAAAGGGAATATGTTACCCATCTAGGAACACTTGACTAATACTCCATCCAACAAAAAATTCGCTCGGGTCTAAAAGTAACATCTTTAAAGGCATCACAATCTTGCGGGGAGAATAATTTGTTTCATCCCGTACTGTCTCATTACCCTGCAAGGAAAAACATAAGTAGTACTAGATAGGCCTAAAAGCCTAATGTAAGGGCAATTAAGACTATTCCCAATCATACTATTTATGTTCCACCAAGGAATCACAAGCCGTATGTTAGGAACCCCATGACAGAAAAACGACGTCCATTCCTCTTCGTTCTTATGCTTATAAAGGATTCGACGTAAAGGGAATGTCTTTAGTCCATTAGCCTCAAGGTTTTGAGGCTGATCAACAATTCGCAAACGCTGCATGAGCCAAATCTGAGAAAAAAAAAATAAAAAATTTGTTTGCGCTTTTTTACACAAACAGGTGGCTCGCGCAACTAAACCAGTTGCGCGCACCCTCCGCGCGCAACGAAGAAGATTGTGGGGGTCATGCCAGTGAAACTTCTTAACTTGCGCTGATAAACGCCGAAAAAAAACGTACATGTAATAGGAGTGGACTTCCCGTGAAAGATTTTTCGTTAGGATCTCCTCTAAGGCGATTCAAGCACAGAATGGTTTCCGCCAAAACCAAAAGAGCGGGTGAATGGAATCCCTCTATTTGCTCTACTATGGAAACCATCGAATAATCTCTGTATTCTTTGCCTGTCCTAAGTAAACAATTAACAAAAAGACAATAAACATAAAGCACGAATTTTAAAGCAATGTTTAGTCATGTTGTCACCAGAGGCGACGAAGTGTTCAATAAATTGAATTAAGTTCACGCCTTCTCAGTTCCTATGTTGGTTTATCATTGTCGGAAAAACCAAAAAATCTTTGAAATATAGGTTTGGTATCCGACAAGGTAGGCGAATAAGTCACAGGGAGAGTGTTTGTAGGGAAATCTAGCTTAGCAAGTCCTCGAAATCACCAGGAAGGGGGACAATTTGGTCCCCTCAAAACCGGAAAAGATGGTGGTTAGAGTCCCAATGGTTGACAACGACATGAAGAAAATCAAAGTTAACCACTAATTGCATAAAATTCAATAAAGGGTCTAAGTGATAAGTTTTGAAAGCTAGTTTGTCCTCGGTTGAAAAGGAAGTGACCCATTGCTTCAAACGTTGTTCAAAGGTCTTCACCATTGTTCAAAAAAAAGAGAGAGAGAGAATAAGAGTTTACAGAGATTAATTCTTTTTTATTTCTTATGTTACTAAGCGAATGAATGCGAGATGATCAACAACCTACACAAAACCACATTTAAATAGACCCAAGAGGGGCAAATTTTCTGCAAATTCGGCTTAAAGGAAATTTTCGACGGGTGGCGCGCACAACTCCTGAGTTGCGCGCGATACCCGTACGCAACAGATTTACATGCGCGCGACATCTGCGCGCAACTCACACAGTTGCACGCGTCTCCCCCTGACGCGACATGTAATTTTGGTTTATATCCGTATTTTGGTTCATATAATAACGGAATCTTCACGAGATCTTGACTTTTAAGATGAATCATACGACTGCCTTCTAACACTTTGTGTCCCTTTTCTTGCCTAGTTTCTTATTTTATTTTATTATTTTATTATTTTCTTAATTTCTGTTTATTTTCTTTATTTTCCTTATTATTATTCCCATTTTCTTTTTCTTTTTATTTTATTTATTATTTTCCTACTTCTTTATGTTCTTTTTCCATTTTTTCGCCTTCTTTTTTATTTTTTGAGTTTGTTTATTTTTTCGAGATGGGTAAGTCAGGAACCCTTTCCCTCCCTTGAAAGTTTTTCGCATTAATGTACACATGGAAACAAAAAAATAATAATAATAATAATAATGACATATATATACAAATGTGTCATATATATAAAAAAAAAATTAAATATACATCGGTTTCCTAAAAAATATTGTAAAATGTGTACTAGAGGAATCAGGGTTCTCGGTGACTACTAGACGGTTGTTGCACATCTTGCAAAATCCAAAACGAAGATTAATACATGAAATGTAATAACTTCATTGTAAAGAAAAAATAAATAAAACTTACCGCGATCATCCTATGATCACGGCATGACAAAGTCACGAGGGCTCTTAGATAAGCAGCTCGGAAAGCACGTAAAGTCCTCACCAATGTCGTTCACAGTCTCTCGCGGAACCTATTCCTAGAATACAAGGACAGTTAGTAAAAAAATGTATATGAAACAAAAAATAAATAGAAATATTTAAGTACATATACATAAAAGGTATACCGACACAACCGTCTCAGGTACGAACGGTATCCCCTCGTCATCCTCGGGTGCTGGAAGGGTCTCACAAATTACCGATCCGACAACATCAGTATAGGTGATCTCTGCTGTAGGGTCAAAGTTCCGAAATATAAATAGAAACACGAAAAAAAAGAGTTAGAGTACTAACCGGAACAAAAGCCGGAAAATGAGTCAGCATAGATGCTATAAATGCTGGATAAGAAGCATCAGGTAGCACCAGCTGCTCCGCTAGATAACCAAGGATCTCTTGAGCTCGTTCCTCGGTAGACAGTAGGTTCGGACGCAGCATCCGGATCGGGGGATCCGCAGAAACCAAAGGCTCCTCGGTCGAAAGCTGCTAAAGAACACGCTCGCCTAAAAACCAAGCGTCGGTCCTCTGGACAACCGAGAGTCCCTTATAGAGGGCCAGGAAACGGCAACGAACCACGCTAGACCGGATAACCTGAAGAACTCCGATGATCAAACTCCAAGGACGGAGATCGATCTATAAAACACAACCACATGAAAAATCGTTAAAAATGAATAAAATCAAAAAAACGAAAAGAGAACATGTAGTTGGAATACTCACCGATGCATGAGTCGCCGAAAGAATCCTCTGACAAAAGTTGCCGGTAGAAGTAGCTCGTCTCCTCTTAATCACGACCAATTGATGGCTGATAGGAAAACGAGTAGCCTCAAGCACCCTGGGGGCTAAGAAAGGCACATATAAATATCCCCAAGCCTAAATTCGAGAAAAGATAAGCCTAAAGGAAAAAAATAAAAGTAATAACCGAAAAAAGCATAAAACACATACCTCAAAGATACGACCATGCCATGTAAGCGAGATCCGAGGCACTTCAGTAGCTGCCGCGAAATCTATGACCCGAGTCGCCTTGCCCATAGCCGTAAGAATACAGGCATACGACACCTCCGCCCAACTCAGGTGACCTACTTGCACCAAATCGTTGAGGCAAATAAGTAACTCAATGGCAAAACGCTCTCCTCGATCACTCAAGATGGTGACGGAAAGAACGTGGGCAATGTATATCCGAGCCATCTGTTCAGGTGTACAATGTCGGTCAAGCTCGTCAGCCGACAATTCATCTGCATGAATTGAGTACGGACAAGATTACGCGTACACGTGATGGGCCAACGCAAGACGGTCCCCCACTAGGTCGGGCAATCTCTCGTCTGACCCCTTAACGAGCTCTATAACTACAGGTTCATCTCCGAAAGGAAAAACCAGTAATCATAGAGAATTCGAAAGGGGTAACCGTTATCTCTCCCAATAAAAAGTGGAAAGTGTTGGTGGAATCCCACCATAACTCCAGCAATCCACGGAGGAAAGCTGAAGATGTAGACTGGCTCGATAAATCCCAACGAGTCGCCAGCTGGGAGTCAATCCCAAAAAGTGCTACAATCTCCTTTGCCACCTCGGGAAAACTCTCGAAACGGGCTCGCGGGTCACCAAAGCTTTACAAACGCATGTTAGGCTAACTCTAAATAAAAGAATAAAAATAAAAAAAAACGGTTACGGTTTAAAAAGGAGAAGAAACAAAGGAAAAGAGAAAGAAACGAAAGCACGGAAAACTAACGATGTCGCTCCACCCTCGGATCGATCGTGGTGGTCTTGGTCCCACTTAAGGACCCTAGGGTCCCAGTTGGAAGGAGCCTCCCAAACCACCTCCTCCTGGCGACGTCGATCAGTCGCGACGCGTCGCTCTCGAACCTTCTTAGCATCGACAAACGCAGGCGAGTCCATGCTATGACGGATAAAGTTTCATTAATTAATTTATTTTATTTCTAAACTAAACTAATATACATATTCTAGACCCATTTTGGTAGCATAACGACTACTGATAGGGCAAAACACGAAAATTGAACGACACCCATACTTGGGTGCTACGATACCTCCAGTTAAACTCAGTAAATGGGGGCTTTTAACAACCACAAAAGCCATCCTATACCCATTTCAACTAAGCACTCAAGGGATTATATTCCAAAATCTCAAATAATAAACTAATTCTAGACGAATAACAATAATATAAGCATAATTATCGTCTAACAAACAATTTTGAAGTTCGAATATGGCGAAAATAGGGTAAGTATACACTTCGCGCCAATTAATTCGGATTTAAAATTTTAAAAATGTTAATTATGGAAGAAAAGCTAGTTCTAATGCTACAATTATTTCATAATTAACAAGTATAACCAAAATGGGAAAACAAAATAACAGAAAATCAAGAAAAAATTTGAAAAAAGGCAAGAACGAACTTGAAACATGAAATGCTCATTCAAGGTTCAACGAACTCCGTCTGTTGCGCGCGGCACCTGCTACGGCAGAATGCTCGAAACCCTAAACCTAATTATTCCTTATAAATACGAGCTTAAACCATGGCTTAGACAAACATAAATTAACCTAAAACTCTGGCGAATTAACTTGTGACCTTGTGCAACCAAGCCCTCTTGTCCTAAACACTCACCCTTTCGATACTTTATTCCTACGGTGGAGGTTCCCCAAAAAGAAGGAGTCCATAAGTGTTCTAAACGGAGATCTAGCAAAGAGAAGTGGTAAATTCCCGAGCACTTAGTTAAATCACCTTCTTTTTCTTGTTTAAAAGGACTTTAATTAATTAATTAGTGTTGTTTGATCACCTTTAATATAATTTATTAATCAATTCCACATAGTATCTTGCGTTAAATAAAGATTAGAATTGAATTAAATAATTGTTGGTTGATCACTTCACCCAAGGCGAGATTCTCTTGTCCTTTTCACGAATTTAATTAAATAAGAATAACGACATTACGATGTAATTCCTACGTGCATTAATGCTTGTAAATAAAATCAACTAACATAGTTTTAGGAATCACGTTGCACATATTTTTGGAGTTGAAATTATAAAAAAGGAAGAGCTAGTAGAGGCCGTACTAGGGCTAGGATTATGATTCCCCTTTAAAAGGAACGTTATCTTTGTACCCTCGCTCCCGAACTCATTTCTGGTTTATAGACCAATTTGGGCATGGGTAAACTCATAATTTTTTCTAAATATGCCATGAACTCCACATGGAAAAAGGCATGAACAAGGTTTATGAGTTTTCCTAAAACTCATTGGCGACTCCTACTTGTTTCTTACAAAAAAGTGTGATGATAGAATCAATTCTAATTCAAGGTCCCTCAAACAGTCAGGAATTCAAATCCTACTACACCTTAACAAGTGTAAAGTCCTAGAATTTAAGTGGCCAAGGGCATTTAAGGAGAGTACCCCTTACGATGGGATCAGTCTCCTTACACAGGATTTGTCGCCAAGCGACAAACCTGTCGTTTTGCGATGCAGAAGGTTTTCCACGCATTTTCAACGCGGAATCTACTTTTTGATAAAATTAAGTCGTAAAGCCCGTACGAGAAGTTCAATAAAAATACCTCTTTTATTCCAAATAAAACTCATAAAACATAATTCCCAATCCTAATCCTATTAAGATTTCAAAGAACCTTCAAGAAGATTCTAGAAGACTATTATCAATCCTTACTGCATTAGGTATGATAGTTCATAATAGGCCCTCCTCTAGATTATTAGGCCGCATATAAGAACCAAAACGGACCCAGCTTAGTATTTTAACAATGACTTCCTCATTATTCATCAGAATCAGGCCTATAATATATCGTTGGAAAGTTATTTTCGAGCCCAATCCAACTACACAATTATTTTGACCGTTGTCATGGACCAAATTAAACTGGATTGGGTATTTTCATAAAATAGAGTAGGTTTTCGAAAACAGAAGAAAGAAAGATTTTTTAATAAAACTAACCACAACATTAGACTTTCCACAGTTTCACTTCATTCGATTATGATTCGACATGAAAGATATTCATCACCGGGTTTGGTTTTGGGGAAACACAAATGGGTGTCTACAAAAGCCCCCACTTTGACTGAGTTTGGAGAAACGCAAGTGTCGAAAACAAAAGTAAAATTAGCGATAGGACAAAGAATGATTCAGAACGTTCTGCGATCCTAAATCATTCTTGTAACGCCGATACCTGCAAACTAGCGTTAGTTAAAATAGATAAAAGAGTAAAGAAACGCGTTAGTCAAACACACCTCTCCATAGGTAACCGATTTATTGCTGCATTTGTCATTGTGAAAACCTTCCACAAGCTAGGAAATGCCATGTTGCTATTTTGATGTTCACTCGTCTCTGAACAAAAAGCTTTTTTTGATATGTCCACGCGTCTCTGAACAAAGAGCTTTGAATGATATGCCCACGCGTCTTTGAGAAAAGAGCTTCTTTTTTTGTTTGACAATTTTCCTCAAGCTAGGGGATACCGCCTGAAGACTGATACGCCTGTAACTGTCTCTAATCTTCACTATGATAGTCTTCTGCAAGCTAGAGAATACTATCGAAGATTGCTTCGCTTGAAATGATCTTCTACCGCCTTGAGAACATCTTCCGCAAGCTAGGGAACATGATCGAAGATTTCTTGGCAAGATGCCATCCCCATTTGTTGCGATAATATTTCGAAAAAAAATTACCGAAGACCAACGCTTGTCGATCCTTAATGCTCCCTTGAACTTTACTTCCGCTATGCTAGTACGCTGGCGCTTTTGCTGTTTGTGAACCATTACGTCGGTGCTTCTGTTGTTTATGAACCATTATGTCAGTGCCTTTGCAATGAGCCAATGTTTAGGCACTTTAAGCTAAGTGAAACGATCATTTATCAAGTATATCACTTAATGTGATTGTAACTGAGCCGATTACTAATTCATGTCAAGTTACTTAGAGGGGCTAAGTGGCGTACCGAGGAACCCAAACTGCTACATGAGGTCCACATAAGCACATTACAGGGCCAAAACACTTTGTCGCCGCACCATCGCCTGCTGGAAGTTTTTGTCGCCATAAATTTTTCTTGTCACCAGACGACACGCTTTGTCGCCAGGCGAGAAATTTGTCGTCTGGCGATGAACTCGGGATTTTCGAATTAATCCGCTTTCTTCTTCATTTCGCCGCCGCTGTTGTTTTTGTTCGTGAATCGCCTTAAGCTTCAAATTACTCGTTCTCGCTCATTGCTCAACCAAATTCGCTCAAAATTTTTGCAAATTAATGCTTAATTAATATAGTTTCCTAATCTATGTAATTTTCCTTCAAACTCGAATTTTGTGGAATTTTTGCATGTTAATTCACGAATTTTCAAAAAATTCGAAACTTACTTTGCTGAATTTACTTTGTTTATTGAATTTTTTTACCATGAAATAGCTTTATTATGCTTATATATTGCCTTCAGAGTATTTTGAGACTTGTTTGACTCAATTTGGTTATGAAACGAGCAATTCACCATTGTTGAACCCCTTGAGGTCGTGAGAACAATGCGGCTTGTTCTTTGCGTTTTTGCTAGCTATTCTTGTACAATTTGTCACAATAATTTCTATAGTATTGAAAGAAATTGTTTGATTGCTTAAAAACGCCATATATGCTTGAATTGAATACGTGCTATGTTTTAGTAATACGTACTCTAGTTTTTTGCTAACATAGTATCATACGGCTAGGTGAACCTTAGATATTATAGAGCCTTGATTTTTTTTATTTTTAATAACATAGTATGGCTAGATAACACAATTCTAGTTCGCGGTCTCGGGATACTCGACGGGAGGACAAGCCCGTGGGTGAGGGCGATGAGCTATCCTCCTCTCTTGGTCCCTTTCTTGAGTGGGATGAGTGGATTCTGTTTTTCTCTCCTAAGCACCACATTTCATAGCGGGTGTGTCGAAAGATTGTTAGCGAGAGGACTCATAGCCACGGCTTTGGGAACAAGACCATTGGTTATTTGTATGACAAGTACTTCCTCAACGATAAGGAGTTGTGATGGCTCTGGGAGTCTTGTGGGCTGACAACCTCTTTTCGGCACACTCAGATCATTTACTCTTTCGACGCGGGCCACCACGTGGTTCGGGCTTTGGTAGAGTTCTTCTGGGACACCACTAACACCTTTCACTTTCCCTAGGGCGAGATGACAATCACCCTGGCTGATTTCAGTCTTATCTTAGGACTGGAGTTCCGCTTGACTGCACTGCCATTTAACAGTAGGATTAATGTCCTTTCTCTTATCGTCGAGGAGCTGTTGGGTCCTATTACCATTTAGGCCCGTACCTAGGTTGATCAGGCACGACTTAATGCTTGGTGTATCCGTTGGTCTACTCTGGCGATGGCTTTTGAGGATGATGCGACCACAAGTGAGCAGCGGGTGCGCATCTTTGTTCTTATCTTACTGTGAGGGACTATTTCTCTTGACAAAGGTTATCGTGTACTTCTCTACTACCTTCCCGTTCACCTCGACCTTGAGCTGGTCTGGACCTATGATTGTGCGAGCTTGGCCTATACTAATTTCATGCTGGGCTTGCGACGCTCCTTCGTCACAGAGCTTTCATATGAGATATCGTACAAGTATACTTTTTCCCTTTTTAAAGTTCGCTCTAGATTCTTACTAGCCTTTGTTGATCTTCTTTTTTTTTTTAAGATTTGGTTCAACGAGCATTTTCCGTTGTTAGCGCCGACCAGACCATCTCTTCGCGAGCTCCTTATTGGCGGCTGTTGGGGAGGTCGTATCAGTGTTTAGGTCACTACTACCCTTGTCCGAGAGTTGATCCTCTCGGTATGTTCTTTTTCAACGCTTGTTTCTTGTATCGCTTTGAAATAAACTTTTATCTCACAAACGTGTTTTGTAGGAGCTTGAGGTAGTGTATTGGCCATGTGCCGATCTGGCTATTCCTACGCTGGCTGTGCAGGCTACGAAGCATACTACCGAGCGATGGTAAAAACCGACTCAAGCATGAACCTAAGACATTGTCATGGTGATATATACTCAATTTGTGTGCTAAGACTAGTGAGTGTAGGTGACATATTAAGACTCTTGTGTAAGACCATGTGGCTACACTATGTGACTAGACTCAATTAAGGACTTAACGAGAAATTATTATTAATACAGTAATCGAATTGATTAGCAAACTGTTTATTAGACACAAAGTGATGCCTCGAGCAATATACCGAACTGTCGTCGAAACAACTGGACAGGCGCCGCAATCTGCACTGTATCGCCAGACGATAGAATTGTCGCCAGGCGCTACACTCCACAGTGTGGCACTGTAGTCCAAATCTCAGCGCCATTTTTAAAACGTTGATCTGGCACTGTTTTCAGTATTATAACTCTACAGGGTATGCGTAAAGTCATACTAAGTCAACTCTGATTAAATTATTAGACTTTGATTACTCTAATTAATTAATTAATTAGGCAAAGTACTTTAGTCATTAATTAGTTTATTAAGACTTATTTACAAACACAAGTCAAAAAACAGTTAGGAAAAACACAAAGAGTATGCACAACAAATAATGTACAATTAGTCAAGTAGTCACAACATGATGCAATGAGTTTGCAACCTAACCATGCCTCTAGTTCTCCAAAGTTCGGGATATGGGTTAGTCAAAGAGGGTCCATGGTTAATTGTTTGGATTCACCGCGCGAAAGCCTAGCCTTGAAGGGTTGGCGGGGGTTGATGGGACACCGCGAGTTAAAAAAAACTCGCTTCCATGGTTTGGTGGATTCAACATTCTCGGATGTACCCTTTGTTGCAAAGAGCGTTCAATCAGGTAGATGGAGCAGGAATTCCTAGAGGGTTATGTCCATATGTAGAACACATATGGATTTAAGAAAAGTGAGAAAAACTCAATCAGGAAGTAGGATTGAGCAAACAATGCTAAAAACTTGTCAAAATTAGAACGCATATTTCTGGCTCGATATTGGAAGAACTTAGCGCCAGCGAATAGAGGCCGCCGCCGCAATTTGGCTCTGGCGCCTTGCGCCAGAAGCTGTCACTTGGTGCTAGAGTCAAATCATCGGCGCTAGACTCTGTATTCTGACGCTAGTTCCTACATGCCTTAGCAGCTTTCTAGGCTCGATAAAATTTTCCAGTTTCGTGTAGCATTATTTCGATCCTAGAGATCTTTCTAATGATCTTTCAAACCTATTTTTTAACTCATTACGGATGGTCTTTCTAATGAGATCTTTTTTATGCATATGACAATAATGTTAATCAAAATTACGCACAAGAAATACTTAGAATTTTTTGAGTCTCATCAACTCATTTCAAATCATTGCCGAAATAAATTTCAGGAATTAAAATAGAAATCCTCCCCAGTGGAGTCGCCAAAAACTGTAGAAAATATTTCAAGCATCACCCTAAACTTGAACCCCACTGTGATCATAAACTAAAGCATGATAGCGTCCAAAGGGAAGGAAGCTAGAGCAAAAGAGTCACCAACAAGTTTTAGGAACTTGTAAAACATTCACAGGGTGAAGGTTACACCTCTTAACGATCCAGGAGATCGTTAACTCCAATAGGTCTGGAACCATGACAGGTAGTTCGGGGATGAAGGTACAAATTCAATCTAAAAGAGAAATAACCTTCCCTAATAATAGGCGTCTACTTTATTCTTCTCGTATTCAGGTGCGCTTTATTACTAACATACAATCATTAGGTTAACCCTAAACCTGTTTAATCTATGTTGGTTGAATATTAATGCACAAAGGAATCTATTTTTGGCGATCACTTGAATTATAATCAAATTAACCCTAAACAAGATTATTAATTATCTTATTAAGTGTGATTAAAAGTACCAATTCCCTTTAAACATACATAAAAGTTGTGATCAAGCAATAACAATAAATATCAAACAACTTAATAATAATCATAACAATTATAATAATAATAATCATAATCATAATTTTCATAATCATGTAAAAGCATAATAATAGAAAGATCCTAGGCATGATACTAACAAGATTAATAACAAACCCTAGCATGTCACTAAACAATAAAGATAATACATAGCCCTAACATGATACTAACATGAATATTAGGAAGAGAATAGGAAGCATCGCAGGAATCACAATTGTCATATTTGATATTAGAAATTATAGTTGTTACCCTAAACATGATACTAGGACAATCAAAAAGCCTTAACATGACATTAGGAATCAAAATAACAACCTAGACATGATTTCTATATCATAATATCAATAAAACCAATAAAGCACTTCCGTGGATGCCTCGTACCTCTATCTAATAAAAAAATACATGCGTTAGTAACTTCAAGGAAAATATAAAACAAAACAATTAAATTAAATAATTTAAATGGAGATTTTGGACCAATCCCTCAGAAATTAAAACTTTTCACGTCTAGGGAAAAGGCAACTTCGAACAATGCTAGGTGTTTCTAGATCTTGTGAATGCGGAATTTTGTAGAGAAAGCTTGAGAGAGAGAAAAGATTCTTGAAAACTAAAGAGAATAAGAAAATTAATTGTTGTTGATGATTCTTGATGATAGAAAACGGAGGTTTTAGGAGGCTATTTACAGAGAAAATCAGCATGATGGATAGAACAACGAATCGGAGTATTGAAGAGAATAAAACAGCTTAGCGCCAGACGCTGGACATTAGCGCCAGACGCCAAGCCTTAGCGCCAGGCGCTAATCTTGTTGTCAGGCGCTACAAACGGTTTTCACGTATTTTCTTAATTTCGATAAATTTTAGCCGTACAGAAGGGAAAAATCGTATTTTCCTTAAAAAACTTCCTTTATTCTAATTAAAACTTTAAAAGTCAACTAAAGTCAATTTATCAACGCTAATTAAATTAGGAATGAAAAGAACCTTCTAGAAGAATGTAGAAAACTATAATCAATTCTAATTGCATTAGGAATGACAAATAAATATTAGTCCCTCCTCTAGATCATTGGGCCCCATATAAGGATCAAACCGGGCCTAGTTTAGTAATTTGGCTATAACTTCCTCATTATTCGTCGGAGTTGGGCGTATAATATATCGTTGGAAAGCTCTTCTCGAACCTGACCTAACTACACTATTATTGGACCCTTGCCATGGACCGAGCCAAACCGGATTGGATGTTTTCTTAAAATTGGTTTTCAAAAACAAAGGGAAAGAAAAGACTTAAAAACTATCCGTAACACTAGACTTTCCACACTTTCACTTCATTCGATTATGATTCGACGTGAAAGGTACTAATCACTGGATTTTGTTTTGGGGAGACACAAATGGGTGTCTACATTCATGAATTCAAATCCTAATACAACCTAACAAGTGTAATGTCCTAGGCTTTTAAGTGGCCATGGGCATCTAAGGAAGGACCCCCTACGATGAGATCACCCTCCTTATAGTGGTGACCTCACTGGGGACTTAGAGGTTACATGATTAGTTTTTAGTTATGGTCCAAGGTTTCCAACATTAGGTTGCCTATGAGTTGTAAAGAGAATTAACTTGGATAATCTCTAGTTAGAAAGAGAGACTCGAACGCATAATATCTTCGTTTTGCGCAAAAGTAAAAACCAAACAAGCAACATTGCATCATGCATAAGTATAGAACACTTTAACCTTTGGGGATTGGCTCATTGATTAGGGGTCTCCAACACTAGTCATATATCCCAAAACCAATAACATTCATCCCACCCATATCACCAACAAAATTTTGGGAGGACGATGTCATGAGTCAACATGTTGAGTGATTGATTTGTGCATCGTTTCTTAAGATATGGTACCTTTGGACACCCAAGCCTCTTTGACCTTAGAATGACATTGTGTGAATCTTGGCTTATGATATGCTTTATGTGCTTATGTAACTATATGCAACGTGTTAGGATAGTCTTCTTTTTTTTAGTTTAGTCTAGGTTCCCAATTACGAAGTAGTCTCCTCGTAATTTTTAGTCATTTTCGAAGGGTAACATAAAAATAATAATAAAAAATGATGAAAAAAAGCGCTCAAATTAAATAAAATTCTACGAGCAGGTGGCGCACGAAACTTGATAAGTTGCGCGGCCCCTACCGCGCAAGATTTGGTTGCGCGCGCCATCCGCGCGCAGCTCTATCTCTTGCGCGCGCCCACTGTTACGAGTCAATTTGATTTCTCTGAAAAACAAGTTGACTCGTTCAAACAAAACCTTCATCGGAGAATCGTTTAAGGGTAATGTTATCCGTTCAAATATATCTTGCGTCATTTCTTTTTCCTTTCTTTTAAACAAGCGTATCGATTTACTTATCCTCTCGTACTTTCTTTAGGGACGGTTCTTAATATTGGGAACGCAAACTCCCAGGCACTCGTATTCTACATTTATCATCAAGTATTCCACCTCTTTAAAACCACCTTCCCTCGACAACTTGTCCTAATCCAAAAACAATGTCAACAATCGAACAACTCCAAGAAGAGATTGCTCGATTAAGAGAAGAAATAGCTAAAGAGGCCGAGGATAGAAGAATTAAGAAACTTGAAAAAGCTGTAAAGAAAAATGCCGAGGCTCTAGCCTTGCAACAAAAGATGGAAAAATTATCCGTCAAAGATAAGTCGTTAGAGAAGCTTGTTCTTCGTTCCACCATGGGGAACAAGTACTTCGACGTAGAAAAGTTTGCTCCTCTCTTAGGACTTTCTTTGCCAGAAATGTTCGTAGCTACGGACTTGCCAATATTTAAGGTGACCAAAAATCCACAAAGCCACTTAATGTGTTTTACTGGCACCATGGCATTAATGGGAGTTGATCCTAAGCTTTATGCTTTAACTTTCCATTTATCTTTAGAACCAACTGCGAGAGAGTGGCACTATGGGTTAGATCCGAAATTTAAAACAACATGGGAAGATGTAGTTTTGGCTTTCATTACCCAATATGAGAGTAATGAGACTTCAAATCGACTCTACGTGAGCTTGAAATGCTTAAGCAAGGCGACGATGAAGGTTTCCTTGCTTTCTATGGTAGATGGCAAGAAAAGGCGGCCCACCTTGCCCAAAGGCCACCTGAACTAGAGTTGGTACAAAAATTCATTGACAACTGTCATGAAAAGTACAACAAACATCTACGCTTCCTTGGTCTAAATACTTTTCAAAAGGTCTATTCTGTGGCTACTAGGTTTGAAGATGGTCTTGCAAAAGGGAAAGCAAATAAACCCCATTAGCATCATCAACCTAAGAATAACTACAAAAAGGGGAATGATAATACATCATCCTTTATTGATGTATTTGCGACCACCAGGAAATACAATAATACAAATCAATACAAAAATAATGATCCTAGAAGGAGGTGGACAAAAGAAAGAAAATTTACACCATTTCTTGTAAGCTATAAAGAGTTATTAGAAAAATTAAGCGAAAAAGGCTTACTTGCGCCAACAGGGCCGACATCACCCACTCCACCAGAAAGAAGGTTTCCTCAATGGTATGGTAATGCTTGTTGTACTTATCATAGAGGCGTTGGGCATGATACTAAACGTTGCTACGCCTTAAAGCACAAAATACAAGATTTAGTAGACAATGGGAGAATTCCCACGCCTAAATCTAAAAATAATGCATCCCCATTAGGGGTGTTTCATATTAATAAGGACCATATGGGAAGTGTTACGTTCAATCCTTGGGGAAGTCACAAGACCTATCAAATCTCTCCTTGGATGAACAATGGAATCAAGCACAACTTATGGAACATCTTGAAATGGAGGCACATACAAAGCCTCTAGAATAAAGTGGGTTTGTGAGTCCTACAACTAATCCAAACGTGATAGATCATCTAACTCGTTCTTAGAAAGTTTATCAAGCACCACCACCACCAAATGGATCTTCGACCACACAAAATCAAACTCAAGGACAAGTGCAAAATACAATACCACCTCCATTTGAGGTAGAAGATCCAACAGTTAAACAACTTCGCCAATCCAAGGTGAATGTTAGCATGTGGGAACTCTTAAATACTTCTAAAGAATATATGTATTCTCTTATGAATTTTCTAATGGCCTTGTGTGTAAGCACAGACACGACCCCTCAGGATCTCACTAGCTTGCTTACTAGCGAAAAATCCGACAAATCAATCATTTTCACTAATGATAATTTTCCTTCAAAAGACACTACCCACAACAATGTATTATATTTAACTGTGGGGTGCAAGGAATACAATATCCTTCTTACTTTTTAAGATAATGGGTCAGCTACAAACGTATGCCCATTGAGAACTGCAAAATACTAAGGGGCCGTTTGGTTCACAAAGAGGAAAGGGAATGACGAAGAGAAAGGGAAAGAGGGAGAATGGAAAGCAACTCTCCTATTTATTATAGGTTGTTTGTTCACAAAGGAGATAGGGAATGAAATGGAACTTCACATGGAAGTACCAACTCACTGCCAACAACCAACTCCACTCCCCTCCCCCCCCAGCGGCGCCAAGATCCCTCACCCACTTCGTCGGTCCCCACCCCTCTCTACCGGCGACCTACTCCCCTTTTCCACCGCGCCGCCGCCCCTTTTCCTTCTAATTTTTGATGTTGTCCCTCTTCTCTCTCTTTTTTAAGTAATTTGTTTGCTAGATATACTAGGTTGATTGTTAATAGAGTTTCATATGTTGTTTTTTGGGTGTTTGGGGGTTGTTTATGGGTTTTTTTGTTGAGATGGTTAGGGTTTTTGGGTGGTTTATGGGGTGCTTTTTTACAGTGGTTTTCATGGTGGGTGTGGTGATTTCGTAGGTAATGAGTGGTGAACGTGGTGGGTAATGGTTAATTCGAATGAAGTTGGGTAATTTAGGGAAGATGGGTTTTTTCCGGGCGGATTTAGGTTGTTTCGGTGGTGAATATTGGTTTTAGGTGGTTTCGATGGTGGCTGGATGGTGGCGGCAGGGCCGTTGGCGATGTTATGGTGGTTAACGGTTGTTTAGGTGGTCAATTGGTAGTTCTAGTGGTGGATGGTGGCTATGCGGTGGTTCTGATGGTGTTAGGGTGGCTAGGCGGTGGTGTCAGGGTGACTGGATGGTGGCTAGGCGGTGGCGTTGGTAGTCAGTTGGTGTTTTTAAGAGTGGTCTTTTTAGTTAGAAATTTGGTCAAGGTAGTTGGGTGAAGAGGAATTTAGGGTTTGAGTGATTCTGTGGGGGGGGGGGGGTGGGGAATGAAGATAGAGGAAAATAGGGTAATGGGAGGGGTAAAGGGAATGATTGATTTTGTCTATCAAACATCAACAAAGGGATTCATGGTAGTTGATTCGCATTCCCTTTGTTGAATACCCCCAACCAAACGGCCCCTTAGGCCTTAATCTAGAAATAGTCTTTTAATCGACAACACAAAGTATTAGGGCCTACGACAACTCGAGAAGATCGGTGTGTGGAACTGTTAACCTTCCAATTTCCACAGGCCTAATTCAAAAGATGGTTGAATTCTTTGTTATGGACATTAAACCTACATTCAACCTTTTATTTAGATGTCCTTAGATACATCAGCTTGGTGCAATACCATCCTCACTTCATCAAATGACTAGGTTGAACTATCAGGGGATTCCTATGACTATACATGCTTCTCCACTCAAAATGGCCACAAATGACCAATCACTTTTGGAAATAAACTATGATAATGATGAAGAGGGCATGTGCGGATTTCCCGCAGAGCCAATCTACACAATTGAAATGGAAGAAAGCCTTGAAGAACCATTAAAGATTGATCCAAATTCCACCAAGATATTAAACATCTTATTAAAGAGTAGTTACTTTCTTGGGATGCCTTTGGGAATGGGAATGAATAAATCCCTCTTACTTCCTATCCCAAAGAAAATTTTCTCCTTTGGATTGGGATATAAACCAACCAAAGAAGAACTAGAGTCTCACCATGCTAAAAACAAAACACATAGAGACAACAACAAGAAAGGGATAATAACTTTACTCCCATCCTACCAACAAACCCTTAATGGACAATTCATTAGGGAGGGAGAAGATTACCCATGCTACGACTTTCCAGAAGCATTAGTTATGGAAGAAATCAAGAAGCCTAGATTCGAAATATTCCACAATTGCTACTTCTTGAATGACGATTTTAAAATCGTTGAATTAAAACGCCCAACCCCAGGGTGCTATGATGGGAAAGCGTTTAACTTGCTATTTGGACTAGAGCAAAATCATGTCGCTACAATGACCAATCAGAACTTTATTCAAGATGAAGCTTTTAACCCAACCTCGTTAATCACCCCTTCTAATGAAACCTTTGAGCATGGATGGAGGAAATCTTTCAAATGGGCTAATCAGAAAGGCGATAAACTGGAGATCATCACAGGCGAAGGGAAGATGTTTGACGAATCAGACCATGAATCTAGTATAGACTCTAGGGAAGCAGAAAATTTTGGCCTTGTGGACATTAGTGAATCTTTATTTTCTAGTTCTAAGGACAAGGATCCCAAAAAGGATTCTTCTCTTGATGTATTCTCTTTTGAATTTAATAATATGAGCTCTATTTTCGAGTATATGCCATCTCTTGAATCTTTGACATTAATAAATTCGTTGAACTAATGAATGAACGAGAACAAAAGAACCCTATCATTGAAGAAATTGAAATAGTCAATATAGGAACCAATGAAAACAAAAGAAAAGTCAAAATTGGCTTAACTATAAATCCGGAGGAGCGATCAACCCTCATATCGACGCTCAAAGAATTCGAAGATGTGTTTGCTTGGTTTTACAAGGACATGCCTGGAAGAGATAGGGAAATCGCAGAACATACCATTCCCTTGAACCCTACCTCTAAACCTGTAAAACAAAAACTTTGACGAATGAAACCTGATGTCGCATTTAAAATAAAAGAAGAAGTACAAAAACAATTGGACGCAGGTTTCATTCGCGTATGTAATTACCCACAATGGGTGGCAAACATCGTCCCAGACCCCAAAAAGGATGGACGAGTTCGCATGTGTGTCGATTTTAGGGACCTTAATAAGGCTAGCCCTAAAGATATGATTTTTCTCTACCACATATTTATATATTGGTAGATAACACGGCTGAACATGCGATGTTAACCTTTATGGAAGGATACGCAGGTTAAAACCAAATTTTAATGGCAAAAGAAGACGAAGAAAAGACATACTTTATTACCCCTTAAGGTACATAATGCTACACAGTCATGCCATTAGGTTTAAAAAATGCAGGAGCTACGTACCAAAGAACGGCTACGACTCTCTTGCACGATATGATGCATAATGAAATAGAAGTGAAAAATCAATGAAAGAAAAAGTAATTTCCGACTTTCTGGCAAAACATCCAATTCAAACAAGTTGTGCAGAAACTACTCATCTTCCGGATGAAGATATTCTCATGACACAAGATGACAAATGGGTAATGTACTCTCCCCGGCAACGACGCCATTTTGATAGAGGAATAAACGTGTCGTCAATTGTCTATCCCTAGATCAAACACAATTTAAAACAACCTAAATAAATCTAATACGAGTATAAGACAAGTATAGGGTCGAACCCAAAGGAGTGAGTCGGTATTAACTTTAGCCTAAATCAAGCTACTTCGAAGATACTAGTGAGAGAATGGTTGGTATTATGGTAACAAAGCTAGATTAATCAAGTAATTCAAGAAACTAAACACTAGGGATGTGGGTTCCGCATGCAAGTTCAATAGTCATGATAATTGATGGTTCATTCAATTGATTCAAGCATTGTAAAGGACAAACAATAGTAGCAATCAAAAGAATTCAAAAGCTATCTCCTAGAGGCCAAGCTAAGGGTCACTATGAATTGGTAATCAAGGAAGATCACAATCAAACTCAATCAATTAAAGCAAATCTCAAATTGATATTTCATGTCATTAAGAATTGTAGTGTAATCTAGATTAATCTTATAGGTTGATCACTCTTACTCTAATTAATCACATGCAAAGATATGTCAACCAATTTAATTGCAACAATTCAATCAATTAATGATCATCAACTAGCACAAATCATCAATCAAGCATGCTTCCCCTTTTCCCTATCAACTAATCTACTCACTATTCATGGTGTAATTCAAGAACAAATCACTTAAAATTGCATTGATCATCATTCTAAATCAAAATCAAGAGAAAACAATATCAACTACTATATCAAATTCAAATCCAAAGAAATCAAACAATCAAACATGAATCTAAAACAAACAAGTAAAGAGATGAACTAAAAGAAAAGATTCTCACTAATATTAATGACTGAAGATGAAGAAATCCAAACACAATTGAACCAATTTTCAAATACAAATCCAAATAAAAGAACCTCTCTCTAACTTCTCTCTCTAAAACTAAGCTAATGAAAATTATCTAAAAGATAGTTTTCAAAAAGGAATTACAAGTGTATTTATAAGCAAAGAAGGAAAACAGGTTCCCCGCACCCTCAATAAAGAATCCCGCGCCATCGGGGAAATGGGTATGGAACCCATAACAAACTCCGCGGGCTATTAGGGCAATAGCCGCGCTCGCGGAAAAATCCACTGTGCCCGCGGCAAGGGCGCGGCGAATCACCTGCTCCCAAAGAGTAGTCAGAGGCCAGCAGTCTCTCTAATCTAGAGCGCTATCTCTAGTCTACCCGCGCCCGCGGGGATTATGCGACCAAACCGCAGAGAGTTCGTGGTCGATTTTTGCTAATTTGGAGCAACACATCCCGCACCCGCGGCAACCTAGAAAAGGCTGATGCCCTCTCTAAGGTCTCTCCAAGCCCTCTCTTAGCCCTCTCTAAGCAGATTGCTTTCTCTTTTCTTAGTCAATATAGCTCATCTTGATCCCTTTGCAAAGACAACTCCTAGGTACCTACAAGAGCAAACAAAGGAAAGGAATAAAAGGGAAAAATGGCCAAATAAACGGAAAACACGAAGAAAACAGGAAAAACACAAAGAAAAAAGGAAAGAGAGGAAGTAAAGGAAAAAGGACCAAAAATAAGATAAGAAAGCATGAAAAAGAGATGAAATCATCCTAAAAGACTACCCTATGAGTGCCATAAATGATACTCATCAAATTCCCCCAAGCTAGACTTTTACTCGTCCCGAGCAAAACAAAGGCTAAAAAAGAAAAAAGAAGGGCTTATTCAAAGTAAAAAGAAGAAAGATAGGGGTGAGAATATACACTAAAAATCACTAACGTAGGAATCACGGTTGTTTTTAGCTACAACAAGCCATTTAAACCCCAAAATCGCCTATGAGGACGAGTAAGGTCTCGTAAAGGTTTCCTAGAGCTAACCTATAACTCTTATTAAGCAAAACAAAAGAAACAAAAATGAGGCAAAATACAAGAATAAAGAGAAAAGTTTGAAAAACTAAATAAAAAATCTTTATGAAATGGACTTTACAAAGTGACTATAATTCAAATGAATAACAACCTTTCAAAAGTTAATCATGGTATGCATGTTATAAGATACCAAAGGTTGATTGAAACATAAATATGCTAAGCATAGGAACCAGTTGTCACACTCCACTTTCATCCAAACGATCTTACCGCATTCCCGCTACTAATCTCATATCTCCTTAGTAAGCAACTCATGGGTTCCGCAAAGGAACCGGAAAAAGATCAAATTTTTGGCTACTCGACATCTTGACCACGCATCCCCTTTCCTTAGGCTATGACCCATGATTCCCTCACCGATGAATAACTCAACCCCTAGGTCAAAAGGTCTTCCAAAAGGTTGTAACGTAAGGAAAAAAGGGTAAAGGTAGGCTAAATTTAAAATTTGGTGGTTAACCTAAATTGTGAAGCAAAGATTGCGCATTTCAAAGCTAAGATCATAAACATATACACAAAAAGCGTGAGAACGCTTCCCCCCCAAGCTTAAATGGAGCATTGCCCTCAATGCTCTGAAAGGAAGAGTACTCACATAAAAACATTTTTGCATTTTTGCATTTTTGCATTTTTCACTTTTTATGTTTTTTTTTCTTCTTTATAAGCGTTGTCCTTGTCTCTTTTGATTTTTGACGACTTTTATTTTCAAACTTGCATTTATTTTCTCCTTGCCTTTTTGAATTGGGACGACTTTTTACTAGTCATTTGCCATCATTCACAATGTATATACAACACAAACTTGGTCACAAACTTAAACCAAGATCCAAACTTATCAACCACAATCTCCAACAACAATGACCATTGCTTCACAAAAACCAAAAATGAAAATGAAAATGAAACAAAAGGCTCAAGAACTAAAGATGCGGCTTGAAAAGAAGGTAAAAAGGCTAAAAGGGCTAGCAAGTAGGAAAATTAATCCCAAAAACCAAAAAAAAAAGGACACTATCCTAGAAAAAGGAAAAATACCTCCTCGAAAATATGCCTTTGTCCTCCCTAAGTGGTTTGGTCTCGGTCTTAGGAATCATACGTTAAGATTCTAGATTAGGTTTGCAAAAGTCAAGGATCCATGCTGCTCATGCAAGAATATGTTGAAATCTTGAAAAAGTATGAATCTCACATGGTTGTAGCAAAAACTCACTAAGTTTGTCAAATCGAAGATAGGGAGCAACTACCAAACATGACACGAACAAGTAGAATCTGGCTTCATGATCCCCCTAGTTTTAGAAAACTACCTTAGCATGCTTTATCCTAGAATCAACCAAACGTATTCTCAAACCGTGCATACCATGACCACCTAGTAAGATTATTATTCAAAAGCAAGAGTCCATTGTTTACAAGTCCAAGTCAAAATAGAAAGAGTGAAAAAATAAAGCCTCAAAAAGCTATGTACAAAAAAAAGAACAAGAAGAAAAGAAAAGAAAACAAAATAAAAGTTGGAAAGCAAAGATAAAGGAAAAGTAGGAGAGAAAAGAAAAGGACAAAGATGCAATCATAGCACGTATTTCCCAATCGACATACAAGCGGTCAAATGGCCACATTGCTAAAGACCCCAAACACACTATGTGTTATAATCATACATCCTCGAACCGTTCAACTCCTCTAAAACTAATCCTAATCTAGGCAACCAAGAAAAGTAAAGGAATAAAAGTAAAAAGATAAAACAAGAAAGGTCTCACCAAGCATCCAAGCTATCCTACAACAACCAAGGGGTAAGAATGACCTCCTTCAAGTAGCTTCGAAGACCAAATCATAAGCTACGAGCAAGGTGAGAAAAAAAAAGGTCTATATACAAAATGAAATTGTTAGTAACTTCCAAACAAAAGCAAACAAAAGAAAACTTACTTGAAAACTATGTACAAAAACCTAAAGTAACCATCATCATCATTGAAAGACACCTCAAAATAACATCATCAAAACCAAGACAACAAGACAAACATCATACCAACTAGACTACTAAGAGCGAAGCAAGAAAAATCCACCAAAGCCTTTTCAAGCACATCCCCATGAGTCCAAGGTGCCTACCCCAAAACCTACCCTAAAACACCCTTTTTGATTCCCCCCTCACAAAATAAGGGCATCGACCGCGATGCTAAAAAACATGCAAAGCTAAAAAGGAAGGAAACAAAACGGAAGTCAAACAACCAAGGTGGGAAATATTGGCCACTAGGGCCGGCACCACCATCACCCACATCCCAACATCCAGTAAAACCGGGAGGGAACCCATAACAACCCTTGAAAAAGTCAAGTTGGGTTGTTGAAATTGGTTAAATAGCTCGGGCTGCATACAGAGCTCGGGGTGAGTGGGGTGAACATAGTAGTAGTCGGGGTCACCCGGTTAATCAGTCTCCCCTAAAACCCGGTAGTCATAATGACCAGACTCATCTGGGAAGTCGCGCCTTGGCTTATCGGGGTGTGTAACCCTAGGCCAATAGGGGTACGTGAAGAGGTTGTCACCACCCCAAGATGGCACATGCCCTTTTTGGGGTGGCACATATGGGTAGTTCACCGGAGGAGTGAACTCCCCCTACGCACACTAGTGTCATATAGGGCGTTAGTTTGAGAAGACAAGGTTTGATGGTTGGAATGCATACCTTGCATGCTCAATTGCAGGCGCTCCATATGCTCTCGCATAGCCTCCATCTCACGGAGATTGGCATCTCCTTAGTAGTCATGTTGTTGATGTTGTTGTCTTCTTCTTCTTCTTTGCTGCGGTTGTTGTTGTTCATGCAGAAATTGTTGTTGTTGTTGTTATTGTTCTTCTTCTTCTTCTTCTTCTTCTTCTTCTTCTTCTTCTTCTTCTTCTTCTTCTCCTTCTCCTTCTCCACCTTCTCCATCATCATCATCACAGTCACCATCATTCACATCATCATCATCCACCTCCATATCATCCTTAACTCTCCCATTGTCCATAGGATTCCTCCAAACAATCCTAGCATCTCGAGTAATGGAGGTGGTGACCGAGTTTGGGAGTAAATAATAGTGCACATTACGCACTAGCCAAGAATAAACACCGTCTCTCTTAGTTCTAGTAATGAAGCGCAAAGTGTTAAGTTGCTTCAAATCTAGATACATGTCTTCACTCCCTCTAACTAGAGTGCAAGACTTCAAGAAACGTTCTTGCTTGAAATAATACACCAATCTAGTAAACATACGTCCACAATGTATCTCACCCGTTTTCTTCCCATTAATGATTTCCTTGCAACAATCCATAAAAATATACCCAAAATTCAACCTCGGCCCCAAGTTCGCCCTTGCAGCCATCCAAAGAACTAAGATCTCCTCCCACGAAAGCTTCCCAAGATCTTGCTTATTAAACACGGCATAACTAAGAACCCGATGAAGAATTCTAAGAGCTTGGTGAATGATCTGGCTAGCAAGCGAATTCTTAGAGTCAAACACCTTCTTTTTAGCAATGGCTCTCCACCATGCAACCTCATTGTAATCTTATTTGAGAAGGGAAACTGATTAGGGGATTTTTATCCACCAATCACCGTCTGACAAGTGGACCAACCAGGTTCCGCCACGGGTCCTTCACGAAGGCCAATAGGAGCCTGCCACGTGTCAATCACAGATACGTCCTCTACGGACCAATCAAGGCACGCCACGTGTCCACCCATGCCAAATGGGAAAACCGGCCATCAAGGCCCAATCCAGTCTAGAAGCCCGATCAGCCCTAGGTTTACCTTAAACCTAGAGAGTGGCACGCTTCTCAAGGCTATAAATACTTAATTAATCCTCATTAGTTAGGGGATCGAAAAATCAAGAAATCAAGCAGAGAAGAACAGAAATATTACGGAACACCAACGACCGGCTAATCTCGCTAACGACGCAGATTACCAACATTAAGCACTCTCACCTAGAGAGATCTTAGTATATTAATTTCCGTATTAATAACTCCTTAATCAGGTACTAACTTGACCGTTGGTTGCGGAGCTCTCAGGAGTCTCCGTTATTTTGCAGGTACAGGCGTCCGGTTCCAGTCTCGGAATTGTAACTCTCCCGCAGGACATCAGAAAACCCCGAAACATTTGGCGGCGTCTGTGGGGAGAGTACTTCAGAGATGGCATCCAAGTCTGTACCGACTGCTGGAGAGAGGCGTCCCCTAGACGATCCTCAAGTTCAGTCGGACCATGATACCGAAAGTGAATTTGAAGTTGAAACTCATACAGCTCCAGACGGGACCCTAAGGGCCCGACGTACCCGTCATACCGAAAGGAGGGAACGTGAGCATCTTCAAACAGGAAGCGAGCCAGCAGGTGCACCGCCTGCTCGACAACAGCCGACTGATGGGTCTGCTCCCATCACAAGGAACGAACTCATGACCTTCATGAGGGACTTCAAGGGAGAGATTCAAGAGTTGATCAACAAAAAACCGCCTGCTTCAGTCAAAGAGCAGTCGGCCAAGAAACCTTCCACTACACTGAAGAGGAAGCCAGTTCAAGGGCGAGAGGCGACTCCTCATCCTAAATCCAAGAAGCGGGAGCCACCTGCTCTTGATTTCACAAAACTCCGTTATCCTACGGGAAATAGGAAACCGGTTCGAAATATTCAGGCAGACGGGTCAAAGCAAACGTTCACAGATGCTCGGCTCCTGCTAGAGCAGAAGAAGAGTGACCGATTATCAGAGTCGGCTTCTACTTCAAATTTTCAAGACAGTTTGCGAAATGCCTCGATGAGGCATACTCAGTCGTACCATGAGAGTCAGTCAGGCGGCACCTCCCGTCAGTCCGGCTTTCATAGTGCCCAGGCGGTACCAAACTTACCATTTGTGCCGCAACAACAGTATTTTATGCAGCCACCTCCATTTGGTGGACCTGCAGCAAAAAACGTCCAACCTATGGACTGGCAGCTACGGCTGCTTAGACTTGGTGAACAGCCGTCGGCCTTCTCCAAGGAAATTACTGAAGCCGCTCAGCCGGCCAAAGTAAAAAATGTTCTAGTAGGCGCCTATGACGGCACTACTAACCCAGAAGACCATCTGATGGCATTCACCAACCTGATGTACCTTCAAGGGTTGGATGATCCCACTTGGTGCAAGTGTTTCCCAGCGACTCTCAAGGGAATTGCACAGCAATGGTTCGGCAACCTGCCGACTGGTTGTGTAAACAGCTTCAGGACGCTTGCTTACTTATTTGCCTCCAACTTCGCTATGAACATCCCTGCGAAGAAAACGACCCTTGATTTGGGAACAATTCAGCAGGGCGAGAAGGAGGGGCTTCGTTCTTACATCAGGCGGTTCAACCTGATGAGAATACAGATTCAAGGGTTACCGGATGAGGTAGCTTATACTGACTTTTTTAGAGGTCTCAAAGACGGGTCTACCTTTAAATTTGATTTAGTTCGAAAAAGGGTGGCGACTCTTCAAGAGGCCTTGATTGAAGCAGAAGCCTATATACAGGCGACTGATCTGTGTACGATAAAACAGTCGGACGGGAAAAGGTTCGACAAAAGAGAGGGACGACAAAAACAGTCGTCCAACAAAGATGAGAAAAGAAAAGAGGTCTGGGCGGCTGATTCCTCTAAACAGCCGGCCCAGAAAAAGAAAAAAGAATTCAAACCATACTCCCAAAGTATGTGTTTAACAAGGATAACCAGTTTATCCTAAAAGAAATAAAGGGACGGTTCTCAATTGAGAAGCCGCTCCCCATGAAGGGTTCTGCAAGCAACCGGAACCAAGACAAAATCTGTGCTTATCATGATGACGTTGGTCATCACACCAATGACTGCATCAGTCTCATGCGGTACCTTGACCGCTTGGCTGATCAAGGTGATATTGACACTTATGTCAAGAAATCTACAGGGAACACTTCCTCAAAAAAGCAGTCGGCCAAAAAGAATCAACAGGCCGACAGTTCCGATACAGATGATGCAGTCGTCTACACCATTGCAGGCGGCTTCTCAGGAGGCGCCCCACTATTAGGGGCAACAAAGATAATATAAGGCGGTTAGATGTAAATTCCGTTCACCAAGAACGGCCGTCCAAATATACATTTCCTGAGATTGTCATCACTGAAGAGGATCTAGGAGAGGTAAGGGGGCCGCATGACGACCCTCTCGTTATTGAATGTAAAGTGGCCAACCAGAGAGTTGGTCGAATCCTCATAGATACCGGGAGCTCCTCAGATCTCATCAGCAGCAAATGTCTGTCAAAACTGAAATATCAGACGGACTGCATACATCCGGCCTCCCACCCTTTAATAGGGTTTGGAGGAGGAGTCGTCCACCCACTGGGACGAGTAGATTTACCCATTCGCCTGGGCGAAAAAGGGGAAGGACGACACATGGTAGTCCGGTTCCTAGTAGTAGAGGAACTCTCGGCCTACAACATGATTCTGGGTCGACCAACCCTGAATAATTCCAAGGCTGTTATAATCCCGTCTCTTATGCTGCTTAAGTTTGAGAGGGATAATGGAACAGGCGGCTCCCTAAGGGGAGATCAGAGGATGGCCCGAGAGTGCTATCTCTCGGATGTCAAGCCCACTGTTATGGCCACTGGGTCAAGTGGAGAAAAAACAGACCTTGACAATGTCAAGGAGAGTGCGCCTGTTCAAGAAACAGGCGACAAAAAGAGAAAGGCGTCCCAGACAGAGTCCGCAAGAAAAGCAAGAAAATAGCAATCATTGGCAGAGGAGCGGCCGGATGAGTTCCGCCCTCAGCCGGCTGGTGAGCATGCGGACCTGATATTAGACGACTCACGTCCTGATCGAACAGTCAAAGTTGGGACGACTGCTCTGAGAAACCTTGGTGACGACTTTCACAACCTGTTGAAAGAATACAAGGACATCTTTGCATTTGAAGTCCATGAAATTCCAGGCATTAGTCCTGATCTGGCAGTACATAAACTCGCTGTGGATCCGAAAAAGAAGCCGGTACGGCAAAAGAAGCGGAACCATGGTGAAGAAAGAGGTCAGGCGGCAGCCGCCGAAGTCAAAAAATTACTTGATGCAGGGTTCATTCGGCAATGTTACTTCCCAGACTGGGTTGCAAATGTGGTGCTTGTTAAAAAGCCGAATGGCACCTGGCGAATGTATGTAGACTACACAGACTTAAACAAGGCGTGCCCCAAAGACAGTTACCCTCTGCCTAAAATTGATAACCTGGTCGACTCAACAGCCGGCCATGCCTTGATGAGTTTTATGGACGCCTATTCTGGTTTCCATCAAATTCCTTTATGGAAGAAAGATCAGGAGAAGACGGCCTTCGTCACTGATCAGGGGTTATACTGTTACACGGTCATGCCGTTTGGTCTTAAGAATGCCCCGGCTACCTTCCAACGAATGATAAACACAGTGTTCTTTGATCAGATTGGGAGAAACGTCGAGGCATATATTGATGATATGATTGTCAAGACTAAACTTCAGAAAGATCATCTGACGGACCTCCGAGAAACTTTCGCCACACTCAGGCGGCACCATGTCATGCTCAATCCCAAGAAATGTGTATTAGGAGTTGAGTCTGGGAAATTTCTCGGATTCCTTATCAATCAGAGAGGAATAGAGGCGAACCCTGAGAAGGTACAGGCGGTCATTGACATGCAGTCGCCTCGTACCGTCCGAGAGGTTCAGAAGTTAACATGTTGTTTGGCGGCCTTGGGGAGATTCCTAAGCCGATCAGGCGACAAATGCCTATACTTTTTCCAGGCAATTAAGAAAAAGGCAAGGTTTGAATGGGGGCCGGATGCTGAGGCCGCCTTCTAGAAATTAAAGGTTCACTTGCATTCCTTGCCGAGGCTGGTCAGCCCTTTGCCCAAAGAAGATCTCTACATGTACCTGGCCGTCTCTGATCATGCGTTAAGCGCTGTGCTCCTTGCTGAAAGGGACGGCTGTCAGCTCCCGGTCTACTTTGTCAGTCACGTACTGAAAAATGCCGAGTTGAGGTATCCCCTAGTGGAGAAATTTGGTCTTGCACTCTTCATGGCTGTTAAAAAATTGAAGCCCTACTTTTTGGCACATGCAGTCGTCGTGTATACCGACCAACCAATCAAGCGGCCCCTTACCATCATGGAGTCGTCAGGACGAATGATCAAATGGGTCATAGAAATACAGAGCCTCGAAGTTACTTTCGAGCCTAGAAAAGCAGTGAAGGGGCAAGCCTTTGCTGACTTTATTGTAGAGATGACTCGTCCTCCTGACTCTCAAGTTCCAGACCAAGTCTGGAAGGTATATGTGGACGGAAGCTCTACTTCAAATGGTTGTGGAGCAGGCGTCGTATGTCAATCTCCAGAGGGCGACAGGTTCGAGTATGCTCTACGCTTCAGTTTTCAGGCTTCAAACAATGAGGCAGAATATGAAGCTTTACTAGCCGGGATCCGCATGTGCAAGGCGGCAGGGGCAAGAAAAATAGACGCCTGTTCTGATTCACAATTGATAGTGAGTCAGTACAATGGCGAATACGAAGCAACCCATCCGGCCATGATCAAGTATTTACAGGCGGTCCGACAAGCAGTCGGCTCCCTTGAGGATTTCCATCTGATCCAAGTGCTGAGATCAGAAAACAACCAGGCAGATGCACTGTCAAAATTAGCATCATCCGCCTCTTCAGATACTCCTCGAACTGTTTTTTGGGAATTAATGGAGAAGAGAAGCATCGAGGAAAACCCTATTGGAATCCTAGACAGAAGCTCAACCTGGATGGATTCAATCAGGGCATATCTGACAAACGGTACACTGTCGGATGATCCACAACAAGCGGCAACACTGAAAAAACGAGTCTCTTGTTTTGAAATGATACAGGGAGAACTTCACAAGAGGGGGTACCTTCAACCATTCTTAAAGTGTGTTACTCCTGAAAAGGGACGAGAGATACTAGATGATCTTCACTCTGGTTTCTGTGCTTCCCATATAGGTGGTAGGATGCTTGCTCAAAGGGCAAGGCGGCAGCGCTACTTTTGGCCTACTTTGGAAGCAGATGCAATGGAGATGGTGAAAAAATGTGACAAGTGCCAAAGGTTTGGCAAATTAATTCACCGTCCGGCTACTAACCTCACTACCATTCACAGCCCACTACCGTTTGCTAAGTGGGGCATGGACATTCTGGGTCCATATACGCCTGCTACAGGCGGCAGAAGGTATATACTTGTTGCCGTTGACTACTTCACTAAATGGGTAGAGGCGGAGGCTGTAAAGGGAATCAAGACGAAAGATGTAATTTCATTCATTTGGAAAAACGTCATCACTCGGTTCGGGGTTCCCATGTCTATGGTTTTTGATAATGGTCCCCAATTTGAGACGCCTGTTCTCAAAAGCTGGTTGGGAGACCAAGGAATTGCACATTACTTTGCATCTGTCGGTCGTCCACAAGCAAACGGCCAGGTAGAAGCCTTTAATAAAATCATCTCAGACGGTCTCAAGAAAAAGATTGAACGAGTAGGCGGCCTATGGGCGGATGAACTACCACATGTTCTCTGGGCCATTAGGACGACTGAAAAAGGGGCGACTGGAGAAACTCCATTCCTCCTAACTTATGGTGCAGAAGATGTTCTTCCAATAGAACACTACGAGCCGACTCTTCGAGTAATGCTGTATAATGAAGAGGCAAACTGGGAAGCCATGCGCCTGGCATTAGACTCACTTCCTGAAAAGAGGGGCAATGCTGTTTTGCGCCATGAGATCTATCGCCTGAGAATGACTAGATCATACAACAAAAAAGTACACAGGCGTCCACTCAAAGTAGGGGACTTTGTACTTAGAAAAATGGAAGCAGTTGGTAGGGCTAATGAGTCTGGCAAACTAACTCCCAACTGGGAAGGACCCTACCGAATCTATGAGGAAGTCAGGGACGGTACCTACCGTCTGGAAACACCAGACGGACAACCGTTGCCTCGAACTTGGAATGTAGATAACCTTAAAAAATATTTCTTCTGAATGATGTAAAGTAAAGAGCTACTTAATAAAGGTTGCACTTACTATTCAATTTTGTAGTACGAGGGGCATGCCGTCTGTACCTTTACAGTCGGCTACTCTCCATTGAGTTTTTCACTCTATCTTCAGAGGGGCATGCCGTCTGTACCTTTACAGTCGGCTACTCTCCATTGAGTATTTTTTCTCACAATACTTAGCTAAAAAGATTAGGGCCTAGCCGACCCTGTGTCTAACAGGCGGCTACCCTTCTTTTACTTAGCACCTATGTTCACCAAGAACTTACCAAGGCCACCGGCCGAATGATCAGACCAGGCGACAAGCCACCTGATCAAATCTACAGAACTAATACGACCTGTCCCAACATCATAGCAGGCGTCCGACGGCATCCCTCCGGATGAAATTCGTCGCAAAGAGCAGCTCCCTTTTGGGTGGAACATTGTTCTATAAACTAATTACACGGCACCTATACGACTGTCCCCAAGGGCAACCACGTAGCCGTTTTTGAGACAAGGATAACTCTATCACTAACCAAACTAGTGGTAGCAGTTGACATCTGAGTCAGATGACCGCCTGTATTACTTGGGATAAATGCAGGGGGTACCTATTGAGTTAATAGCCAACAAACATTGGCGAATCAAGGGGTCTAGCCGGCCTCCGCCGCCTGGTACCTCTACTATTCAATCTAGAGTGTGACGAAGACGAAGTAACTCCTATGTTAACTTAATAGTCACTCAAACTTAGTATGGTGCCTAAAAGGTATGAGTCGTCCGCCTGTTTTTAACAAACAGGGACTCTCAACCACTACTCTTGCTAGGTTAAACAAATTACGAGTTAAAAGCCAACATTGGCAATAAAGGGAAACAACCGGTACCCGCCGCTTGTTATCCTACTTAATTCCTTGACGACTAGGTAATACTATTTACTTGGTCAGACCGATTGAATAAATAGTTCGAATACCGATTGAATAAATGGCCGACTGATCGTCTATCCTGGAAACAGACAACCAGTCGTCCAGGGGCATAGGCGGCGTACTTACTATTTGTACCTGTCTGCAACGTTCGGCCATACACAACAGTCGGTCTAGTGAACAAAGGGATATTAGTTATGGAATACTTGGACAAATTTGAACCAAAACAAAAATTTGATTAAAAATAAGCCGGTCATTAAAGACCAGCAGAATATTCAAAACCCCGGCCCCCTGGCCGGGTAATTACAAAGCAAACGGCACGCAGGCCGTGGAAAAAATACTTAAAGCTTAAGAAGGGGGCAGTTCAGAATCAGCAGCTGCCGCCTGGTCAGCACTCTTCTTGCTGGACTCGGCTTTAGCTGCACCCTCTTTTGATGCCTTACCCCCAAGTGGCACAAGCGCCACAACCGGCTCTTCCTCCTCCAACGCACCTTCCAACGCCTCTTCTTCAGCAGCCGCCAGGATCTGTTGATTATATGTTTCCGAACACTGGCGGTACGTTCTTTCCCATGAGGCAAAGTCGGCACTGGGGAACAGTCGTTCCCAGGTCATGCGCTGGATTTGAGCGGAGTCTTCCACCATCTCCCGAACGAGCTCTTTCTTCTCTTGCTCGGCCTTTTCCGAGAGCTCTTGGGTAAGACTCTTCTCTTGGCTCACCAGGCGTTCTTTTACGTTGGCCAAAGATTTCTCCATGGCTTCGTAAGAGTGCATTTTTTGGCGAAGAGGTTTCAGCTCGGCCTTGAGGTTTGTGACAGTCGCCTCCAGCTCGTCAACCTTCTTTTGGGCCGCCTCTAACTGAGCCCGAACAACGGCGGTAGCCTGCGCCTGATAATAAAGAAGATCAATGGTCAGTACTTCATTTTGGGCAATTTGAAACATTGCCTTATCACAGCTGGAGGCGGCCATAGCTTTTGCGGCCTTTACCTCTTTGTTTTTCCGATCAATCGGCTTGCGAAGGCTGTTGACTCGGAGCAGGGCCTAAGTACAAAGAAAAACAGGCGTCAGTTTCCAAACAAAAAAGATAACAGGCGTCCTGGAACTCAAAAGCTCAAAAATATGCTAAGTATACCTTAGCAAGGACCCCTGAAATCCCATCAAGGTCAAGGGTGCCGGCACCCCTGACCGCCTCCCTGTCAGATGGAGGAACTACTTTAACCATGGACTTGGCTACCTCAACCAAGTCAAGCCCCTGAGGGCCGGCTGCATTAAGCGAAAGGAAAAAAACAAGTTAGACCTAGTCAAGAAGGAAGCAAGTGAGTCTTTACAAGTGATTGTCCATACTTCTAGGCGGCCCCGCCGGGGTTTTAGAAGAAGTGGACGGCTGCTTCTCCGCTGCCACTGTTTTCCTGGAAGACCCAGGAGAGCTTGCAACAGTTGTCCTCCGGGCCTTGGGGTCCGGCTGTTGCGAGGAAGAAGCCCTTGGAGTGCCAGACTGAAAACAAAAAGAGTTAGTATATGCATAAGACAACTAAAAGAGGAAGAGTTTTCGAAGCTTACCAAGGGTGCCCCCTTGTTGGGGGAGTCGGCATAAGACTGTTGCATGAGCGAGGCCCGCAACATGGCCGCCGCAGTCTTGGATGCTGTTATTTTACTCATGGCGTCAGCTGCAAGAAATAAACAGCAAAGTTAGTAAAAATCCTAAGTAAACAAGGCGTGAAAAAACAGAGTATTTGTCAGGCCGGCTACCTCTAGAGCACCGACTGCTGAGGCCACAGGCGGCCAAAAAGTACTCGTCATAGAGCCACTTGAAGCTCGGGACGCAGTTTAGGGGTACTTGCTCTCGTACCCCTGACGTAGGGTTCACCCTAGTCTCTACTTTGAAGAGTCCTTTGTCTAGGATCTCTCTTTTAGCCTTTGGGGGAACAGGCGGCATGCTTCGGCCGCCTGCGAGAAGAGGCGGATCCCTATTCCACTTGTTAAAACGTTGGTTCAGCTTCGTGTCTGAACCCTCAATGATAAGGAAGGTGTTCCGCCAATCCTTCCATTTGTTCGCCTTACCTCTCGTCATGAGGTAACCCCTATGGCTTGTTAATTGATACCAGCCGGTACCTCCCGACTTAGGGGTCCGGCTGAGATAGTTCATGTAGGCGAAAGCCTCAAAGCTTGGCTCCACCCCGTACATTTCGCACCCGGCCACATAGCCGAGTACGTTTACCCAAGAGTTGGGGGCTAACTGCCATAACCCCAGATCATACCCATCTAAAATCCGCTGAACAGCCGGATGTAATGGGAAGCGCAGTCCAGCTTTGATGGCCGCCACATAGCAGCCAAAGCAGCCGTCACCATAGCTGGTACCAGCCGGCCAGACGACAGTGTCTTCTGGATCCGGCACGAACAGTAAAAATTCCGGGCCCATTCTGTGGTTGGCAATAAAGCTCGCCACGTTGTCTTGCATAGTTGCGATCCGGCCCCGGGGTACCATGCAGTAGTAGGGGGCGTTTTCCTCTCCGTAAGAGGCGGACGGCTCCGCCCAATTGTCCCCCTTCTCAACTACATGAGAAAGTCTCGCCTCTTGTAGGCGGCTATGTCTTTCTTCTGAGCCTGGAGAACTGTGGCCAGAAGAGCTGGACTCGGACTCGTCCTCTGACGAGTCCGAAGAGGACGACTCCTCCCCTTTCCCAGAGGGGCCCGCCTCCTCTCCCTTAAAAGGAGCAGGAGGAAAATTAGAAATGTCAACGGTAACATGGGAAGGGACCACCTTGGCCCTTCTCTCAGAACTGTCGGCTTGGCAGTCGCCTCGTTTCAATTCTACATCTGGCGCCTGGTCAGATGTTTCACTAAGGAGCACCCTTTGGGAGGAGCCGTCTGAGTTTGATATCATAGCAGTCTGTTTCGTTCTGGCCATCACGTTCTGCATAGACACAGATACAGTCGGACTTTGTATAAAGGGCAAAGATGGGTCCAGAAAAGGGCAGGCGGCACTCCTAGTCCTAGATTCAGCCGTCCCCGGTGACCGGCTGATCACTAACTTAGGTCGTGTCGTGTGCTTCAGTGGTGCCATTTCAAAAAATAAAAAGAAAATTAAGAGTAAGAGAACTGAGTTACCTGAACGAGTGACGGTTGATGAAGTCCTGGAAGTCCGGTGCAGTCGGTTTGTCAGAACAGGCGGTAGGCAGAAAAGGTCCGAAATGTCAGAGCAAGTTCAGGGGTCCGAATGTTCTCGCAAAGTTCTCAAATGTGAAAATGACCGAAGTCAGCACTTCCTTTTATAGGCAAAGTGAGAAGGCGAAAGGTCGCTTCCAAATTCAAAATTTGGGCGGGAAAATCTCTCGGCCGTTTGCAAGGTGACACCTGTAGCAGGCCGTCGCCTGTCACCGTGCGACACCTGTCACAGGCGACACGTGACCAGTCACGTGCCACCTGTGAGGGGCAAATGATTAGGGGATTTTTATCCACCAATCAGCGTCTGACAAGTGGACCAACCAGGTTCCGCCACGGGTCCTTCACGAAGGCCAATAGGAGCCCGCCACGTGTCAATCACAGATACGTCCTCTACGGACCAATCAAGGCACGCCACGTGTCCACCCATGCCAAATGGGAAAACCGGCCATCAAGGCCCAATCCAGTCTAGAAGCCCGATCAGCCCTAGGTTTACCTTAAACCTAGAGAGTGGCACTCTTCTCAAGGCTATAAATACTTAATTAATCCTCATTAGTTAGGGGATCGAAAAATCAAGAAATCAAGCAGAGAAGAACAGAAATATTACGGAACACCAACAACCGGCTAATCTCGCTAACGACGCAGATTACCAACATTAAGCACTCTCACCTAGAGAGATCTTAGTATTTTAATTTCCGTATTAATAACTCCTTAATCAGGTATTAACTTGACCGTTGGAGGCGGAGCTCTCAGGAGTCTCCGTTATTTTGCAGGTACAGGCGTCCGGTTCCAGTCTCGGAATTGTAACTCTCCCGCAGAACATCAGAAAACCCCGAAACAGAAACCAAGGGCTCATAGATATCGGTATTGGGGTTGAAGCCAAGGACTTTATGGAATTCGGCAAGGTTCATGGTATGCTTGGAACTGAATAGTTGGAAATAGATGATATAGTCGTTATCCCCCGCTCTTATACTTAAAAGTGGAGGAAAACTCAATGCAAGGCTCCAAATAGGTTCTCGGAGAAGACTTTACAAAATTATCCATGCAAAGGTTACGGAGTAAGATGTTAAGATCTGCATCAACTCCTATAGTTACCATATCACCGGGAAGATAGTTGCGAGTGGGTCTAAAATTCCGGGGTTTCATTTTGTTATAGATTGGGACATGTTTGGACCGATTGTGAAATTTAAGAGGGGGTAAAGAAGGAGGTGGGGTATCATCTTGAGCAGTTTGGTTGTGAGGAGGTTCGGTGTTAGAAGGTTGGCCATGAGAGGATTGGCTTTGGGAGGATTGGGCGGGGATTGATTAGAACTTTTCTTGCTACTCTTAACCTTTCTTAACAAATCCATAGTCACAAGTTCAACCAACACAAGAAACTACACAATCACCAAAAATCAACACCAATACTACCACCAATTTTTTAAACCACGTTACAATTCCTCCCAAAACCACCACAAACTACAAAGTACTTTTTACAAGCAAAACAACAATCAAAATCCAAACAACAACCAACAACATTAACAATCCATCACAAAAATAAGCACAAATCACTCAAAATAATTCCAAACATCACCATACTAACAACCATAAACATCATAGTCATGCTTAATAAAGGCAAACAAAAACCAATGTATAATAATCAATTTAAATTGACAAAAATAAAACAAAGGTTAGAAGTATACCAAGATTGAAGACTCAAACAAAGCTCAAAATTGCTCCAAGGACTCCAATTCCCGAAAAACCGCGAGAAAAGAAACTTAATGTTGATGAAAATGGAGTAAGAAGGAAAATGTGATGGAAATTTGAGTGAAAACAAGGAGGAATTATGTGAATTTGTGTAAAAATGATGATTTTGGGGTTAGGGTTTGAGAGGAGGAAGAGAGAGAAAGGGAAAAAATAAGGGAAGATTAAAAAATAATAGAGGAGATAGAGAAAGGAGCAAACCGGTCCTTTTGTAACCCAGCAAGCCACGCCCTCTCTCGACTTCCCAATATCACTCCCCGACAACGGCGCAATTTTGATATAGGAATAAACGTGTCGTCAATTAATTGTCTATCCCTACATCAAACACAATTTATAACAACCTAAACAAACCTAATACGAGTATAAGGCAAGTATAGGGTCGAACCAAAAGGAGTGACTCGGTATTAACTTTAGCCTAAATCAAGCTTCTTCGAAGATTTTAGTGAGAAATGGTTGGTACTATGGTAACAAAGCTAAATTGATCAAGTAATACAAGAAACTAAACAATAGGGATGTAGGTTCCGCATGCAAGTTCAATAATCATGCTAATTGCTGGTTTATTCAATTGATTCAAGCATTTCATAGGACAAACAATAGTAGCAATCAAAAGAATTCAAAAGTTATCTCCTATAGGCTAAGCTAGGGGTCACTATGAATGGCAAATCAAGGAAGATCACAATCAAACTCAATCAATTAAAGCAATTCTCAAATTGATGGTTCATGTGATAAAGAATTGCAATGTAGGAATATTTCAAGCATTAATCCCTAGCTCGAACCCCACTGTGATAATACACTAAAGTACGGTGGCGTCCAAAGGGAAAGAAGATAGAGCAAAAGAGTCGCCAACAAGTTTTTTTAGGACCTTGTAAACCATTCATAGGGTGAAGGTTACACCCCTTAACGATCCAAGAGATCGTTAACTCCATAAGGTCTTGAACCAAATAGGGTTCGGGGATGAAGGTATAAATCCAACCTAAAAGAGATTGAACCTGCCCTAATAATAGGCTTCTACTTTATTCTGATCGTATTCATGTGCGCTTTCTAATTAACATGCAATCAATAGGATTAACCCTAAACCTGTTTAATCTACGTTGGTTGAATATTAATGCACAAATAAAACTATTATTGGCGATCACTTGAATTATAATCTAATTAACCCTAAACAAGATGAATAAATTATCTTATTAAGCGTGATTACAAGTACAAATTCCCTTTAAAAACATGCATAAAAGGTGTGATCAAGGAATAACAATAAATTTAATCAAGCAACATAATAATAACCATAATAATTATAATAATAATTATCGTAATCATATTAAAGCATAATTTTAATAACAAGACCCTAGGCATGATACTAACAAGATTAATAACAAACCCTAGCATGTCACTAAACAATAAAGATCAAAGTTTTAATCCTAACAAGATAATAACATGATATTAGGAAAGATAATAAAAGGCATCATAGAAATCATAATTGATATAAGCAAATCACTCTAAATATCATACTAAAGAAAGCATCCTAATATGATACTAGGAACATCCAAAACATGATACTAGGAATCAATAAAACAATCTAAGCATGATTTCTATATCATAAAATGAATAAAAAAATTAAAGCACTTACTAGGATGCCTCGTATCTCTTTCTAATAACAAAATACACGCGTTAGTAACTGCAAAGAAAATAATAAACAAAACAATTAAATTAAATAATAATTGAAAGAGAGATTTGGGACTAAACCCTTAGAACTTAAAACCTTTCACGTCTAGGGCGAAGGCAACTTCGAATATGGCTAGGTGTATCTAAGTCTTGCGAATGCGGAATTTTTATATTTGTGAGAAGGCTAGTTTAAAAAAGAGAAAGAGAGAAAAATCAAGAGAGTCTGGATGAGAGTTGGTAGATTGTAGATGATTGTGGATTGATTGTTGATGATTGAAAACGGAGTTTTTACGACGTTATTTATCAAGAAAATCAGCCAAAAAGATAAAATATCAAAAACAGAGTTCTAACGCGTAAAACAGGAATTAGCCCCAAACGCTGACCTTGGCACCAGACGCCAAGGCTAGCGCCAGGCGCCAAGCGTGGCGTCAAGCGCTATAGCTGGCGTTTGGCGCTGACTTAGAAATTAACGCGTTTTCTTAAAATCAAATAGAAATTGCCGTACATGAGGATAAAATCGTATTTTTCCTCAAAATGTTCTTTGATTCTAATTAAAACTCTGAAAAATCAACAGAAGTAAATTTATCAATGCTAATTGAATTAGGAATGAAAAGAACCTTCTAGAACAATCTAGAAGACTAAAACCATTCCTAATTGCATTAGGAATGATAAATCCGTATTAGGCCCTCCTCTAGATCATTGGGCCGCATATAAGGCTCAAACCAGGCCTAGTTTAGTAATTTGGCCCTAACTTCCTCAACATTCATCGGAATTGGGCTTATAATATATCGTTGGAAAGGTCTTTTCAAGACCTATCCAACTACACTATTATTAGACCCATATCATAGACCAACCGAACTGGATTGGCTGTTTTCTTAAAATAGGTTTTCAAAAACAAAACGAAGAGAAAAGAAACTAAAACTATCCGCAACACTAAACTTTCCACACTTTTAATTCATTCGATTATGATTCGACGTGAAAGGTACTCATCACTGGGTTTGGTTTTTGGGAGACACAAATGGGTGTCTAAAGAAGCCCCCACTTTGACTGAGTTTGGAGAAACGCAAGTTTCGAAAACAAAAGTCAAAGTATCTATGGGGACGGAGAATGATTCAGAACGTTCTGCGATCCTAAATCATTCTTGTAACGCCGTTTCCTGCAAACTAGCATTAGTCAAACAGATAAAATAGTTAAGAAACGCGTATCTTGCACTTTCGAGCACACGTCTCTGAAAGTAACCGATTTGCTGCTGCTTCCTTGTTTTGATGACCTCTTGCCAATAGAATGCCATCCCTCTTGAAATCTTCTACGCTTGTAACTGCTTCCAATATTGAAGATTGCTACGCTTGAAACGATCCTCCGCTTTGATAGTATTCCATAAACTAGGGAACAATATCGAAGATTGCTTCGCTTGAAACAATCCTCTTCCGCTTTGTAACCATCTTCCACGTCTAAGGGATTGTTCATGCGTCTCTGAACAAAAGAGCTTGAAAGGATTGTTCATGCGTCTCTGAACAAAGGAGCTTGAAAGGATTGTCCACGCGTCCCTGAACAAAAGAGCTTGAAAGAATATGTCCACGCGTCTCTGAATAATAGAGCTTGAATAATATGTCCACGCGTCTCTAAACAATAGAGCTTGAATAAAATATCCACGCGTCTTTTTTACAATAGAGCTTGAATAATATGTCCACGAGTCTCTAAACAATAGAGCTTGAACAATATGTCCACGCGTCTCTGAACAATAGAGCTTGAATAATATGTCCACGCGTCTCTGAACTATAGAGCCTGAATAATATGTCCACGCGTCTCTAAACAAAAGATCTTCTATACTTGAACGTTTGTTGCGATAATATTCTAAATAAAAATTTTCGAAGACCAACTCTTGTCGATCTCTAAAGCTCGCATTAACTTTGCTTCTACTATGCCAGTACGTCGGCGGTTTGCTGCTTGTGAACCATTATGTCCGTGATAAGCCAACTCTTAGGCGCTTTAAGCTAAGTGAGACGATCTTTCGTCAGGTCGATCATTTATTGCGACTGTAATCAAACCGACTACTTAATCTTGTCAAATTGCTTATAGGGGCTAACTGGTGTACCAAGGAACCCGAAATTGCTGTATGAGGTCGAAATCACCTTTCTGAGAGGCTTCGAGCTCTGTCGCTGCTGAAATATCTCTGGCGCCAAGAATTGACTCTGTCGCCATATACTAGGATCTAGCGCTAGGAGCTAAAAACTGTTGCCAGACGCTAGATATTTTCGTCTGGCGCTGGAGTAGGGTCTTCCCTGTTCTGCTGCACCTGTATTCATTTTTTACTATAAAACTTTGCTAATCTCTTTAATTATCTTAGGGTTGACCTAAGGCTTAGTGTCGCTTGACTCATTGATACGACACGACTCAAGGCATAAACTTGACTTGCTGTGATTGACTCGAGGTTAACTCGACTCGAAGTGAAATGACATGTGTGACTCATGACTGATGTTTGCATTGTGTTGATTCAATGTGATCGTGTGACTCGAAAATGCAAAAAAAAGGAAAAAAATTTCCGTTATTTTTGTGGAGGGTACCGTCTTTCTCGCGAAAAATAAAGACACAAAAAAGAAAGAAGCGAAGTTTTCGAATGCATGTTGAATGAGCTTAGTCAAATGTTGTTTGATACTATCCCTCAAGGTGCAAGGATGAATCCATCCTAGGCTATCCCAATGGTTGACTCAATGACGAAAGTATTTGGGTAACTTAGGCACGGAGGCTAAGCACGCATAGTTCGATGCAATGACAATTATGGTTGATGAGTGATGTTGATATGACAAGGCATGCTTCAACTTTGTGTTAAGATTCCATGACGAAGGGTTCCTAAGGGAAAGTATATTTGGTCATGTATCTGTGATGTGTGTGAAAGTGATACTGAAGTTAGGCCGCAAGAGCTAAGTGTGTGGGAAAATATATTGAAAAGAGTCAAATGATGGTGACTCTTAGGCTAGGTAAGCTAATGATGTAGGGATCAAGCCCTCAAGTCTAGATCTAAGTGAAAAGGGATGAGCACAGGGGATCCCTTGATATGATCAATTGTGAATGTGAAAATGAATGTTTTTTTATTACGGTCGCACCTCAATGTGAGGTTGCCTACGTATCCGTTAGGAATCAGGCCAAACGTAGCTCTAGCCGAACCTCGCACAAGTATGTGTATACCTCAAAAAGGTCTTTTTAAGGGTTTAACGTGGTTAGGCTAAAGATTTGAAGTAGAAGGGGATAAAGGCTCAAGAACCTAAATAAGCCCCCAAGTTGTGCAACTTTGCTTTTGGATCTTTATATTTTTATGCTTGAGTTTCTATTCTTTTTTAGCTCCCTTTTTTTGCTTTATTTTTTTTTTTTTAGCACTTATTTTATTTTTATAAGTATGGGCAATGCCGATCGTGCGGTCTATCACTCACTTGGTATTCATGTTTCTCAGGCACGGTACCCAGCACTCGATAAGAGACGCAATTTAAGACGTGTTCTTATCGAAGATACTTTCGTTTCAAAGACATTGGAACACTTGCCCTTTCCACACTTTCACTTCATTCGATTATGATTCAACGTGAAAGGTACTCATCACTGGGTTTTGTTTTGGGGAGACACAAATGGGTGTCTACACAATGCAATCTAGATTAATCTTATAGTTTGATTACACCTAATCTAATTAATCATATGCAAAGATATGTCAACCAATTTAATTGGAACAATTAAATCAATCAATGATCATCAATTAGCACAAATCATCAATCAAGCATGCTTCCCCTTCTCCCCAGCAACTAATCTACTCACAAATCATGGTGTAACTCAAGAACAAATAACTAGAAATTGCATTGATCATCATTCAAAATCAAAATCAAGAGAAAACAATATCAACTACAATATCAAATTCAAATCAAAGGAAATCAAAGAATCAAACAATCAAACATGAATCTAAAACAAACAAGTAGAGAGATTAACTAAAAGAAGAGATTCTCACTAATATTAATGATTGCAGATGAAGAAATCCAAACACAATTGAACCAATGTTTACATACCAAACCAAATCCAAGAAATTTTCTCAAACTTCTCTCTAACTTCTCTCTCTAAAACTAAGCTAATGAAAATTATCTAAACGTTGGTTTTCAAAAAGTAATTACAAGTGTATTTATCACCAAAGAAGGAAAACAGGTTCCTTGTGCCCTCCCTAAAGAATCCCGCGCCCGCGGGGAAATGAGTATGGAACCCATAACAAACTCTACGGGAAGTCTAGGCAACACCTACACCCGCCGATCTTCTAGCCCGCGTCCGCGGCAAAAGCCATTGTGCCCGCGGCAAGGGCGCGGCGAATCCCCTGCTCCCAATGAGTAGTCAGAGGCCCGTGGTCTCTCTAATATGGAGCCCGCGGCCAGACCGCGGAGAGTTCTTGGCCGAATTTGGCTAATTTGGTGCAACACATCCCGCGCTCACGACCTTTAGGACCCGCGCCCGCGGCAACTTGGCAAAGGTTGATGCCCTCTCCAAGGTCTCTCCAAGCCCTCTCTGAGCCCTCTCTAAGCACATTGCTTCCTCCTTGCTTAGTCAATATAGCTCATCTTGATCCCTTTGCAAAGACAACTCCTAGGTACCTACAAGAGAGAACAAAGGAAAGGAATAAAAGGGAAAAAGGGCCAAATAAAAGGAAAACACAAAGAAAATACGAAAACACAAACAAATAAGGAAAGAGAGGAACTAAAGGAAAAAGGACAAAAAATAAGATAAGAAAGCACGAAACAGGGATGAAATCATCCTAAAAGATTACCCTATGTGTGCCATAAATGACACTCATTAGTAATGTACTTCGACTGTGCGTCCAATCAAAATGGATGTGGTGTAGGAGTGTTATTCATAAGTCCAGAGGGAGCACATACTCCAATCTCTGTTAAACTAGACTTTGAGGTTACCACTAATGCCGCAGAATATGAAGCGTGCATTATAGGATTAGAAGCAACAGCTATCATAGGTGTGCAAAAATTAGAGGTACATGGAGATTCTAGTTTGATTATAAATCATATACTAAAAAAATGGAAAATAAAGAACTCCACAATGATATTATACCAAGCAAACCTAGAGCAACTCATCGAGCATTTTAAACATATTGATTTTAAATATCTCCCAAGGGATGAAAATCAATTTGCCGATGCACTAGCAAAATAAGCCTCAATGATTAACATTCCAGATCAAATAAATACGATGCCATTATGCGTTGATAGAAGAGAAGAACCAGCATATTGCAACGCATAGAGGAAATAAATGACATCGAAGGAAACAGTCCCTGGTATGATCATATCCTCCAATATATTACCCATGACACATATCCCGATAATACTTCATCGAATGACCAACGAGCCTTACGAACACGTGCGGCCCAATATGGTCTATTAAATGGTCAATTATGCAAAAAAGGACCTAATGGTCAAAGTTTATTGTGTATAGACCAACCGGAAGCCACATGCCTTATGGAAAATACTCACAAAGGTGTTTGTGGACCTCACATGAATGGTAAAATGCTTTCAAAAATAGTTTCTCGACAAGGGTCCTATTAGTCCACTATGGAACGTGATTGCATACAATATGTTAAAAAATGTCCAGAGTGTCAAATGTTCGCTAATTTACAACACCTTCCACCATCGAAACTATACAATTTCACTTCCCTTTGGCCTTTTTAAACTTGGGGAATTGACATAATTGGAAAATTCTTTCCAACAAGAGAAGGAGGGCACGACTACGTATTAGTAGTCGTCGACTACTTCACTAAGTGGATTGAGGCTGGTTCTTACGTGAATATCACTTCTTAATATGTCGCAAAGTTTCTCGAACGAAACATAGTTTGTAGATATGGAGTTCCACATGAATTAATTAGTGATCAGGGATCTCAATTCAAAGCTAAAGTCGAGACCCTCTTAATTTGTTATAAAGTAAAACATCATCACTCATCCCCATACAAACCTCAAATGAATGGAGCTGTAGAGTCGGCAAATAAAAATATAACAGTCATACTGAAGAAAATGGCAGAAAATTATAAACACTGGCCGAATAAACTACACTTCTCATTATGGGGTTATAGAACATCTATACGAACATCAATAGGAGTAACTCCATACTCCTTAGTTTTCGGAATGGACGTAGTTCAACCAGTCGAATTGGAAATACCATCCCTACGCATCGTACATGAAAGTAAGCTATCGGAAGCTGAATGGGTAAGAGCAAGGTATGAAGAGCATTTATTCCTCCATGAACGACGATTAGAGCTTTGCATCATTTA